>NC_081432.1:59696766-60325135 GCF_949786415.1 Peromyscus eremicus
ATCTCTCTCAACAACAACAACGGAGGAGGAGGAAAAGAGAGAGATCACGACACATCGTTGTCGTGATCTCTCTCAACAACAACAACGGAGGAGGAGGAAAAGAGAGAGATCACGACACGACGATGTTCAACAAGTAAGCCACCAATTCATCTTTTTGAGCTTACTAGGGCTGACACACAAGGATTTGCATGTAACACCAGCAAAAGACCAAACATAAATGATATAATAGGACTAGCCTGGTTGTGTAGATCTTGAATTCATGGGACTTGGGCATCTGAGGCAGAAGAATTACATGTTCAAAGCCTGCCTGGACAACTTAGTAAGACTTGAATAAAAAGTAAAGGAAAAAAGCTGATTATCTTTATAGTAGGGTGCTTGTCTAGCATGTGCAAGGCCTTGGGCTCAATTCCCAATACTGCAAAAATAAACATGGTAAGAGTACATGGGGGGGGGGGGGGTTGGAGAGATGGCTTAGAGGTTGAGAGCACTGGCTGCTCTTCCAGAGGTCCCAAGTTCAGTTCCCAGCAACCACATGGTGGTTCACAACCATCTAGAATGGGATCTGGTGCCCTCTTCTGGCCTGCAGGGATACATGCAGACAGAACACTCTGTAGATGATAAATAAATCTTTGGAAAAAAAAAAAAGGGGGGGGGGAAGAGTACATATTCAGGCTTCAAATGAACAATTCCTATCAACCACCCAGGTATAAGACAAAACTACTTCAGAGTAATAGGACATAGTGACCTAACTGTTTAACTTTTAGAATTTTTTTTTTTAAAGATTTATTTATTTATTTATTAGGTATACAATGTTCTGCCTGCATGTTATCCCTGCAGGCCAGAAGAGGGAGCCAGATCTCATACTAGATGGTTGTGAGCCACCATGTGGTTGCTGGGAATTGAACTCAGGACCTCTGGAAGAACAGCCAGTGCTCTTAACCTCTGAGCCATCTCTCCAGCCGAACTTTTAGAATTTTTTCAGTGCTGGGGATAGAGCCAAAAGCCTTGTATGTAGCATGTTAGGAAAGTGTCCAACAATGAATGATATCCCAAGCCTTTCTTTCATTCTTTATTTTTCTTTCTTTCTTTTTTTTTTTTTAAATCTCAAACTTGTGCTTCTGTCTTCCAAGTTCTAAGATTACAGCCTACTATGTCTGGCAGGAACTAATATTATTATTATTATTATTATTATTATTATTATTATTATTATTTTCTCTGAGACAGGGTTTCTTTGTATAACAGCCTTGGCTGTCCTAGAACTTGCTTTGTAGACCAGGCTGGCCTCGAACTCACAGAGATCCACCTGCCTCTGCCTCCCAAGTGCTGAGATTAAAGGCGTGCACCACCACCGCCGCTGCCGCCACCACCTGGTTGGGAATATTTTATTTATAAATAAATATTTAATATATTTATAGTATATATAAATAAATATTTATAAATAATATTTTAAAGGACCAACCCATGAAATGACCCCATGGGACATAGGTCATAGGCTGGGTATGCTGGTGCATGTCTGTTTTCTAAGAATTTGGGAGGTAGAGAGAGGATCAGCACTTCAAGGCTACCTTTGGTTACATACCAAGTTTGAATCTGGCTATCTGACCCTGTCTACTAAAAGCTTTTATCTATATTGAACTTAACATCTCTATAAAGGTTATGTTTGAAAAATAATATAAATGGGCTGGAAAGATGGCTCAGTGGTTAAGAGCACTGGCAGCTCTTCCAGAGGTCCTGAGTTCAATCCCAGCAACTACATGGTGGCTCACAACCATCTGTAATGAGATCTGGCGCCCTCTTCTGGCCTGCAGGTATACATGCAGACAGAATACTATACATAATAAATAAATAAATCTTTAGGAAAAAAAAAAAGAGCACTGGCTGCTCTTCCAGAGAACCCAGGTTCAATTCCCAGCACCCACATGGCAGCTCAAGACTTTCTATAATTCCAGTTCCAGGGGTTCTGACACCCTTACACAGACATGCATGCAGCCAAGACACCAACACACATGAAAAAAAAAAAAAAAAAAAAAAGAAAGAAAGAAAGAAAGAAAGAAAAATAATAACTTTACAGCAAGCGTGGTAGCACACACCTTTAATCCCAGCACTCGGGAGGCAGATGCAGGTGATCTCTGAGTTCTAGGACAGCCAGGGCTGCACAGAGAAATCCTGTCTTGAAAAACCAAAACAATTAAAAAAAAAGAAGCCGGGCGGTGGTGGTGCACGCCTTTAATCCCAGCACTTGGGAGGCAGAGCCAGGTGGATCTCTGTGAGTTCGAGGCCAGCCTGGTCTACAAAGCGAGAAACCCTGTCTCAAAAAAACAAAAAAAAAAAAAAAAAAACAAAAAAAAAAAAAAAGAAAAAGAAAAAAGAAAGAAAGAAAAATATTATAAACCACTTACCCATTCTTCTCTCCAAAATGATTCTGTAGCTGGGATTCAGTGAACTGGGTCAGTTCTCCCATGTATTCTACCCCAAGGATTTCAATGACAGAAGCCCCAAGCTTTCCTCCAAGACTGCGGCTAAACAAAGGAGAGAAGGAATTTATAGGTCACATTTAAATATACAGTTAACCAAAACAAAGACATTCTGCTGCTCCAAGTAGCTCTCCCAAAGATTCAGAGGAAAGCAGAGAATGTTCTAGTCCTGCAGACTCTGAACTGTCCAGCACAAAGCTGAGGGAGGGCTTCAGAGCTCAGCAAGCAAAGGTGCTGGTGGTTAAAGTCTGACCCTGAAGCCCTCGGGAAGGGGCTCACGAGTGCCCTGCATTCTCATTCACGTGCACACAGAGTCTGACCCTGGAGCCCTCGGGAAGGGGCTCACGCGTGCCCTGCATTCTCATACACATGCACACAGAGTCTGACCCTGGAGCCCTCGGGAAGGGGCTCACGTGTGCCCTGCATTCTCATACACATGCACACAGAGTCTGACCCTGGAGCCCTCTGGAAGGGGCTCACGCGTGCCCTGCATTCTCATTCACGTGCACACAGAGTCTGACCCTGGAGCCCTCGGGAAGGGGCTCACGAGTGCACTGCATTCTCATTCACGTGCACACAGAGTCTGACCCTGGAGCCCTCTGGAAGGGGCTCACGCGTGCCCTGCATTCTCATTCACGTGCACACAGAGTCTGACCCTGGAGCCCTCGGGAAGGGGCTCACGAGTGCACTGCATTCTCATACACATGCACACAGAAAAACAAAGAAAACTAGATGACTCTTCACGCAGGGAGCTGGGAAGATTAACAGGAGCATAAATAAAATATTCATCATTGATTTGTTATCAAGTCAACTGAATGTAAAAACTTCAGTTTTCATGTTCTTGTATATTAAATTTTCAGTGTGTAAAACCTACTGTCCCATTTGCAGATTAAAATTTCAAACCCAGCCAGGTGTAGTGGCACACACCTTTAATCCCAGCACTTGGGAGGCAGAGACAGGTAGATCTCTGTGAGTTTTTGTGAATTTGAGGTCAGCCAGAGCTAAAGAATGAGACTTGAAACTCTCAAACCAAACCAACAAGCCAGGCAGAAGTGGTGCACGCCTTTAATCCCAGCGTTGGGGATACAGAGGCAGGTGGATCTCTAAGTTCCAGGCCAGCCCGGTCTACAGAATGAGTTCCAGGACAGCAAGGGCAACACAGAGAAACCTTGTCTTGAAAAACAACAAAAAAACGAACAAAAAAACAAACACCCCCCCCTTCAAACGTTCCAAACCCACAACCTTTTCCATGGCCAATGTTCCTCAGCTAGCTTTGAGTGACCTACAACATGTCCTTCCTCTACCCTCAGTGTTTCTCTTTCAGTGTCTCCATCAACACGGACTATTTCACGTCTCCCTAGGTTCCCTGAGAGTATCTTACACTTTCCTCTTTCTGCTGAATGTCTCCAGGCTGCTTTGTCCTCGGCTGCCTCTCTACCACCTCCAGTCCATAAACCTTTATCAGGTCAGCTTTGTTTTCATGCTCATCGGAGAGCAGTTTAGCAGATCTGAAAACTTTTGGACTGAGCCAGGTATGGTGGCTTCCATCTGGAATCACAAGCATTCAGTGAGTTTCAAGTGAGCCTGGGTGGCACAGTGAATTCCAGGCTCACTTGGACTATAGAGACCCTGTCTCAACAGCAAACAAACAAAACCCCTTGATTTAATAGTAAAGAAAAGTAAAATTCCAGAGGTAGTTGCTTGTACCCATAATCCTAGCATTTAGGAGGCTGAGTCATAAGGAACACCCCCAGTATGAGGCCAGCCTAGACTGTTTAGTGAGACCTTGTCTCAGTACCCTCCCAAGAGAAGTACAATTTTATTTGTTTCATATTTGATAGACTTGAGTACAAAGCCAGGAGGAAGTTAGGTACAGAGCTAAAACTCAGGTGTGTGTTTGGTATGTGCGGTATATGTACACATGTGTAGGCTTCAGGATGTTAGGTGTTCTATCATTCTCAGAATTATTTCCTTGAGACAGGGTCTTTCACTGTACTTGGAGCTGGGTGGCAGCCATCGAAGTCCTGGGAATCCCCATCTCCATCCCCCACAGTTCAGGAGCTGTAGGGCACTCTCCCCGCTCCACAGTACTGAGGTTACAGGGGAGTGCACAAGCAACCACATCTGGCTTTTTAGGAGGGTACTAGGGATTTTGAACTCTGGTCCTCATACTTGGGCAACAAGTGCTCTTACCCAGTGAGCTGTCTTCCCAGCCCCCGCAGCCCTGGGTGGCCAGGTATTCATTACGTAGACCTTAGTTCATGAGTGATGCTCCTGCCCCTTTCTCTGCCTCTCCAGTGCGGGGGTTACAGGCGTCCATCACCACGCCACTTTCAGTTCTTCCGTTGTTTTGAGACAGGGTGCGTCTACACAGCCCTGGCTGTTCTGGAACTTGATATATAAACCAGGCTGATCTCAAACTCAGAGACGCTCCTGCGTCTGCCTCTTAAGTGCTAGGATTAAAGGTATGCGCCACTACACCTGGCAGTTTTGTTTTGTTTTTTAATTAAGGATTAGGTATATACCACAGACTACCCTGAATTGAAAATTCATTTAGAAAAAAAGCCTAAATGTAGTTCATAAGTTTTTCAGTGTTGCCTCTCTGACTGGTACCTATATTCTCTGAGCCTAAACCTTTATGAGGCACAAAAGACACTACAAGCAGAGATCATTCACATGGACATGAGGAAACTGCAGGTCCTCCCTGAATACTTACATTTTACGAATTGGCATCTGGCTGAAAAGCTGTGGGACTGACCCATGTGAGACCAGAGTTTGGCGGTTGGGCTTGTTTAGTCCACAGGCGAGTTTTGCCAGGACCTAGAAGCACAGAGAACAATAAAATCATTAATATTAGTAAGGTAACTATGTACAGTTGGTAAATACTAAAGCACGCATACACATACACAGAGGCACAGCTTAATGGCTATCCGAATAACTTCCACATGAAAATCAAAATATAACCAGAAACTCAAAACCTCTGAGTTCCACAGAATCCTCTGGGGAAAACGTTTTCCTCACTGTTCTCCCTACACTCTTCTGTTTTCCTAAAGTCATTTTTTCCTTTATCATCTATTTGAGACTTTTCTCACAATAGGTTTAAAAAACAGAGAAGAAACTCAAGTAAGATTCACTTCTTATTCATGTAAATGTGAAAATGTTAAAATAGGCCAAGAACGGTGGTGCAATCCTGTAATGTCAACATTTGGAAGTGAATGTGGGAAGACTAGGGAAGACTACCTACACAGAGACACATACATATACCTATAATTGAAAACTAAAAAATAAATGGTTATCTCCCTCCACATAAATACATAAACATACATTTATACATAATCATTCCTTAATTTCACTAGTAAGATTCTTTTTTCCTTTGAGACATGGTCTGTGATGGCTATTCTTGGTTGTCAACTTGACTATATCTGGATTAACTAAAACCTGAGTGGCTGGAGGGATTTTTTTCTTTTTTTTTACTTAATTAAATCATTTGAAGTGGAAAGAATCTCTCTGCCCCCCTTTTTACTTTCTTTCTTTCTTTCTTTCTTTCTTTCTTTCTTTCTTTCTTTCTTTCTTTCTTTTTTTTTTAACATAAAAAGGCTTTATTTGCAGGGGAGCAAGAATTTAATCAAACAAGCCAAATCCCATGTCATCATCTGACTCTTCGGACTCCTCCTTCTTCTCGTCTGTCTTCTCCTCTGCTGCAGCAGGGGCAGAACCAGCAGCAGGAGCTGCAGAGCCAGGGGCAGCAGAAACAGCCACAGCCCCACCAGCAGGCACACTGGCAAGTTTGCCAACACCCTGGGCGATGACATCCTCCATGTTTTTTCCATTCAGCTCACTGATGACCTTGTTGAGCCGGTCATCGCCGCCTCGATGCCCACGCTGTCTGTCTAGTATCTTCTTAATGTCTTTGGCGCTGGGAGAGGAGTTGCCCCCAAGGGCGGCAAGCAAATAAGAGGCGACGTAGCGCATGTCGGCTGCTGCGGACAGGCCTCACCCGTGCGACCTCAGCAGCGTCAGGCAGCAAAAGCCCTCCCCACTTTTTTTTTCTAAGACAGGCTTTTTCTGTGTAGTCCTGGCAGCCCTGGAACTAATTCTATAGACAAGGCTGGCCTCAAACTCACAGAGATCCACCTGCCTCTGCCTCCCGCGTGCTGAGATTAAAGGCATGCGACACTACCACCTGGCGAGACCAACTTGTAATCAGTTGAGGTGGGAAGATCCACCTTTACCCTGGGACACACCTTCTGCCTGTAGCCTGTACAAAGGACATGGAAGGAAGCTTGCTCTGTATTTGTCCACTTGCTGTTGCTGGCAAATCCATTCCTTCACTGGCATTAGAGCCTACTTCTTTGGGATTCTAGTATATACTGAAGAACAACTGAGACATCCAGCCTCATAGACTGAACAACTACTGGATTCTTGGACCTTTCATTGGTAGACAGCTATTGTTGGACAAGCTGGTGCACAGCCTGTAAGCCATTAATAAGTCTAATAAATATATATGTATATATATATATATATTCATTCTGTAAGTTCTGTTCCTCTAGAGCAGTGGTTCTCAACCTTCCTAATGATGCAACCATTTAATACAGTTCTTCATGTTGTGGTGACCCCCAACCATAAAATTATTTCCATTGCTACTTCATAACTAATTTTGCTAGTTCTGAGTCATTATGTAAATATTTGATATGCAGGATATATAATTTTTGACCCCTGTGAAAAGGTCTTTCAGCCCCCTAAGGGGTTGATACACACAGATTCAGAACCACTGCTCTAGAGAACCCTGACTAATACACAGTCTCTTTATTATGAGGCTCTGGCTGTCCTGGAACTCACTAGACCAGGCTGGCCTAGAACGCACAAAGAGGCACCTGCCTCTGCCTCCCAAATGGAAAAAAAAAAAAAAAGCAAATTAAAAAATTAAAATTAAAAGCATGCACCACCTGGGGAACACTCTTCCATTGCTGGTGAGAGTGCAAACTTGTACAGGCACTTTGGAAGTCAGTTTCTCAGAAAACTGACAATCAACCTATGACAAGACCCAGTTATACCGCTCTTGGACATATACCCAAAGGATGCTCAATCATACCACAAGGACACCTGCTCAACTATGTTCATAGCACCTTTATTTGTAATAGCCACTGAAAACAACCTAGATGTCCCTCAACCGAGGAATGGATAAAGAAAATGTGGTTCACTTACAAAATGGAGTATTACTCAGTTGTTAAAAACAAGGACACCAGGAATTTTGAAGGCAAATGGATAGAACTAGAAAAAACCATGCTGAGTGAGGTAACCCAGACTGAAAAAGACAAACATGGTATATACTCACTCATAAGTGGATATTAGCTGTAAAATAAAGCATAACTATGCTATAACCTGCAGACCTAGAGAGACTAGGTAACAAGGAGGGTTCATGAGGGGACATTCAGATCTCCCTGGGAAGGGGAAATAGTAGAGATTTTGTGAGTGGACTGAGGGCAGGTGAGGATGGGAACATGAGTGATCAGGTTAGGGGAAGGCTTGGAGAGGGAGAGCGCTGAAAAGAACTGCTGGGGGAGTGGGCATTTTGGGGCGTTGGGTGGAAGCCTGGCACAGGGGAATCTCCCAGGAGTCTATGAGGAGGACCCCAATTTAGACTTCTAGCAATAGTGGTCAAGTAGCATGAATTGGCCATCTCCTGTGACCAGATTGGTGCCTGGCCCAATTGTCATCAGAGAGGTACGATCTAGTTCAGGAATCCTGAAGAGGGTGAGGGGGAGGAAGGGGAGGAGGAGGAAGAGGAGGAGGGGAAGGAGGGGGAGGAGGGGGAATGAGTGTAGCAGCCAGACAGGTCAAGGACACCATAGGAAGGCTCACACAATCAATTAATCTGGGCTCATAGGGGCTCACAGAGACTGAATGGACAACCAGGGAGCCTGCATGGGGCTGACCTAGGCCTCTGCATATATTTTACAGTTATGTAGATTGGTCTTCTTGTGAGACTTCTAAAAATGGGAACAGGGGCTGTCTCCAACTCTTTTACTGACTTTTGGGACCCTATTCCTATTAGGTCGCCTTGCCCAGTCTTAATACATGCAGGGGTGCTTAGCCTTACTGCAACTTGATATGCCATGTTTTATTGATACTTATGGGAAACCTGCCCTTTCCTGGAGAGAGAAGGAAGAGGAGGGGATTGGAGGTGGAGGGGGGGGGTGAGAAGGTACTAGAAGGAGAGGATGGGGGAGGGTAGGCTTTGGCTGGGATGTAAAATAAATAGATGAATTAAAACAACACCACAGACCACACACACACAATGTGCACCACCATGACCAGCTATTGGTAAAATTCTTTAGTAACTTAAGGCAATATTTAGTATGATCTATATTATATTACATTAGGAATAGTTTCCCTCCCTTTCATATAGCCAAAAAACCCCAAAATTCTTCTGGGTAGCTTAGCAACTTTCCTTCGGTTAGAGCAGAAGCAGGTGGCAGTGACCTGGTCAGCTCCTGCTCATTATGGAGCCTTGGTTAGAGTTGATGGAAGTCTTTTTTTTTTTTTTTTTGAAACAGGGTTTCTCTGTGTAACATTCCTGGCTGTCCTGGAACTCACTCTGTAGACCAGGCTGGCCTTGAACGAATAGAGATCCACCTGCCTCTGCCTCCTGAGTGCTGGGATTAAAGGCTTACACAACCATCGCCTGGTGACGGAAGTCTTATGTTTTCACTGTACTTTATTCACAGGTAGTTAGCAAATCAGTTATTCTGCTTTTGGACTACTGAGAATTGTCTGTGTTCCCCATTTTAAAAATAGTGGTCCAAATTAAAATGTGACTGCAGCCACCTTTCTCTTACTGCCCCAATCGCTCAAGCCTGAGGGTTGGAGTTTGAATGCCAGCACCTATGAAACAAGCTGTGAATAATCCTGCACACACTCGCAACCCCAGCACTGGCGGGGAAGAGACAGGGAGACCTCTGGGACTTGTTGGCTGCTAGGATAGCCCACTCTCCTCCAAAGAAATGCTATGTTCAGAGAGAGACCCTGCCTCAAAGGAGTACAGCAGAGGAGTGACAGATTATGACACACATATGTACATATCACAAACACGCCAAACTCACATCTGTATACATATACGCACAAGGAATGGCAAAAACATAAAATATCCAGGCAATTCCATATAAGGAAACAATAAAGCTAAGTGTAGTAGCAGATGCCTGTAATCCCAGGACTTTGGAGGTAGAGAAAGGAAGATCAGGTTGTCTTTGGTACACAGGAAGTTCAAGGCTAGCCTGAGCTACATGAGAACTTGCCTCAGAAAGCCAAAACATATAAGACAAAACAACAAAAATATACAGCAAGTGACAATAAATGAAATAGGCTAATTTATAAAAGTTCAAAGCCTCAGCTTTCCTTTTTTTTTCCGAGTCAGTTTTTCTGTGTAACAGCTTTGAATGTCCTGGAATTCACTTTGTAGACCAGACTGGCCTCGAACTCACAGAGATCCACCAGCTGGCTTTTTTTATTTTTTAATAATATAACTTAAAAAAAAAAGATTTATTTTTATGTGCATTGGGCCTGCATGTGTGTCTGTGTGAGGGTTGTTGGTTCCCTTAGAACTGGAGTTACAGATAGTTGTGAGCTGCCATGTGGGTGCTCTGGAAGAGTAGCCTCTTAACCACTGAGCCATCTCTGCAGCTCCAGGCTTCAGCTTTTCTATACAGATGGTTCAATCACTAAAAAAATATAATTTGTGTCAGCTTTCAGGCTGCTCCTTAGGAAAGTTACTTATGCATGTCAAATAATGTTATTACTTAAGCTTTTATTTGAGTCTCAATATGAATTTTATTTTAGCTAAGTTTTTTTTTTTTTTGGTTTTGGTTTTTTGAGATAGGGTTTCTCTGTGTAATTTTGATGCCTGTCCTGGATCTCACTTGCTCTGTAGCCCAGGCTGGCCTTGAACTCACAGAGATACGCCTGCCTCTGCCTCTCGAGTGCTGGGATTAAAGGTGTGCGCCACCATTGCCCGGCTAGCTAAGTTTTTAAAAAGTGACATTTATGGGGGGCATTGTACATATGGAGGTCAAAGGACAATTTGGTTCTCTTCTTCTATCATGTGGGTTCTAGGTGGAACTCAGGTCATTAAACTTGGTGGCAAGTACCTTTACCCACTGAAACATCTTACCAGTCCCAAAATGTTAAACAATTAAAAAACATTATTTTATGTGTATGGGTGTTTTGCCTACATTTATGTCTGTACAGCATGTGCATGCAATGCCCTCAGAGGCCAGAAGAAGTGTTGGGTCCCCTGGAACTGTATTTACAGACAGTTGAGAGCTACCATGTAGGTGGTGGGAATTGAGCCCAGGTCTTCTGGAAGAATAACCAGTGCTCTTAATTGATGAGTCCCCTCTCCAGTGCCCCCCCCCCCTTTTTAAGTTTTTTGAGACAAGGTCTCTATATGAGTAGACTGGCCTGGAACTCTAGAACTCTTGATTTTCCTGCTTCCACCTCCCAAGTGGTGGAAGTACAGACATGCACTACCACACCAGGCTCTCAACATGAATTTTAAATATCCACTAATACCCATCCATCCTTGCTGTACTTTACTAAAAGTATCAATGCTTCTCTTTGAGGTCTACAGTAAGCCTTCACCTTATTGTGTGAGATTCCAGCTGAACACTGAAAACCAGTCTTCCTCTCTATGGCTGCTCTCATTTCTTCCACAATCACTGCTCCCACAGTCAACCGTAGGTCTGGAGAGGTGGGCTCATCAATCTGAAGAGAACCAAGCCACTGAAGCAAGCCTTGTTTTCGAATTTCCTCTGAAAAAAGTTGAGAAGATTACACTTAGACATTTTTTAAATTAGTTATTTTCAGTAACGAATCACATAACATTTGCTCAAGGGCAGACTACATACATGATGGTATATGGCATTAGAACTTAATGTAGAGTAGGCTATATGATCTAGCTTTCTCTAAATCCATGATATTTGCACAGTGATGAAATCACCCAGGGACACATTTCCCAGAGCATATGCCTGACATTAAGCAGCACAGGACTATATTTACCATTCAATGCAGAAATGGTTTGATTTCAGGTACTTTAGACACATAGGTTTACTTTAAACTTTATTTTTATTTATGTGTGTGTCTGTGTATGGCATGTGTGTAGGTACCCCTGGGGGCCAGAGAGGGTTTTGGATCCTTTGGAGCTGGAGTTGAAGGTGGTCTCACAATGTCAATGCTGGGAACCAAATTTGGGTCCTCTAGAGGAACAGTAAGTGCTTTTAACCACGAAGCCATCTCTCCAGCTCCATTTTATTTACAATTGCATTTTATTTGTTTTGTCTGCATGGGCATATGCACATGTGGGTCAAAGGGATGAAACCTGGGTTGTTAGGTTTGGTGGCAGGCCCTTTTACCTGCTGAGACATCTCACCAGCCCTAGATACATAGGTTTAGAAAACCAATCACATTCAAACATACCAATTCCAGAAGGCTTAGTTTCAGCTTAGGTTAAAACTTATAGTGATAATGTGTAAATAATTCTTATGTTAACAATCATTCATGAATAATGATTTATTGATTCTTTTCAGTGCTGAACCCATGGTTCAAACATACTATCATTGATCTCTACTCCCAGCTCAGGAGCAAGGGTTTAAAAATGTGTTCCCTCAAATTTTCTTCTTTACATTTCTTCAGTGTTTAGAGACAGGGTTTCTGTGTATCCCTGGCAGTCCTAGAACTCACTCTGTAGAAGAGGCTGACCTTGAACTCTGAGGTCCACATACCTGGATTAAAGGCATGCTGGGCTACCCTCTGTTCTCAAAAAAAGCTCAGACTTTAAATAACATTAGCTGCCCCACCCCGTTTCCCACTGTGAAGCCATATCAACACAGCCCATATCAAAATCATTTCCCGTATCACTACAACTCATCCTGCCTCACTCACCTTTTATTTCTTACTTAAACTACCTTAACTTTTTTAAAAAAGTATTTGTTTTTAATTACGTGTATCCTTGTGTGTCTGTGTATAAGACTGTGCATGTGAGTGCAGGCGTTCTCAAGAGGCCAGAAGAGAGTGTCAAATTCCTTGGAGCTATTGTTACAGGTGGTAGTAATCTGCCTGATGTGGGTGTTGGGAGCCTTTTGCAAAAGCGGTGTGTGTGTGCTCCTGACTACTGAGCCATCCCTCTAGTACCCTTTCAATTTAAAAACAAATTGAGATGTGTTTATTTTATAGGTTGAGGAAAGGAGTATGCACCAAAACCAAGTATGTGGAGATCAAAGAACAACTTGCAGGAGTCAGTTCTTCCCTTTCACAGTGCAGGTCCTGGGACTGAACTCAGTCATCAGCCAGTAAATGCCTTCACTTGCTGTGGTGGTTTGAATGAGAATGCCCCTGGGAAGCTCATATATTTGAATGCTTGGTCCCCTGTGGGTACAACTCTTTGGGAAGCTTAGGAGGTATGGCCTTGTTGGAAGAGGTGTGTCCCCTGGGGTAGGCTTTGAGGTTTCAAAAGCCCACGACACTCCTTGTTAGCCTTCTCTCTTCCTTGTGGTTGTTGTCCAACATGTGAGCTCTCAGCTGCTGCTCCAGCACCAGGCCTGCTCGCCTGTTGCCATGCTCCTGTGACAGTCAAGGACTCCACCACTGAAACGCTAAGCCCAGTAAACCCTTCTACAAGCTGCCTTGATCATATATCTGCACAGCAACAGAAAAGTAAGACACCTGCAGAACAAGAACAGTATCACAGGCCCAACCACCTCAACTCTTCCCACTTGGTTTGAGGGTCCACTCAGAGGACAGGCACCTGCTAGTACAATGGAGGCTCTGGGTTTGTCTCCAGTGCAAACCAAAAGGCTCAAACCCAAAACTCACCATATAACGCCCACAATTCAAATACTCTTAACTACTAGTGTTACCAATCTATCAACCTTATCTTCCTGTTCAAAACTGCTGTTGCTGCTCACAAAACTTGCAACTTACAAAGCATTTGTGAGAACTAAAATACATAAATATATATCTATGACTGCTTGTGGTAGCACATGCCTGTAATCCTAGTAACTCCAACAGCTGGGGTGGGAGAAGGATAGAGAACTTAAGGCCAGCCTGGGCTACAAAGAAAGACCCTTTCCCTTGAGGAAAAAATTTAAATTAGTTAACCCTTACACCTTGGGTCTCCATTTAAAAAACTCATTCTGGTGCTAGAGAGATGGCTCAGCAGTTAAGAGCACTGACTGCTCTTCAGACGACCTGGGTTCAATTCCCAGCATCCACAACTCCAGCCCTAGGAGATCTAATACCCTCTTCTGGCCTCCTCAGGCACTGCACACATGTGGTATGAAGACATACACACAGGCAAAACACACACATAAAAAATAAGTAAAAAGTAAAAAGCTCATTCTGCTTGCTGTTGAATAAATCAAGAAACTAAATGACAATAATCTGAATTAATCTACAGATGAAGGAAGCAGTCAGCCTTCTACCTTCTGTTGCTAATACTAAGCTGAAGTGGTTACATATCTAAAGAGATACTTACTTTTATACAAATTTCACAGCTTCTTATCATGGATATACCCAGAAAGATAACGAGAATTTGTATATCCTTTCATGTGAGTTTCTATGATACATACAGGCGATAATTTAAGTATCATTCTAAAAAGAATCAGCATAACCAAGTAAAGCAGGTTCCAAAAGCAGGAAGCAGAAGTAATGTTATGCTATACAAGTACCTTTCTGAATAGTCTCTTCTGTTGTAGGGCCTCGGGGCAACCCTTCAATGTAAGTGCTTGGTAACAAGTCTGCTGAGATAGGCTGACCTTCTAACTTCTGAAGTCTGTCTTGTACAGCACTGGTCAGATCTATATAAGCCTCATCGATGCTGGCACGTTCAATCACAGCAAACTGAGACATTATCTCCATGACTTCAACACTAGCTTCCCGGTACCTGAGTATAAGGATCATACAAGTAGGCCATAAATGGACACAACCTTGAGACTGTCAGCCCCATGTTGTTCTTCTTATAATGAACGAGAATATCCATAAGTGCCGGGCCATGGTGGCACTTGCCTTTAATCGCAGCACTGGGGAGGCCGAGGCAGGCAGAAGATTTCTGTGAGTTCAAGGCCAGCCTGGTCTACAGAGCTACTTCCAGGACAGCTAGGCTACACAGAGAAACCCTGTCTTAAAAAAAAAAAAAAAAAAATCAATAAGCAAGTGGCTTAATAAAGATGTAATAATTACCCAACTGAAGGGAACAATGGATAGGTAGATAAGCAATAGAAAAAGGAAAAGAAAGAATCCTAGGAAAGCCTTTTCATGCAGTGCTAGCATTATACCAAGTTAAAAGGCATGCAGACCCTGAGTAACCTATGTGACAAGGAACTATCTAAAAGGAAAAGAAAGCCTAGCACAATGAAACATACCACTATGTTCACTTATCCCTTTGCTATTTACATACACTAAAAAATCTTTTGCTTCAGAGTCTATCTTCAAACAAGACACAACTTAGGGAGAACATGACACTCAGCAGAACAGATTTTTCTTATGACAGCAACTCTTACTACAAATCAATAAACTGACCATAGACTTCAATTTCAGTCAATGGTGTTTGGTTAGTGCAAGCCAATTGCTCTGGACATACTATCATTCACATTATAAAGACAAGTGCCTAGGATTTAAGGATACATTTGGGCAGGTAGGCTACCTTCTTTAGGGGAATATCATCTCATCATAGATCTATTTAAGACTTGTCAACTTGACACAAGCTAGGGTCATCTGGGAAAAGAAACCTCAATTGAGAAAATGCCCCATCAGATAGTCCTGTAGGCAAGTCTGGGAGGCATTTTCTTAATTAATGATTGCTGTGAAAAGGCCCAGTTCACTGAGGGCAGTTTAAGTTAATGAAGTATGCCTTTTCCAAATCAAATTTTAAAGTCAATAGCATATATTTCATAGACTCTATACTGCTAACATAGCATGCAATATTGTATTTCCATTAACTGAATTAATTCTGCTTTATGGTTAAGCTACAAATTTTTTTTTTGAGATGGGGTTTCTTTGTGTAGCCCTGGCTGTCCTGGAACTCACTCTGTAGACCAGGATGACAGGATGGTCTCAAACTAACAGAGATCCACCTGTCTCTGATTCCTGAGTGCTGGGATTAAAGGCGTGTACCACCACCTTCCGGAAAGCTACTAATCTTTTGTCAATTGTATCTTTAGATATCCAATTCACAGGTCAGTTCAGAAATATTTCAAGTCCCAAGTCAAAGCCTGATGCCTATAGCATATTGTACTACATAGTGTATTGTGAGAATGTAGATAGTAGACTCTGAAAAGAGTACACATGCTGATACTTTGTCGGTACTCTAACAAATAAAGCTTGCCTGGAGATCAGAGTACAGAGCTAGTCACTAGTTAACCATAGAGGCCAGGCAGTGGTAGCATACATCTTTAATTCTAGCACTTGGGAGGAAGCAGGAAGGTCCACCCTGAGCTACACGAGATTGATCCAGTTTAAAAGAGAAAGGCAGTAGAGGCTCACACTTTTAACCCCAGCATTTGGGATCTCACACCTTTGATCCCAGTACCTGGGAGGCACACACCTTTAATCCCAGCACTAGGGAAGTGGAGACAGGAAATGATATGGTTGAGTGGAGAGAGGAATATAAGGTGGGAGGAGACAGGAGCTCACTCTTTTTTCAGGTTGAGGAGTTGTCGAGGTAAGAGGTGGCTGTGGCTGGCTCCTTTGTCTCTCTGATCTTTCAGCATTTACTCTGATATCTGGCTCCAGGTTTTTATTAAGACCAATTAAGATTTGAGCTACACATGCATGTGAATCTCCAGTCTTCCACTCAGCTGTTGAACTTAAACTATTTAACCTCTTTTGAGCTGGGAATGTAGCTTGGTCTGTCGAGTATTTGCTTAGCATACATGAAACCCTGGATTCACATTGCAGAAACTATATGGTAGAGCAGGCCTGTAATCCCAGCACTTAGGAGGTGGAGAAAAGAGGACCAGGAATTGAAAGTCATCCTCTCTATTACAGAGTGATTTCAAGACTTGCCCTAGGATATATGATACCTTGTCTCTCAAAAACAAAAACAAAATTCAAAAAACCAAAACCACTATAAAGACAGGATTACAAACTTTACTAGTACCTACCTAGAAATAATGTGAGAGTGAACAGAGCTATTCCCTATAAAGAATACTGCCTTTAATTCAGTATGTATTAACTATTAGGACTTGTGGTTTGAAAAAGAATACCCCCATAGGCTCATATATTTGAATGCTTGGTTATTAGGGAGTGGCACTACTTGACAGGGATTAGGAGGTGTGGCCTTGTTGGAGTAGGTGTAGCTTGGTTGGAGGAAGTGTGTCGGTAGGTGGGCTTTGGGGTTTCAAATGCTTAAGCCAGACCTAGTATCTCTGCCTCTTCCGCCTGCTTTTGGATCTGGATGTAGAACTCTGAGCTAGCATGTCTGCCTGCGTACCTCCATACTCTCTGCCACGAGGATAATGGACTAATAAACCTCTGAAAGTCTAAGCAAGCCACAATTAAATGCTTTCTTTTTATAAGAGTTACCATGGTCTTGGTGTCCCCTCACAGGAATAGAACACTGACTAAGACAGGACTATTATAATGACTGAGGCTTGTGCCTACCTCTATACACATCTTTCACTTTAGGGCTGGCCTTCAAGTTTGCAGAGAGACAGGCTCAACTGAAAAGAAAAAAGCAAGCAAGCAAGCAAGAAAGCAGGGGGCTGGAGAGGTGGCACAGCAGTTAAGAGTACTGGCTGCTCTCCAGAAGACCTGGGTTCAATTCCCAGCACCCACATGGTAGCTCACAACTGTCTATAACTCCAGTTCCAGGGGATCTGACACTCTCACACAGACATACATGCAGACTAAACACCAATGCACATGAAATAAAAATAAATTTAAAAAATATAAGGAAAATAAAGTGGCCCCTGTCCTTTCCAACTTGGGCTCAGCAAAATGGCTTCCACAAAGAAGGGTGGCAATAAGAAGGCCTTTCTGCCATCACCAAGGATGTGACCCAAGAATGACACCATCAACATTCACAAGGGCATTCATGGAGTGTTCTTCAAGAAGCATGCCCCTCAGGCACTTAAGAAATTCAGAAATTTGCCATGAAGGGGATGGGGATTCCAGATGTACACACTGATACCAGGCTCAATAAATAAAGCTGTCTGGGCCAAGAGAATGCTCCATATCATATTCGTGTACGTTTGTCCAAAAAAATGTAAAGAAGATGAGGACTCACCAAATAAGCTCTACACATTAGTGACGTATGTGCCTGTTACCATACTCAAAAATCTACAGTCGCCGGGCAGTGGTGGCGCACGCCTTTAATCCCAGCACTCGGGAGGCAGAGCCAGGCGGATCTCTGTGAGTTCGAGGCCAGTCTGGGCTACCAAGTGAGTTCCAGGAAAGGCGCAAAGCTACACAGAGAAACCCTGTCTCGAAAAACCAAAAAAAAAAAAAATAATCTACAGTCAATGTGGATGAGAACGAACCCACTGAATGTTAAATAAAGTTGCAGAAATGCAAAAAAAACCCTCAGATCTCTCCAAGAGCAGAACCTCCTCTTAACTATTGAGCTAGTTTTCATTTCCCCATAACAACTGATTTTTAAACAAGGAAGATAATAAGTGGTTCCTTAAGGCAAGAACTTAAAAGCAATAATAAAACTGTTACTGAAGCACACATAAAATATTTAACTCATAGACACAGGATGCTGACAGAAAAACATTTTGGCCAGGAGGCAGTGGCGCACACCTTTAATGCCAGCACTCAGGAGGCAGAGCCAGGTGGATCTCTGTGAGTTCGAGGCCAGCCTGGGCTATAGAGTGAGATCCAGGACAGGCACCAAAAACTACACAGAGAAACCCTATCTCAAAAAACCAAAAACATTTTCATACTTGTTTCAACAAGTTTATTGAGTACACTGCAAGGAGCAACAAGCTACAGTAACTTATCACCTGTAGCTTTTTTTTTTTTAAAGTAGCCCTTGATATTAAACCTAGGATCTAATGTAACCATGCTAAGTAACTAAGTAACCACTCTACCACTGGCCACACCCCATCCCACAAAACACTTCCTAAGTCCTCTATGTTCCTTTACATATGTTCTTTTTTTGCTTACTTGGTGAGGTTGGCTTTTCCACGGGACTCACGAACTTGTGCCAGTAGAAGATCCGGACACAACTTCTTAGCATCATCTGCCCACATGTTTCTAGTAACCCCAAATGCACGAGCTTCATAACTCACTGCAATAATTCTAAAGTTAGGGGGAGAAAAGGAAACAAAATCAAAAATATTACATGATTTCAAACAATAACAAACTTTTAACAGAAGTAGGCTATAAACACATAAAATTAGAAATCTGTGATGACAAATGCTATTATTCAATCCCAGACACAGCAGTTCAGAAATTTCAAAAAAGACCTAGAACAGAACCATTGAGTTTCCACAGACTGAAGTCTCAGTGGGGTCTGGGGTGATGGTTAAGGGTTAAGAGCATTAGCTGCTCTTTTCACCCAGGGTTGATTCCTGCACCCACATGGTGGTTTACAACCACCGGTCAGTAACTCCAGTCCTAGGGGATCTGACACCTTATTTTGACCTCTGTGGATACTGTATGCAGGTGGCACACAGACATCTATATGGACAAAACATTCAAACACAAAAAAATTTTGTTAAAGACTCGGAGGGGTTGAGGAGATGGCTCAGTCAGTGAAGTGCCTGGCATGGCAAGCCGAGCTGAGCTGGGAGTCGCCAGGACCCACAGAAACAGCTGGGTGCAGCAGTGCATGCCTTTAACCCTATCTGTGGGGGCAGAAACAGGAAGATCCGGGGAGCTTGCTGGCCAGCTGACCTAAGCTGAATCCGTGAGCTTGGGGTTCAGTAAGAGGCTCTCAAAACAGAGAGAGCAATTGAGGAAGACCCTCAATATCCGCCCCCCATGAGACAGAGACAGACAGACAGACACACACACACACACACACACACACACACACACACACACACACACACGACACTCTCAATGATACATACCCACCACCTTTCCATGTTTTGTACTGTACAACTGCACAAGGCTTATTCCTCAAATGAGGGTTTTGCCGCTGTTCCACTTGGACAAAGAAACAATCCATATCTACAAGAGCAACCACTCGATCTTGTCCAGCAGCCATTTATTCCTGGAAGACATTTTATAAACAGAAAAATACTTAATCTAAAACACAAAACCAAAAGACCCCCGTTGTATTTCTACCATGTGTGGTGAGTATACATCTTTGACGTCAGCACTCAGGAGGCAGAGGCAGGCAGATCTTTCAGGTCTACACAGTGAGACCTTGTCTCAAAACAACAATAACAACTATATTTCTACATCTAATGGATGAGCCACAATAAGAATAGGAGCATGGAAACTAAAAACAAAAGCCATTTTCATCTACTGTTGACACAAGAATAAACTAGTACAATTTTATGAAGGTAATACATATTTAAAACTTTAGAGCTGGCGAACGCCTTTAATCCCAGCACTCGGGAGGCAGAGGCAGGCAGATCTTTGTGAGTTCGAGGCCAGGCTGGTCTACAGAGCGAGATCCAGGAAAGGCGCAAAGCTACACGGAGAAACCCTGTCTCAAAAAACAAACAACAACAACAACAACAAAAACTTTAGAAACAGACTCCATTTGAACTCCTGATCCTCCTGCCTCTACTGCCCAAGTGATGGGATTACAAGCATGCATCAGTACACCTGATACACAAATAGCCAAAAGTTGCCTGTCACTGTTCTGTTGCTTTGAAGGGACATCACGATCCAAGCAACTCTTAAAAAAGAGAGCATTTCGCTGAAGCCCAACATGGCAGAGACCTATTGGGCCTTTCGTGAAAAACTCTCCCCTTCTGATGCCAATGAGAATTGAGAGCCCAATATGGCCAGCTTTGGCAAGCATTAATGTAAGCCTAGGAACTGTAGCCATGTGGTTGGATTCTCCAGAAGGTAATGTATGGTAACTGCTTTTTTAAGTATGTTTGAGAACATGTCACCCAGACACATTGGAGATTAAGGATAACCCTGAAGGTCATGACCTCCATTTGTTAACAGTAGCATGCCTGCTAGGCCTTTTCATTTTCACAATCTGCTTCAAGCTGGTGTAGTACCTACTTTTCAGGAGTGGCTCTGTGCAACATTTATTGGCCTCCTGAAATTCATTTAGCCCCCTTTGAAGATACCTTAAAATTTATGAGCCTGAATGTAGCCATTATGAGACCATTAGCTCTGCTCCTCATGAGCTGCCTGTTTTTTCTTTATGGTTCTTAGTTGTTCTTTTGCAGGGCTGCCAGCTTAAGTCGTGCTGGGATCAAGAAAAATGAGCCTTGGCGGTTCGTGTTCCTGGAGTTGTATCCATGCCAGTGGATGTCCACACGCTCCAGAAGAGAATTTGACATTGCTGCTGCCATTGTTGCTGTTATAGCAGTGGCGGATACTGATGCTACTGTTTCTGAGATTACCATTTCATAATTGCTTACTACAGCTAGCACAGTGGAGACCCTGGCAGCAAAAGTAGCTACCACAATTAGTAATCTTTCATTCTATTGGGCATGATAAATTTAATTCAATAGTTATACACATTTCAATTGGCTTTGAAAATTCTAAATTTATTAACTCAAGTTCCACTTGCTTTTGGGATACCATCTTACAAGGACTCCAATTTGCAGTAAGGCTCATTAAAGAAGGGAATGGCTCAATTGCCTTTAGCCTACTGGCTATGGGCGGGTTAGGACTTCTGTTGGTCTTTCCTGTGTCAAACACATAGATTACAAGCCAGAGCCACTTTGAGATCTTTGGCAGCAGTTAACTCTGCAGCTCACACATGATTGAGCCTGTATGATAATTAGTATTCAGAGACGGGTAATTCCTGGGGGACACTCACCAACCTAAGCAGAGCGCCTGTGTGGCCTGGGCAGGTGTCTCCATGATGGGTAAGGTGACCTGCTGACATCCCATGCAACCTAAGTCAGAAGCTCATTTTTTAGTAAAACGGGGACCTGTAGGGCCCTGGCCTCCATTTTGGGTAACTGTTGCCTTGCTTGCTAACCTTGACCTTGATATCCTCCCTATGCTAATTCCCTCCCAGGTTTCACCCTCCTGAATGCTTAAGGGAAATTCCTTGTCTGTGTATCCTGCATATTGGGCATTAACAGCTTAGATGCAAGATTGTAAAACATCAGTAGTGAACTTCTGCCCTCCAGGGTTTTCCCATTTTTCCCATTGTGCTGTAAGCCTGCATTCAAGACCTCCTCCTAGGCTGAGCCAAGTGTCCCTGTATAAGCCCCAGGTTTCAAACAGCCAACTCATGCACTGAGTGCAGGACCACTACCTGGATGCCTCCCAAACAGATCAAGCTAATCAACTGTCTCACTTATCCTGGACTGAATCTACCAGGTTGAACTCAATCCTCAGGGGAGTCTTTGCCCTGGAGGAGATGGGAATGGGGGGTGGGCTGGGGGGAAGGTGGGGGGGGGCGGGAGGCGGGAGAACAAGGGAATCCGTGGCTGATATGTAAAATTAAATTAAATTATAAAATAAAAAAAGACCTCTTCCCTCCTTCAATAAACAGCATTTGACATTAAAAAAAAAAAGGTGTAGTACTCTTACAGAGGACCTGAGTTTGGGTCCCAGCATCCACACCAGGTGGCTCCAAACTACCTATAACTCCAGCTCCTAGAGATCTGATGTTCTCTTTAGAACACCATCCCCATAATTAAAAATAAAATGAGCAATTAAAAAGAGAGAGAGAGAGAGAGAGAGAGAGAGCATTTAGTTGGGTGCTTGGTTATAGTTTAGAGCATTAGTCCATGATCATCATGGTGGGAAGCAGGCATGCATGGGGTTGAAGCAGTAGCTGAGAGCTTTACATCCTGGTCTGCAAGCAGAGAGAAGAGACCGGGCCTAGTGTGGGCTTTTGAAACCTCAAAGCCCACCCGCAGTGACCCAGCTCCACTAACAAGGGCACACCTCTAATTCTTTCCAAACGGTTTCACTAAGGACCCAGCATTCAAACATATTGGGGTGTATGTGTGTGTGTCACTGTCACTCAAATCACCACAGTGCCTAACAATGGACTCAGCATCATCTGTATAACCTGTTTCTTATATTCAAATCATGAATATCCTGTGTTTCTGTGAAAGTATTATTTATGGGAAATTGAAAATTTAAACTGCACAGACCAAAAACCGATGATGTACACTAGGAGGAGAGAACCAAAGGGTAATCTAGTTGATAGATAGATCCCAATCATAAATTTAGGAGAAAAAGAAAATGTTGCATATCAATCAACCTCAGATTGAAAACATGCAGGAAAAGAGTATACAGACACTTCTCATCATTCTCTAAAAGATATAGTATATCTATTTATATAATACTAATATTGTGCTAGGTATTATGATTAGAAGTATCTGGGAGAGACTGGGGTGTATTACTCAATGTTAGAGCTCTTTCCTAGCATTCTCAAGACCACAACTTTGAACCTTAGCAAGTGCCTCTGTGTGTGTGTGTGTGTGTGTGTGTGTGTGTGTGTGTGTACAATGGCATAGGTCATATGCAAATACTACATATGACATTTTACGTAAGAGACCCAAGCATCTGTAGACTGGGTATCCTGCAGACTGCAGGAAGAATATCCTGGAATCAATCTTTCTGTGAATTTGGAAGGAATATATATATAGGCAGGGTAGCTCTGGCTACCTGTAATTCACTCTGTAGACCAGGCTGGCTTCAAAGTCACAGAGATCCACTTGCCTCTGCTGGGACTAAAGAACAGCTGCCACCACAACTGTCATCATGCAAACTGTTTACTTTGAAATACTTTATAAAAACATTTGGATATAGAGAATGGTGGCACACTTCTGTAATTCCAGCACTCAACAGGCTAAGGCAAGAAGATTTTAAGTTCAAGGCCAGCCTGAGCTACATGGAAAGAACTTTGTTTCAAGAAGAACACACACACACACACACACACACACACACACACACAAATGAAGAGAATAATCGAATACTACATAAATGCCCTGTTTCTCTGCAAATTTTCAATAATAAGCAACTTTCAATAGATCCTACCTGCAACAACTACTTTGTGGTGTTCAGTGATTTTCTATTTGCAAAATTTCTTTTTTGTTTTGAGGAGTGGTTCTTTTACTTATTTCCCCCTTTATTTATTTATTTTTAAAAGACAGAATGTCGTGTAGCCCAAATTGGCCTAAAAACTTGCTCTGTCGCCACAAATGACCTAGAACTTCTTGATCCTCCTGCTAAATGCTGAGATTACAAGTACATGCCACCTCTGTCATGGCATCATGATTTTTAAGGGTTCTCAAGACATTCCCACTATGCAGCAGCTTTGCATACCCGGCCTATCATAAATAATACAGAATTCACAGAAGCACAGGATATTCATGATTTGAATATAAGAAACAGGTTATACAGATGAGTGACCACCTAACTGTAACTTAAATTTTTTTAAAACAACATTCACCGTGAAAACAGTGCCAAGCACCAACTACAAAGCTGCAGTACTAGTGTAAAGAAAATAAATAAAAATCTGAACGCTCAAGGCATTAACTCCTTACAAATCACTCACCTAAAACAAGGTGATCTTAGGTTAAAATCCGTAAGTCAGGCATCCCTTTGTTTTGAAGAGGATTTTCTGTAATATTGGAACACACAAAGCCAGAAAACGGCAAATGCGTTGTCACAATCAATACAGGGAAGTACCATATTCGATATAAATATCAGAGGTAAAACAAGAAGCTGTGATTTAAGGGCAGGAAACATTTACTAAAAAGAAAAAAAAAAACTCATAAAACATACGCAGGATAACAGATAATGAAGTTGTTAAGCCTTTCAATTTATGTGTTCTTTTTGTATTTAATATATGTATCGGTGTAAAATCAAGACGCCAAAACTTTGCTCCCGATTATGTTAATTTGGGTTTGGCTGTCTCTGTCTCTGTCTCTCTCTTTCTTTTTCTCTGAAGCAGGGTCTCAACTCACACTGTAGCCCAGGCTGTCCTCAAACCCGAAGCAATCCTACTGCCTCAGTCTGCCAAAGGCGTAGTGGGATGCGTTTTAAAACATTTCGGTTTATCCCATTCTGTACAAAACACATTCGGAGCGGGTCGTGTAGTAACACGCACAAGAAAATATGTACCGGTGAAGAGGAAGGTTTAAGTCACAAGAAAATGACCCTACAAGAGACAATTTCAGGGCCTTCTCTCCCCGGAAGCATGTTTCCATGTCGGCCCCGTGTACCCCCAGTTACTCCAAGTAACACTAATAGCCAAGGCAACGGAAGTACCCCGACACAGCGATTCCGAACGGCGTTTTAATGTTCTTACCGCGGCGACCAACACCTGTCAAAACTGTCCAGCGCGATGCTGCGGGCTCCGGGCCGAGTCCCTGCAGGGAACAGGACGGCGTCTGGACAATGTCGTCGCCTCCCCAGGAGCAGGCCAATTCCGAGAGAGACGGACTGCCCGCGACGACGGAGAACCGAGCCGGGATTCCGAGGATCCCGCCGAGCAGTCCCCACAGCAAGCCCAGACAGGCGCCCAGCGAGGGACGGTTGACGCGCCTGCGCATCGCGGAACTTCCGTCCTCCGCCCCGCCCGGCCAAGCGCGGCCCGCTCAAGGAGCCGCCACTTCCGCGCGCGCATGCGCAGTGCCGGGCCCAGCGCCTGCGCAGCGCTGGGTTCTTCCCAGCTCCAGCCTCTTGGGGTTCACGCTCCTCCTCCCGCTCCCCACCCCCCCCCCCCCAGCCCGCCGCGGCCTGGTATCAACGTGTGGCCCCGCCAGGGGTGCCCTGTGTGCCTCGTGCTCCCGGGACGGCGGTGGTGTTCTCGGCTCTAGCCATGGAGATGGAGCAAGTGAACGCGCTGTGCGAGGAGCTAGTGAAAGCCGTGACGGTCATGATGGACCCCAGCTCCACCCAGCGCTACCGGCTGGAAGCCCTCAAGGTAGCTGGGGTCCTGGCGCCCAGGGCCTGCCCCGAGACCCCTATCCCAGGCTTCCCCTACGGCCTTTCCAAGCTCATTTTGTCTCCCGCCTCTGCGGCCCTTGGACCTCCCACTCCCAGTGGGGACAGTGCCTTCTTGTCGTGTGGCCCTCCTCACCTCTTCCCACTTGGGTCTTCTCTTGCTTGCGCGCCTGTCTTTGCCTTGAACTCGAGGGTCGCTAACTGCTGCGTATTCTCTAGCCACTTCTCAGTGGCCTTTCTGCCCACTCCTCACTTCTTTTCACTCTTACCACACCACGATCACCGGAGGCTGCGCTCCTTTTGACACCCCGGCTAGCCACACATTGCCTGGTGATCTGGAAGCGCACGTGCAAATTCTTCCCCCAGTGCCCTTTATTCTTCCCTGCTGATCCATTCCAGACTTGTGCGAGTATCCCTTACATGTCTCTCTTTTGAGTCTTGGGCATCTCTGGCTGATTTGTAACACTCCTCTCATGTTAATAGGAGTGAGATATTCTTTGGCTATTTTTGCGCTAAGATGAGCTTTACCACTGGCTTTGCATTTTCACAAAGGCACTTTGGTTTCCTGGAAGTAGTTCTCTTGAGTCCCAGGTGCTATGCCCCAAGGTCTAGCTCAAGTTTTGCTATTTGGGAACACTAATACCTGCAACAGAGAGTCTTCCCCATTAAAGTGAGCACCAACATACAGAGATATGTGGTACAAGGTTTGGAATCAAACAACTGTGGTGTTTTGTTTTGTTTTGTTTTTTTATTGTGAAGAGTTTTACATAGGCACTACAGTGATCCTGAATAGGCCTGTGACAGAAACTCAGATGATACACAGATTTGCTTGTTTACTGTCTCTCCCTGCCACCCATATTTTTTAAAGCTAACTCTAGGGGTTGACATTCCACCTCTAGTGGGTATATCTCTAACTTTCTTTTCACACTTTTAGGTCCACTTTCTTTTTAGTATTAACATGACTACTGTCAAAGTGGATCATATCAGTAGCACTAATCTAGATTTTGCAGCTTAAAAATATAGCTAAAAAGACAGGCCTAGTGGCACAGTCTCCTGCTACTCAAGAGACTAAGGCAGAACATTCAAAAGTTAAAGACCCGCCTGAGCAACTTAGGGAGACCCTTTCCCAGTAAATAAACAGATGGCTTAGCGGTGAAGTGCTTGTTTATGGCTGGGTGCTATCATCCAGACATGGCTGTGGAAGAGACCAGCAGATCCCTGAGTTGGATGGCCAGCCAGTCTAGCCAAATCATGAGTTCCAGGTTCTCAGAACAGCCTGGAGAAAGGCATTCAGCTTTAGTCTCTGGCGTTCATTTGCTTTCCCAGCTACATGCATGTGCACATACGTGAATACATTAACGTACGTACACCAAAAAGAGAGAGAAAGCTGAGGATATAGTTTAGTGGTAGTGTGTTTGCCTAGTACACGAAAGGTTCAGTTCCCAGTAACACGGACACCATCAGCTAAGGTTGAAATTTTCTTAGGATTTTCAGTCTCCATTTTCTCATGTTTCCCCATGGAAATAATTAACTTTTCTTCTTTCAGTTTTGTGAAGAGTTTAAAGAGAAGTGCCCTATCTGTGTCCCGTGTGGCTTGAGGTTGGCTGAAATAACACAGATTGCCGTTGTCAGACATTTTGGCCTTCAGATCCTGGAACATGTTGTCAAGTAAGGAGCTCTTGGCCACTGCAGTTTGCTGAAGAGAGCAAGTCTTTAATCCTTTCATGACCTACACAGGTGCTTTTCCAGTGACTGGGAGAGGCCAGAACTCCCGCGGTTACTTTTATCCAGTTAAGTCGTCCATGTAAGGCATGTTGCACATGCTGTGCAGTCAGCAAGCCAGGCATGGTGGCGCTCATTGCAATGCTTAGAGCACTGAGAAACTGAAGCAGCAAGATTGCCACAGATTCAGGCCCACAAGGCTACATAGTTTCAGTACAGTGGGCTACAGAGTGAAACTTTGTATCAAGAAAACAAATTTTAAAAAAGAAACAGAAAAGCTTTTTTTTTTTTCCTTGAAAAGCATCGGTATTGTTGATGGCTAGATGGACATTTGCCTTTGGGCTATCAACAAAATCAAGGAGAAAAGCTGATTTGTGACAATAATACTGTATAAATGTTAATTAATGCACAAAGGCATATATGAAGCTTCTTAAGAATCTCTGTTGTCTGGTTTAATGTGGATTTTTTTCTTCATTCTCTGAAGAGTAAGTACAGAATCGAAAGTAGAAATTTTTGTTTGTTTGTTTCTTACGATAGGGTTTCTCTGTGTAGCCCTGGTTGTCCTGGAACTCACTCTGTAGACCAGGCTGGCCTTGAACTCACAGAGATCAGCCTGTCTGCCTCAAGTGAGGGGATTAAGGGCGTGCTCCACTACCGCCTGGCAGCAAATATACTTTCTCAATGAAAGAAAATGTAAAAATGTAAAGCTGGAAACAAATATTCTCTTATGAAGAAGAAAGTTCTGATATGGTTTTGTTGATTTTGTTTTGGTGGTCAGGTTTCGATGGAACAGCATGTCTCGATTGGAGAAGGTTTATCTGAAGAACAGTGTCATGGAGCTGATGGCAAATGTGAGCAAAGGGTTATTGGGAGATTTGTGTTCCTAGACATCTGTGTAAAAATTCATGGCTTCCATGTAAACTGACTCTCCTGTCTTGACCACCCAGTCCCAAATAACCAACTCAGAGGCTAAATATGAATTATAAATGCTTGGCTGAAAGCTTAGGCTTGTTACTAACTAGCTCTTACTTTTTTTTTTTTTTTTTTTTTTTTTTTTTGAAGACAGGGTTTCTCTGTGTAGTTTTGTGCCTTTCCTGGAACTCACTTTGTAGCCCAGGCTGGCCTTGAACTCACAGAGATCCTCCTGCCTCTGCCTCCCAAGTGCTGGGATTAAAGGCGTGTGCCACCACCGCCCGGCTAGCTCTTACATTTTTAAGTTAACCCATATTCCTTATTTACGCTCTGCCACGTGACGGTACCTTTATTAGCACATTCATCTGCTGCCTCTGTGTCTGGGTGGTGACCCTTTGACTCTGCCCTTCTCCTTCCCATCATCCTTAGTTTGGTTGCCCCGCCTATACTTCCTACCAGGCTACTGGCCAATCAGCGTTTTAGTAAACCAGTTCGAGTGACAAATCTTTAAAGTGTACAAGAGGGTTATTCCACAGCACTTCCACATAAGTCAGTATGACATTAAAGACAGACCAGAGGAGATTAAAGATTCTCAGCAAATGAATGAATATGATTGTTTTTGTTTGTTTGTTTTCAAGACAGTTTCTCTGTGTAGGTTTGGAGCCTGTACTAGAGCTCACTCTGTAGACCAGGCTGGTTGGCTGCCTCTACCTCCCAAGCGCTGGGATTAACGGTGTGTGCCACCACTGCCTGGCATGAATAGGATTCTTAGATGTAGCTGAAAGTCTTGTCACACATCTTTGATCCCAGCACGTGGGAGGCAGAAGTGGCCAGATCTCTTGAGTTCAAGGCCAGACTGGTGTACATAGTGAGTGCCAGGACAGTGAAGGCTACATAGAGAGACCCTGACTCAAAATAAGTAAGTAAGTAAGTAAGATTCTTAGATGTAAATTAGATGATTGCAACACTTTGAATCTTTTTTTCTTTTTTATTTAACCTTAACTACTGTGATACGTGTGATGAAAATCATACAGAGTGGATTTGTTTCACTCATGAACAAGACTTCAAGCATGCTATAAGTTGATGGCCTTTTTAGTTATTTAGTCAGTCTCACTATGTAGTTCTGAGTGGTCTCAAACTGTTCTCTTTCCCTTGCCTCCTGAGTGCTGGGATTCAAGGTGCATGCCCCTGTGTCGGGCCTGCCCTCCTTTTTTTGAGCTAGGACTGACGTAATTGTAGCCCATCCTGGCCTCCACATTATAGGAGTCGTCCTGCCTTCAGCCTCCTGCGTGCTGGGACTGTAGGCATCAGCCACCATGCCCGTCTGGTTTTTTTTTTTTTTCTCTTCTCCATAACAAAGAATATGAAAAATATGAAAAGGGGGATACCCACATATTTGGTGGGGGTGTCTTTTGAGACAGATTCTCATGAAGCCCAGGGCAGCTTCAGTCTTGCTATGCAGCTGAGAATAAACTTGAATTTCTGACACTCCTGTGTACTGGAATTATGGGCAAGCACTACCAACCTGGCCTTTTTATAGGAAAAAATATGTTTTGCAAAATTATGATTAGTTTAGCTAGTTAAGACTTGTAATTCATTAGTCCTACAGAGATTGGCAGTGATGGATTATCAGTTTTAAAGTTTAAATTCTTGGGAGACAGTGATAGTTTATCTTTCTCTTTTAATATTAGAACTACTGGTGCGATAGTGTTCCTCGTTGCCCTCCCAGTCTACCAGTTTCCCAGTGCAGACCTTATTTCTGTATTCCACTATGGTCTTCATAAACATGAAGCAATATGAAAGCCTCTTTAGTTTGTGAATAAGAGCAGCCGTGTTTTCCTGGCTCTGTGACCGCATGTATTAGCTGTTGAAACCTTCATTTATGTTTTAAGTGGGAACAATGATCAGTGAGAATGCAGGACAAGTGATTCATACATGGAGAACAGGTTTAGGTTCAAAGGAGGCCTGATGATTAGTATTGTCTGTAACATTTTTTTCTATTCCATTCATTTATGTGGAGGGCTGGGTGTGGCATGAGTACTGTGGCGTGTGTTGGAAGAGCAGAGGATAACTTGAGGGAATTGGTTCTCTGCTTCCACCATGGTTTCTGGGATTGGAACTGAGCTGGTCAGCCTTGGAGACAAGAACCTTTACTCACTGAGCCATCTCCTGAAACACACCTCACCCCTTTTCTTGAGGCATGGTTTTGTGTGGCTCAGGCTGGGCACAAACTTGATACATAGTAGAGAATGACACTTACTTATTCTGTCATTGTGTGTACACACACACTCAAGCATAGACAGAGCCCAGACATTGACGAAGGTCAGAGGGCAACTTTGAGAAGTCAGCTCTCTCCTCCTAGCGTGAGTTACTTGAGTTGAACCCAAGACACCAGGCTTACACAGGAAGCACTGTGTACCTATTGAGACATGTCACTGGCTCTGAGGATGACTCAAAAGTTGTCTTCTGATCCTCCAGCCTCCACTTCCCATGTATGAGATTACAGGTGTGTACCTCCACACTCAGTTTATGTCCTGTTGGGATCAAAGCCAGGACTCCAGCCAACTGGGTTACATTCCAAGGCCAAGGGTTCTGTGTTTTTATAGCCTAGTTTTTATGCATAGAATTCAGTCTTACAGTCTCCAGAATCTCTCTCTCTCTCTCTTTTTTTCCCCCAGGGGACATTGAGTATTCTGGAGGAGGAGAACCACATTAAAGATGTTCTGTCTAGGATTGTGGTAGAAATGATCAAGCGAGAATGGCCACAGCACTGGCCTGACATGCTAATGGAGCTGGACACTCTCTCCAGACAAGGGGTATGGAGCGCATGCGTGCTGGCTGTGTGTGCTTATGGGTAGAACAGACGAAAGGGTTTGCTTGCAGTAGTGTTCACAGTTTATCAGTAGCAGGTCATCTGTTGGCATATGTACATAATAAAGTGCTTTTGTTTAACTAGCTTATTTCTGTTGGCCTAGGAAACGCAGAGGGAATTAGTGATGTTCATCCTTTTGCGATTGGCAGAGGATGTAGTGACCTTTCAGACACTCCCTACTCAAAGAAGAAGGGATATTCAGCAAACATTAACACAGAACATGGAAAGAATCTTCAGTTTTCTGCTCCTCACACTTCAGGAAAATGTAAACAAGTACCAGCAAGTGGTATGTATTTCCTCCTCACAGTTCTGTCTTTCGAAGCTGGAAATTATACCCTGCTTATATTCTAAGCAAGCACTTTGCTATGAAGCTATTCCTTCAGCACACTCTTGGTTTTTGTTTTGAGTGAAATTCTTGCTAAGTTGCCAGGGATATCCTTGATCCCACTCGGCATCCAAGCAGGCTATGAACTTGTGGTCCTTCTTGTCTTAGCCTCCTGAGTAGCTGGGATTACAGACCTATGCCGCTGGGTACAGCAAAGGTCCTGTATTTGACCTGAATATTTTTTGTTTTGGAATGTTTTGTTTGTTGTTTTTGTGAAAATGACTTTCCAGGGGGAAATGAGAGTGTCTGGTTTAGCAGAAGGTAATGCCATCTTTAGAGCAACATTTCTGAGAAATGTCAGGAAAGAAATTAAACCATTTTCTCAAATATTCAGCTCATTGAGTTTATATGTAAATTCCTTTCAAAATAAAATCATTCCATTCCTTTAAAATAGCCTAAGAGCCAGGTGTGGTGGCACACTCCTTTATTCCATCACAGGGAAGGCAGAGGCAAGCAGATCTCCCAAGTTCCAAGCCAGCCTGGTATACTAATGAGTTTCAGGTTAACTAGGGTACATATTGAGATTTTTGTCTACAAAAACTAAGAAGCATAAAACTGCAGGTTAATATTTGTTATTAAAACTGTAGATGGGATTTGGTTCCTAGCACCCACAGGGCATCTCACAGTCATCTATAAATCTAGTCCCAGAAGCTCTGACACCCTCTTCTGGCTTCCTCAAGAACCAGACACACACTTGGTGCACCGACATATTGCCGGCAAAATCCTCACACATGTAAATTAGTGAGACAACAGCAGAACCCGTCTAGACCGTGGATAGGTCAGTAAAGTCCGGATAAATCAGGGTGTTCTTTTGGTCCTGGTTCCTTTTGCAGTGGGTCAGTTGCAGTGTGTATTAATCGTCACTGCGTGATGCGGTATTCTGTTCTTAGAGGGTTTTTCTTCTACAGAAAACAGACACTCTCTTTCTCTCCTTTATCATTTTTAGAAGCCATTTCTCAGAAGAAGGTATTTGAAAGTTAATCCTGGAGTTTGAGAGCTGGCTCATCAGTAAAGAGTGTTGAGGACCTGTGTTTGGTTTCTGGTACCCACATGGCAGCTCATAACTGTAGTTCCGTCTCCAGAGGACCAGACACCATCTCTGGCCCCCACTGACACCCTTACAGACATGGCATATACTCATGCAGGCACACACATTTACAGGAATGAAAATAAAAATCTTCTAAAAAGAAAAAGTTAGCTGGGCATGGTAGTTCATGCTTTTATCCCAGCACTTTGGAGGCAGAAGCAGGAAGATCTCTGTGAGGCTGAGCCAGTGTGGTTTTCATAGTGAGTTCCAGGAGAAGACAGCCAGAACTACATAGTGAGACCCTGTCTCAAAAAACCAAAATATTAATAAAATAAAAACTCAATGGGGGGGAATAACTGGGGAGATGGTTCAGTGAGTAAAGTTCTTGCCATACAAGCATGTGGACCCGAGTTATGGGGTGTCTGTAATCCTAGGACTGAGCAATGGACAGAGCTGGATCCTCAGAGCTTGCTAGATGATCAGGCTAGCCAGCTGGTGAGCTCTGGCTTCAGTGAGAAACCCTATCTCAGAAACAGTAAGGAGGAGAGCAATAGAAGACACGTGATATTGACCTTATACAGCCTGTATATCACTCAAACACATGCATGTGTATCTGTATACACACACACACACACACACACACACACACACACACACACACACACACATATATACCACATGTGCCCTACCAAAAAAAGATGTTCAAGTTCACTCCCAGCTACATATTTGAGGAGACTGTCTTAAAACAAAACAAAAATCAGAATCTGTTTTCCTTAGGAAATGCAATCCCTTTCTTTAAGATGGATTAGCTTCATGGAGGAAATAGAAGCAGGTTTGACAGATTAGGTTAGGACACATTTTTTTTTTAAATATTTATTTATTATGTATAAAGTGTTCTGCTTTTTTTTTTTTTTTTTTTTGGTTGTCACTTTTTTTTTTTTTTTTTTTTCTTTAAGGAAGGAGGAGGTCTTGAATACAGGCTTACAGCACAATGGGAAAACCCTGGAGGGCAGAAGTTCACTACAGATGTTTTACAATCTTGCATCTAAGCTGTTAACGCCCATTATGCAGGATACATAGACAAGGAACTTCCCTTAAGCATTCAAGAGGGTGAAACCTGGGAGGGAATTAGCATAGGGAGGATATCAAGGTCAAGGTCAGCAAGCAAGGCAACAGTTATCCAAAATGGGGGCCAGGGCCCTACAGGTCCCCCTTTTACTAGTAAATGAGCTTCTGACTTAGGTTGCATGGGACATCAGCAGGTCACCTTACCCATCATGAAGACACTTGCCCAGGCCACACAGGCACTCTGTCTTAGGTTGGTGAGCACCCCTAGGCATTACCCATCTCTGAATACTCATTATCATACAGGCTCAATCGAATGTGAGCTGCAGAGTTAACTGCTGCCAAAGATCTCAAAGTGGCTCTGGGCTTGCAATGTGTGTGTATATAACTATTGAATTAAATTTATCATGCCCAATAGAATGAAAGATTAATTAACTGTGGTAGCTACTTTTGCTGCCAGGGTCTCCACTGTGCTAGCTGTAGTAACCAATTATGAAATGGTAATCCCAGAAACAGTAGCAGAGGACACATATTTTTATAGTCTATTAACAGTAAATTAATGATGATATTCCTTAATTCTTGAAAGAATTCTAGATCAAAGTTTTTGGACCTCAGCAGTATTTACATGTTTTGGGGGGAGGCGTCTCTATGCATCCCTGACTGTCCTGGAACTTATTCTATAGACCAGGTTGGCCTCGAACTCAGAGATCTGCCTGCCTCTGCCTTCCAAGAGCTGGGACTGAAGGCATGCACTACCATGCCCAGCTACTTTTAAACTTTTAAATGCTGGGTGTGGTGGTTCACACCTGTCATCCCAACATTTAAGTGGTCAGGGAAAAAAATCAGAATATTCTCTTCTGCTAGATAGAGTTCAAGGCCAGAGTCCAGTAAATGAGACTTACCCTGCCTCAAAAATAGTTCCAAACACAGAATAGTTAGCACTTGGAGAGCTACACTTCATACAGTAAGGTCTGAGAAAAGCTTCACAACACTATGTGATGAAAAATTATTTTCTAAGCCAGCAAAGTGTGACAGTGGGTAAGGGTCCTTACTGCCAAGCCTCACAGCCTAAGTCTCATCCTGAGACCCACTTGGTAGAGGGAGAAAACAAAACATTTTCTTGTTATCCTTTGATCTCCCCATCAGTTCTGTGCCTGGACACATACCACAAATTATAAGTGAGTGGATTTTAGAAAATGTGCCACATGTCTTTATTTTCCAGCACTTGGGATGCAGAGGCAGACAGATCTCTGTTTGAGGCTAGCCTGGTCCATATAGTTGCTGGCCAGTCAGAGCTACATAGAGAGACCCTATCTCAAAAAACAACAAGAAAGAAAAAATTTCTGGGTATTAATTCCTTGTATCCGCTCATCCTCTTGGGATTCTTTCTCATTTTTCTTTAAAAAAAAATTACATTTTCTCTGCTTAGAAAACTTTTTCCCTGTTGATAGCTATCATTAATGCAGTCTGTTGGTTTCTACATATTAATTGCACTCATCAGAGTATGTGCTAAAGCAAGTCAGTTTGGTGATGGCTTGCACATAAATCAGAAATAAATACTTGAGAGTCTCCTTCTTTCACTCTGTGCCCCATTTTCTCAGTCTGTTAACCCGGCTGCCCTTCCAAGGATCAGAACACACCAAGAGGTCACCTTTGGTCTCATATATTCCAGGGTTGGCTTCAAACATGTCTCCCTACTGCTCCCACCTTCCAGATGCTGAGATCATAGACAGTCACCCACCTGGCACTACATTTTGAATTTCTGTGTCACTCATAGTTCCTGCCCTAATTTGTGTTCCTTCACAATCCCAGTTAAGGAGAGTATGAAATCATACAAGAAGATGAGGAAAGAGGCTTGCTCATTGGCTCCCATCCCCTGGCCTGCACTGGCTGCAGGGCTTGTGGAGGATTGTTGTAGTGAAAGGTAGAAGCCGGACCTAGCTGCCATTGCTTACATCCTTTAGGACTCTAGTAGTGATGGCCTTCAAGTACTACAGAACGTCATGACTTTTCGCTTGTTTTTGTTTCTCCTTTGCCTTCAGGAGTTTAGGCATTTGAAACATTCTTACTATGTCAGCTGGCTGTCCTAGAACTTGATACATAGGATAAAAACCAGCTGTATTTGTACACATTTATGCAGAGCAGCCATGACTTATTTACTACTGTGGCATGCATGATGCATGATCCTGTAGTTAAACATAGGTGGTTCCAAACTTAGTTTTCTTTCTTTACCCTGTTCTTTGGTCAGTCTCTTGATTGCCAGTGTTAAAAGTTGATCACACATCTCATCTCAGGATGAGGCAGGAGATACCATCAGGTTGAGGTTAGCCTGGGGTACATAGTGAGTTCCATGCACACCAGAGCTGTATAGCAAGACCTTGTCTGAAAACAAACCAAAAAAGTTGGATCTATGTAAACCCTCATCCTTTCAGGCCCTTTATTAGAGAGTAGGAAGTGATCACGTGCCTTTTCCTCATTAAACCCTCGGGTTCTTTATGCTTTTCTTCCAGAAGGCAGAGGCTTCTAAGGAGGCAGAGGTAAGAACACTGTGGAGTTGGAAGGACACTTCTTAAAGCCTCAGGTATGGGTAGGTGTGCCTAATGGCCGCAGCCTTCTGCTGGCCCCAGCCGTGGGTGTCTTTTCTTTCCTTGCTTAGCGATAGTGGGAGGTACAGTGACATATGGGACTTCCTGAAGGAAGATGAAATGGCCATACTCGCCAATATATTCTTTTTTTTTTTTTAATTTTATTTTTAAAGATTTATTTATTATGTATACAGTGTTCTGCCTGTATGCCAGAAGAGGGCACCAGATCTCACTATAGATGGTTGTGAGCCACCATGTGGTTGCTGGGAATTGAACTCAGAACCTCTGGAAGAACAGCCAGTGCTCTTAACCTCTGAGCCATCTCTCCAGCCCCCTCGCCAATATATTCTTATTGATCAATGCTGAGAATGCTCAGAAATGGTTGTGTTATCAGAAAGAAGTTTGAGCTCCCTGTCAGTAATTATTATGGGAAAACAGTTTTTTTAAATCATTTTTCTTTCAGAACTTTAAATTGTCATTCAGTGCCTCATAATCAAGTGTTTCCACACAGGCTAAAGCCAGCTGTCGGGTAAGCATCGCAGCACTGAATACTTTAGCAGGCTACATTGACTGGGTGACTCTGAATCATATCGTGGCGGAAAACTGTAAACTGCTGGAGACACTGTGCCTGCTTCTCAATGAGGAGGAGCTGCAGTTGGGAGCCGCCGAGTGTCTGCTCATTGCAGTCAGCAGGAAGGTGAGTGAACACTTGTATTAGTGGACAAAATGGTTTATTTTGGCCTATGGTTCCACAAGGATGAGAGTCTACCATGGCAACAGGGGAAGGCTAATGCTCTGAAGGACCCCCCCTTCCCACTCCCTTCTACAGCAAGACTGTACCTCCTACGGGTCCCACCACTGGGACCAAGTGTTCAGATACCCCAGCTGACAGTACATGCTCATTTAAACCACCATGTATTAAAGCCAGTTCAGCTGTGTGTCTCACTGTGTTTAGAGGGTTGGGGATTTCATCCTTTGAGCATTTAGGCTAGTGGGTCCATGAAATAGCTATGATTCTTATCACTTTTATATTTAATTAAAGTAGCATTTAAGTTTAAAGCTTACTGTGATGTCATTTAGTGGTATACTATGAGGGGTTTTTGTTCTTGTTTTGTTTTTTGTGGGTTTTTTTGTACTATAGTTAGTATGTATGACCATGTTTTCCTAAAATTGGGTCCAGGGCAAGTTGGATGACCGGAAACCCTTGATGATCTTATTTGGAGATGTTGCTATGCATTATATTCTCTCTGCTGCACAGTGAGTCTTTGCCTTTCAATATGTTGTGGGGTTTTGATGTTTTTTGTTGTTTTGTTTTCATTTTATTTTATGTATAGTGTGTATATAGATGTTGATTTGTGTGGAGGTCGGAGGTCGATATCAGTGTCTTCCTTTATTGCTGTGCTCTTTGTGTTTTTGAGCCAGAGTTTCACTGAACCTGGAACTCACTGGCTAGACCAGCTGGCCAGTGTGCTCCCAAGGCTGCTTATTTTCAGTCCCCTGCACCAGGGTTACAGGCACACATCTAGCTTCTACAGAGGTACTGGAGAGAGGTACTGGAGAGCGAACTCTGGTCCTCATACAGAGACAGGAACTGTTGGTGTTATCCCCCAGCCCTTAGTTTAGGTGGTTTTGTTTTGTTTTGTTTTTTTGCTTATTTTGGTGCAAAAGATTGAATGCCAAGCTTTGTACATGCTGAGGAAACACTGAAGTATCATTGATAGCCCACCTAGTCCTACAGTAGTTTTATTTTTTAATAATTTTGATTTTTATTGACAATAGGTTTTTTGTTTTGTTTTTTGATTTTTTTTTGGTTTTTTGAGACAGGGTTTCTCTGTGTAGCTTTGTGCCTTTTTCTGGAACTCGCTCTGTAGACCAGGCTGGCCTCGAACTCACAGAGATCCGCCTGGCTCTGCCTCCCAAGTGCTGGGATTTAAGGCGTGTGCCACCACCGCCCGGCGACAATAGGTTTTTTAGAGAATATATTCTGACCACAGTTTCCTCTCCTCCCTGTCCTCCCAGATCCTCCTCCTACAGTATGTTTTTTCCAGCCTTCAGTTTCGTTTTTGTTTTTACATTTTGTGTGTGTGTGAGAGAGAGAGAGAGACAGAGAGACAAACAGATAGACAGACAGACAGAATATGAATGAATGAGGATATGAACCATCTGTCTTGGCCCACCCTCTTTTTGATGCTTTTATCTGAGTCCCAAAGATAAGTATGAAAAGGAGTGTAAGAAAGAAAATGTGTTACTTGTGATCTCTTACTATCCATTCTAATATGACATTTAACTCTGGCTTGCTTTCTTAAGAAGAATTCATCTGTTTGTAAGGAATCCTGTTACCTGAATAACATATCTTTGTCTCTCACTGTGGTTACTGCTCCTAAGGTCCATTTCTTAAATCTGTGGCAACGTTGATATCCTCACAGAGGTGTCCTATATGCATTCCCTCAGTTGGTACCCACCACACCCACCCACAGTTAGGAAAGCTTTATGATTCAAAGTATGCAGGAAGGCTGCAGAGCCTGCAAGGAAGCCCTCACGCCATGCTGTCTTTCTGCAGCCTTCCAGATTCTGGTTTTCCCTGAGACCCATCTTCTCATCCTGCCCTGCCTCCAGGTCTCAGTTACTTCTGTAATTCACATGAGTTGTTACTCACTGCTGTTAGTGTGAATAATCTTATTTGTCTCAGGCTAATTTTCACCACCAAAAAATTAAGATGTAATTTGTTTTGTTATGGTTTTGTTGTTGTTGTTGTTGTTGTTGTTGTTGTTACTGTTTTTGAAGAGCTATTGGATTCTGGTGAATTATAGACCTAAACTCAGTAATTTAGGAAAGTGAGACAATTTTTATTTGCTTTGGGTTTTTTTGTTTTGTTTTGTTTTTTTGTTTTTTTGGTTTTTTTTTTTTTGAGACAGGGTCTCATTGTATAGTTCTGGCTGTCCTGGAACTCAGTACATAGACCAGGCTGACCTTGAATCTTGAAACATGCCTATCTCTGCTAAGGTTAGAGGTGTACAACACCATGCTTGCCCAAAATATTTTTTTAATTTTATTTATCTATTTTTATTTGCTTGGAAGTATACATAGGCACACATCACTGTATGTATTTGGTCAGAGGACAATTTTTGGGAGCCAATTTTGTCCTCTCCCCCATAGGTTCCAGGAATTGAGCTCAAATCTTTGGGCTTGGTGGCAAGTGCCACTACCTGCTACGCCATCTGGCTGACTGAAGACAAAATACTTTTATTCTATCCTTTTTTGGTCCCTGATATAAGAAATTGTTACATTAATACCCTGTCTCCCAGTGCGAAGAATCTCTGCAAGACCTCCCTGGGTCTCGGCCGGTGTTTCTGTGCTGCTGCTTCTGGGTGGATGTCCTGTCCATTTCAGTCCCACAACTCAAGTTGTCCCAAAGTCGTAAGGACTTTTCTCATGTCCAGAGTCAGAGTGTTTAATGATGAGGCAAGAGATTGCATTGAAACCGTATCCTACATCAATCTTTCATTGTGGGGTTTAGTCATTTTGGTTTATTGTTTGTTTGAAACAGAGTCTCACTGTGTCTCCCTGGCTGATCTGGAACTAGCTATGTAGATCAAGCCAGGCTCTCAGTGGGCTGGGATCAAAGGCAAGTGCCACCATGCCAGCTGGTTGGTTTGTTTGCTTGTTTTTTGAGACGGTCTCTCTGTATAGCCTTGGCTGTCTGCTCAGTATGTGAGCCAGGCTGGCTTGGATTCACAAAGGTCCACCTCTGCCGCCGAGGGTGGCCTGTGGTTGGCTTTGGCTTTGGTAGACACTGAGATTGTGTTGGTGAAGGCACAGCAGTAGAAGGTCTACTGGGGGACTCATTGCCTCTGTTGCCGTGTGACTAACCACACAATTCTCCTCCTCCAACAGGACTGCTGACGGAGGAGGCTTAGTAGAAAAGCACTACCTCTTCCTGAAGAGACTTTGTCAGGTGTTATGCGCACTGGGCAATCTGCTGTCTGCACTGCTGGTGAGCAAGTGTGCTCTGGAGAGCATGGGGCTGGCTGCCTGGGGTTCCTTCCCTTAGAAATCAGGGAAGTGTGCTCTGGAGAGCATGGGGCTGCCTGGGGTTCCTTTCCTTAGAAATTAGGGAAGTGTGCTCTGGAGAGCATGGGGCTGCCTGGGGTTCCTTTCCTTAGAAATCAGGGAATCACTTTGCCACTTCCTTGACATTAGTTGATGAGCATTGCTCTGCCAGGGTTCCTATGATTCATAGAGCAAATCATCTTCAGTAAAAAGGTGGGCATGTGTGCATGGATTGGTGGTGGTGGGTCTTTTGATGTTGTGTTTTTTGTTGGTGGTGGTTTGCTTGTTCATTGACATAGAATCTCACTATGTAGCCCTGGCTGGCCTGGGACTCACTATGTAACCAGACTGGCCTCAGACTTACAGAGATCCACCTGCCTCTGTTTCCCAGAGCTGGGACTAAAGGTGTCTGTAACCACACCTGGATTAAATGAGTATTTAACAGATGGAGTCACAAAAATGTAAATAGAACAGGTTTGATGAAATAATACTCTTTTTTTTTTTTTTTTTGTTTTTGTTTTTGTTTTTTGAGACAGGGTTTCTCTGTGTAACAGCTCTGGCTGTCCTGGAACTTGCTCTGTAGACTAGGCTGGCCTCAAGCTCATAGAGATCCTCCTGCCTCTGCCTCCTGAATGCTGGGACACCACCACCCGACTAATGCTGTTTTCTTATAACCTTTGTTTTTAATTTCTGAGACAGCTTAGTCTATTTTTAAACTCGGCCTGTTTCTGCCTCAGCTTTCCTAGTGTTAAGATAACAGACATACCAGTACATCTAGCCTTTAAAATGTTATTTCTGTTGTCTGTTTATTACTCATTCTCCCCTCCTTCCCTGAGCTATCTCCTTCCAGCTGCTCTCTACTCAGTCCCTTTAATGTGGTCTTTTTCTCCTGTAGGGCTTAGATGCTAATATACAAACACCAGTAAACTTTGGAAAGTACCTGGAGTCTTTTCTTGCTTTCACAACCCATCCAAGTCAGGTAAACGTTATATGAATAACTTGACAAACTTAGTATGGTCACCCCACATCAAGTGTTGTGTCCTGGAGTATCTCCTACCTATGTGCCAATGTCTGTTGGACCTAAGGAATCACTACGGAGGGCCTAATGGAAGCTCAGGGGTAAGAAGCACGTGCTACACAGGCTCCATCCCTGGGACGTATGTACAGTGACAGGGAGAGCCAACTTCTGACCTCTGGCTGTACCACACAGAGCCACACACAATATAAAAAATAAACATTCAAAAAAGAATCACTGGGTCTCTTCCTCTAGCTGTCACCGTCTTGGTCACAGGTTTCCCCGCAGGTGGCTTAATGCTTGTGCACCATGAGATGGGTTTGTGGCCCAGGTGATTTAAACAAGAACAATTTTAAATTCAAGGTTTTTCTTCTGTGGCTCTGTGATCCTAGTACCCACTGAACAGAGAAAGGGTTAAGTGATGTCCTGCTCACGCTCCAGGACGCACACCTGACCCACTGTGTCATTATCCAGTCATCCGTTGTGATGCGCTGCATAAGTGATTGCAAGATGCAGAGATTTCCTCCTGTGGACAGTTTGAGTAATGATCTTGCTCAGCTAATATCCAACCCCTTAAGCTGAACCGTAGGGTTTTTGTTTTGGTTTAGTTTCTGCGCTCTTCGACCCATATGACCTGGGGAGCCCTCTTTAGGCATGAGATTCTATCCCGTGATCCATCGCTGTTAGCAATAATACCAAAATATCTTCGTGCATCTATGACCAACTTAGTCAAGGTAAGTAACGGGAATCCTAAATTGCAGAGTGTTGCTGAGTAGACATAAGACTACTGTGATTGATAGCACTGACTCTAAATCCTCTAAGAAGATTTTCTTATTGAGGAAGAAAGCAGTTCAGAATGGTCATTATACCTGTTCTTCCTTTATTTAGAACACTTAAATATGAAGTATGGAGTGAAGTGCTAAGAAAACAACAGAGCCATGAGCTAATTGCTGCTTAGGAATTAAAAGCAGATTGAGCAGAATGTTCTGGAAATACATGAGGGGGAATCAGGTGGATTCTCAGATGGAATAATATCTAAGGACTGTTTCTGAAGGTCTTATGCAAGTTGGGAATGCACGTGAGGAGTGAGGGTAGCAGCTCTGAGTGCTCTCCCTTCAGAGACTTGTTTCTAGCTGACTTGTGAAACTCTCAGATCCCTCCTTCCCTCCTTCCCGCCTCCTGCTTTCCTTCCCTTCCTTCCTTCCTTCCTTCTTATCTTCCTTCCAGGACGTGTGCATTCTAGTAAAGATGCACACGCATAATACAAACACACCCCAGCCCTCATCGGAAGGCATAAAATCAGAGACTGGGACTCTGTTTCCTCAAGAATTTATCTAACACATACTATGTTCTAGTTTTGCTATGGTTTTATGGTACTTTTTCATTTATTGTATGAGTTTTATGTTTTGGTTTTTGTTTGTTTTTGAGACAACCTCTCACTGTAACCCAGTCTGGCCTGCAAGCACTATGTAGACAAGGCTAGCCTTGAACTTGCAGAGAGATGAGATCATCTTGCCTCTTCTCTCAAATGCTGGGATTGTAGATGTGTGCCATCATATACAGTTTGCTTAATTAGTATATGATGAAACAAGCAATTGCTGATCCTTCAACTCTATTGCATATGGAATTAGTACTTCTTCTTGAGCTGTGTTCATACTGGGACCTTAAATGAACCCCAGAAGTTATTGTCCCTGAGGAATCTAGAGGGGCATACCGGCTGGCTGTGTTTTCTTTTCAGCACTCTCTAGAGTATTGGAGCTGGGGAGCTGGCTGGATTCAGGGGAGAACAGAAGTAGTTACTGTCATGCTAACGCGTAGCTCCTCTTAGGTGGATCAGGAAGGCCTTTGGCTGTTGAAGGGTTCATAGTCTTCAGTAGGTCCATTCTTACCCCTACCCCACTGATTGTCTTTCCTATTCCAGATGGGCTTTCCTTCTAAGACAGACAGCCCCAGCTGTGAATATTCTCGATTTGATTTTGATAGTGATGAGGACTTCAATGCTTTCTTCAATTGTAAGTGCCTGAAACCTCCTTCCAGCACTCTCAGAGTGGCATCTACTACTGTAATCCTGGAATCATGGGTGTGACGCATCCTCACACCTGGAAAGCAATCCTCCTAAGTTCCAGATTCTTATTGCGGATGGTGCTGGTACCACATTTCAGCACTATGTGTTCTGTGCCGTGTGTTGTATTATTCTTTGTTCTATCATCCCCACATTTCGGCATGGTGTACTCGATACCCATGAATTGTATTTATCCTTTCCACTACTGTCCCATGTTGAACTTTTGAGAAATAAGGCGGTTCTCCACAGCAGCCAGACCATCTTACATCCTGTCTAGCTGCTCCTTTTACCTTCAGTAAAAATGCTGGTTACAGGATCTAGGTGGCAAGACATTTTCAGGGGTAATTTTTTTTTTTTTTTAAGTTTTTGGGATCATTAATTCAAGAAATCTAGAAACAAAAACAGAACAAGAAAGAAAGAAAGAAAGAAAGAAAGAAAGAAACCTAGAATGAGCCTCTTTGGATCTAAAACACGGGTCTGCAAACCAGTGACCACAGATAAATGGATAGCTGTTGAGCACTGTGTTGATTCATGTCCTTTTCTTGTCAGCTTCCCGAGCCCAGCAAGGAGAGGTGTTGAGATGGGTATGTCGCTTGGATCCTAAGACCAGCTTCCAGATGGCCGCAGAGTGGCTCAAGTACCAGCTGTCAGCTCCCATTGACACGGGACCTGTGAACTGTTAGTTTCTACTTTTTGTCCTTTATTGCTAAATGTTAATGCTGTATGAAAACTGTACACACATGTCAGAGCAGTATGCTAATACTGTGACAAAGTCACTTGGACCACTGCCCACTTCCATCCCCCTACGTAGTACTTTGCTTTGCTCACAGATAGTCCCAGGTCTCGGCTGTTGTTTGGATCACAGGGAAGCCACCATGCCCCTCTCAGCTTTGTCTTTGTTTGACTCTTCTGATAGAACCCACTTTACTCTTTCTTTCAGTGACACCGTTAACCAGACTGCATGTCTAGACCTGACTTTTGCTTCAGCCGAGTGCCAATATATAGCAGTAGGCCTACATTCAGAAAGAATCTCTGGTTAGGCATATGGACATGCAAGTGTATGGCACGGCACGGTGATGGCACTGAGGGTGTGAATTGTGGGCTCTAGCCTTCACTTGTGAGGGTTTGATTCCACTCTGAAGGTGGGGTGACTTGACTGTTCGAGGCAATGCTCTATGGAGGCTGACAGTCAACCTATCCGTCTCTGTCTGTGACTTCTCCCTGGCTCATCTGTTGGGGTGATGTTTATGAACTTGGACCCTAGCACATTTCTCTAGATGTAGCCCTGAGAATTGCAATGAGACTATTGGATGTGAAGCAGCATTTTATAGCTTAAGTAATTTCCTTATTGGAAGAATTGTTCTTTTATTTCTGTTGTTGGTTTTGGGGTCTGTGTCTGCGCACGCTTACATATATGTGTTTGAAACAGGGTCTTTTTGTGTAACTTAGGCTGGCCTAGAACTTGCTGTGTAGCCTAAGCTGTTCTCAGACTCAACTGTCCTCAGCCCTTGAGAGCTAGGATTTCAATGCCCACACACACTCTCACCACTCCTAAACCTCGGGGGTTCACCCAGGACCTTGTAAATAATGTTAAGCAAGAATGCTACTGCTGAGCAACAGCCCTAGCTTGGAATAGTTCTTTATAAGCTCAAATATTTTAATTATTTGGAGTCTCCTAGATTGCCATCTATCAAGGGTAGCAATTAATATTTTTCAAATGCTTTGTAAGCCACACATTTACTTACATGCATATTCTCAACTGTGTTCATGGAAGGAGGTGGAAGGAGCTAGCAGCTTTCTCAGTCCTCACATGTGGTAGGTTTGTTTGTTTTGTTTTGTTTTGTTTCCAAAATTGGGGCTGTCAGATCTCCCTGCTCTTTTACCGCTGAAATTACCAAGTGGTCTTTGAGACCCTGGTTGTGTCTCTTTGTGCTCTGCTATCCTGCCACACTGATAAGTGTTTGCATGTGTCTTTCCAAAGTGTGTTCTACAGCTGGAACCGGAGAGGGAGGCTTTTGTTCTATCTTCTCATCATCATATGCACAATGGGAAGCCATGACTTTTTTTTTGGAAAGTGTGATCAACCAGATGTTTCGAACAATAGACAAAGAAGTAAGTAACTTTCCCATGCTGACTGGATAATTTTTGATCTTTTGTAAACTGGTAGATGGATAGGGAAACCTATGGATGTGCATCTTACAAGAAAGAACACAGATTTAGAGATGTTTAAATACATATTCAAGTTCACAGGCAGTAAATGCCATAACTGAGACCGAAACTCAGGTCTGTGACTCTGAGCCCTTCAACATTAGTGTCCGTTTGAGGGCATGGTTGGTTGAGCCTGGTCGTACATGGGAGCCACATGGAGGCTGTAGCTAGAACAGTCACAGAAGCCTGGAGCATCTTAAGAGTTACTCTTCATAAAGCAGCTTTCTCGGCTATGGCTCATGAAGCATAATACTTGTGCTTTGTCCTCCCAGAATAATAACTGATGGTGGCTTGTCTTGCTGTCCTTCTTGTCGCCTGTTCACCTTCAGTTAGAACATTCCCTGAGCTGTAATTAACTGGATAGCGGCATATGGTATATTGTCCATATTCGTTCAATCCAGATTCATTTAGTCACAGCTAGTTTGGGGGTATTTGCACCATGGTGTGTTCTGGGTTAGCTGGGTAAACAAGTCCTTCCAAATTAGATCTCAGGGTGACTAATGTCACCTGCTTTTCAGTTTGAAATGAAGACTTTCTAAGTTTGGTCCACAATGTAGCAAAACCTTGGATTCTGCATTTTTTTTTCCCCCAAGTTGTATTTTTTTACAGATTAGGTTATACTTAAAAGAGTAAGTGTGTTGCTAGGTGGTGGTGGCACACGCTTTTAATCCCTGTGCTTGGGAGGCGGAGGCAGGCAGGACTCTGAGTTCAAGGCCAGCCTGGTCTACAAAGCAAGTTCCAGGACAGTCAGGACTGTTATACAGGGAAACCCTGTCTTAAGAGTAAGTGTGGTACTTATGTCAAGAAAACCACTTTTCAATCAAGGAAACAGTCCTACTGTCTCCCTTTCTGTTGAGGTCAGACACCTCCAGTGGGCATGTAAACATGAGCCTGATCTTGTTTGGAAACAGGAGATAGACTTCAGGGTTTGTCCGTGTCTGTCTTAAGTACAGAAAGTGTTTGAGGGCAGGTGCCTGTTGGTCGTGGCTAGATTTTGTAACAGCCCTTCATTTTTCTTTTCACTGTATTGCTGACGATGTAATCTCGGGCCTTGCGTGTGACCTCTTAGCTTTAACCTAACCCTGGGTTAGAGTTAATCTTGAAAGAGAAGTGTTGATGAATATGTGTGTGATAAGGTTATCTTCTTCACGAAGCCTCTAGTGTTTGTCTCCGCGGGTGTAAGAGTGACAGGCTGCAAGCCGCCTCTGTTTGCTAATCAAACAGTTTGCAGGCTGCCATTTTCACCTCCACTATAAGTAGAAGCAGCTTAGCGAGCGCACACATGTATACACAGATAATAACAATAAATTTTAAAAGAAAAATATAACTTGACACAGCAAATTTAGGCATTCCCCTACAATCTTGTATTCAAATTAACTAATTGGAAATTTAAGCAAAAGGATTTATTTTACTTATTTACTTGAGACAGAGTCTTGCTGTGCAGCTCGGCTGGCCTTGAACTTGTAATGATGTGTGCATGTGTTTTACTGGTAGGAAGTGATATATCCCTGTTGTGGTACATGTTACCATCATTTATGGTATTTGTTTTGTCTTTTTCAAGACAAGATTTCTTTTTTTATATGTATATAATTTTTAAATTTTATGTTCATTGTTGTTTTACCTGTGTGTATGTCTGTATGAGGGTCTCAGAAGCCCTGGAACTGGCGTTATAGATAAATGTGAGCTGCCATGTGAGTGCTGGGAATTAAAGCTGGGTCTGGAAGAGCAGCTTGTGCTCTTAACCACTGAGCCATCTCTCCAGCCCTGACAGTATTTCTCCATAGCTCTGGCTGTCCTGGAACTCACGCTGTAGGCCAGGCTATCCTCAAACTCACAGAGATATGACTGCCTCTGCCTCCCGAGTACTGGAATTAAAGGCGTGTGCCACCACCGCCCAGCAGAAATATTTTAATAAAGTGAGACAGTTGTTTAGACTTGAATAGTTGAAAAGCAGTGCATAAGCTGGACCTGGCTTAGATTCCCAGCTACATAGGAAGCTGAGGCAGAAGGATTACAAGTTCAAAGTTACCCTGGGCTCCAGACTGAGTTCAGGGCCAGCATGGAAAACAAAATGTCTCAAGATACAAAGTGTGGGCAGTGGAGGAAGAAGTGAGTTTAGCCAGTGATAAAGCATTGTCCTGGTACACATGAGGCTCTGGTTCAGTTCCCAGCAACACACTAACACACTGCTCATGCGTGCGTTTGATTCAGTCACTTACGCTAACTATATTACATATTTATAGCCTAGAGTATGAAGGAAATGTAGTGCTTGTGGTGGTGGTCCTGAAGCTGAGGACCTATTGACTTCTTTCTTCTGTCTGTTATAGGAGGTCCCGGTTAATGATGGCATAGAGCTACTGCAGATGGTCTTGAACTTTGAGATGAAGGATCCCCTCATCCTGTCCTGTGTCCTCACCAATGTCTCAGCACTTTTCCCATTTGTCACATACAAACCTGAGTTCCTGCCCCATGTTTTCTCTAAGGTATAAGCGTGTCTTCTTTGCAAATTTTATTTTAGAACTTGAGTCACCTTTTGTAACTGTTTGAAAGTATATGTTATAAGCTGGTCAAGAGGCAGGCATATGTGTTGATTTCTTAGATGACTGACTTGGTACTTTCTGTGGATCAAGCACTATGCTAGTACCTTATGGTTCAGGACCATTGTGGAAAAGGCACATAAACAGACACTGTACCTACCCATATGGTATTGCAATGAATAGACTTCGATGCTAGGAAGCAGAAAGGGGAACTGAGGAAGCTTTCCAAGTGTGCTGTTGGATTGCTGGTGGGAATCGTGAGAGACAGGGACAGCATGGATAATTTTTCAGGTTTCTGGTTTAGTGATTCAGTGCATCTGAAGTTAATATAATACATTAAACTTAAGACAGCTCTCAATATTGGTGATTGGAATTTAAATGTCTGAACTTTAGGGGGTGATGAGATAAAATTAAGGCATTGCCCCAAGACTAGAAGTGTAAGACGGCTGGAGTGATGGTTGAGAACACTCGCTGTTCTTGCAAAGGACCAGAGTTCAGTTCCCAGCACCCACATGGTAGCTCACAACCACCTGTTATTCAAGTTCCAGAGAATCTTTACATACTTGTACTGGTCTCAGGCACCAGAAATGCATGTAATGTAGGCATACACGCAGACAAAACACTCATACACTTAAAATGAATAAATAAATAAAAAAAGCAAAGAAAAAAGACTGGACATTTAGCCATGGGAACAGGATCTGCATATTCACCTGGGAGGGGTCTAGCTCTAGCAGGGGATGCAGTGTCAGCACAAAGGGAGAGAAACCCCACCCTGCCTATCCCAGAAGGAAGAGCCGGCCAGAGAGAGGAAGACAGTGCTGTGCACACGCCAGCAGCACCTTCAGGAGTAGGCCAGCTGCAGCAGGGGCTCACCAAGAGGTGGAGAGGTCCTGTGGGTTTCATGCAGAGGGGCAGTTACAAAATGGACTCAGGTGGTCATCTCTTCTTGATTGAAAATAGACAAGAGACATGTCCTTGGCTAAGCTGTAGGTGATGACATAGACTGATCAGTCTGAGAATCCCCACCTTCTACTTTATAAATGTTACAGAGGTAAGGAGAGGGCTCCTGAGCCTCCTGTAGAGATAGGTATCTGAGAGAGTGGACTAATGAAGTTTCAAGACACTAATGAAAAGCTGCCCCGCCACCTCCACCGCCACCAGATCGATGCCAAGGATATACTTGCAGAGTTTGTTGGGAATTCATGTTCATTTCAAAACACAGCAGTGAACAAACATTTCTTTTCTCCTCCCCTCAGCTATTTTCATCTGTTACTTTTGAAACTGTTGGAGAAAGTAAGGTAAGACCATTTTTTCTCTTTTTATTTTGGGTTACTTTTTGAAGCAGGGTCTTACTGTGCATCTCAGGCTAGCCTTAAACTCTGCCTTCCTGCCTCTGCCTCCCAGTGCTAGGATTATAGGCATGCGTCACCATGCCCAGCTGAGACCATTCATTAAACTATCAGATTCTAACTTCTTGTAAGCTTAGGTATGAATACCTCATACTCATATTTAACCTTGATTTTTGTGTGTATGGAAGGATTAGCAAAACATATAATCATATGATGTTTTTCTGGAGACATCCTAGGGCAAATTGAACACACAGGTTCATGGAGACTGTGAATCTCACTTCATTTTACCGTTAGACACGGACTGTGACTCTGCTGACTGTCACATGGCTTTCAGCTGCATTAATGAGTTGTATTGAAAGTATCTCTGCGTTTGGGAATGTCTCTCTAGGCCCCCAGGACTCGTGCAGTGAGGAATGTGAGGAGACATGCTTGTTCCTCCATCAACAAGATGTGTCGGGACTACCCTGATCTTGTTCTGGTAAGCTGCTGGGCGCTGGCTGTGCCATCACTGATTCTTTTGTGTAGAGAGCTTTCTTGAATTGCTGTGTTCTTCCTTTTACAAAGGTTCTCACCCTTCCTGACGCTGCGACCCTTTAACACAGCTCCTCATGATGTGCTGACCCCAACCATACAATGATGTCCTTGCTACTTCATAACTGTAATTTTGCTGCTGTTATGATTCGTAATGTAAATATCTGATATGCAGGATATCTGATATGTGACCCCAAAAGGGGTCGTTACCCACAGGTTGAGGACCCCTAACTTAATGATACAGTTTAAAATTTAACTGAATCTGCCCTTCAAGATGCACAGTTCTTTTCTGTGTGAATAAGTGAGTTTGCCCTATAAATGACCACCCTCTCACTCTGATGTTCTCAATTCCAAGTAGTTGTCTGATTTTTGAGAGAAGCCAGATGCAGATTTCAGCAATTTTTGTGGCGATTCTTTAAAAAGTTAACGTTAGTCCACATAAAGGATTACTTTGAAATTGCTTCTCTGAGTGCATAGTAGCTGTTTCTGTGTGTAAGCAATAGATTGATTTTGATGAAGCTATAGTAACACTGATGTAGAAAAGCACCAGACACAGGTGCCCTAGCCTGGCTCCTTCCTCTTTAGACAGCGGCAAACATTAGCACAGAATACACAGTCCTGATCTCCCAGAGACTGTCTGGGTTTCTGGCATCCTTGAGTGGCCCATCTCTCTGAACGTCAGGCCTTTTTTCTTTGTGATATGCAGCCCAATTTTGACATGCTTTATAGCCATGTGAAGCAACTCCTCTCCAATGAGCTGCTCCTGACCCAGATGGAGAAGAGTGCCCTCATGGAAGCCCTGGTTCTCATTAGCAACCAATTTAAGAATTATGAGCGACAGAAGTTGTTCTTAGAAGAGCTGATGGCACCAATGGTCAACATCTGGCTTTCTGAAGAAATGTGCAGGTACAGGAGATCTTGGGGACTACTAACCCTAACTGTACTTGAGTAGACCTAATCTATTTCGAGATCTGTGCCAGGCTGGGGGAGGGGTGTAGGGATTCGGGGCTGTGCCCGAACTATCAGTGATACCTTAAGCTCTCTTGACATTTACTCTCTTCTCTCAAATGTCACCTTGCACTGTGGAGGTGTGGTAGGGAAGACAGTGGGCAGAGATGGCTAGCATGGTCATAAGGGCATGTGAAGAAGCTGTGTGATGTTTGCCGTGCAGCTTCAGCACCGTTGGAGAGATAACCACAGTGGGGTCTGCGGCCCCGGGTGCCTGTGATGCCCCATAGTAGAGAATCTGTTTATTTTGTTGACTTTTTGAATTTGTAAAATATGCAATGATTTGGGGAGTGGGAATGTTAACATAAACTTTCAAATGACCGCTTATAATTCATATGATTAAACTCCTCTCACTATACAAACTATGTTTGGGGCCAGGTGGTGGTGGGACATGCCTTTAATCCCAGCACTCGGGAGTCAGAGGCTGGCAGATCTCTGTAAGTTCGAGGCCAGCCTGGGCTACAGAGTGAGTTCCAGGGCTGCAAGGGCTACACAGAGAAACCCTGTCTCAAAAAGGCAAAAAAAAAAACAAAAAACAAACTATGTTTGGGGTCTGACAATCTGTTAGCTTTTTAATTTGCTTTCTTGAGTTAGGGTCACCTGTAGCCTAGGATGACCTTCAACTCCTGATCCTCATTGTCCTCTTCCTCTCAAGTGCTGAGATTATAAACCTGTGATGATCATGCTTGGTCTATCCACTATTAGCTCTTGTGGAGGAAATTGTCCTTCCTTACAGTCATGATACAGGGAAGCTGTGTTGGTGTATGCCTTTAATTCCAGCAGAAGCATACACCAATCTGAGTTCGAGGCCAGCCTGGTATACATAGTGAATTCCAGGCCAGGTAGACCCTGTCTCGGAGGGAGTTAAAAGAAATCTGAGGGGCTAGAGAGATGGCTGAAATGTTAAAAGAGCATGTATTGCTCTTGGAGAGGACCCATGTTCATCCGTTTCCAAGCATCTACTTGGTGTCTCACAACCATCTGTAACTCCAGGCCCAAGGAATCCAGTGTCCTTTTCTGACCTCTGCAGTACCAGACACACTTGTGCACAGACACAGATGCAAGCAAACACTCCCAAAAAAGAAAAGATTTTTTTAAATCCTTGTGTAGGGGCTGGAGGGATGGCTCAGTGGTTATGAGAGCTTACTGCTTCTCCAGACAACCAGAGTTCAGTGCTAAATACCAGGGTGACCTGCTCACAGCTGCCTGTAAGTAATTCCAGGGGACCCAATGGCCTCCATTGACCTTCACCTGCACTCACATACACATGCCCACACACAGGCACACTATACACTTAGCTAAAAGTAACTCTTTGTCTTTACAAAAATGATGATGTAACTTTCCTTGCCCCCTCCAGAGTGCTGACAGATGTTGATGCCTTCATCGCCTATGTGGGCGCTGATCTGAAAAGCTGTGATCCAGCTGCGGAGGATCCATGTGGCGCCAACCGTGCACGAGTAAGATTCTGCTGGGAATGGGAAGTTGCACTGGCCACGGGCAGGAGTTAGGGTGTTGCCATTGATCAAGTTTCTCAGATGTGTTTTGTCTGTACTGGTGAGAGACCCAGGATTTCCTCCTGCCCTAAGCTTCTCCTTTCTTTTCTTCTTCAGTCTTGAATTCTTGAGTTAGTTCCCACAGCAGAGCAGATGGTCTTTTCTATGAAGTCATTATTTGGGCTTTAAGGAAGACTGGAGGTGTAATGAGGAAGTAGGTCAGAACTTGGTCGCAGGGTGAGTCCCCCCTGCTATTGCTCTCTGGCATGTGAAGTCCTAAGTGATGGCCAAACCTTGAAACCTTGAAAACCTGAGGCTTTCCAGTGTGCCAGGTCGCAAATCAGCCACTGTGGTGAGAGCCACGTGACCAGCCTGGCATGAGGGGTGGGGGTCAGGATGCAAGCTGTCGAGTCCCAGCTGGAGGGCCAAAGGTCAAAATGGCAGTTTAAACACATTGGTGGCTCATCTAAGCCACCCTTTACCCAAGGGACTGTGAGAGGGTCATTAAAGCCCTGGAAAGACATCCTTCCAGAGCTACCACTGCTCCTGAAATGGCCGTGAGAAGACCTCTCTTGGACTGGACCATAAAGACGAGGACAGGAATCTTGCTGGGGTGGGAGACAGGCTTCTCCTGTCTCTGCCTCTGTCACTGTGCTGTCACCTGGTCACATGTCACAGGGCTTTGCCACTTATTCCCTGCTGTGTTTCTCACTCTTCTCTGTAGATAACCTTTTGTGTGCACAGCATTCTGGGGGTGTTGAGACGGACTAGCTGGCCTTCCGACCTAGAAGAGGCCAGAACCGGGGGCTTTCTGGTGGGTTACACACCCAGTGGAAATCCAATCTTCCGTAACCCCTGCACAGAGCAGGTCCTGAGGCTTCTTGACAATTTGCTTGCCCTTGTCAGGTGAGTCAGAATATTTTGTATTTATTTTAACCCAATAATCTCAATTGTAATCTTTATGTCTGATCATACTGGTGGTATTGAATTAGTTCTGGTTCTTTTGAGAGGGGAGCTTTCTTTTTAAAGACAGTGAAGGTGTCTGTGTAAGGTATATACTCTTTATATATACGTGGTTGGAAATAATCCAAGAATGGGGCTTTCTAATTTCTTTGTTGTTGTTGTTGTTTGTTTGTTTTATTTTTAGAGATAGGGTTTCTTTGTATAGCCTTGGCTGTCCTGGAACTCCCTCTGTAAACCAGGCTGGCCTCAAACTCACAGAGATCCACCTGTCTCTGCCTCCTGAGTACTGGGACTAAAGACGTACGCCACCACCACCCAGCTTATTTTCTCATTTTTAAAAATACTGTCTTTGGTGGGTTTTTTTTGTTGGCTTGCTGTCATTTTGATGGTACTGCTGGGGACTGAACTGGGCCTTGAGCGTTCAAGGCAACAGCATACCACCAAGGTACCTCCCAGCCCTTTTTTCTGCTTCTTTATAGTGCATGCCTACTTTTAAGATTATTTAACCTAAATTTTTATCAGTAAGGGAATGGCTCGTTGGGAACAGGACAGTTGCTTTCTGTAGTCTTTCTCCAGGTGGTGTCCATGTGCACTAAAATGAATTTCTCACCAATGACTGAACTCATGTAGGCCAAACATCCACTGGCTCCACAAACCACAGGAAAGCAGGAAGCCTTTCACCTTTGAGCTAGGCTTCCCTATGAGACCAGCAGCCCCTGGAGCTTGAAAGGCATTATTAGGGACCCCCTTCAGTTTCCAAATTTTAACAAAATAGCAAGGCGTTTCATGTACACATTAAAGGGTTAGAGTCATTGTTCTAGGTCACATACCCTGACATATTCCAATGAAAGCTGGCCAGTATAGGCTTGTTGGTTATGAGAAGTACACTTTTGAGCTTTATAGAAGTGAAACTTTAAAAAATGCACTTCTTGGTATCTGGTTTCTTTTTCTCAATGACATGGAGTGGGAGCCATCCCAGTTGCATGTAGCTGCTTCTCACTGCCTCCATGGTATTCTGCTATGTGCTATGCGGTCTCTTATTGGCCCTGCTGGACTTTTGGACAGTTTTGATAATATACAGTGCTGCATGTACACTCTTTGGAATGTCATGATGTCTGTGCAGTCTCACTGGTTATACACAGAGGAGAATTACTGAGTTGTAAGTTATGTATGTCTTCAGTTTTCACAGCTAGGGTGGCTTTCAGATGTGGTGTACTGATTATGCTCCTAGCAACTGTGTACGGGAATGATGAAAAGTTTTTTGGCTCTTTTTTTGTTGCTTTGTAACAGTGTCCTGCCAGCCCTTGGTGTGTGTGTGGGGGTGGGGGGTGTGCACTCACGTGCAGGTGTGTACAGAAGCCAGAGCCTGGTGTCTGGATGTCTTTCCACATTACTTCTCTGCCTTATTCTTTGAGACACAGTCTCCAACTTGACCTAAACTTGGAAGTTTGGCAAGACTGGCTGACCAAAGAGCCACTGGCATCTGCCTGTTTCTACCCACCTCAGTACTGGGTTATAGGCATGTACTACCATGCCTAGCTTGTACATGGGGTTTGGTTGGATCCGAACTCATAGCTTGATACTTGTATAGAAAGCACTTCACTCACCAGCCATCTCCCCAGACCCCTTTTATGTTTTTTGTTTTGTTTTTCAAGACAGGGTTTCTCTGTAGCTTTGGAGCCCGTCCTGGAACTCACTCTGTAGACCAGGCTGGCATTGAACTCACAGAGATCTGCCTGTCTCTGCCTCCTGAGTGCTGGGATTAAAGGCGTATGCCAATGGCTGGCTATGGTTTTTAATTGTATTTGGGGGTAGTCATTATTCTTTGGGCTCTGTTTATATTAAAACATGGTTTGTATAACCCAGGTTGGTCTCTAACTCACTATGACCTTGAAGTCTTGGTCCTTCTTCCTCTGCCTCCCAAGTGCTACCATACCCGGCTATAGTTTTTTTATTTGCCTTGGTTTGGTTTTTTATGATCACATTTCATTAATGAATGAAAATACAGCCAGGTATACTGATGCAGCCACTAATATCACATATAATCACATCACTTGGAAAGCTACGACAGGAGACTCTTGGGCATAAGACATTGTCCCAAAACACAGAACAGATGCACATGTTCTTACATGCCTTTAATACTAGCATTTGGGAGCAGAGTCAGGCAGACATATGTGGGTTCAATGCCAGCCTGGTCTAAAGTTCCAGGCCAGCCAAGGCTATGTAAGGTGATTTTGCCACCACCACCCCCCCCTTTTTTTTAAACATCATGGCTCATTTGCTCAGAGTCAAGTTTAAATTTATTTCTTCCGAGTAATTGTAACAGATTATTTTATAGTATCAATATTGTCCCAAACAACTGAGAAAATTTTGTTCCAGAAAGCAAAATACATCAAATTGAGCAAAGCACAATTTTGTTTTGTCTTTTTTTTTTTTTTTTTCTGAGAGTCTTACTATGTAGTCAAGTTGACCTTAAACTCCTAATTTTCTTATCTCGCTGTTGGATTACTTTTCCTAGGGAGACAGGACCAACTCCTTATGTTCATTCAAGATAGGACACTGATAACAGACCATAGAAACAGTTCCCCCCAAGTCTGCATGGTGAGCCAGTGAGTTTACTGGGGTTATTTGGGAGTATGGGTGACTGAAAGGAAGCTTATAAAGCAAAATGCCTGCCTAGCATGCCTCCCTCAGCTTTCCACATTACTCATAGGCAACTTCCACTGAATAGTGTCCTCTCTCTCAGGGACTGTTCATTATTTATAGAACCTCAGAGAGTTGCCTCATGGGCCTTCTCATGAGTTACCTGAGTTTTATAAGCCTTTCAGAGGAGAGTTTCTGCCCAAACAGAACAGCTACTAGCTACTCAGTCTCCTGAGTTCAGTCCCTGAGATCCACATGGTGAAATCAGAGGCTGGATGTTGTCATGCACAACTGTAATCTCATCTGTACTCCAAAGGGTGAGGCAGGAGGATTACTGCAAATTCAAGACAAGCTTGGGCTTACAGAATGAGATGCTCAAGAACACACTACACAAATACAGAGTGAGTTCAAAGCCGGCTGGGGATATAGCTCAATGGTAGAGTGGTCATGTGTGAGGCCTGTTCTTAATCCCAGTTTCATGCCATTGAGAGGCTGTAGCAGGTGAGGCACTTGCCACCAATCCTAAAACCTGAGTTCAGTTCCTGGAATCCAGGTGGTTCAAGAAGAGAACCAGACACACACACACACACACACACACACACACACACACACTCTCTCTCTCTCTCTCTCTCTCTCTCTCTCTCTCTCTCTCTCTCTCTCTCTCCCTCTACTTGTGTGTGTGTGGTTTTCAAGACAGGGTTTTTCTTTTTAGCCCTGGCTGTACTGGAAGTCACTCTGAGGCCAGGCTGACCTTGAATTCAGAGATCTGCCTGCCTCTGCCTCCCCAGTGTTGGGATCAAAGGCGGTCCCTACCACTGCCTGATGAGAACCAGACTCTTAGGTTGTTCTCTGACCTCTTGACATATGGGCCATGGTGCACACATGCACACAGCCACATAAATAAGTAAGTGCAATAAACATTTAAAATAAACTGAGTATAGTGGCAAATGCCTTTAATCCCAGCACTTGGAAGTATAGGCAGATGAATCTTCTAGAGTTTGAGGCCCGCCTGATGATATATATCAAGTTCCAGGTCAGCCAGAGATACTTGGTGAGACCATATCTTTAAAAAAAAATATTTTTAAAAAAAAAAATAAAAAAATAGCAGTGATGATGCACTGTGCGCCCTCACCACGCGTGGATCTTCTAGAACGGCAGCTGCCTGCATGTTGGTGAGGAGTCAGCAGACATGACAGCCTGAGGACACGTAGGAGTGTGCCCCGCTGTGTGCTCTACACTGCGTGCTCGTCCATTCTTGGAGACACATCTTTTCATTGGGACTGTCGGCTCCCCAGTAAATGACACAGAGACTTACTATGAAAGCTCAGCCCATAGTTTAGGCTTATTTCTAATTGGCTCTTAATAACTTAAAGTAACTCATTTCTATTACTTTACTTTCTACCTTGTGGCTTTTACCTCTATCTCATTTTGTGTGTCCTATTCGTTCTGTGTGGCTTCCCTGCCTTCTTCCTAGTGTTCTCTTGCTCTGAAAACCCTGCCTAGCAATTGGCCATTGAGCTTTTTATTAAATGAATCCAAGTGACACTTTTTCATAGTGTACAAAAAAGATTATTCCACAACATTTCCCCCTTTTTTTGTCTAAAAATGAAAGGTTGAACTCTAACATAGTAAAACTATATATAATAAAAACAGATATCGCCAGGCGGTGGTGGCGCACGCCTTTAATCCCAGCACTCAGGAGGCAGAGGCAGGCGGATCTTTGTGAGTTTGAGGCCAGCCTGGTCTACAGAGCAAAATCCAGGAAAGGCACAAAGCTACACAGAGAAACCCTGTCTCAAAAAACAAAACCAGTTATCAAGTAAGGATTACATTTACAATATCCAGTCTATTTGTATTTGGCAGATTCAATGAAAATACTTCATTATTTATCCTATCTTGGTGAGTCCAAAGTTTTTAACTTAATTTACTTTCTATTATAACTAAGGAAAAGTACAGCTATAGTTATCTAATCTTCAACTTCATCAAAGACCCCAGAAGGAGATAATATTACCTGAGTAAACAGGAAGTATAGTGCAAACCACTTCCACACGTATAGAAATAACAGATATCTGGCTGCCTGGACAGTCACCCAAGGTTCCTTTGTAAATTTGGGGCATCCATCTTCAGCCTACAGGCCTAGAATATCTGAGAGACTTTTATACAGCAGGAATTCTGAAAGACTGTCTTGCCTAGTCTTGGCAAAGTTCAACAGACTTTTTTTCTTTGTTTCCTGCTTGTCCAATTTGTACAGCACACTGTCAACAGTCAAGACAAGAGCAGTTTCTTGTCCAAAAGGCTAGTTTTGCCACATTGAAAGCAAACTCCATATGGAGTTTCTTCAGTGCCCATTATCTTTTCTAAAGTAAATTGGTGCTGACAGGAGCAGATGTGTCTAATTTTCATGAAAAACCCTATGTTAACAAAACATTTTAAATGCCATATTCTGTAGGTCTTTGAAGTGTTTTTTTTTGTTTTGTTTTGTTTTGTTTTGTTTTTTTTGAGACAGGGTTTCTCTGTGTAGCTTTGCACCTTTCCTGGAACTCACTTGGTAGTCCAGACTGGCCTCGAACTCACAGAGATCCGCCTGCCTCTGCCTCCCGAGTGCTGGGATTAAAGGCGTGCGCCACCACCGCCCGGCCATTTGTTCATTTTGTATGGTGTAGGCTCAAGCATGCCATGGAGGTCAGAGGACAACTAGTAAGAAGTTACTTTCTTCTTCTCTCTATGGGTCTCAGGGATCAAAGTCAGGTCATGGGTCTTGATAGCAAGTACCTTTACTACTGAGCCATAAACATTTCACCAGCCCCTGAGATGTTTTCTTCATATCTTTATTCTGAAAGTGGACTGGAGCTTGTTTGTTTGGTTTTTAGACTTGTACAGTGAAGGCAGCGCCATGTGTGGTATGCAGGCCTACGTAGACTCAAGTCAGGGATTCAGGGCTAGTGCTGACTAATAGGGAGTTTAAGACCATTCGGATTTGTATGAGATCCTGCCCATTCCCCAGCACTTCTCCATTCCATCCCCCCAAAAATGAAGGCATAGACTCACATTAGCCTAGACCTGCCCAAGGTCAGTGCCATGAGCATCAGCCTTCCATCTGCACATGCTGTCCTGTTGAGAAGTCTGCAGGGGCCAGGTATGGTGGAGCACATCTGTCTCTGATACTTGGGAGGGTGGGGCAGGAGCATTAGCAAAAGCTCAAACCTAGCCCATAGAATAGACCCTATCTCAAAAAGAAGTAAAAGGTCCCATAGCCAGTGACATGTATAGAACTATCATCTGTAATTATGATACCTTCTGGGATCTTGAATGCGACCTAAGGCTTTTTAGAAGCTTTCAAAATCCTCTATAAGTATGTGGAAGGAAAAGCACTCTGAAGTTTGCTTGTTGGTTTGTTTTGTTTTGTTTTGTTTTGTTTTGTTTCGAGACAGAGTTTCTCTGTGTAGTCTTGGCTGTCCTAGAACTTGATCTGTTAACCAGGCTGGCCTTCCTACCTGCCTCTGCCAGCTGCCCAAGTGCTAAGACTAAAGGTGTGTGCCACCACCGACTGGTTGTTTGTTTTTAGGAAAGGGTCTTTCTACATAGCGTGGGCTGTCCTGGAACTCAATATGTAGACCAGGCTGGCCTCGAACTTAAAGAGATCGGCCTGGCTCTGCCTCCTGAGTGCTGGGATTAAAGGCGTGCGCCACCACCCAGCGTGAATGTATTTTTAAGTTGGGGAATCTAGAGGTCATGCTCACTATTAAGAGTGTTTTTCTGCAATATACAAGGTCTTAGGTTTGGTCCCAGCACTCCAAAAAGGCTATAGTGGGGAAACTGGCTACTGACTATTCAGTGAAGTAATTAGTACTCAGGAGGTGGGTCCTGTCCCTAGTCGTTGCCCCTTAGTAACACAGTCATTTTGATGGGGAACATGTTTGGATTTTGTTCTTCTAGGAAGCTGTGGTGACTTGCTCGGTCTGTGCTCCAAAAATAGAGGCAGGGAATTGAAAGATGGGTCCTATTACTTTGACCTGCTCTTTGCACATACAGTGTTGCTGACATTTCTATCAGTTCGTGCATCTCAAGTCTAACAGGATTTGCTGTTGAATTCACTCTGTTGTGATACTGTCCTGCTATCTCAGGATTTGGTGTATGTGTTAGGCCATGAGATTGTATGCTATGTAGTTAACAGCTTCAAGGCTGCATCCTTCTCTGGGGAATTCTTTCCCCTGCTGTGAGTAATGTTGAAAGACTAGCTAGATGTTTCCATAACATCCTTATTTTTTTCAGAACCCACAATACTTTATACACACCGGAAATTCTAGCCAAGATGGCAGAGCCTTTCACCAAGGTTCTGGATATACTTGAATCTGAAAAAACAACCATATTAGGTAAGAAGGTTTTACCTCCTTGCTGAGTTCATCCTAACTCTATGACTTATCAGGAAATATATTTGTGGGGCTCCTAGAGGTGCTGAGAGTTTATGTGTCATTGATCTTCTTCATCTGAACTGTAAGAGTCTTCTGAATGGCTTTTCCCCTATTAATCCCTGTAGAGGGACTTTTCTTTGGGCTGCTAGCTCACACACAAAAAAACGACATGAACACTTATTATTAATTATGAAAGCTTGGCCTATAGCTTAGGCTTGTCCCACTAGCTGTTAGAACTTAAATTAACCTGTTTATATTAATCTGCATTTTGTCTCGTGGCTTTTTACCTCTCTTCCATCTGGCACCTCCTGATTCCTCTCGTCTCCTTTGGTATCTCTCCTGCGCCTAGATTCTTCTCTCTGCTCAGAAGTCCCACCTAACCTCTTCCTGCCTAGCTATTGGCCATTCAGCTCTTTATTAAACCAATCAGAAGACACCTTGGCAAAGACACATCTTCATAGTGTACATAAAGATTATTCCACAAAAAAATCCCTCCTTCAAACACACTCCCTGGGGTGGGATACCTTGTTGTTTCAGCCTTGACTCGGGAGTGGGGGGGGGGGGGGAGGTGCTTGTTCCTGCCTCAACTTAGTATGCCAGACTTTGTTGACTCCCCAAGGGAGGCCTTACCCTCTCTGAGGAGTGGATGAAGGGTGGAATGGGGAGAGTAGGGGGGTAGGAAAAGGGGAGGGCATGGGAACTGGGATTGGTATGTAAAATGAAAAAAAAAAAACTTTAAAAAAAGATTTAAAAAAGTAAATAAATTAAAAAAAAAAAATCCCTCCTTCAGTTTAGTGTGCAAGTAGTAGTAAGTGGTAGACCCGTGTTTCTCCATTACACACCGGAAATGCTAGCCAATATGGCAAAGCCATCACCAAGGTTCTAGATAGATTTGAATCTGATCTCAGAAGTTGCTTCTTGAAGAACCAGTAAAAGCTAACTATGTCAGATGCAAGAGGAGATACTCGGGTCCAGTACCCCGTTAGGAGAGGATGGCAGGGAGGGAAAGACCTAACACCTTCCCGAGAACTCTTAGTACTCTACCTCCTAGACTATGCGGCCAGCTGCTTTGGAATAGAGCACACATGTTCCCAGACAGACGTGTGTCCCTGCCTGCAGATGCTGGCCTATTCCCACCCATTCTGTTCGTCTGTTTGTAGGATTACCTCAGCCTCTCTTGGAAGTCAACGAACACCCTGTCTACAAAACGACTTTGGAGAGGATGCAGCGCTTCTTTGGCATCCTCTATGAGAACTGGTAAGCCCCAGCACTGCTCCTGCCGTGTGCTCCCTTGCCAGAACTGCACGTTTTGTAGGGATGGCGACAGAGACTTTCGACCAAGAATTCTAGTGTAGAGGTGAGCAGAGGCGAGGGGTGGAGTGGAGTTGGTGGGAGTGGTAAGTCCAGGGGAGCAACTGCTTTCCTGTGGTACAGACTGACTGTTGTGTGCACCTCACAGTCCTGGCCAGGACTGGAAGTTCATACCCACTGTGTGTCTCTAGTGTATGATGAGGAGACCCAAGAGGTAGAGAAGTGGGCTTGCATTTGCTCGGCCTGCTTAATGCTTGTAGTCTGCTTCTCATGGACCAGTGAGAAGCAACTGGCCTGGTTCTTGTCTTGGGTTCTGGCTGTAGGGTTTAGTGATACTTGGCTCCGTGAATATCACACTCACAGCTGTAGCCTCGGTTCACCAAACATTAGAGAATCTTGAAGAACCCGCAGGACTGACACTGTTGGGTATTAGTTATAACTGGTGCTTTTTTGCCTTACAGTTACCATATCCTAGGGAAGGCAGGCCCTTCCATGCAGCAAGATTTCTACACTGTAGAGGGCCTCTCCACCCAGCTCCTTGGTTCAGCCTTCGTCAACTTGAACAATATTCCTGACTTCCGGCTCAAATCTATGCTTCATATCCTTGAAATGACCCTAAGTAACCTAGAAGGTCAGAAATTGGAGACAGGACAGAGGAAGGAAAACTTAACTGCAAGGAGCAGGTGGGACTGTAGGCTTGCTTATGTGCATCGTGACCTCTGGCACACAGAAGGGTTCAAATAAATTAGGAAGTAAGTGGGTAAGGAAGGAGGGGGGAAACAGGAGGGCAGCTCAGGCTGAGGGTGAGGGTCTTACCAAAACCTCCTGAGCTTTTCCCTGGGTAGAGACTGCTGTCTTCCTACTTCTTAGAAATATACAATTTTTAAATTTATTTCCTTTTCTATATTTTGCTAAGTGCTTCATTTTTTGGTTGGTTTGGTTTTGCCAGGGACTTTTTAAATATGTAGTCTATGCTAGCCCTAAACGTGCCATTCTCCTTCTCCTTCTTTAACCTCCTGAGTGCTGGGGTTTTGGTGTTTGTTTTGAGTGATAATCTCACTGTTCTCCAGGCTGAGCTGGAACTCCTGGGCACACGTGACCCTCATGCCTCAGCCTCCTGGGTAGCTGGAACCACAGGTGAATGCTTGTACACCCAGCTGGGTGCTTTCTTTTGAAAGGAACACCCAAGATTTCATCATCTTTCAGACCCTTTTATATGAGGGTGTCTTTAGTTCTTCTATTCTTTAGCAACCCAGGGCTAAATAAGTTAAGCTAAAAATACAAAATAATTGAGTATCTATGCAGCTTAGGATTCTAGGACAATGAGGAGTTTTTCCTATTATCGTAGGATGTTCTTTTTATCTTGAAAGCCGTGTAGTAGACTGCCCAGCAGCACGCCTGTTGGCTGGAAAGTGAAGGGTCTGCTCATGTGCTAAAACTTCTTAACCCGCGGTCATACGCGTCTTCGTGAAGCCGCTCGTGCTCTTCTGTCCCCCAGAACACCATGAAACCCTCATGGCCCCCATCCTTGGACCTCTCTTCACCTACTGCCACATGGTAAGTGGGTCCGGGAGTCGGGGCAGAGTACTCCTAAGTGAATGGTCCATGCTGGGGAGATGGTCTCTAAAGTGACCAACCACAAGCATAAGGACTTAAGTTTAGATCCCCAGAACACAGGTGAAAGCCAGATGTGGTGGCACACATCTGTAACCTCAGCACTGGGGAGGTAGAGAGATAGATGGAACCCTGGAGCTCTTTGGCCAGACAGACTGTGTTAATTGATAAGCTCCAGGTTCAGGGAGAGTCACACTCAAGGTGGACAGTGATGGAGTAAGACATCTGACATCAATCTCTAGCCTCTACACGTATGTGCAGACACGCCATGCAAAACACTTACATACACCAAATGCACAGAGATGCGTGACTGCTGCTGAAGGTGCTCTCCCCGCTCTGCCGTGCTGTCTGTTCAGCAGCATCCCAGGGGCTTATTATTGCTGCGGGTTAAACAGCCCCCCAAGAACTAAGCAGGTTCGTTGCTATTGGTGCCTTCAAGTATAAATTCTGCTCCCGTCTTCCTGCAAGAAGAAATGATCAAGGAATTCTTTCCCCTGGGTCTGTCCTTGGCTCTGGAACGAGGCAGCTGTCCAGTTCAACAGAGAACAGATGTGCCCAGAGAGACCCCAAACTTCTCAAAGTATCATTAATCTCAGCAGATACTGGACATGTGCCCCTGTCATTAGTGGAGTAAGGTTACAGAAACGCAGTCTTTGTTCTGATGTATGTGGTGGTCTGCTACGGCTAGGGGGACTAAATGACCAGACTGACACATCCCTGGCTACCGTGGATGGACAGTAAATGACCAATAGTGGATTCTTCAACATTTCTGAACATAGAAAATTGATGGCCAGGACCAAGAATTAAGTTTTTTGCTGTTTGGACTATACTAGAAGTTACTGCCAACATTAATTGAAGTTCCTATATTAGATTCCTTTTTCATATTTGGGCCTTGGTACAATTCAGTTTACAGTACAGAAAATGTCTCTAGGTTGATGTAAGGAGTTAGTTTCTTTCTGGGTAATTAGTGTTCTGCTTAAAGTAAACTTGAATAGCTATGTGTAGGCGCTTACACCTCTAATCCCAGCACTAAAGAAGCTGAGACAGGAGAATCACTCACAAGTTTAAGGCCAGCCTAGGATTTATAGTGAGTTCTAGGCTAGCCTGGGCTACAGAGTAAGAGCCTCCTAAAAAAAAAAAATTAGAAGTAGACCTTGGATACCATGCACTCCAGCCTCTCCCCATCCTAGCACTTGCTCCTCTTGTTTCTTCAGAGGCTTTCCCAGAAGTGGCACGTCATCATCCAGAGGAGCGCGCTGTGGTAAGGAATAACCAATCCTCGGCGCATGAGCCAACAGCCAGCTTTGGGTCGGGCAGGGTTTGACTATTCTAGGGCTAGAGTAGCATTGGTATAGTCATTCCCAGCTTGCATGGGAGGTGGTTTGTCTGGACAGGCTGCTGTTACCAGTTAGTGACCGGATGGTGAGATTAAGCTTTCCTATGGGGACCTTCCCTTACCTACTCTGGATTTTGATCCTGAGCTCTCCATCCAGCCAGGCAGAGTCACAAGAGATAAGGTCCCTCAATGGACTGCTGTCTATCTCTGACATCCTCTGGGGATAGCCAGAAGAGGAATGGCCTGGGTGTTGGGGTGCTGGTGAGGGTGACCCTTTCCTGGTCCTTGCTTCCTTTGCTCTCCACGGAACTTGCACCTTGGTTCTCGGCAGTGGAGAGGATGAGATCGCAGAGGACAACCCTGAGTCTCAAGAGATGCTGGAGGAACAACTGGTGAGGATGTTAACCCGAGAAGTCATGGACCTCATCAGTAAGTGGCGTGTGGGGACCAGGGAAACTACTCAGCAGCCCCACACAGGCTAGGCTGGTGGCAGAGGTTCAGGCTGACAAGCAGAAGCTAATAGTCCTTAAGTCAATCAGACAGGTTCTGAGTTGTGAACTACATTGTACCAAATAAGAAGACAGGGATCCAAAATAGGAACTTGAATTAATGTTGGCAATAACTGTCTTACTTGATCAAGATAGGAAAAGTTCAGTTCCTAGACATGAACATCAATTTTCTATTTTCAGAAATGTTGAAGAATTCAATATTGGTTTTTTATTCCCAAAGTAGTTAAGGATATGTCAGTCACCTTCCCTGGTCCTTTATTCTCAGTGGAGTCTGTAATGTCCCCCTAGCTGGCTGACTGGAAGAGCGACCCACAGTCTGGTTGGGGTCCTCAGAATACCTCCTTCTAATGGTGAAGCTGATTTAGTCCTTGGACAGTATCTACCCACCAGCTTTCATCTGGCCGGAAATAGCCTGGAATCAGTTGGCGAGGTGACTGTTGTGCCGTGGGTCGATACTACCTTCTGCTCTCTTCTAGCGACCTGCTGTGTATCCAAGAAGACTGCCGACCACAGTGCTGCTCCTGCTGTGGATGGAGATGGTACGTGATCTAGAGCTCTACCCTTGGAGACAGAGCCAGGATAGATCTGTCTTCATGTGCTGGCCTACTTGCTGGCCTCTGTCCAAAGTGGTTTTCTTCCTGGGATAGACATGACCCTAAGCTCTTGCTCATTCAGTCTCTTCTCAAATGGTATCTCCTCCAAGAAGCCTTCGTGTCTAATCTGCCAAACATCGCAGGCCCAAGCTCTGTGTAATCTCCTCCTCTGCTTTGTCTTTAGTTCAGCTACCTGCACTTTTTATTTATTAAATTCATTTTCTGCCTATCTCCCTTACTGTGTAGGCTGTCCGGGGAGGGACTGTGCTAGTCCTTTTACACTCCAGTAACTGAACCCGTGCCTGTTAGCATGGGCACTCACACATGAACTGTCCTGGTGTCTGCAGCCTGCCTGGGGAGAGGGTTGTGTAGCACTGCTTAGTCCCAGGCAGCTGAGGACGTTCCGTTTGGGTAGTCCTCTCTGCTGTGAAAGAATGGAGCTTAGTGTTGTGCATTGCTTACAGATGAGGAGATGATGGCCACCGAAGTCACCCCTTCACCTGTGGCCGAGCTCACAGACTTGGGGAAATGCCTGATGAAGCATGAGGTGGGTAGAGGGGACTGGTAGTACCTTTTCTCCTTGCTCTGGGCAGATGTTCTCAGGACACATGCAGGTCCACTGCTGCAGATTGCTGGTATTTGGTCTCTAGGGCTCAGCTTTTATCTGCCCTCCCATATACAGCTTTCCCTCCCCCCAGCCACCACCATCTGTCTTTTTTTAAAGAGACAGAGTCTCACTGCATAACCCTGGCTGGCCTGGAACTCACTGTGTAGCCCAGGCTGGCTGCTGGGACTAAAGGCCTGACTGTTTATTTCCCGCTGTTCCCTTTCTTCCTTCTCTGTTCAGGACATTTGCACAGCACTGTTAATTACCGCCTTCAGCTCTCTGACCTGGAAGGATACACTGTCTTGCCAGAGGGCAACCACACAGCTCTGCTGGCCTCTCCTCAAACAAGTATGCTTATTCATTGTTTTAGGGGTGGGTTTGTTTGGGGTTTTTGCGGGGAAGGTGGACCTAGGGCTACAAGCATGCTAGGTGAGCACTTTACCACTGACTACATCCCCAAGTCTCTTTTTCTTTTTTATTTTGAGACAAGGGTCTGACTAAATTTCCCAAGCTGTCCTTGAACCCCAGAGACCTTAAAGTCTTGCTGCCTCCTTGCCACTCCTGAGTAGCCGAGGCTACAGACCTATAGCCTGTTAGTTATTTTGTATTGCTGTGACCAGATTCACCTAATACAGACTAACTGATTTCTGGGGATTTTAATCTACAGTGGGTAAAGCATGGCTAAGTTCACTGTGGCAAGAAGATATGGTGATAGCTCCTCTTCTCTCAGCAGATAGGAAGCCAAGAGCACAGTCTTTGACCAGGGACAGGCCTAACAGTTAACCTGTGACCTGCTTCTGCCAGTCTGGCCCCAACTGCTAAAGGCTCCACAGCCCTCAAAATAGCCATATTGATTAGATATGCAGAACATGGCAGAGGCTCTGTCAGAGTCGGTGCTTGCCACCTTTTCCTTTCCTGTCTGCAAGTTGAGGTCAGCCTGGTAGACTGAGTCAGTTGGAAGAACTGGGAGTGGGCCCTTCTGAGGCTCGTGGCTCCTGAGCACAGCTGTCTTCCCAGGTGATGTCTGGGACCCTGCTCGCAGACGCTGTCACATGGCTTTTCACCAGTGTCCTGAAAGGGTTGCAGATGCACGGGCAGCATGATGGGTGCATGGCTTCCCTGGTCCACCTGGCCTTCCAGATATACGAGACACTGGTAAGTGGAACGGCAGGTCAGGATGGCTGGGCAGGACGGCAGGGCAGGATGGCTGGGCAGGACGGCAGGCCAGGACGGCTGGGCAGGACGGCTGGGCAGGACGGCAGGCCAGGACGGCTGGCGGTCTAGCCGCTTCTAGCCGCTTCACTCAACCTGCCTCCCAGGATCTTGAGCTGTGGCCCAAACCCAGGCATCTGCCTATGCTTATGCTGCCCAAGGGGAGGGTGTGCCATGGAATGGGGGAGGTGACAGGCCAAACCTACATCCATTGAGTTCATTCCCCACTTAACTAGCGCCCCAGGTACCTAGAGATAAGAGCAATAATGGAGCAGATCCCTGAAATACACAAGGAGTCTCTGGACCAATTTGACTGCAAGCTTTTAAACCCCTCCCTTCAAAAAGCAGCTGACAAACGCCGGAAGGACCACTTCAAACGTCTCATCGCTGGCTGCATTGGGGTAAGTCTTACATCCCTGTTTCGGCTCCCAGCCCCACACATTTGCTGTCTTAGACTGTTGTGGGTAAATTCCAAACCAATGAGTTCTGTTCTGATTGTGTGTGTGTAAAGTAGGGGGTCCTCTGGCCCACAGCTCGGACCCACCATCAGTTTTCTCTTGTTCTCTACAGAAACCCTTGGGAGAACAGTTCCGAAAAGAAGTTCACATTAAGAACCTTCCCACACTTTTCAAAAAACCAAAACCAATGCTGGAGACAGAAGTGTTGGACAGTGAGGGGGGTGGACTGGCCACCATCTTTGAACCCTGAATCAAGCTTTTGGGCATCCTTCTCTGGCCTTCCTTGTCATCTCTTCTACCCCTTGTAGCTAATCTCTAGGCCCTTGTACTGCCACCTCACTTTCCACCATATCAGCCTGGAGATGCTCAGATCCAGGACCAGCTGGAGAAGAGTGGCCCTGTGTGGGGCCCAAGTCACTCTACTCAAGCATTGAGAAAAGGGAGTTAGGACTTACACCATTCCACAGAGACGCCCTAGGGAGATGGCATTCAACTTGCAATTTGGGCTTTTCCAAGAAAAGCTAGAGCACAGTGACCTCCCCAGAGCAGCTACACCAGCATGACAGGACCGGGTGCTGGGCCCAACACCACTGACCACACTTGCAAGGACTCAGCCAGTTCCTCTTGGACTACAAGGACCCACTTGAGCCCCTTGCTGCTGGGCCGACAGGGGTCCTTCTCTACTCCCGGGGGGGCATGTTTGGCCTAGGTGCTACATGCTGAACCACACTGAGCCAGTTCTCATCCTCATCTTAAGCAAGAATCTGGTCACTTGGTGGGATCCACGGTACAGGCTTTTGCTAAGGTCTGAGCACAGTTTAGTCAAACGTGTTCTTTAAAATGCACGTCCTGCCCTTCTGAGTGACCCTCAAGGGCTTCCCCAGCCTCAGGGCCTACTCAGTATCACATGAGACCAATCACAATCAGACCAATTAATCTCGTATCTGGCAAGCTAGCAAAGCCACTGTCCTTCTGGGACTAGCTGAGTCCAGGTGCCTTTGAAAGTTTCTCCTGACTCTTCTCAAGGGTTGCTTCATCCCTGGAGGGAACACAAGCAAAGCAAGATGAGTGTGAGGCCCACTCGGACTTGGTACAAGCTACAGGCGCACACAGCTAGGTTGGCAAGTGCAGGCTGGGAAATGGGAACTAGAGTGCCAGGCCACTGTCTACAGCTGCACAAGGCCATCCCACTTTGCGTGGTGCTTGGAGTCTACAGGTTGTCAAGGTGATTCCAGTGTTTCCCTCCAAACTTGATAGCTGCCTACTCCTGTCTGGTTCGGGCTGTGGAGGATGTAGTTGTATTTATTATGTTGTAATATTTTTAACATCCTATGACTTCATGCTAGAAATTTTCTATTGTTTATAGAACCTTTTGTAGAAACGCTAACTCTAAAGGACATCTGCATGTCAGTAAAAATCTCCTTTCGTACACAAAGGGCCCAATCCTCCTTTTTCAAATGAGTGACCCCTCCAAGGTTACTCAGGAGCATCCTGTTAGGTGGACTAAACAGGAGAACCTGTTGATGGTTTCTATCCATGACCAGCAGAAAGAGATGGCTATCTTCTGTGGAGCAGTCAGTGGTAACACAGCTGAAGCTAAAGAGCCGCCTTTTTCATTGGAAGGAAGCCCAGGAGACAGGTGATAAGAAGCACATCCCCAGAGCTAGTGTAATTCAGCCTCTCAGACAGCTGTATGACCTGGAAGCCTCTGCTTGGTCCTTAACATAAACAACTAACTCTTCGATGCAAGGCTCCTATTTTTAGACAAAAGTAATTCTGAAAAAAAAATTTTTGCTAGTATATCAATTTATTTACATCAAAGGCCTTACAAAGGCAGAAGTCTTAGTCTGTGGCACATTTAATAAAATGTATTCACTGAAAATTAGACCATCCCAGAAGTGCTGTGGAAGCCTCAGTCCATCTGGCCCGCGTCTAGTTCATCCAGGAACCGCCGGCACTTCCCCATCAGTATCTTGATAGCTTCACTCACCAACACATCTGGCGGCAACACTCCAGTGGACTCAACAGAAACTAGGGACCAAAAAGACACTTTAGCCCTGGCAGGATTTACCTAGTTCAAAATCCAAAGAGTACCATACCACCCCCACTCACAGATATAATGGTCCCGAACACGGGCAAGCCGTACAGCCTTCTTCAGCTTCTCATTCCGGAAGATTTCTCTGCTAAAGGTATCCAGCCGAGCATTGGCAACCCTGGCCAACCTTTTACCTGAGGAAAACAATGTCACACCTTAGCTTAATCAAGTCTAAGGGATTTTCTTTTCTGCCGCTTTCCAAGAAAATACACTCAAATCTTCATTACAACAGTACGCCAAACACCATACCTTGTACTTCCTGAACCTCAATCACACCCGGGGAGAAGCAGCGGCTCAGCTCCTCAGCCGCCTCCCCTTCCACAGGTTCAAGCAGAGTGATGTCTGGCAGGAGCCTGTAGCTGGCTGTTGCCACCGGTGAGAACTTGGCATGATCTTTGCCTGTGAGAAACTCTGTTATTCTCCTGTGCCAGGGACAACAACCCCAGTTGAGCTCCTTGGTTACACCATGCACTACAGACTCGCCTCCACCCAGGGCAGACTCACTGGGTTCTTACCAATGCCCTTGACGCAGTGCATCATCAAGTCAATCTCCTGGCCAGGCCGAAGCTGAGCAATGAGGATGTCATCGTGCACTGGGCGAATTGTGCCCTCCGGGAAGACATCAGCCTGGTTTCCCAAGGGGACCCATGTCATATGCCTGGTATATACTGGAGGGAAATATGTCAGAAGATCCCAGATCCTAAAATTAGCACCCATCAGCCTGTGGGCCCTCTTCCTTCCCACTGCTCACCTTTGTGGTTCACATAGAGTTCATTGGGGTCAGAGGAATCCTTAGCAGCACTGGGGTTCCTGGTACACCTGACCTGCAGCCGAAACTGCAAAGTGTCTATCTCGGTTCCTTCCTCCTCCCCTGTATAAGTGAGGAAGCAGGGTGTGTTGTTTCAGACAGGGTTTGATAGCCCTGGCTGTCCTGGAATTCACTACGTGAAGCAGGCTGGCCTTGAGCTCAGGAGAGATCAGCCTGCAGCTCGCTCTATGTGCACCATGCCTGGCCCTACCCCTGACTAATAATAGGGGCTGGCAAAAAGGCTCAGAGTAAAGATGTCAGGCAAACCTGAAGACCTGAGTTCAATCCCTGGAACCCACATAAAAACATATTCCAAAGTTGTCCTCTGACCTTCACACCCATGTGTACATGCACACAAGTTTTTAAAAGAATTAAAATACACCCGAGTGCTGAAAGCCTTTATGTATATACGGACAAAGTTAAGGTAAGGACAAGTGTTCTCCCAGATGAAAGCCAACGTACAAAATACTAACTACCTCGACTAAGGTTATACAGTAGTAAACCTGGGATCTGAGTCCACAATCTACTTCAGAACAGTTCCTCCACTTAATCTCATCTCAGCCTCACCTTGGTTCCGATATTCAAAAAGACGAGGATCAGCAAGAATGGGGATGAGTCCCAGGCGGTGAGCGAGGATCTCATCCTGGACTATGGATGTGTTATTGTACACCAGAACCTTTTCCACAGCCATTGTTGGCACCTGTCCAAGAAAGCAGAATCCTCCAACTGCAAAAACCCAACAGATCTCCACCTCCCTCCCTGCCTGGGAAAATAAAAGACAGCTCTTTCATTTTGTTCTTCAGATTTCTGAGCCAGGGTTTCATTATGTAGTCACTGTGTGCTCATCTTAGAGGTGTGACCCATCCCACCTGCCTGGGAGGGATGGCTTTGGGGACATTTCTACTAATGAGGTGATGATAGTTTCCCCACTCCAGCCCTCACATCTTCTACTACCTCAGCTAACAGAATTCTCCGGAAAGCATTAGCAATGGCAGCATCAATCCCCACCATGTCGAACTCCAATGTATTTTCATCCATATGTACTATGTCCACACGGAAATTCTAGAGGGACAGAGAAAGAACTATGAACACCTGTTTCCTTGTGTAATTCATACCTCCCTCTGTGATTACTCCCACCTTGGCAATGTCTCTCAATGTTCCACCCTCTCTCATCCTAAAGCATTCCTCTGCCTAGATGATCACTAGACATTTGTCTCCAGCCCCGTTCTTGAGTTTCGTAAGAAGCCTGTCTGTTTTGTCTTTTTCTGCTGCTTTTTTTTTTTTTTTTCCCTAAGACAGGGTTTCCCTGTATAGCCCTGGCTGTCCTGGAACTCTCTCTGTGAGGACCAGGCTGGCCTCAAACTCACAGAAATACGTACCCCTGTCTTCTATGTGCTAGGATTAAATGTGTACACCACTATGTCTGGCTTCCCAGTTTTTTTTTTGTTTTGTTTTTTGTTTTTTGTTTTTCGAGACAGGGTTTCTCTGTGTAGCTTTGCGCCTTTCCTGGAACTCACTTGGTAGTCCAGGCTGGCCTCAAACTCACAGAGATCCGCCTGGCTCTGCCTCCCGAGTGCTGGGCTTAAAGGCGTGCGCCACCACCGCCCGGCCCCAGTTTTGTTTTAAGTTAAAGACCCTAAGCAATATGGCTCCACACAAACAACCCACAAAGGCTACTGTACTAAAGAGCAGAACTTCCCACACTACTTAGGCAAGTTAATAATACTGTGTTTCCGCTGTTTTTAGGTTTTTTAACCCCTTTTTTTTCAAACTCTATTCCCTTGGTTTCTGAACACCAATTTAGTACTCTCTTCTGACATCCCTTCTAAATTCTCTCTTCCACTCACCCTGTAAATGTTACTTTCCCCCAGGTTCTAATCTCCTGGGTGACTCCAACCACACTCTTAGCTTAAGTGACTACTTAGCAACTTCCAAAACTTGGTCTCACTTGATCTCACTTCAGACATCATCCATTTGACCTGTACACTTCACACACAGGAATTTAAAGTATTATTGCTCTTGTTCTCCTGTTTACCAAATGACACAATCAGCCATCAGTATAGCTCTCCAATGGGGCCGGAGAGGTGGCTCCCCAGTTAAGAGCAGTTCATTGCTCTTGCAGAACTGGGTTTAGTTCCCAGCACCCATGTGGTGGCTCACAACCATCCGTAACTCCAGTTCCAGACCTAACTTCCTCCTCAGATTTCCCAGGTCACCAGCCACACACATGGTGCACACATACACATGCAAGCAAACACATAAGGCCCCCCAAAAAGTGTTTACGTCCCGAAAGTCACAAGGTCCTTTTTTCCACACACACACAGCCCTCACCAAAGCAACGACACATATTTGTTAGTTCTCACTCTGCGCTCCATTTCCACTATCAGTGGAATCCAGTCGTGCCCTCCATCTCAGCTCCCATACACTTATCTAGCAGACTTGCCAGAATTCACTCCCTCACAGCTATTAAGGTAGCAAAATTTGGTCTACTGAAAAACTCTTTAATTCGGGCGTGGTAGTGCACGCCTTTAATCTCAAGCGCTCGGGAGGTAGAAGCGAGTTTCAGGACAGCCAGGGATACACACAGAAACCTGTCTCAAAAAACAAACAAAAAAGCTCTCTATTAACCTGCAGAGCTTAAGATACACCCCAATCTTGTCTGCCACTCATGCCGACATACTGACATCTGACAATAATTTACTGCTGGAACAGGCTCAGAGCAAACTTTACACAAGTGTTTATAACATCGCTCCATTTAGGCCTCCATAGCTCAGCTTTTATTCAAAGTTAAATGCTTAATTCAGATGTCCCTTCCTTCACTGACCCTTAACTACGTCCCTCCAACTGGATGGATTACGTGCGTCTACGTGCGTCCCCTACCCCATCCCAGCCATCCTCTCCGATATTTCATTATACCGGAATCATTTGTTTACGTGGTCCATTACCCCACCGAGAGTGAATAACTTGTTCCAGGAACAGGAGCCGTGTCTGACGGCCCGTCCACGGAACACCTAGCACATGGCTCCTTTTATGAAAGCAGCGACCCCCAACCCCAAAACCAACTTGTGAGGTCTGGCCCCTCAAGCCGTCTGGACACCCCCAGCACCGCCCACCTTCTCGAAGCGGTCCTGGTCCCAAGCATCATCATAACCCGAATAGTTACCGGGGAAGTCAGTGGTATGGACCTGGAACAAACAGACGTGTTCACGAAAGGGCAGTGAGTCCAGCCCCGAACCAGACCTCCCCCCCCTCCCTGCCCCGCCTTCACCTCTCCTGAGTTCAGATCAGAGCTTACATTGCGAACCCCGAACTCTCCTAGAACCACGCGAGTCCGCATTTCCTCCACTGCCTGAGCCGCCGCCATTTTCCACTATTCGCCGCAAGGGAAGCCACCAAATCCGCGCATGCGTACAAGAGGCCCGTCGCCGTCTCCGAGGCAACGCTCCGCCTCCTGAACTCTTAAATGTCGCGATATCCTGCCCCGCCTCCGTCCACGTCCTTCACTTCCGGACGTCAATTGGGGCCAAACATCCGGGTTTCTCCCTTTTGCATTCCGGCTGATACTACCTCGCCCTCTCTCTTCTCTGGACGTCTTTCTTCTTCACTCAGGCTCAGATCTCACACTATTCCCACGCGCGCGAGTTTCAGCGACGGAAAGCCTCGAGGGACATGGCGGCTACGGCGGCGCCGGCCAGCGGCGTCCGAAATGGAGCTGGCCCGGAGTGGGGAGGCTTCGAAGAAAACATCCAGGTATTGAGAACCCCCGCGACCAGCAGCCCCCGGGCTGATGGCCGTCCCAAGTGTGGTAGCTGTTCTCTCGCGGCCTGGTAGTCGGCTCCATTGCAACACCTTCTGAGCTCTCTGAGCCAAAGTCTGTGGGGCTTGTGCTGACGTGAAAGGGCCAGGCTACGGCTCCAGCGGGCCTCGGGTCTCTGCCTGCCCGGAGCTTTGTGGACAGGTTGGAAGGTCTGTCTGGGTCATACATAGTGTACGGCTAGAGGGTGGGATTCGCTGACACTCCCCAGAGATACACTGTGAGCATAGCTTGGGTGAGGGTTGGAGAAGGCAGCTGGGCTCCTGTGCAGCTCCCTGAAGCGTTGAGGGGAAAGCAGGAAAACAGCGTGAATTGCAGGTAAGTAGTAGGAGTTGTGTGAGCAGTGAAAGGACGGGGGATGGCCCGACCGGTAGCAGGTCCAGTGTCCGCACCGGTGCAAGAGCAAAGCCTCAAACCATGAGATGAGCAGAGAACAGAAGGATGCGACGGAAGGGCTCCTCCCTCTAGGAACAATGTCTTCACAGGGCGGGGGCTCGGCTGTGATTGATATGGAGAACATGGATGATACCTCAGGCTCCAGCTTCGAGGATATGGGTGAGCTGCATCAGCGCCTGCGTGAGGAAGAAGTAGATGCTGATGCAGCTGCAGCAGAGGACGAGGATGGGGAGTTTCTTGGCATGAAAGGCTTTAAGGGACAACTGAGCCGGCAGGTGGCTGATCAGGTAAGCAGATGGGAAAGTGGACCCATGTATGTCCCAAGTTGATGTAGGTTTCCAGTTAGAATTACACAGAAATCTGGCAGAGACTGGGTAACAGTCTAGAGCCAAGAGTTTCATAATGCCCATCTCCCTTCAGATGTGGCAGGCAGGGAAGAGACAAGCCTCCAGGGCCTTCAGCTTGTATGCCAACATCGACATCCTGAGACCCTACTTTGATGTGGAGCCTGCCCAGGTCCGAAGCAGGTGAGGAGCCTTCCCAGAAGAGTCTGACCTTCATCCAGAGTGCAGTCAGATACTGAACCCTAAGCTCTGGTGGGCTCCCCTACGTGTAACCCCATCACCCTAGTCACCAAACCTGTTGCTGAATACACCATGCTGGAAGCACACTGGCAGTGTCCTCTGTCTAGTGTGGCACCATCTTCCCGCCACACCTCGCTAACACAGCACTTGCTGTGTTCTCAGCCCTCCCCAGTTGGTCCTCGGCCAGTAGGCAGCTCTACTTTCTTCTCTCAGGTAGCTCTTCAAACTGCTGTACGTTCTCATTCCTGGGTCGAACTCCTCAAGAGCAAGCTCTGCTGCCTTTATCCTTTTTTTTTAAAGACTCTTTTCTCTCTGGCATCAAAACAGCCCGTCCACCTGAGTATCAGAGCATAGTCATTAGTGGCCTCAAGAACTGGATTCAATGCTGGCTTGGTTCTTTGTTCATCCTTTAAGTAGTGCTGATATAAAACCTGGGGCCACTATACATTGAGTTTTTATTCTATGATATCTGATTCATTGGTGAAGATAGGCGGGAACCTTGACATTGAGTGCAGTCACAACGTGGTACTCTAGTATGACTGGGACACACAGGAGGGACACTTGAGCCCAGAAAGGCTGCAATGTCCAAAAGGGAAGGCTTCCCAGAGGAAGTAATATCTTAATTAAAAAGAGCAATCCAGGCTGGAGAGGTGGCTCAGTGGTTAAGAGCACTAGCTGTTCTTCCAGAGGTCCTGAGTTCAATTCCCAGCACCCATATGGTGGCTCACAACCACCTGTAATGAGATCTGGTGCCCTCTTCTGGCCTTCAGGGATACATGCAGACAGAACACTGTATACATAATAAATAAATAAATAAATAAATAAATAAATCTTTAAAAAAAAAAAAAAGAACAATCCAAGAAACAAGAGTAGCTGAAGGTGTAGTGGCCATAGGCAAAGAAAGAAAAGATCTCTTTTTATTCTGTGTGGAATTTGCATACCACTTCAAGTATATTTTTCAAGAAAAATGCTCACTGCCTAGAAGACTAGTAATTAGAAAGAGTCAGGAAGTGTCCTGCTTCCTCGGTAGTTGCGCTGCTCCCAAGGCTTCTACATTTTGGGTGCCTTCTGCATTTTGGGTGCCTTCTGCAGGTGTCTGCCTTCCTTCTGTAGGCCATGTAGGTAAATGGTCAAATCCTCCGGTCTCTCCAAGGTTTCTGAATAGCTGCTACTCCGCTCACCTCAGAGGGCTGTCCTTCCTCAAAGTGATTTTTTTCATTCCCTGTCTTTACCCCCTCCCCCTTCCCCTCTTATCCAGTATGTCCTCTGGGCCAGCCCTATTCCCTGCCGGTAGAGACATGAGTAAGAGTCAGACCCTGCCCTCCAGAACCTCAGCATAGCTGCATCTGCCCTCATCTCTCCTCTCCTCTCCCAGGCTCCTGGAGTCCATGATCCCTGTCAAGATGGTCAACTTCCCCCAGGTGACTAGGGAAAGGCTTGTCTGCAGAGGAAGGGGAGGCATCAGGGTAGAGGGTGGGCTACCAGGCCAAGCCTGAGAAGGTGTGAAGAGAAGAGGCATTGCAGCCTCCAGACTGAATGTGTTATGTATTGACAGAAAGTCGCAGGTGAGCTCTATGGACCTCTCATGCTGGTCTTCACACTGGTGGCCATCCTCCTCCATGGGATGAAGACATCTGATACCATTATCGTAAGCGAGACACAGGCCTTGGGGGAGGGGGCGTGGCTGATGGGGGTTGCAGATGGCCTGAGGATATGATGGTGGAGTGAGACAGGAGCAGCCCCTGCCGAAAGCCCTGGGTGAGGCTGAGATCAGAGGTGCCCTAAGCAGAGCCTTCACCCCACAGCGTGAGGGCACCCTGATGGGCACAGCCATTGGCACCTGCTTCGGATACTGGCTGGGTGTTTCATCGTTCATTTATTTCCTTGCCTACCTGTGCAATGCCCAAATCACCATGCTCCAGATGCTGGCGCTGCTGGTAAGGAGCTGAACCTGGGAGTGGGCAGGGAGAGCCTAAGATGAGGAAGGCCTTGGTCTGCTGCTCTCCAGGAGTCTGTGGGCCTGCGGTGGGAAGAGCAGGCCAAAGACCCCACCAAGGGGCAGCCCAAGTGATGATCCTCTCATCTCTCTCCCCAGGGCTATGGCCTCTTTGGGCACTGTATCGTCCTGTTCATCACCTACAACATTCACCTTCATTCCCTCTTCTACCTCTTCTGGCTGCTGGTGGGTGGGCTCTCCACCCTGCGCATGGTAAGCTGAGCAGGTCTGCTGTCCACCCCACAAAGGGCTCTCCAGCTTCTGCCCTGGGTATCTCCATCCATCCCTTTGAAACAGGCCTTCTGAACCGTGTACCTGTGGCCCTAGGTGGCAGTGTTGGTGTCGAGGACTGTCGGCCCCACCCAGCGGCTGCTCCTCTGTGGCACACTGGCTGCTCTACACATGCTCTTCCTGCTCTATCTGCATTTTGCCTACCACAAGGTGGTGGAGGGTAAGTGGCCAGAGGGCCTGTGTGGGGGCCTGGGCTGGATGAGCTGACCTGGGGTCCTGCCCAGCCAGTTCTCACTCATCCTCATCCTTCCTTCTTTAGGGATCCTGGACACTCTGGAGGGCCCCAATGTCCCACCCATGCAGAGGGTCCCTAGAGACATCCCTGCTGTGCTCCCTGCTGCCAGGCTTCCTGTCACTGTGGTCAATGCCACTGCCAAGGCAATAGCAGTGACCCTACAGTCACACTGACCCTGCCTGAGACCCTTGGCCAGCCCTGACCCCCGCTCTGGGGCAGAGGGAGATCAAAGGACGGTACTGAGGACGTGTGTCTCTCTGATGAGGTCTGCGGCAACCACTGAGCTCTTGCTGCCTAAACACCTCCTGGGCACAGGTCTTGGCTTCTGAAAGGCACAAAGCCAAGAAACTCCTGGCCAGGACTGCAAGCCTTTGCAGCCAGGTGCAGAATATGGGTCAGCTCTTCTGAGGCCCTCACCATCCACCCCTTTTTTCTCTCCCTCCCCCTCTTGTCTTGCTAAATATAGACTTGGTAATTAAACTATTGATTGGAGTCTAGAACTCCAGCTCCTGTTCAGGCTTTCTCCTGTCGCCCTGCTTCTGATCCACATTGCTGTTCTGTCGGTGGTGATGGTCTATGCCTTCTGTGCCCTCACTCAGGCAGGATGGAGGAAGGACAGGCAGCCTGCTTAGAAGGCAGCAGCTGCTTGTAGAAACTGTCCCTGAGGGCTGGAGACACTTGACCCACAGAGCAGCAGGCAGGCCCCAAGCAGGAGAGCCGCAGTGCTCGTGTGGATGTACACCAGGCTTAACTCTAGGCTGGCTGTCCTTTCGAGACACCAAAGCAGCAGTGACAAAATGAACAAAAACTGACTCCATCATTACAAGGACCTTCTGTACCGGGTCGCTGAAGTAATGTCCACATAGAGCTGACATTTGAGCCAGACATGGTTTTACTGAAGCTTTAGTTTCCTGTCCTCCCTCCAAGTGTTATATTTAAACAACACCCCCCTTAACCTCCACTGAAGAAGTAAATTCAGGCTGAGCATGTATTCCTTTAATCCCAGCACTCAGGAGGCACAGGCAGGTGGATCTCTGTGACTTTAAGGCCAGCCTAGTCTACAGAGTGAGTTCCAGAACAGTCAGGGCCACACAGTGAGACCCTGTTTCAATAAAAAGTAAATTTAGGGTGCTGGTTAAAAGCAGACGCTGCTTTTTGAGAGGATTTAAGTTCTATTGCCAGCACCCTTTGTGGGTGGCTCACAACTGCTTGTAACTCCAGCTCCAGGAGCTCCAACGGTCTCCGAGGGTACCCGCACTCACGACACAGACACATGCATACACATTATAAAAACAAAATTGGGGTAGAGAGATGGCTCAGTGGTTAAGAGTGCAGTGCTCTTGCCCAGGACCTGGATTCAGTGGTTCAGTTCCCAGCTTCCACAGTTGGGTGGCTCAGATTTTCCTGTAACTCTACCACCCTCTTCTGGCTTCTGTAGGCACCTACGCTCCTGTAGTATACACAAACACACAAATTTAAAAAAAAAAAAAAAATTCAAATAGTTAACAGGAGTAAGGCTTTTGACAGTAAAGGTTTTTGTTTTTTGGTGGTTTTTTGTTTGTTTGTTTTTTTTGCGGGGTGGGGGAGGTTCCAGACAAAGTCTCATTATGTAGCTCTGTCTATCCTGGAACTCAATCTGTAGACCAGGTTAGCCTCGAACTCACTGAGATCCGCCTGCCTGTGCATCCCAAGTGCTGAGATTAAAGGCATATGCCACCACCGCCCGGCTTCTAGCTCACTTTTTAATTAAAAGGAAAAGAAGTGACACTTCCTCTTCCTATTACACTGCCCTGTTGCACAAATGAAGCCCCCATGGGGACAGCAAGCATAGAGATAAAATCCAGCTTCACTACTCCAGCCGCTTTACAAGCTCCCCACCCCACCCCATTCCTACAGCTTTGGGTAGGTCTGACACCCTTTGATTTTGGCAATCCCATTCTCCTGGATGTTAAAACGTCTTCAAGGCTGTTTCACCTGCCCTACCCCAGGGTTCTGTCCAGTGCAGCTATATTGACCGTGAAGTCCCTGTGGGTCGGAATCCCTACGCATGCTACGCCTCGCGTCACTGGGACATGGGGGCGGGGCGCGGCACGGATTAAAGGGCCTAGGGACTGCCAAGCAGAATTGATTATCCAGGGTCTTGGAGAGGGCGCGGAATCTCTAGATTTAGACCTTAAGAATGGAGAAGCACCGGAGAATAAGTGAAAGAAGCCGAAATGGCATCAAAGGTTGTCTCAACGTGACTTGCCTCCACCCTCCCCACGTGACGCTGTATCCCTCTACCTTCTTTTCACGCTGTCAAGCCCTCGGATCCTAGTTCTTCACCCTAAGACACGCATCGCGCACCGGCCGCGTGGTCCATGCCGGGCTGGGGGGCGGGGCGAGAGCCAGTGACGCAACCGTTGCCATAGGAACTCGCCGCCTGCTCCGGCGCCGCAGCTGAAGCCGAGCTGCATCCCGCCCCGGCTGTCCCCGCGAGCCCTGCTGCCGGGCCCGGGGGCCGGCAGAGCGGGCGCGGCCTCCAAAGCCGCGAGGGAGAGGACTAGCGCGGGGCGGCTGCAGCTCGGTCCTCGGGCCGCCCCCGCCCCCGCGCCGCTCCCTCCTCCGCGCCTCCGCATCCCGGACCTGCGCCTGCTTTCGCTCCCGCCGCGGCCCCGGGCTCGCTTCGTCGCCACCACAGCCTCGGCCGCCTCCGCCTCCGCTCCGGCTGCGACCCCAACCGAGACCGTGACCTCAGTCCCCGCCCCGCCCCCGCTCGCAGCCGGGACAACTTGTGCCCAGGCCGGGGCACCGGCGCCAGCCCCCAAGGCCCAGTCGTGGGGACCATGCTGCCCAGCTCCATCCAGATTTCGGGGGAGCCGCTGTCAGGCGCCGAGGTGCGGGACATCTGCCGCGGCCTGCGCGACAACGCGGTGCGCCTGCTCTCGCTGCGCGGCTGTCGCCTGTGCGACCGCGACTTCGGCCGCATCTGCCGGGCCCTAGCTGGAGCCACGTCCCTGGCGCAGCTCAACCTTAACCTGGGCGTCGTGTCCAGCCCCAGCCGCATCAAGCAGCTGGCGGAAGCGCTACGGACCAACCGCTCCATCCAGTCCCTCTTGTGAGTGTGTCCCCTCGCAAGGGGGTCCCGGCTACTGCACCCCCTACCACCTCCTGTATCTCCACATTACCTTCCAGTACCTGTTTTCCCACCGTCCCAACCTCTAATGCACACCTCATCTTTCTTCTGGGTCCACCACACCCTCCCAGAAACATGGATCGTTTCTAGACTTTGCTCCACATTCAGACCCGCAGGAGAGCTGGGATGCCTAGCCTTCCTGGTAGGGAATGTCGTTCCTCCCCACCCCACCCCACCCCCAGTTACTTCATTGTGAAGCCCCTCATTTCTGAGGAAGGGTCACCTCCCATGGAGACTACAGCCCAGCCCTTCCAGCCCTACCCACTGAAGGATCTCAGAGGCTCGTGAGCGTGTGTGCTGGCGAGCATGTGTGCTGGCTCCCCAGTCCTCTATCCACACACCCCTCCTTGTGCAATGTTCTTATTACCAGTTCCTACCCCAGGAAAGAAACCAAATCTTCAAATCTAGAATTTCCATTTTTTTCCTTCCCATCCTTGTCTCGGGAGGGGCTGCTTTCCCAAACAGATAAGGCTGGTGATTCATAATTCATCTCGTCTCAACCTTCAGCCTGCATGGGAGCCCACTGACAGATGCGGGACTTGCCTTGCTGAACCCAGCCCTGGCTCTCCACCCTGCCCTTGTGGCTCTTGACCTGGGGGACTGCATGCTGGGTGATGAAGCCATCAACCTTATCTGTGGTCTCCTCCCTCCAGATGGGGCCAAGTCTGGTGAGCAGGGCCCTACTGAGTGCATGGGCTAGTGAGACTGATGAAGGGTGAATGCACAGGAGGGGGTGTGGCCCAGTGCTGAGAGCTGGGAGGGTGCAGTAAGAATGCCTTTTTATCATTCTCAGGAAGGGAGACACTTAGGGACAGAGCCCAGTGGAAACACAGTGACCCAGGCAGGGGAGGAGTGAGTAGGTCCCTAATTGCTCCAGACTACTGTGGTTGGGGGCAAGGTGACTCCCAGCCATTAGGCTAACCCCATAGATACAGGGTGGAGAAGGGACTGACTCTACCCATCCTGGGTTCTCACTAATGCTGCTGCCTAGGTTTGAAGGAGCTAACACTGAGTGCCAACCCTGGCATCACCCCTAAGGGCTGGAGCCGCCTCGCCATTGCTGTGGCCCACAGCTCCCAAGTCCGCGTCCTCAACCTGGACTACAACCCCCTGGGTGAGCTTAAGATCATTCCCCTCAATTCTCACTGCTCCCACCCTATCCAAAACCCTCAGACCACCAGTTGCCATAGTAACCCCCACTCAAGGGAGGGAAGATCAGTGAGAGCCCCCAAGGGGTCTCATAAAGGAGCCATCCTTCATGGGGTACCAGATGACCAACAGGTAGGCTAAAGCCTCAGTCAGAACCCATGGATCTGACTTGCTTCATCTCCAAATGCTCACTTCCCGGCCACTCACCTGTGTCTCCTGGCCAGGCATCGTGGTCCTGACCAGGACTAAGGATTAACAGACCTCTATTTTCTCAGATGGCTGAGAATTTGTGCTCTCTCCCTAGGTGACCATGTGGCAGGGATGCTGGCTGTAGCTGTGGCCTCAAGCCGTACCCTAGAAGTCCTAGACTTGGAGGGCACAGGGCTCACCAACCAGTCAGCTCAGGTGAGAGGCCATCATGTTTTGGAGACAAGCTAGGGGAAAGAGTGAAATAATCATCATGTCTGGGAACAGACCCAAGGGCTGGCCTGTTGGACCCAAGGGAGCTGCCTAAATTGTGGGGGTTTTTTTGGTGGGGGAGGGGTTCCGAGACAGGATTTCTCTCTGTAGCTTTGGTGCCTGTTGTGGATCTCACTCTGTAGACCAGGCTGGCCTTGAACTCACAGAGAGCCGCCTAGCTCTGCCTCCCGAGTGCTGGGATTAAAGGCATGCGCCACCACGTTTTATTTATTTATCAATCAGTTTTAATTTTACAATTTAATATTTATTATTTTATGTGAATGAATGTTTTACCTATATGTCTGTGGTGCACATGGAGGCCAGAAGATGGTGTCAGATCTCCTGCAACTGGAGTTATAGCTGGTGATGAACAGCCATGTGGGTGCTGGGAATTGAAACCTGGTCCTTAGGAAGAGCAGCCACTGCCTTTAACCACTGAGCCACACCCGTCCTGTGTTTATTCTTTTCTGTGCCTTTCCATTCCTCAGACCCTGCTGGACATGGTAGAAAATTACCCAACAGCTTTGCGGAGTCTGGTATTGGCCGAGAACAGCATTAGCCCAGAGCTGCAGCAGCAGATCTGTGACCTCCTCTCTGAGGGGGAAGAAGAGGAAGAGGTGGCAGGAGGGGCTGTGGACACACAGGAATGGGGGCGAGGGCGGGAGCCTGCAGCCCACCAGCGGGGTGGCAGCTCCTGGATGTGCCCCAGTGGTAAGAAACTGGAGAATGGCTGAGAGCTAGGTCTGGAAGATCTGGAACAAGGGGGTGAGGCTGGGAAACCAGGCCATGGCCTTCGTTTATTTGTGGCGCTCACTAAGGCATGACTGGTGGCTGAACACCTTTCTGTCCTCCCACAGATCCCAGCGCTCAGATGGTGCTGATGACATCAGGACTAGGGGACAGTCTGCTGGCCGAGACGGAGATGTGACCCTCCACTTGGGCTTCTGTGCATCGTTACGTTTGTCTGTGTCCCCACTACCTTCCCTCATATGGCAGGGAAAGGCCCTGGCTGGGGCTCTGGCAGTCCGTAGTTGTGGGAGGCTCTGGAAGCTGTCACTGGGCATCAGCCTTGAGGAGTGGGGGGACTTGAACTTTGAACTTGTTGGCAGCTCTGGCTGCAACCCGCTGGCTCGGAACAGATTTTATAAACTCTACAACCTGGCTTGCGGCTGTAGTCACTGGGGATGACCAATGGGAGGGCCTGGCAGTGCCACTGACCAGAAATTAAGGGTATCACCCTACAGCTCACTCTACGTCTGCCTAGGTCTAGGACCTAGGGGTCCTGGGAGTTCAGATGACATCTGAAGATAGAGTGAGGAGCTGGGCTGAACTTTACCCTCCCTCTGCAGGGAAGCTTATCATTACCCCTTCTGTTACCTGAGCGAGCACCCCCTCCCCACGCCTGGGCCACGGGAAGCCGGGCAGAATGGGCTAAAGGGGGGTCTCTGGCAAAGTCTAGGAAACGTTGGACTAGAAATACGTAAGTGCTGGAGAGTGTTCGGCAGTTAACACGTAACTCCAGCTCCAGGGTACAAAACCTCTGGCCTTTGTGGGCACCTGCACGCTACTACACACACACACACACACACACCCCAAAAAGTTAGCTAGACATGGTACATGGTGGTACCCAGCACTCTGGAGGCAGAGGCAAGTGGTTCTGTGAGTTCCAGGCCAGCCTGGTCTACACGAGATGCCATCTTAAAAATAAAAGCAAGAGGAGCTGGAGAGATGGCTCAGAGGTTAAGAGCACTGACTGCTCTTCCAGAGGTCCTGAGTTCAATTCCCAGCAAACACATGGTGGCTCACAACCATCTGTAATAAGATCTGGTGCCCTTTTTTGACCTACAGTCATACATGCTGTATACATAATAAGTAAATCTTTTAAAAAAAAAATAAAAACAAGAATAGGGATTATAGTGGGAGGGAGAAGTCAATTAAGGCAAATGAAGCCATACCTATAAAATAAGTTTTATTTGATTTTAAAACAGTCATTAATGTGAAAATTTCCCCAATCTGGGAGTAACAGTCTAGAGCCAAGGTTAAGAGGGGGCCAGGCCTCACCTGGAGCCTAGCTCGAGGCCCCTAAAGTCCCACCCTCTCTCTGGAAGGGACGGTAGGAACAGCTGAGGGGAGCCCTGAGTGAGTCCACCCTTGTCCCTAGGTCCAGCTGGGCCAGGCCAAAGAGTAGCTCATGCAGAGGAAAAGAGTACTCGGAGGTCAGTAGTATCAATGATACCGCCCCCTGACAACCAAAGCTCCTGGATAGGAAAGGAGAATGGAAAAAGAACACTGGAAGCCGGGCGCCTCCCCGTGATAACGCCTGGACTGACTTGGGACTCAAATGACTTACTACCTTTGGAGAATAAGTATTCCAAGAGGAAAAGAAAGTCTCAGGAGGCAAGCTGGCACCAATCGGTGCCAATGCAGCTGCAAGATTTGGTGTGGGCCCCATTCACATAGGACACAGAGCTACCCAGGTCTGAGGAGAGAGTTCAGGAGCCAGCCGCATGCAGCCCCGAGAGGTGGTGGCAGGGAGGCAGTGGGCTTAGCTGAGCAGGGTGCCCTGTTCCTGCGCCTGCGTCAGGCTGTCCTTGCGGTGCAGGTGGTGCACCCCCATCCTCTTGGGGCTGCGCTGAGGGCGGCTGGAACTGGGGAGTGGCCAGGCCCTGCTGTCAATGTGGGAAGTGTGAGGTCCATCCTCTGTACCCTCATTACCAGGCAGCAGGCTTTGGCGCTCTTCCTCGGGGCTGACAGGCAGATTCAGCATTTCCTCTTCCTCCTCCCTGGGAAAGGCAGAGTCAGGCTCTGTTGGTAGCGAAAGTCCACTCTCACGGTGTGGGGAAGGTGGTAGGGCCTCCGCAGGGCTCGGGGAGAAATGCAGCTGTAGCTCAGGGAGTGCATCTCGTCCAAAGGCTGTGCGCTGGGCCACAGCAGCGGGAGGCGGGGTGCGGTCCACAAATGCTCGCTGCCAGCTGGCCAGCAGGTCCTCCTCAGAGCTGGCAGAGCTGGCTGGGGCACTGAGTGCTGAGGGGGCTGGACTAGGTTGGTGATGGGGTGAGCCTTGGGCTGAGGCAGGATTGCTAGGCACTGGGCTGCGGTGGACCCGCTCACTCCGCTCCTCCACCAGACTCAGGGAAATGGCCTGCCGAGTGGCGTAAGTACAGTTGGGTAGGGGGCTGTTGCGTGGAATTCGAATCTTATCCTCAGAAAACTCTATTACCTTCCGACCAGGATACAATGGGTGTGGTGGAGATGGGGTAGGGTAGGGACTCAACTTCTCAAAGGCTGGCAGGGGCAGCTCCTCCTCTGGGGAGCCTCCTGTAGTACTACTCACAGAGCAGCATTCCCCATTGGGTTGTGGAGAGGGACTGCCAGGGGCTGGGGGGCTGGCTGAGTCACCTGGAGCATCCCCACTCATGTCCACATGCACGAATACATCCTCAGCCAAGGGGCGTCCAGCACTGCCTGACTGGGCTGAATTGAGCAGGAGAGACTCCGGTTTCTCCAACACCCGGGCAATGACTGAGGTAGGCACCACAGCCCCTGCGGCCAGGCTGGAAGAAGGGCTGGGGCTGGCGGCCTCCTGACCACTACGCAGATGTTTCCTGACCATGTCCTGTAGCTCACAGGGTAGCTAGGGTAAGAGGAGAGGAGCGAGACATGAATGAGCCCCGCTGAAGATAGCTTGACTCATAGCAAAAACAAGAGCCACCACGTCCTGGTTAATCCTGTGCACTCAGCTTTTAAGCTTCTACACAACCTCACTTCACAGAAAAAAACAACTGGTACTGTATTTAACATGAAGTTAACCAGCTCGACTGCTAAGACCTATGTACACCAAAACATCTTTCCTCCGTCTCAGGCGGCTTACGCCAAAACCAGACTTGGAGAGCGCCAGCCACTCCAGACCTCCAGTCTGCAGGCCAGCTCAGCCTTGGCTTGGAGAGGGATGGGGTCAGACGGGCTGTCTCGGTGTCAAGGCTAACAGTACCTTATGAAATACTAACAGAGCCAGCTCCAACACTAGTTACAGGCCTCAGTGGCACCCAGGAAGTGCAACCCAGGGGCAAGAGGAAGGAAGTGGAAAGGGAAGTCAGAGGAAGTAGAAGGCAGAGACAGATGCACAGTGGGCAGAGTCCTGAAAAGGCGGAAGGGTGCCGGGCAGGTGTGTCACTCACATCAGCCAGCTTGTGGTTCCGGAAGTGGGACTTGTTGCATTTGAGGAGCTGCACAGCCAGGTTGCAGTCCAGCCGGTACCGCTCCTGCAGACAGAGACCTGCTTAGAGCCCAGTCCGCCCAACGGTGCAAGGTGTAGCCACACCGAGGATGGGCACCTACATTGAGCTCCTCCAGCTTATTGATGGTATTCTTGGCATCCAGCAGCTTGTTAGTCAGCTCCACAATCTCCCAGTCCAGGGTCTTTCTATCCATCTCAGCCTTCTTGATCTGCAGCACAGACTTGTGGTAAAGCCAGCCCGGACCCCAGCCAGCCCTCTCCCTCCACCACCTCCAGCCCAGAGACACAGGCCACAGGTGCTAGGGCAGCCAAGGCAGACAGCAGACATGACGACAGACAGGAGGAGACTCGGCGTTTCTCCTGCTCTGCAGGCTGCTCATGAGGAGCTGTCTGAGAAGAACCTAACGCCATGGGAACCAGGACGGAGGCAGTCTAAGAAACTACCCATCCTTGGCGGGGGCTTAAGGGACTCTAGGCACCCGGCAAGGCACTAACATCTCAGAGGCAGGAACTGCAGCCAGGGACGAAAGCCTGTGTGAGCAGCTGTCTCCGAGATCAGCCAGGAGTGGGCGTCTATGAGATTAGCTGGACGGGCTCAGGGAGCTTCAGCTCCCTTAACGTGTTCCCACAGCCTGGGCTTGCTACCGCTGCAGCTGGGAAGCTGGGAAAGCGCTGAGCGCTGCCGTCAACCAGCACCTCTGCCAGAGCCGGGGCAGAACCCCAGATCCTGGTCCTTCCCAGGGTGGAGGCACTGACTGCTAACGGGCCTCACAGTGACGGAGAAGAGTGGATGTGCTCAAGGGCAGAGGGAAACGGCCAAGGCCCCACCATCCCTGATACGGACCAAGGAGGCCAGAACCAGGGCAAAAAAACACACAAACTCAGACGCAACTGCAAAAATCCAGCTGTGGCTAAGAGAGGCCTGAGAGGAGAATGCAGCAGCAGCGGTGGCGGCATGAGGGGGAGACGAAGAGAGAAGAGAAACAGTGTGAGCATTAACAGTCCCGACTGGCACAGCACACTGCAGTCCCCTCCCCAACACTGCCATGCCCTCCCTCCCCAAGCCCCAGGGTGAAGGACAGCCCACTGCGATGCTAGTCCTGCCAGCAGAGTACCAGTGTGTGCAGCTTGTCCTCGAGCTCCTGGTTGGTCCGCTGGGAAGCTGTGTAGCTGTGCTGCAGCCTGCAAGGGACACAAGGCGGAGAGCCCTGGTCAAGATCCTGGTCTTCAGGGCCACCAAGTCCTCTACATGGGACTCTGGGGAAGGCCCGGGGTTTCTAAACAGAATCAGGTGGGAGCTGAGGCTCTTGCAGCTAACTTCGCACAAAGGGGGAGATACCTGGCCCTTTATTCCCACACCTGCGGAATTTGTCTTTAAACTTGTCCAGCTCCTCACGGCTCTGGCCTAACTCCAGTTCCAGGCAGTCTTGTCCTATTTCCAGCTCCCGCTCCAAGGCCTCAGTGCGTCTGGTGGCTGAGGCCAGGCGTCGGCGAAGCTCTTCATTCTCCTGCTGCAAAAGTCTGGGGTGGGGGGACAGGGAGCCATCAGACAGCTAACCGTGGAGCGCCAGACAGGTCTGGGGAAGGACAGGACAGACAAGTGTCCTTCAGTTTCAGTCTAGCTAGGGGGACTCTATCCACAGGCCCTCTGGCCTCAAGAGAGGCCTAGGTTGGAGACGGGATGGGGCGGGAGCAGAGGGTATGGTGTAAAACATTCCGCTTTGCCCCTCACCAGTGCAGAAGACTAGGTCAGAACAAAAGGTCACCACCCAAGCCAGCAGGCCACCAAGCCTTGCAGCTCCAGTTTCCCCACTTCACAATCAGGCTTCTCCATTATTAATCTCTTGGGAATCCAGGCCAGCACTGCTGCTCTCCAGGAGGCCTCAAATGCTGACAGAAAGGCGGCAGCTGGCAGGGGGGGCCACTCTCTAGAGCCGGGAGCTGGGCAAGGGCTCTCTGCAAGGGCACATCCTCGGCCCACAGATGGAGGAAAACCCTTTCCCAGGGAGAACATGTACAACACTGAGCCCTAAAACACCCCATCCAACTTTTACCTCTGCCGAGCATGAGTGGTCCATGGGCTGTGTGTGGCGAGGAAGGCATGGATACACCCCAACACAAAAACTGTAAACTTACTTAAAACTAACATTTTTTTCTGCAATTTTTGTTGTTTTATAATTCGAGTCTACGGTTCTTGAGCATGAACAACTGTAGGTGACAACATTGTGCCACAATGTCAGAAGTTGGATGTCAGAAGGCCAGACATAAGGAGAAACCTGGTAGTACCGAAAGCCTACAGCAGGAAGCGAAAGGGGCACAGCGCACAGGAGAGTGACGGACAGCCAGTACTCACTTCATCCTCTCTGCGTCAGTCAGGGGCCCCTGGACAAAAAACAGGAAAAGCCTGAGACTCAGATCCAGCCACTGGCCTCCTGGCTGGCTCACACTTCAAACAGCCCTGGAGAGGGCTATGTAACAGAAGAGGTTGACGGTGCTCTAGGTGAAACCCAGTCAGGTCTGGATGAGCTTCAGTGCCCTCTCCCATGCCAACCAGAACATTCTAGAACCTCTTCCAACATCTACCCTTAATCCTGAAGCCATCTTCATAGGTGACCAGGTACCCATGCCATCTCTTCCCCAAGAAGAGAGCACCTCTCAGGTGTCCACTGCTCACAAGCATGGCACAGACTTTCTAGAGAAGTCAGTCAAGGCACACTATAGAAGTTGTGAGTTGAGAGAGCCCTCTCAGCCCCTACAGAGGAAGATGGACAGAATCAGGACCTTGGAGGATGAGGTGGAAGAACTGAATGGCTGGAGAGTCTCTGGGGACAAAACACTATGGGGCTTTGGTTGGCTGGTGTTTGCTTGTAGGTTCTCATACAGCCTAGGCTGAACTCAGACTCACTGTGTAACTGGAGGTGACCATGAACTCCTGACCTCACTGCCTCCATCTTCCAATATACATATGTACCACCAAACCATTTTGTGTCTTGCTTTGAAACCCCTGCCCCAACTTTCCTAAGCTCTTACAATGGCATGACCCAAGCGCCAGAGCCCAGCCAACCAGAGCAGGCCCAAGCTATGCAGAAGGGGCACCTTAGAAGTGCAGGCCATGAGTAAGCCAATGAAGCCAACAGCTCAGATCACGGACTCTAGCCTGACAACTGGATTGGACCCTACTCAGCAATATACTGGTGAAGGCTTCACCTCCCTTAACCTTAGCTCCCTCTTTGTAAACCTGAAAGTTTTATCTAATGTTCCCTGAGCTGCAATGAACAAATGGTGGCACTTTCTCCCTAGACTGTCCCAGGAGGCCAGGACACAGCTGACGCTCAGCATCTGAGACTGGACTGTGTGCACTGTGGGGTGGGAGGAAGGCTAACAGGAAGCTTCGGGAACCACCCATGCTCACTAGACTGGAGTGTCTGGCAGTTGACCACAGGCCTCCTAAGAGCAAGCCTAACATGGTTCCTGGCAGAGAGTACGAAGTTATCAAGTTAGCTGGGTAAGGGCCGGACTTCGGAGGGACAATGGAGGAGAGCTACTGTGGTGGGAAGCAGCTGGAGTGCCACCTCCTTAGGCTCCCTACAGAGGCCAAGGTTGAATGACTTTCCTTCAGCACAGCCAGGGCCCGGATAGTCCAATGGGCTGGCTGTTACAGGGAGAACTGCAGTGTTTGGGACGACTCTGCTGAGCTCAAAGACCACGGCTCCTGGGACAGGAGCACACAGACAGCCCACTGGCACCGCCACAGCTCCATCAGCAATGTCATTCTCCTGCCCTAATGCACGACCAGCACCTCAGGCCCGAGAAGCCAGCCTCTGCCAGCCAGGGCCAGATCGCAGTCTTGCTGACCTCTTGCTCGAGCGGGGACACAGGGATCTCCAGACGCAGCTCCCGATGCTCTGGAGGTGCCTTCCGGTACGGTTTCTTAGCAGGGGCAGCACTGGTCATTCTGGAAGGAAGGTGCAGGGTCGACTACCTGCCAAGAGAAGCCAGGGAGAGAAAGGCTCAGAGATGTGGGGAGAGGCTCTGAAGGGCCACTAAAATGGCTCAGTGGGTAGGGCACTTACTGCTCCTGACAATCTGACTTTTGTCCTCAGAACCCACATGATGGAAGGAGAGAATCGACTCCCACAAACTGTCCTGACCTCTATAGCTGGTAAGGTGGCATACGCACACACACACACTGAACAGAATTCTAAGCAGCCCCTGGACAGAGCATTTAAAAACGACACTCAGGATGGATGCAGGCAACAGTGCCCAGGCAGACGGGCCTGAGCCACAGCTGGGTCATCAGAAGGGCGGGGCTTTGGTGTGTCAGTCAGTCCTGATGCAGGATCGATCAGAGCAGTGCTGGAGATGAGGGCAAGGATCCAATGGAGAACAGGCAGGTGGGAAAGACAGGCCCAGGGTGAGAGGCCTTGCTCTAAGAGTGGGGTGGGGAATGTCAAGAGTAGCCTATACTTGTGGCCACAGAGAGCTGCAAGAGCACTGATTCTCCTCAACTCTAGACTGAGGCTAAAAGCAGCGCCAGTTCACAGGGTTCTTCTGAAGAAGCGCACGCCTTTAACCCTATCAATCAGAAGGCAGACGCAGGCGGATCTCTGTGAGTTCAAGGGCAGCCTGGGCTACAGAGCGAGTTCCAGGACAGCCATGAAAAAACAAAAAAAAGAACAGTGACAGATTAGGCTGCATAGTGGCCCACACTTTTGATCAAAGCACTCAGGAGGCAGAGGCAGGGGGACCTCTGTGAGCGCAAGGCCTGATCTACACATAGTGAGTTTCAGGCAAGTCAGAACACATTTGTAATTCCAAGTACTGGGGAGGCAGAGGAAAGAGAGTCCTAAATTGATGCCAGCCTGGGCTACATAGTCAGACTGTTCACAACAAAAACAAAACAGTGCCCAGCACTTAGGTAAAGTTAAACACAGGTTTGCTTTCCATAAACTGTGAACAAACCTTAAAAGTCTGAGGATACTGACCCAACCCAGGCTCCTGGTAAGTGTCTCCAAGCTGAGAGCACTCTCTGGACACTGCCAACAAAGGCCAAGCCCATCTGGCCCCAAACACACTCTTTTGTTTGACTAGCTCCCACTAAAAGAGTGCACCTACCCAGCACCTCACCTGCCGGCCTCCCAGAAGAGAACCAAGTAGGGACAAGGGCCTCATCAGGACATACCGTCTGTTCGCTGGCAGCGCGCTCTGCTCTGCTGACCTGGAGTTAGCTTTCGGCTCTCCACATCCCACGGCCCCTCCACTTCCTCCAGCCAAGAGCTCCTGAAACCAGAGAAGGGAAGAAAGTGGACACCAGGTGTCAGCCGCCTGCCTGCCCAGTTTGCAACCTGGAAGTCTCCCGGAAAGCAGCAAGCAGGGAGCCCACAGGACGGGGGTTTAGGGGGAACGCGGCAGAGGCAGGGTAGTGGCCTGGGTCACAGATGAAGGCAACTCAAAAAAGTTACAACTGAAGTACTGAGCACCCACCTTTCTCCAGACAACGCCTGTGTCCACACACACACACATTCACTGTCTCAACTTCCCACACACCCCGTTCTGGAAGAGGACTGCTACCACTCTTTTTTGGTTTTGTTGTTTGGAGACAAGGTTTCTCTGTGTAGCCCTAGCTGTCCCAAACTCACTCTGTAGATCATTCTGGCCTTGAACGCACAGAGATCTGCCTGCCTCTGCCTCTGCCTCCTGAGTGCTGGGATTAAAGGTGTGCACCACCACCACCCGGCAGATCTGGTACTATTCTTTTTTTTTCCTTTTGGTTTTTCAAGACAGGGTTTCTTTGTGTAACAGCTCTGGCTGTCTTGGAACTCGGTTTGTAGACCAGGCTGGCCTTGAACTCAGAGATACCTGCCAACACCTGCCTCCCGAGTGCTGGGATTGAAGGTGTGCACCACCAGCGCCCGGCGTCTGGTGCTGTTCTTATTTCTACCCCCGACTTGTCCTGCTCATCTCCTAGATGAGCTTCTTAGAGTCTCAACAGCTAGGGAATTGGGGGAACAGGGGCTGCAAATGAGACTACCAAGGGTCTAGCAGAGGAGCAAGAGGACGGTGGTGCTGGAGAGAGCCCCAACAAAGGTTCCACAAGAAGCCCAGAGACCGCTTCTGTGTACAGTGGAGGTCACTAAACTAAGCCATGAGCAAAGGTAGGTCCAAGACAGCAAACCCGAAAGTCAGCAATTAGGAGCAGTGGTTCTCAATCGGGGTGAGTTTGCCCCTGCTTCTCTCAGGGATGATCGCAGATGTCTAGAGACATTTTCAGTTTTCAAACTCTGCAGAGGAGGAGGTACCACTGGTAAGTCAAGGCCAGGACATCGATGAACCATCCTACTGTGAGCAGGACAGTGACCACAACAAAGAGCTGGCAAGGCCGAAGGTCAACAGTGCTGAGGTGGAGAGCTGCCAGTATATACAACACAACTGTAGGCTGGCAGGATGGCCCCACAGGCAAAGGTGCTTGCTGCCGAGCCCGCTGACCCAAGTTTGATCTCGGGGACTTACGTGGTGGGAGAACTGACGCCCACAGGTGCTCCTCTGACCTCCACATGTTTACTGCAGCAAGCATGTGCCTACACACATACACTCAAAGTAAATGTAATAGAAAAAATGGAAGGCCAAGTCTGGGGAGCCAAGACCCACGTTTCCAGGCCCAGGCTGCTCTGGCACCCTGAAGTGCCTGAGTAACATGCTTCCGCACTGCAAAAGCCTGCTCTACACCTATGCACATGGCTGAGCCAAGTGACCTGCCAGGTCCCCTCAGCTCCTTGGGATTCTGAGAAGCACCTGTAATAAGCTGGGCGGCAGCATGGGGGCAGCAGGCACCACGGTGAACAGTGGAAATAGTAACCCTAGGTGGCTTTCTGAGCACAAGAAACAATCTCTTCCCACCCCCATCAACCCAAACAGAGCTGGGGGCTGAAGCATGTGTTCCTACTGTTGGGACATGCCCTGGCCATGACTCCTGTCACATTCCAGCAGGGCCTGGGGCATCAGGGTGGGGGCAAAGGAGGGTGGGGAAGCAGGAGCAGTCTCCCTCCTCTCTAAGGTCCCTGGCCTGGGTTTAGGGAAAGCTCGGTGTAGTAGCAAAAGTGTGAGCCGCCAGCCTCCGCCTCTTTGACAGGAGGCAGAACGTGTCCCCACAGGGCACAAGCAGCATGCTGTCAGGCTGACTCCCTGCACAGGAATCTGGGAGGGCCAGAAAGGACACCACATTCCTGGGGCAAGGGGAACAAACAAGATAAACCACAGGTCCTCTGTGGCTGTCCTCCAGAGGGCCCTGGAGTAGGGACTCCTATGGCCCGAGGGAGGGGCCTACAAGTCCCAAACCAATGCAGGTGCCCAGGCCCTAACACTCAAAGGTGTCTGTGTGGGTGTGTACGCCTGGAAAACAAGGTAGGACAGAGCCATGGACTAAATGAGAGACAGGAAGTGGAGCTTCTAGAAAATGATGGGAAAGCTCCCAGAGCTAGCGCTGCCTTCTCCCTTCTCCTCACACAAGCCAGCTTCCTGTGGCCTTCCTGTCCTGTCCCGTCTTTCCCACCCCCACTCCTACCCCAGGGCTGAGGAACCCTTCACTCTGCAAGTCCCCTGTGTGCCTTTTCCTCCAACCCAAGCCTCTCCGTTACTAACCTGCTCCAGTTCCTGCCAAGGCTCACTCTCTTCTAGGCACCAGGGCACTTAGGAGAACAGTGGGCAGACACATTCAGGTACTGGGTAATTCTATCTATGGGTAGAGCTGCCTCACTGAGGCACCACATCCTAGAGCTTGCCCTGCCCTGCCCTGACAGTAAGTCCTGGCTGCAGCTATGAAAATGTTTTTATTTTCAGGTTTCCTTGAGGCTAGAGGCAATCTGGTTTGCTGGGTCAGGGGATGATGTGGGTATGACAAGGACAGAGACAGTAAATGCAGACAGGGACTCTAAGGAGGGAGGTGGGGGAAAGGTTACTTCTCTATCAGACCCGGGAAGTAGGGACAATGTACCAGGGAACCTTCTGGGTTCCCCAACCCTACTCCCCAAGGCAGATCGGTGCCACTCCCTGCCCTGTGTCCATAAATACCAGGGCATGTTGGGACACCTGGGCCTTCATTTCAATTCCCAAAATCTACAGAGTGCCCTGGATCCAACGTGTAAGGGACAGCACTGGAGAACCCATTGTCCTGGACTAGAGACCAGACCAGGGTAGAGTAAAGAACAGCTGGAGGCCCCCAAGCTGGGAGAAGATAAAAAGGTGAGTTAGAAACATCAAAGTAGTCTCACCAGGAAGTCTGAGCTACCAGCTGTAGTCCCCACTGACCACTGACCACTCCTTTACCTGAAGGTTTTCCAGAGTTCAGCCCAAGGAAGACTTGTAACCCTGTGCTGACAAGACGCCCTGGGCCACTATGGGCAAGCCACAGTCAAGGTCAGCCTGTGGGGCCTCAAGGCCTCTAGTTGCCAAGTTGACTCTTTTGGAGGAAGATCTGGCAATGAGCAGGAAGAACTCTACTCCCAACTACCTGGGCCTTAGGAGGCAGGATCAGATGGCTCAGGATGGGGGCTACCAGCTTGTATGCTGAGTCTGTACCAAGAGCTGTGCCCAGGTGGAACCCTGGCTGACCCAGCATGGGCTGTGGCTCTTCAGATGAACCTGCTGATCTGCAAACACCCTGAAGCAGGAGAAGGGGCTCTCCTCACCCCCACCCCATCCTAGCTCACCTTCCTGTCTCCCTCCTTTGCTACATAGCATTCATTCTTCACTATTCAAAGTCAGTTCAGAGGACAGACTACCTCATATCTGCTGGGGAGGAGAGTGATAGCTTGCTAATTGCCATGTTGCGATCTGCCAGTCAATGCGGCCGCCTGTTGCCACCTGCCCTGTATTAAATACCTTCTCCCTGATTACAGCCCACGGGGCACGATTAGCTGCCTTCAGAGAACAAAGTCTACTTTCATTAGAAATGGGGCTCGGCATGCACAGAGGGCCTGCACTGCGAACCCAATGAGCAGCTGAGCAGAGTGCGGGTAGATAAGAGCAAGGCACCTGACCGCGAGCAGCTAGCTAGTGTCAGTGACTCAAAGGACCCCACTCCAGCCGGGCGCTGGGACTCATGTCTACCCCCTTTTTGGAGGGGTATGGCCATCCGCCACTGATGCCGTCTCCTGGAGATCGACAGAGAAGAGAAACCTCCCCAGACCTGACTCACTCTAACTACTATCCCTGTTCTTCTTCCAGCAAATGTTCCCGAGGGACGGCAGCAACAGAAAGGAGCCCATGAGCCTGGCATGCTCTCCTACTTCTTCCTGCCATTCTCCTGAGGTCTGCCTAAGGCCCAGCAAGATCAAGCATCCAGCTTTCTGCCTACCAAGGACTCAGGGTCAGCATCCCCACTCCATCACTAGTACAGAAGAGGGAACAGGACTGAATTCAAAATGGATGTTGCTCTCTGTCTTGTCTCATGTCAGCCTTCCGCCATTAGAAGCCTCCTCCAGCTCCTCAGCTTCTGTACTATCAGTATGGACAAGTTCACTGACCCTGATCAGCATCCAAGCCAACTAGACCATCTCCCTACTATCCACCACGACCTTCTTCAGGAAAGGACGTCATTTATCTGGTCTCAGATTATTATGACCCTACTGATAAGTCTGCTCACAGCCACAAATGAACTAAGTCAGTGGGGGACTTTGAGGGTCAATGAACCCGACCTTTTGAATCAGGGTGGGGCCCACACTGCAAGAATCTTTAAAGTCTTTCCTCGTAATGCCTCCAAGAGAAGTTAGTAACTGCTACTGCTTTCTATTTTTTTTTTTTTTTTGGTTTTTCGAGACAGGGTTTCTCTGTGTAGCTTTGCGCCTTTCCTGGATCTTGCTCTGTAGACCAGGCTGGCCTCGAACTCACAGAGATGCTACTGCTTTCTAAATGAAAGGAAAATCCAGCACTACTCAGAAGACAGCCGAGCTATGTGTATAGCCTGAATTCCCTGGGAACCTAGCAGGATATAAATAGGTAATAAAACAAACACCAGCCCTTCTGAAAGCCCCCACCAGCCCAAATCACAGCATCCTGATCACACAGGAAACAAGGTATTGCCTTAACTTTCCTGAGCCACATGCCATGGATATCAAGTTTCTGACCTCTGCAACCTGGGGAAGTTGCACGTCACAGGGGTAGACAACATGCTTGCCATGTAAACCTAGATGGTTCTGAAGCCTCTGAAATCTAGGCTCTGCCTCCCTCGACAGCGTCCTAACATAAACCACTGTGTTGCAAGGGTCAACCCTACGGCAAATGGCCCGGCCATGCAGCCCTGAGAACTGCCCATGAAGATCCCACCTCTGCAACAGAGCCCTGGACTCTGCCTGCTGCAAAGAGAGCAGTCCTCAGTCCAAGGCTGATTTAGCCTTCCCCACTGCACCCCACCCCCTTTCCTTTGCCTCAGCCCCCAGTTTCCGGCATGCAGCTGTTTCTGAGGTACATGAGCAAAGCCCTCAGCAATCCTGGGCGCGTGGCAGGCAGGCAGGCAGCCAGCGGCTCACAGGGTGGGGCCTGGGCAAAGATGCTGCTCTGAGCTGATGACTAGGGTAGGAGATGCCAGTCTGTGCCCAGACCAGCCCTGCCGCCCCTCCAAGAGCGATACCTGCCTCTGGGCAAGTGCAACCTCACCCTCTTGGGATAAGCTGTCTCTAACCTTCACCTGCCCCCTACACTAAGCTGAAGGCCCCAAAGGGAGAGAATCATGCTAAGCACAGTCATCATGAAGCCTCAGAACCAGCGCGGGTGACCTGTGAGAACTCCCTGGTTCCCCACCTGAACAAACACCGTGTCTACCCACTTGGCCTCTCACCCAGCAAACACTTGACAGGAATGAAGAGTTTGAAAAACCCCTGATGCTGATCCAGGCAAACCAAACCTCCCCACCAAAGGAGTGCCAGAGATGTCCAAGTCCACGGCCTCACCTGACAGCAGACTCTCTGAAGGAAGAGAAAAGCAGCACCTCTGGCCAGGCTTCCTTTTCGCTTTTCTAGTCAGAGCCAGGCCCAAACCGCCTTCAGCTTGCTAACTCCCTACATTCTTAGGGAGCCTGGAAGCAACTATGTCCCTCATATTCACACACACCCTTCCCACACTGTAGTAAGGTCCCTGCCTTCTCCCTCTCAGCCAACAGGAACAGAATCGGCCTGGAGGGCTTGCAAGTCTCAAGGCTCCAGGCCAGCCTCACCTTCAAAGCCTGGAGACACAGTTTATGTAAAGAGCTACTTGTTGGACCACCAGAGAACAAGGCAACTGATCTTCTTGGGATTGTCAGACGTCCCTTCTCTGTTCCAAAGATGGAAGAAAGGGCCTAGGGTAGCAGCTTCTCCATGCCAGGCAAAACTCACCAATCTCCAGGAAAGGCCAGGACCCTTCCTACGCCTAAGGAATCCAAGGTCCTGCCTCTTCTCATTGAGGCGCCCTTCCCAGTTCTCGGTTAAAGTCCGCATGACACTGAGTGGAAACAGTAAGAGACCAAACTCCACCTCCCAGAGCAATGGTGACCAGCGGGAACAACATCATTACACAGATCCCTGAATCTGGCATTCAGCTTACTCCTCTCTCTGACCCAGGCCAAGGTAAGCCTCACTCTCCCAACCAAGAAGAGAACCTAGCTGGGCAGTGATGGTGCATGACTTTAATCCCAGCCCTCAGGAGGAGGAGGCAGGTGGATCTCAGTCTGGTCTACAGAGGGAATTCCAGGAAAACCAGGGCTACATAGAGAAACCCTGTCTCGGGGGTGGGGGTGAGGTGGGGGGTGATAACCAAACTTCCTATTCTGAGTGAGAATAATGGTGGAACCATCCACATTCATTCACCCTCTTGACAGAGGGAGGAAAACTATCTGGGGTCTGGAAGGCGTATTCCTATCCTCCTCTTCCTGTCTCTGAGCAAAGAAGTGGGAACAGAGGGAGGAGAGTCTTCAACTCCTTGTCGCTAAAAGCACAGGAATCAATTTGTTTGTGGGGGACTGAGGTGTTGCTATGGAAGAAGGGGAGAGGCAGATAAGTCCTGCAGCAGGCCATCTCTCTTCTGACCATGAAGGGGGGGGTGGTTTGAATGAGACCGGCCCCTTAGACTCACACACCTGAATGCTTAGACCCCAGTTTGTGAAGGAGTGGAGGTGTGGCCTTGTCCACTGGGGTGGGCTTTGTGGTTTCATGTGACTCCCAGCATTCCTAGTGTCTGTCTCTGTGTGCTGGTCTGTTTCTGTCTCTCTCCCCCTCTCAGCTGTTCTCTCCCTCTGTCGTCAGACTCAACCCTCTGCAACTCTAAGCCAAGTTCAAGGCTTTCTTTTCTAAGTTGTCTTGGTGTTTCACACAGCAACAGACAAGTAACTAAGACAAAGGAGGTATATCCCGCCCACATCATGGAAAAGAGGAAAGGCAGGGGCCCAGAAGGCAGAGGGAGCAAGGCTGAGGGAAAGAGGCAGGCAGCCTGGAGAGAACACAGGAGGAAGCACACTTCTGGTGGCACCCCAGGGCAGGTTAGCTAGCCAGAGTCAGACTCACAGGGTTAGTGTCTTCTCGCCAGCCAGCCAGCTCTCCTGGTTAGTGGTGTTAGCAACAGACTCATGGCAGACGCCCTCCAGGCACTCCATATAAACAGACAGCTGGGTGTGTGAGCAGCCCAGCTCTGGAGCTGCAAAGAGAGAGCACAGAAGACCAAGCTGCAGGATCCCTCAGGACTACACTGTACTCTCGTCCAGGAAAGTACCTCCAACTTACTGTGGGACTCAGGGGCTTTCCACCACCAGAAAGCACTCCTGGAGAGACCAACACTCCACCTTGCCAACAGTGAGTCCAGCTTACTGACCCATACAACAAGGCTCTCTGGTTGGCCAAGAGAAGGCAGCTATTGTGGAACGCTCCCAGTCTCTCTAGTTCCCAAACACTGCTGCCAGGCTGCACCAGGACTCTGAACACTGGCTTGTAAGAACCAACCCGCCCACAGCTGCAGCTGCCACCCAGCCAGGCCTATGCCCACAGACTCCGAGGGAAAGAACTCTAAGAGACTGTGGGGGTCAAAGGCTGTGACAAGAGCTGCTTCAGAATGCACAGTATAATGGAGCAGTGTGCAACCTAGCCCAGAGCTGGGCCACTCAGGGAAAGGTGGCACACTGCCACCTCACAGTTTCCACAAGGCCAGACAGATGGCTTCCCAGGGAGCCCTCAGAGGACCCCAGAAAGTGCAGATGAAAGCCAGCCAGGCTCCCCAGCCTCCAACAGAGGCTCTTCCACCCTCTCAGAGTCCTAGTCCTCCCAATACAGCAAGCCAGGAGAAGCACCACCACCTTCCCAACGCCTCCAGAAACATCCTGGGGGACGTGCTATGTTCCAGCTTAGAGACCTGGAAGTCAGTGCCACCACAACACTGGAATCTGACAAGATGGGTCCCCTGGGGCAGCAGGACCGGAAATTCGCTTCCAACATATCAAGAAAGAGCAGAAAGCTACCCAGCCCTGCTTGAGAAGCCCTGCAGGCAGAGCAGTGATGAGCAAAATGGGAAGTACCGCCTCCATGCTGCCCCCATGAGGGTCTAGCAGTCAGCCCAGTTGCCCAGGACACTGAAGCAGGAGGGTGACGAGTTCAAGACTAGCCTGGGCAACTGAGACTCTGTCTCAAAATTTAAAAAAAAGGGGGAGGGGGAATGTGTGCTGAGGATATGGCTCAGTAGTAGAGTACTTACTTAGCATGTGTTAGACCCTGGATTTATTCCCCAATACGGCACCACAAGAAAGTGCCAATGGATTCCTGAATTGCCCACTTACTGAGATCGCCATATTGCTCTGCCTACTGTCCCCAAAGCTTAAAAAAGCCTGTATGTGACTGTGTGGTCTAGAGCAGTGGTTCTCACCCTTCCTGACACTGCGACCCTTTAACACAGCTCCTCATGTTGTGGGGACCCCAACCATAAAATGATTTCTGTTGCTACTTCGTAACTGTAATTTTGCCAGTGTTATGAACTGTAATGTAAACATCTGTCTTGTCCAATGGTCTTAGATAACACCCATGAAAGGGTTGTTTGACCCCCAGAAGAGTCTCGACTCACAGACTGAGAACGCTGGTCTAGACAACCCCTAACTCCCTACAGACGAGGAGGAAAGCCTGCCCACTGACGGACGGCCCTCAGAACCCTTACCCACAGTTAGCTTAGCTGCTTAGCCTTCTAAAGGAAAACAGCAGGTGTGCTGTGGCAGCACTCGCCTTAACCCCAGCACTCAGGGGGCAGAGGTGGCTGGATCTCTGTGAGTTCAAGGCCAGCTGGGTCTACATAGTGAGTTCCGGGACAGCTACGGCTACACAGAAAAGCTCTGTCTCAAACAAGCAAAGAAAAGAACAGAACACTGGGAGTGATGGTAGATGCCCAAAATCCCAGCACAGAGTCTGAGGAAGGAGGATTGAAAGCTGGAGGCTAGCCTGAACTAACCTTGTCTCAAAAAAGTAAAAAAAAAAAAAAATACTAGATCCAATCTAGCCTGGGCTTCAGAGTGAGATTTTGTCTGAAAAGGAAAAAAAAAAGTCCTAAGTGAAAAGTTTTTTGCACCCCGATAAGCCTCTCTGCCAACGAAGCAATCCAATCAGACCAAATCAGACTGAATTAGAAAAAAACCCGGTTTAATGGGTAAAGCGTTCCCGGGTGATTCTCCAGAAAGGAGACTGAAAAAACGACTGTGTCTGTTTTCTGGGAGACAGTTTAAATATCCCGTGGGAGTGGTCTTGAGCATCTCTGGGGGAGGAGCAGTATTTGGTGGGACTTTCTGAGGGGAAGGGTCTGGGCAGAGAGGTGGGGCTTCCACCAGAACATTCCAGAGTCTTTGGGTCTATGGATGCCAGGGTGCCAGCGGCTGAAGTGGAGCTTCCACCAGAACACTAAGAACTGGAAAAGTCGTACCAGAGAGCTCTCATCTGCTTTAGCCTGCTCAGGAAGGATGGTCTGGGTCACACGGCAACCAGAGATGCTTAGCACTTTCTCACGGGACTTACTTAATGTTTGCCTTCAGCTAAGGACCTTGCTCCTAAGTAGCCTCAGACTCAGATTTTCCCCTGACAGAGGGAAGATAGGTTAACAGTGACTCAGTGTGGTACATGCTTCGAGATCACTGAGGACAAGAAACTAGCTCAGGCAGAGATTTGTGGCCAGACAACATTGCTCTTCAGAGAACTGGAAGCTCTTCCTGATCTGACTGCAGATTCATGCTGGAGTGCCTTGCATGGCTGAAGAGATCCTGACTTCTAGAAACAAATTCCCGTGGCATCTGTTGAGAACTGGCATCTTAAAGACTGTTCCCATCACTACAGTGGAAAGGAAAATGCAAACAATAGATGATGACTCAGCCACAGCCCTAAATTCAGGGAGAGCATCAGGGGAGCCGTGGCACAAGACCACAGGGGGCCTGAAGTCTGGCTTATTCAGTGCCTGCACACATCCCTCCGGGGTCCCAAAGCACTCTGTGCTGACTGGCTTGTCAACTTGACACAAGCTGGAGTCATCAGAGAGGAGAGAGCCTCAATTAAGAAGATGCCTCTATAAGATTGAGGTGCAGGTAAGCCTGTAGGGCATTTTCTTTGTTAGTGATTGATGGGGGAGAGCCAAAGATATGTGGGTGGTTCCACCCCTGGGCTAGTTATCCTGGGTTCTGTAAGAAAGCAGGCTGAGCAAGCCATGGGGAACAAGCCAGTGAGTAGCACCCCTTTGTGGCCCCCACATCAGCTCCTGTCTCCAGGTTCCTGCCCTGTTTGGGTTCCTGTCCTGACTTCCTTTGATGATGAACAATGATGTGGAAGAGTAAGGCAAATAAACCCTTTCCTCCCCAAGTTGCTTTGGTCATGGTGTATCATCACAACATGGTAAACCTGACTAAAAGACATACTCCCTCTGGTCACTGGCTGTATGTAACCTTCTCTCTAGTGATTACCACCCACTATCCACTGGTCACACACGGGAGAGGTCACCTCCCCAGGACTGGGGAAGCCAGCAGTCACACGGTGGTCCACCAAGGTCTCTGCAGCCCAAGACAGGAGCAGCGCTGCAATCTGACTTTCACAGCTGCTCTCTGACGGTGCTCCCCTCCTCATGCTGGAGTCCTCACTACTGCTTCATCGTAAGAAAGGAGACACCTCCATTTTACTCCCTACTCAAAAATGTTCCTGGCTTCTTGACAGAAATCAAAAAGCTTACTCTAGCTTGAATTAAAAAAAAAAAAAAAAAAAAGGGGGGGGACTGGAGAGATGGCTCAGCGGTTAAGAGCACTGACTGCTCTTCCAGAGGTCCTGAGTTCAATTCCCAGCACCCACATGGTGGCTCACAACCATCTGTAACGAGATCTGGCGCCCTCTTCTGTATACATAATAAATAAATTAAAAAAAAAAGTCCTTATCCATAGAGTCTCAAAACTGAGATTCAACAAATATTTAAGGACTGTCTTTCACATGCCAAGAACCATGCTATGTGTTGTGATCTCACTGTCTCTAAAGTTCAATACTCTGGAAAATCAAAACAAATAAACAAAAAACCACAGCACTCCCATTTCGTAGAGAATGAGACCAAGACTCCTACAGGTAAAGAAACTTGTCAACACTGCACAGCTGACACAGTCCTACCTGAAAACAAGCCCATCCGGCTCCAAAAGCACAGCCACTCACACAGCTCCCAGCACTCACTGCACCAAATCCTTCCAACCGGGCGGAGCTGTCCCCACACATGGCCAACAGAGTGCACTCACCACAACATACTGAGCACTGGAAAAGAGGTTCTAACAAAGACCCAGAGGCTTACAGTTTGGAAAGGAGAGAAGGCAGGCATGCACCAGGCATGGCAGTGGAGACCTGACCTACAATCCAGGTGTTCCGGAGAGAGAAGGAAGACGACAAGTGTGAAGTCACTCTGGGCTACACAGCAAGACCCTGTTTCGTGGTGGTGGTGGTGGTTGTTTTTTAAAGGGGTGGGGAGAAAGCTTCTCATAGACGTGCCAAAGAAGTCAGGTCCTGGTGTGGAGACACTATGGACTGAGTGCAGTGGCCAGGTCAGAGGAGCTAAGTGAGGGGACGACTACAGCAGGGAGGGAGCAGGAGGGAGGACCAGGACAGTGGGAGTAGTATGGCAGTGACGCAGTCTAAAGGGCTGTACTGGTCTGTCTGTGCCAACTTTACACAAGCTAGTCATCTGCAAAGAGGGACCCGCAATTAAGGAAAATTGGGACCACTTTCTTGATTAATAAATGATACAGAAGGGCCCAGCCCACTATGGACAGCAGAATGACCAAGCTATGGATCAAACCATAGTATGAATTGGCCCCTCCATGATCTCTGCTTTGGTTCTTGCTCTGGCATCCTCAATGATGGATTGTAACATGAAGTGTAAGTGAAAAAACCCTTTCCTTCCCAAGTCACTTTTGGACAGTGTGGGTTTTTTTGTTTGTCTGTTCGTTTTCTGAGGCAGGGTTTATCTGTTTAACAGCTCTGGCTGTTCCGGAACTCACGCTGTAGACCAGGTTGGCCTTGAACTCCACCTGCCTCTGCCCCTCTACCACCCAGTGCTGAGATTAAAGGTACTCACCACCACCACTCAGCATTTTTTTTTAATGTGCACTGGTGTGCGTGCCTGTGAGGTCCCCTGGAACTGGAGTTACAGACAGTTGTAAGCTGTCATGTGGGTGAAGGAATTGAGCCTACGTCCTCTGGAAGAGCAGTGTTTATCACAGCAACAGAAAACAAACCAGGACAAGGGCCAGAGCGCCAAGTGCTTTTCTGCACGCCAAGCTAGAAAGGATAACCCTGAAATGAGATAAGGGAGAACCACAGCATTTCCAAAGGCACAGGCCGGGTTTGGTTTTTTTAGAGACAGGATTCTGGAACTCAAATGTGCCTTGGTACCTGAGTGCTTGGGTACGGGTTTGCCCTCATGCTTGCTAGGGCAGAGGCTAGCTGGACGCAGGGAGAGAATGCCTGCCATACCTCGTTCATTCTAATGCGCCTCAGCATTTTAAACACTCACACTACCCCAAGTGCTGGGAATACGAAAGTAAATGCGACAAGTCCTTGATCTCAGGACACTTAAAATCCTGTGAGAGTCAGACAAAACAAAATAGGCAAATACAGTATTAGACTCAAGCCCAGAAGATAAAGAGAGACGGAGTCCGAAAGAAAGGGGCATTAAAGACAAGATCTGAAGGGAGCGAGGAGAGGTGTCCAGGAATATAAGCCTAGAAGCTCGAAAAACTGAGTTAAGTCCAGACGGCTGCTGAGAAACTGTCTCCCAGGAGGTTGTATGTAGCACATGCCTCAATGCCAACACACTGGGGGCATGACTGGCAGATGTCTCCGAGCTCCAGGCAAGACAATGCTGCACAGGGAGACCTTGCCTCAAAAATAAAGAAATAAATAAAACAAAATAAAAAAGCATGATGCCCTCTTCTGATCTCTGTGGGTATCTACATTCATGTGCATATAACCACACATACACATAACTGAAAAAAAAAAAAAAACTCTTTAATCAGGAGGTGGTGGCACATAACTTTAATCTTAGCACTCGGGAGGCAGAGGCAGGCAGATCTCTGAGTTCAAGGCTAGCCTGGTCTACAGAGCAAGTGCCAGGACTACACAGAGAAACCCTGCCTCGAAAAACAAAACAAAATAAAAATCTTTAGAAAAAATAAAAGCCTATCAAGCACACAGAAAAAATAAAAGCACATAGACCCAGCTTATCAGGGGGTTCTTTAAATCTGGTGAGAAGGCAATAAAGGGATGAGATTTCAACGTTTAATGCTCAAATATGGGCATTTCAAGAGAAAACTAATTTAAACAACAGTAAGACAGGAGGACTGGTTCAAAACCCTCCTACCTTCACCGGCAGCCTGGTTACTTGCTAAGATGGAACCCGAAGGCAGCAAGTCACAGATTTCTACTACAACACAAAGGTGCACTCCGTTAAGAGAACGAGTTGCAGCATGTTTGACTCCTGCACAAATCAAATCAAGGCAAAGTATGCTACCCTGGGACCTGTGGCTTCTAGACAACGGGGGAGGGGCACAAGAATGCCAGGTACCACAACAGACAGGAAAGTTCATGATGGGGCCAGGCCAGATGTCTCAGGGAGAGTCCACAGACCTGGGCCTCCAAGTCCCCTCAAATCCGGTTATACACCAGGCACGTGCCCACTGGCAGGCTGGAGAGTCACTGAAGAAAAAGATGGCCCTGAGGGTGTGTTAAATAGACAGGCCATGACTCAGAGAAGAGCCAGGCAGTCAAACCTGAAGCTGGCCTCCGCCCTCAGGCTGTGGGCTGCCCCTGCCCGGAACGGAGACTCACTGACACCCTGCACCAGGCAGCACAGCTTCAGGGTAGGAACATCTGTTTTCCACTTTCACCAAATGTGAGAGGAAGAAGCTATTTAAAATGCCACCTATCTTTTCCTCTGCGTAGGCTGCTACTTTGAAAAGAATGAGTACATACAGACTATGAATTTAATACTGTGACTACTTTATCTCCTCGTGTCAGTGATCAAAACCAAATGACAGCCTTAATGTTTACGTCTACATTGACACAAAGGAACACATCCCTCTTAGAGCATGCTTCGAGTGCTGTGCTGTTTTGAAAATAGGTTTGGTACGTAGCCCTGGCTAGCCTGGACTCCCAAGGCCATCCTCATGTCTGTCTCTGGCCAGGGGCACTGCCATGCCTGAGTTATAATAGATCCCAATGTCACTTTGCAATGGGTAGTCACCAAACTGAATCCTGAAAGGAGAGAACGGGTCTGGCCAACACGGCACAGTGGGCTTCCTGAGCACTTCCTCCGCCTTATGTATTCTTTCTAAGAGTAAACAGAGGCCTGAGATGAAGTGCTGGGTTCCAGAAAAGACATGTTTCCCATGGGTGTACCTCTAACCAACCACACAAACAAGCAAGAGCTGCAGCTCGCCTCTGGGTCTATTTAAAAGTTAACTGCACCACTCTGGAAGCTGAGGCAGGAGGATTATCTGAAGCCCGGAAGTGTTGTGGATTCAGTCCAGTGGTAGGGCACATGCCTAGCTATGTGAACTCCAAGGTTCTAGAACCACAGAACAACGAGGTGTTCAGAATGCTGTGGCAAGCTGGGCCACAAAAAAAACCAGTAACTTCACATTCATACAAATATTTGGGTAGGGAGGAGACTAGAGAGCTATCTCAGCAGTTAGGAGCATGTACTCAGAGGACTCAAGTTCAATTCCCAGAGCCCACATCAGGTGGTTCACAGCATGTGTAACTCTAATCCTGGGGGATACTATACTTCCACCTTCCAAGGGCATCTGCAGTCACACGCACACACCCATACTTACACACTTACACACTTACACACACACACACACACACACGATTAAAAATAAAATAAATATATTTTTTAAATAGTAATGATAACTTTTTTTCCTCAGTCAGAGTCTCACTATGCAGCCCTGGCTGGTCTGGAACTTGCTAAGTAGACCAGACTGACCTCAAATTCAGAGATCCAACTGCCTCTCCCTCTTGAGTACTAGGAATAAAGGTGTACACCTCTATGCCTAGCCCCAAAATAAATTTTTTAAAAAATTAATTAAATTTGCTGGGTGGTGGTGGAACACAGCTTCAATCCCAGCACTTGGGAGGCAGAGGCAGGAGGATCTCTGTGAGTTCAAAGCCAGCCTGGTCTACAGAGCGAGTTCCAGGATAACCAAGGCTACACAGAAAAACCCTACTTTGAAAAAAAAAAAAAAAAAAAAAAGATTAAATTTAAAAGCAAATCAACTCATTTAACTGCTGAGCCAGGTATCCTGAGTTCACATTCTATAGGGCTCTGCTGCTTACTAACTGGGGACCTTTGAATAAACGACAACCACTCTACTTCATTTCTTCATCTGTAAAATAGGATAGTATCTTCTTCATACAGCTGTTACCAAAAAAGGTAGCTAGTGCATACAAAGAGCTTCCAACAACATCAAACACAGAGAATGTCCCTAATATTCACTATTATTACTGCTCAACAGCAAATACAAAACTTCCAGCTTCATAGCATCTTTTTTTTTTTCTTTCCTTTTTTGGGTTTTTCAAGACAGGGTTTCTCTGTATAGCTCTAGCTGTCCTGAAACTCTCTCTGTAGACCAGGCTGGCTTCGAACTCACTGATCCACCTGCCTCTGCCTCCCAAGTGCTGGGATTAAAGGTGTGCTCTACCACCGCCCACGTCATAGCATCTTAGCATCACTTTAAACAGCTTAATTTAGACAGCTGTCTAAAAAAAGATAATTTTGATAATCTTAATTTAGATTATCAAAAGGCTGCACTGCATCTTTGTAGCATCGGGCCAGCAGCCCACCAGTACTAATCCTCCAGAAATCACAGGGCCAACCATGGGGCATAGGGCAGTACTGAGATCTGATGGGCATAACAATACTTATCAAGTATCAGATAGAATCGAAGCACATTAACGTATGAACTTTTACAAGAACCCTGTGAGATAGGTGCCCTCACTGTCCCCTCTGAGCAATGAGAAACTGAGGTGCACAGAGCTATGCAATTAAGGTCAAATACAACAGTCAGATCCAACTAGCAACCTGGCTCTCTGCGTCGGTTTTAATTCTTTTGTTTTGTTTCTGAAACAGGTGAAATATGTAACTTGAGGATGGTCCTGAACTCCTGATCCTCCTGCCTCATTTCTCAAATGCTAAAGTTACTAGCGTATACCAGCTTCAATTCTTTTAGCCACTCAACAAGGTGTTCTTTTTTCATCTCTCGCCCGTCCTTTCTTGGAAACAGGGTCTATGTAGACAAGGCTGGCCTCAAACTACCAATCCTCTTTCCTTAGCCTTCGGAGTGCTAGGACTACAGGTGTGTGTAGTTCTACAGTTCTAGCTGATTACAATTCCCAAGGACTCACATACACAAATTCTCCTCAGGGGAAAAAAAAAAGGTTCCCAAACCTCCAGAAATGAATTTACAGCTAAATCTCATCAGATCTTCAGGTTCCCGGAAACACTGAGGCCAGACTAGTGACACTGATTGAAGGTGTCCCATCTGGAGTAAACTTCTGGTGGTGAGAGTGCATGTGCAATGAACAAGACAGGATTAGTGAGTTTCTAGATCATGCCAGACCTTCCAGTTCAATCATCACACAGACGCAGGTCCCAAAATAGACTCCACTATGAAACCTGATCCCACTGGGCACACAGCTGTACTCCTATACATTCAGCTACTTGAGTAGCTGAGATGGATCACTTGAGCCCAAAAGTCTAAGTCTAGCCTATAAAACTACCTCAAAAAAGAAAAGAAAAAAAGAGAGGGAAAAACAAACAAACAAACACAAGCTGGTCACAGTCACTCATGTCTATAATCCCAGTAACTGGGAGGAGGAACATGAGTTAGAAAAAGAGCCGTCACAAGTTCAGGACCAACCTGAGTGGGTTCCAGGCCAGACAGAACCAAAGTGAGACTATCTTCAAAAAAACAAACTAACTGGGGACTGGAGAGATGGCTCAGCAGTTCAGCGTATACACTGCTCTTGTAGAAGACCCAAGTTCAATTCCCAGCACCCACACAGCAGCTCACATCTGCTTGTAAATCCAGGGGATCTGATGCCCTCTTCTGACCTCTGAGAGCTCCTGCACACACATGGTGCACATACACTCAGGTAAACATAAATATATAAAAAACAAATAAATAGGGGCTGGAAAAACGACTTAGCAGTTAAGGGCACTGGTTGTTCTTCTAGAAGACGTGGGTTTAATTCTCAGCACCTACATGGCATCTTACAACCATCTGTAACTCCAGTTCCAAGGGATTTGACACCCTCTTCTGGCCTCCAAGGGCACCAGGCACACATGCGGTACATAAACATATGTGCAGGCAAAGCGCTCATAAACATAAAATAGAAATAAATATTTTAATTAAAATAAATATTTAATAATATTAACTACTTAAGCCAGGCATAATGTTCCACACCTTTAAACCCAGCATTTAAGAGGCAGAGACCCATATATCTATGAGTTCAAGGTCAGCCTTGTCTACATAAAGAGTTCTAAGCCAGCCAGGGCTACACAGTGATTCAAAAACAAATCCCAGCACTCGGGAGGCAGAAGCAGGTGGATCTCTGTGAGTTTGAGGCCAGCCTGGTCTACAGAGCAAGTTCCAGGACAGCTAGGGATACACAGTGAAACCCTGTCTCAAAAACAAAAAAACCCACTAACAACAACAACAACTCTGTGTCTGCCCAGGACAGTAGCGGTGAGGACCGTACTTGTACTCTGCCTTCAGTCCTTTCTCTCCAGCAGCGGGTCCACTGTGCGGAAGGCCATGATTCCTCTGAGCAGCTAAAACGATTATTGTTTTCTTTTTAAATGTGATTTGACGGCTGAAGAGAAAGTTAACAGAAGAGGGGGCAAGTCCATAATTTTTCTTGCCTTTATCTCACTGGTCCAACTGCAAAGTAACATTTTATCAGGGGTCTCAAGGATACAGAGTAACCTAAACTTTCTCCAAGTCACACTGACCCCTTACTATGTAAGCTCATCTGGGTTTCTTCCTATTCCTACCCTCTTCCGCTCACCTGGGGACACAGCTCCCCCAGGCCACACCCCAGGAACACTAGTGAACTTTGCTTACCAAAAGAAAAACGGAAAAGCAGACATGCAGCTTTTGGGACATTTGGGAGTTGCCCATAAAAAGACCTCAACCTCAGTGAACCCCATCAGAAATTTGCTTTCTTATAACTCTATCATGTCACCCGCAAAAGGTCTACTTCCAGGCAGAATGTCAAACTGATGGTGTGAGGGGGAAATGGAAGAAGATATGGTGCACAAGTGGGAAACTGCTTTGTGACGGGAATGTGTTAAAATACTTCTAGCTTGTTCTTTGCCCCGAGTTGCTTATACAGATGAAGGCAAACAAAACTCAATTCTACACCAACTCCCAAGAGGGAGCCAGCAATCTAACCAAAACACCAACTTTAAGGATCACAGTCAACAGACAAACTCTCTAGAAGAGCAACTTTCTCATATTAACTGACCCTCCAAGCCCATGGATCCTCTCCCAGGGAGAATGCCACTCAGAAACCTGTCTTTGGAGACCATCTTACCCGCTCTGGGGTTGGGCTGGGGTAAGTCGCTACCTCTTCTTTCCAGGCGGGCAGTGTGGTTTCTTCCAGACCCTGGGGCCCCTGGGTCTTCAGCTGAAACGGGACAGATGTTGCTACAGGAGCTATGGAAAGGCTGACCTAAGCTTGGCAGAGGGTCATTTGACTGCCTTCGGTCCGCTCCTTGGGAGACCCGCCCTGCAAACTCCAGATCGATCTCTCTCCCAATCCTTCCCGACCGCAACTACAAGAGCCCTTTCCCTTCCCACTGGCCTGAGGGAGTCCCAAACCCCAGGTTTCTTTACTCTTGGAGAAGTAATTCTTTTTCAATTCGCGAGTGATTGCTTCTCCGGACTGCGAACCACACCCACTTCTGGCTCCCCTCCCCCTCGCCCCATCTCCTCCCCTAGGGCAGCCACAGGATTACAGGCCCCCTGCCCTCCGCCCCCATCGGTGTTGGTTGTTTTTTTTTTTTCTTTTCGCCTCCCACCCTCCTCCATCCTCCACCTCGGAGCTGGTCCCTCCCTCCATCCCTGCTCCATGCCAGGGTCCCGCAGTCCCCCCACATCTCGCCTCCCAGCTCGCCTACTCAAAATCCCACAACAAACTTTCCGCCGGGGCCGAGTCTTCAGGCCGCCATCTTGCCGCGGGGCAGGCCGGGTAGGGCCCCGGGCCGCGGGAATCCCCACGCACCCGGCGCCGCGCGTCATCGGGGGCGGGGCCTGGGGCGGGGCCTGGGGCGGGGCCTCGGGCCGAAGAACTGGGACTCCTGGTGATGCGCGGTGCGGGGTGGGAGTTTCCTCCAAGCAGATGTCCGAGACCTGGCGGAGGGGAAGGAAGAAGGTGATGTCGGGAGTAGGGCAAAATCGCGGGAAAGGGGGGAAAGACTGTCACTGTGGGAAAACTGGGGAACACCGCTCAAAAATACAGTAGGAGATGCCCCTCATCCCAAGAAAAATACCAACACACCGCCAACCTCTCCACCTCCCACCCACCCCCCCATCCCCCCCACCCCCCCACCCCACCCCCACCCCACCCCTCCAACCCACCCCACCCCTCCAACCCACCCCACCCCTCCAACCCACCCCCACCCCCGCCCAGCAGGCTCTCAATGGCTGGCCTAGAACTCGCCTTGTAGAGGAGGCTGTCCTTGAACTCACAGAGATCTGCTTGCCTCTGCCTCCAGAGTACCACGCACGGCAAAGAAAAATGCCAGTTTTCGTCCTGACAGAAGACAACACATGGCCCAGTTCCCATCACCTTCGCCAAGCCCATTTCCCACCTCTTCGAAAGTTTTCAGGTTTCTGAATTGTCCTTTGTTATCGGAAAATGGAGCCTTTTGATCCAAAATGTAGTTCCAACCCCCCCCAACAAGGTCAATTTTTCCTGTTTGGGGATGATGGGAGGGTGATCTTCACATTGTAGCCCAGGCTGACCTCAAATTCATTATGTAGCCCAGGCAAGCCTCTTGCCTCACCTGGGATTACAGGTGTAAGCCTCCATGCCCAGTTTTCAGTTTTTAGCCCTCATGTTTAACTGTCACCTCTTCCAGAAAGCCTCTGATGCTCCTTTTAGTGGGCAGCTCTAACAGGTCACACAGACCTTCATTATGAATATCCTGTACCATAACTATTTATTAACTTATTTTATGTGTATGTACACTAAGTGCATGCAGGAGCCTGCCGGGGTCAGAAAAGGATATTGGATCCTTGGGAACTGGAGTGATAGGCAGTTCTGAGCCTATGTGGGTGCTAGGAGCTGAACTCGGGTCCTCTGGAAGGGCAGCAAATGCTCTTACCTGCTGTACCATCTCTCCAGTTCCATAATTATTGCTTACTTACTGTATCCATTTTACCCTCATGTTTCTTCAAGTCAAAGGCATGTCTGAGTATATCTTTATTCCATAGCAGGTGCACGACACACAATACTTAGTGACTAGGTGGCTGGTTTTCCTGTGATGTACTAAGGATATTTGTGCCTCAGAGTCTCCCAGTTTTCTGTTTTCTGTGACTGGAATGTTCTCCTTCTAGGTAGTCTCCAACAGTGTGTCCTTGCTCAAATGTCATTACATCAGAGAAGTCCCTGGTCACCTCCATCACTCCCCTCCACTGTGCTCCATTTAACATTTGCTTTCATGGAGAGTATCGTTACCTGACATCACAGTAACTGTTTCTTTGTGTATTGACCATCTGTCCTACTACAATGAAAACTCCAGCAGTTTTTCTTTCTTCATTCAACACTACATCCTCAGCGTCCAAATAATTGCTTGTCAAAGTAGGTACTCAATAAATATTTGTCATTCAATAAGTGATCTGGAAGTGAGTGACTGAAAGATTCTGGAATATGGTAGTGGGGAAGAAGAATTGAAAATGCAGTAAAATAAGAAAAGTCACACACACCCAGGACCACACTGGGTCCTGACAGGAATGACAGCAAAGACAAGCCCCACCTTCAACAAATGAAAACGTAGGATGAGAGCCAGCTAGAGTTCTGCATCTGGGTCTTCAGGGAGCACAGCTCTTCTGAAAAGATTCCAGGACAAGAAGCAGCCAGATAACGGAGATAGGGAGGCTTGTGGCCAAGCAGTTTACTCAGACCTAAAGACAACATCTACCCCAAGCCCAGGCCCCTCTTGAGCAGATGGTTCCGGAGAAGCCTTAGCATCTGTCCCTCCATAAATTATCCAGTGCTCCTGCCTTCCAGTCTTCTCTGGTGACAGCCGGAACAATTGTCCCGGAATTCCATCTGCTGCTCCTGTGCTGATCCCCTGTACAGTTCATCAACATTTCATTGCACAGAAGTATCCCATTTCCCTGGCTCAAGATGGAAGTTGGGTCTGTCCCTGGGTAAGCTGATCTCCAGTACCCTCCCCCATCAACACAAACAAACACAACCTCTGCAGAGGATCCCAGATCTCTAGAGGAAGAGTCCCACATCTTTTACTTTCATTCTATTTCTCTATCGATCTATCTATCTATCTATCTATTTATTTATTTCGTGTTACAGGGTCTCACTACATAGCTCTGACTATCCTGGAACTCACTCTGTAGACCAGGCTGGCCTCAAACTCAAGAGATTCACCAGCCTCTGCCTCCCAAGTGCTGGGATTAAAGGTATGCACCACAGCTCCCAACTAGAGTCCCACATTTTATTTCCCATCCCTCCATGCTCTTCTAACACATATATTTTCTAAAAACAAATAAGATTACACTGAATAAATTAATCATATACTTTTTTTTAATGAAGCTCGAAATAAAGGGTTGGAGGTGCAGCTTGGGGCAGCTTGCTTATTTGGCATAAGTAAGGCCCTATTTTGATCCTTCCCACCCAAAACAAAACAAAATGACTCCTGATCATTACACATCTCCACTTAATTCCCCTTAAATCACTCATTCAGAACTTTCAAAATGAGACATTTGTTGTGAAAGAATATCACAAGCTCAAAATAAAGATAAATTAACTTGAAAGAAAAGATTCTAAAAATAAAACTTTTAGCTGGGCAGTGGTAGCAAAAACACAGTTCTCAAAGGGAATAAGAATATTTTTTTTTTTACTCTGGCCTAGTAGTGGTGGCACATGCCTTTAATCCCAACAACAAGAAAGCAAAAGATCTCTGAGTTCAAGGCCAGCCTGGTTTACAGAACGAGTTCCAGGACAGCCAGGGCTACACAGAGAAACCCTGTCTCTAAATAAATAAATAAAATAAAACTTCTAAAGGAAAAAAAAAAGACCACAAGCCCAGCTTTTGAAGCCAGGAGGCTACTGTACCCTTCTTTGTGACCTTGGTTGGACACACAGAGGACCAGAATTAATTCAGTTCCCTGTCTACATAGCAGTTATGAAGATGATTTCAGAACCTATAATCATACCACTGGGAAGGGAGGGAGAGACAGGACACGGAGTTCAAGATCATCCTAGGCTACATAGGGACTTTAAGACAAGCTTGAGCTACATGAGCCCCTGTCTAAAAAACAAACAACAAAAAGAGAATTTCAAAACTTCAAAAGGTGATCAGTTGATTTCCATATCTCCTAAATCTTCTATTAGTGAAATCCAATAGGTCATGGGTGGAGCAAATACCACTACAAACACACACACACACACACACACACACACGCACGCACGCACGCACGCACGCACGCACGCTCACTCACTCACTCACTCAAACTGAAAAGGTAGGAAGCTAGACATGATATCTCATGCCAATAACCTCAACACTCAGGAGACTGAAGCAGAAAGATTGCAATGATCTCAAGGCCAGCCTGGTATCCATAATGAGCTTTAGCCTGAGCTACAGTGTGAGCCCCTGACATGTGTGCCAGCATACACAGGCTTTGAGGACAGTATGATAAGTGGAATAAGCTAGTTAAGAAGGACAGCAGGAGCCCAGCCTGGTGGCACAAGTCTGTAATTCTTGCTACTAGGGATGCTTAGACACAGGATCACAAGTTCAAGGGCAGCTTGGACAACTTATTGAGACCATATCTAAAACAGAAAACACAAAAGGGTTTGGGGCTGTAGTTCATTGATATTGTAATTTCTTAGCCTATAGGAGGCCACCAGCACTTCAGAAAATAAAAATTAAAAATAAAAATATGAGATGGCTATTATTTTAGTGACTTAGAGTAGTCACATTTATGGAGAGAGAAAACGGGTCCTGTTTGGCTATGCAGCCAGCAGTGAGGCTGGGTGATTCTACAATCCCCATCTCTGCCAAATCAGCAAGGCATCCCTCCACTCCAAGCCAGTGTGTGGGGCTTGGCCTTGGAAGTTCTGCTCTCTTGTCAACTAAGCAACTATGTTTACAGGAAAGGCAGAGAAGGGAGCTCCAGGTTTCAGAAGCATCCAGGAATGACCCCTGAAGCAGCTGCCAGGGAGGCTGAGGCAGACTCACCCGGGGTCTCGGCCATCCCTATCCGCGAGGCAGACTCACCCGGGGTCTCGGCCATCCCTATCCGCGAGGCAGACTCACCCGGGGTCTCGGCCATCCCTATCCGCGAGGCAGACTCACCCGGGGTCTCGGCCATCCCTATCCGCGAGGCAGACTCACCCGGGGTCTCGGCCATCCCTATCCGCGAGGCAGACTCACCCGGGGTCTCGGCCATCCCTATCCGTGAGGCAGACTCACCCGGGGTCTCGGCCATCCCTATCCGTGAAGCAGACTCACCCGGGGCCTCGGCCATCCCTATCCGCCCTGGCAGTCCAGGTGGCAGAGGCGCCACAGCATGGGAGCACTTGGTACTACTGTGCCTCACGTTCTCTGTCCTCTCGGGTCTGTGAGCCTGTGTCTGCATGTGCCCGCCGGTCTAAATGGCCCTGTTCCCTCTCCAGGCATTTCAAAAAGGAGCATACTCAACCCACCTTAGGCATGACCAACCCCCTATGACCTCTCAACACTCAGATGCCCACACTCTGTATCCAGTCTAAGCCTAGGTTTCTCCCTTGCCCTGGGCAGGAAATTCCAGGTATCCCAAGCATGGCATCCAGTCCCTGAGGCACACAATGGCTCAACCAAGACACACACACACACACACACACACACACACACACACACACACACGCCGTAAGTGGGAAACAATAGCTTAACTTGGACTTCAGCTCTTGAACAGCTGGCTCTGACGTTGGCTGCGAGGTAGGATGGAGGTGGGTGGAAAACAGGAAGCAGCAAGAGGGAGGGAACATTTGTTGCAGGACCCAAGGGCCCCTCTGCTGGCAAAACGCCCTGTGAAACATGTACTCCTTCACTACTTCTCCCGGCACCAGCTCAGCCCTGTTCTAGGACAGTGGTTCTCAACCTGTGGGTCGCAACCTTTGGGGTGGGGGGTGTCAAGCGACCCTTTCACAGGGGTCACATATCAGATATCCTGCATATCAGATATTTACATTACGATTTATAACAGCCCCAAAATTACAGTTATGAAGCAGCAATGAAAATAAATACCTGAAGAACTGTATTAAAGGGTCGAGGCACTAGGAAGGTTAAGAATCACTGCTCTGGGGCCTCCACTGGACTGGCTAGAACTGGCTTAGAGAAAAACAGGACAACACAAGCGGATGATTGCCCGAACTTGGTGAGGACAAGGGTCAGATATGCATGCCCTCAGGATTCCATGAGGTCCAGAGCCCGCAGGTACGTCTGGACTCTGTGGGTGCATATGCGTGTGCAAATAAGGGCTAGAGGGTTGGTTCACGCAGTAGAGTGCCCCAACTGCACAAGCAAGCCAGACAGTGTCAAACGCTCGTAATCCCAGTACTCAGGAGGGGGAGGCAGGAGGATCACAAGTTCAGATATCCTCAACTACATAGCCAGTTTGGACAGCCCGGGTTGTATGAGACTCAGGCTCAGAAAACAAAACAAGTAACTAATACTCACTGGGCATCTGGCACTGCCCTGGGGTTCTCTCTCTGCTCGCACCCACAGTATCTACCATCATGTAAGGCTCTGACAGCAAAAGAGGAGAAATGTTCATGGGTAGGTCAATGCATGCAAGGAAAAGGGGGTGACCCCTTCCCTAGTGTCTTGTGTCTAATGTACGAAACATTGGGACAAGGAGCCTAAGGAGAGAGGCAGGAAACTCGAGAACCCTCCTCTCAGATGGGAGTGAGGACACCTGGGGGTCCCGAAGGACAGATACTCAGAAAATACACGTTTAGGGAAGTTGTCTGTGCCACACCCTGAAGCACCACCCCTAGTGAGGCAGCAGGTACCTGCCCCTTGGGTGGGGCCGCCAGGGACCCTTCAGACCTGGAACGCAGGTATGTGGGCTCTCTCTTTTCTTCCATACCTTGTGGTCTTGGATGCTGGGGCAGATCAAGGCAGAGCTCTCCTGAGAACCACGTTGGACCGTGCCCCACTCCTCCAGGATCCTGAGACCAACTCCTTTATTCTGGTTGTGAGTTAACCCCCAAATAAATTCCTTTGACCATCAAATAGACTCTATGGATTTATCCCATTATCTGGCGCTCACATGGGGCAAACTCCAAACGACTGGGCATCCTGAAGGCTGGGTGTTCTAGAGAAGTACAGCTATTGTCCAGGTCTGGGATCAAAGCCAGGAATGAGCCTGCTTTGACTATTGATCACCACTGTGAAAGAAGACCTTAGCATCCCAAAGTCATCCGGGTGTCAGCAAAATCCGTTCCCAGGTCCTCCAAAGAACAGCCACCACATCATAAATTTGCATGTCATCCTTGAGCAGGGGCCAAGCAAATCTTCTCTATATCGTTCCAATTTTAGTGTATGAGCTGTGGAAGCAAGCGCATTAAGTCATCTACTGAACAGCAGAAATTCAAGCCAAGAGTCGATGGGCATCAGCCAGGGTGCTCCTACCACCAGCTGAACCTGTCACTTTCCCCAAGCACAGGTCAGTGGGAAAATGGTCTCCAAAGCACACTGCCTGGGTTCATATGCCAGCTGTGGCCTCCGTCTAGCTGTAAGAGCATAGACAAATGACTGAAGCTTCCTGTGTCCATTGCCACATCTGTAAAAGCTGACTGAGCATGTACCCTACAGAACTGTGGGTAAAATGAACTCATGCACGGTCTCAGTTTTTTCTCATTGCTGTGATGAATAGCCCTGGCAAAGGCAACCTGAAGGAGAATGGGATTGTTTTGGTTCACAGTTGCAGCTTAGAGTCCATCATGGCAGGAAAGTCACAGCAGTAGGAGCTTGGGTGAGTCGGTCACTTCATAGCCACACTCAGGTGGTGGAGAGCTTGGGTTCACCTACCTTTCTCATTTTTGTACAGTCTAGGCCCTGGTCCTGAGGAATGGTGCTACCCATTTTTTTAAACAGGTTTTTTTTTCTGTTTTTTTTTTTTTTTTTTTGTGTGTGTGTGTGTGTGTGTGTGTGTGTGTAGCTCTGGCTGTCCTGGAACTCACTCTGTACACCAGGCTGGCCTTGAACTCACATAGATCTGACTGCCTCTGCCTCCCAAGTGCTGGGATTAAAGGCATGTGCCACCACTGCCCCAAGATGCCACCCATTTTTAATGTGGGTCTTCCCAAGTTACCTAATCAATATAATCCTTCATCCACATCACCAGAGGCTAAAACCAGTATTGGTCCTCAACTCATTTCTCTCCCCTTTTTATCAGACCAGGACCCCAGCCCATGAGATGTGACACTTACTTTTAAGGTGGTCCTCTCCCCTTAGTCAACCCTCTCTGGAATGTGCATAGAGGTGACCAACACTGCTCCTAAGTGCTAAAGCCACTGAAGCTAACAGTGGAGATGAATTCCCAGTCACCCAGCTACAGGATAGAGTGAGGAAGTAGAGGAAGTTTTACTACTCTTTAATTTTTTATTACATTCATTTGTGTGTGCATGCATGTGTGTGCATGTAGAGGTCAGAGGACAATTTGCAGGAGTCAGTTCTCTCTTTCCACCATGCAGATACCCCCATTCAAATTCAGGTCACCCAGCTAGGTAGTGTGAACCACTGAGCCATTTTGCAGGCCCAAACGCTTAGTTCTCTCTCTCTCTCTCTCTCTCTCTCTCTCTCTCTCTCTCTCTCTCTCTCTCTCTTTATTTTAACTTTATTCATTTTACATCCCAACCACAGTTTCCCCTCCCACCTCCCCTCTGCCCCTTCCAACCCACTCCTCCTCTGTTTCTGTTCAGAAAGGTCAGGCCTCCCAAGGATATTGACAAAACATGGCACATCAAGCTGCAGTAAGACTAAGCACCTCCCCTTGTATTCAGGCTGGGCAAGGTGACCCAGTATGAGGAGTGGGGTCCCAAAAGCCAACAAAAGAGTTAGAGACCGCCCCTGCTTCCACTGTTAGGAGTCCCACAAGAAGACCAAGCTACACAACTGTAACATATATGCAGAGTGCTAGGTCAGCCCCATTCAGGCTCCCTGGTTGCCAGTTCAGACTTTGAGCGCTTATGAACCCAGCATGGTCGATTCTGTGGGTTTTCTTGTGATGTCCTTGACCCCTCTGGCTCCTACAATCCTTCCTCCCCTCTCTTCTGCTGGATTCTCCAAGCTTGGCCTAATGTCTGGCTGTGGGTCTCTGCATCTGTTTCCATCAGTTGCTGGGTGAAGTCTCTCTGACGACAGTTGAGCTAGGCACCAATCTATGAGTACAGCAGAATATTGCCAGGCATCATTACATTGACATTTGTCTTGACATCACAATAGGAGTGATATGTGAGAGGATAACTTAGATATGGCCGAATGTTTAGCCTCAAGGCATACTGCAAAATGCATGATGGGAGAAAGGGGTGGGCCAGAAAGGCCACGATAGAAATGCTAGCATGGTGAGGAAGAGGTAGATAAGGCAGAGGCATGGGACAGAAGGGTTCCTGGGCTGTGGTAAAAGGAGGGCTGGACAAATCAAAGGGTAAGGGAACAGAGAGAGAAGACTCCGTTACCTACAGGGTAGTGAGGTTTCTGCCAAACAGGGAAACCCAAGACGTGAGACTAGCCGGTATTCCTGGGGAGTTTTAAATGAAGGAGGGAGTGACCCAAGACGTGAGACTAGCCGGGATTCCTGGGGAGTTTTAAATGAAGGAGGGAGTGTATTAGCAAAAGTCTTGCAGAGCCGGAAGTCTTGGCTGAAGCAAAGGGGTTGAAAGTGGACAGATTCCCAAAGATACTGCAACAGAGACATTTGGGGAGACAAGTCTCAGCACAGCCCAGAACAGCCCAGCTCCACCTCCTGTCCTGGCTCTTCTTGCCAAACCCTGGTCCTACTCCAGGGCAAGAAAATGACTTTGACTCTACAAGGGACCCTCCACAGCCTCACCTGGGCCCGCGTTCCCCTGCTTCCTATACATACAAGTTCATTTCATCACAGGCTCCTTCCGCCCTCACAGCCAGTGAGGGAGAGAGGGGAGGAAGGAGGATGGGGGTGGGGGGTAGAGGTGGGAGGGAGAGGTAGGGAGCAGTCAGTGAGAACTTGGGATGTCTCTGTTTTACAGACACAGAAACAGACACAAGAATGTCTCCAGCCTCAGGGCCCCACAGCCAGATTCTAAGTCCTGGTCACTTTACTTTCAGGCACCACACTCTACCTCAGGAGACCCTGGACAGATGGAGCCAGGGCTGCCCACCACCTGTTCCCTAGACAGCCATTGGTGTCCACACACATTTGTTTTCTCCATAGGATTAAGAAATTAAGGTAAGTCAGTTGCCAGATGTCAAAGACGAGGTGAAATAGACCGTGAGTGATATGGCAGCATTATCAAGCATTGACGCTAGAAGCATCCTTAGAGTCCACTGAACGAACTCCTTTTTTCATGTGAAACTTGGGCTCAGAAATAAGAGACTCGGCTCCCATGGGACACTTCTTATGTTCCACCTGTCTTAGTCACTGTTCTATCGCTGTAAAGAGACACCATGACCATGGCAACTCCCATAAAGGAAAGCATTTAATTGGGGCTGGCTTACAGTTTCAGAGGTTTAGCCCATTGTCATCATGGTAGGGAGAAGCATGGCAGCACACAGGCAGACATGGTGCCCGAGGAATAGCTGAGGGTTCTACATCAGGATCCACAGACAGCAGCAAGAGAGACAGACTCTGGGACTGGCTTGGGCTTTTGAAACCCCCAAATCCACCCCCAGTGACACACGTCCTCCAACAAAGCCACGCCTCTTGTCCTTTCAAATAGTGCCACGCCCTAAGCAATCCAATATATGAGCCTGTGGAGGACATTGTATTCAAACCACAACACCGTCGCTCCTTTTCCCACAGTATCTGCCACTGCCCATAACAAATAACCCACTGATTTAGTGGCCTAAGACTATTTTATTACCGTTAAGATTCCTGCGTGTGGGGATTGAGGCAGGGCTCAGCTGGGTGGCTCTGACTGTCTTGGATGCAGATGCAGTCAGTTGGAGAGCTGGAGTGAAGCAGCACTGTCTGCCTGGGTGGCTGTCTGTGTTCAGGCCGTCTCAGGGCTTCTCTATGTGGCCTCTCACTGGGGATGGTTTGGGCTTCTTCCTACAACAGTGATCTCAGGACACTCAGACTGATTACATGACAATTCATCATATCTCCAAATGCAACACCCCGAGAGAATCAGGTGAACCTGTGCCGTGTTTTGCCACTTGACATTAGAAGTCACATGGTGTCTCTTCTACTTCTATTACTTTTGGCAGCCTAGATACCACCTCTCAATGAGAAGAGTGTCAGAGTCACAGGATAAGAACACGTCAGGAGCAGCTGGGTGTGGTGGCGCACGCCTTTAGTCCCATCACTCAGGAGGCAGAAGCAGGCAGATCTCTCTGAGTTTGAAGCCAGCGTGGTCTACAAAGCAAGTTCCAGGACAGCCAGGGCTGCTGCATAGTGAAACCCTGTCTGGAAAAACAAACAAACAAGAAAGAACAAACAGGGGCTGGAGAGATGACTCAGTGGTTAAGAGCCCTGAACTCAGAAGACCCGAGTTCAGTTCCCAGCACAAAAGCTGGACGATTTACAGGCTTCTGTTAACTCTAGCTCCAGGGAATCTGATGCCCTCTTCTGGCCTCCAAGGGTACCTACACACATGTAAACATAAACTCATACACACATACACATAAATAATAAAAATAAATCTTAAAAATAAAACAAAAATAAGAACAACCAAAAAGAGTTACAAAGGCATAAAAGAGAGTTCTCATATATCTTTTGTCCATTTTTATTTAGTGCTAACATTATGTCACGGTATATTTGTCAAAGCTGAGAAACCACTACTAGTACCTTGGGATAAACTCCAGATTTTATTAATATTTTTCCAGATTCCCACTGTTTGTTTATTTATTTATTTATTTGTTTGTTTGTTTATTTATATTTTTTATGTGCATTGGTGTTTTGCCTGAATGTATGTCTGTATGAGGGTGTCATGAGCTGCCATGTGGGTGCTGGGAATTGAACCTGGGTCCTCTGAAAGAACAGTCAGCACTCCCAACCACTGAACCATCTCTCCAGCCCCTCCACTGATCATTTTTGATGGGAGTTTATCTCTTTATTTTTTTATTATTACATTTATTTTGTATATACATGTGTGTAGGTGCGCATGCCTCAGCCCACATTCAAAGGTCAGAGTGTAACTTGGAGGAGCCGGTTCTCCCCTTTCACCATGTGGATCTCCAGGATCTAATTCAGGAAGCACTTGATGGCAAGTGCCTTCATCTGCCCAGCTACCTCACCGGCCCTCTACCAATTATTTCTCAGGATTTAATTTCAGAAACCATGTCTTATGCAGCTGACCTCACTTTTGTCAGGGTCACCCTGACTGACAAGACACATGGTAATAGAGGAGCATCCTGGGAGGCTGCAATATTTCAATGAAAAGGCAATGGTAGTGGGCCAGTGAGCTGGCTCAGCGGGTAAAGGTGTCTGCTGCCAATGCTGAGTTCGATCCCTAGAACCTACACAGTAGAAGGAGAGAACTGACTCCTAAAAGTTCCCCTTTGACCTCCACATGCAAGCTGTGGCGCATGTACATCCGTAAACACTCACATTAAATAATGAATAAGGAAAGCTGGAGGAAAAGGAAAGAGGCAACATGGGCCCGGACCAGGCTATTGGACATCAAATTGTGAGTAGTCAAAAGCTAAATTCTCCTTCTTGTTATTGTTGTTTTGGTTTTGAGACAGGGTTTCTCTGTGTACCTCTGGCTGTCCTGGAACTCACTCTGTATGGCTCTGGCTGTCCTCGAACTCACAGAGACCCGCCTGCCTCTGCCTCCCGAGTGCTGGGATTAAAGGCGTGCGCCACCATGTCTGGCTAAGTTATTGGCAGATTTGAAGCAGAATTTGCAGGATGTGGATTGTAAGAGGAAGAAGAGAGGCTGAGGAGAGAGAAGCAGGTACAGTGCTTGCTGAACAATCCTGAAGACTTGTCTGAATCTCCAGAACCTACAAAAAGCTGGGTGTGCTGCAGCTTCGTGATTCCGGTGTTTCCAGAACTCTCTCTGAAGCTTGTGGACCAGCTAGCCTGGCATACCTAGCACACTGGTAAACACCAAAGATATCCTGCCTCAAACAAGGTGTCCTCTGACCTCCATATGCAGGTATGTGCCCCCACACATGTGCACACCATAAATATACATGCGTGCACACACATACATACACATGCACACACACCATACATACACATTGTAGATATATGTGCATGCACACACACACACACTTACATGAACATATATCATACATACATATGTAGGCACACACACACCATACATACACATGCATGCACACATACTATACACGCATACATACACCATACATGCACATGCACACATACATCATACATACATGTGCATGCACACATCATACACACACACACACACACACACACAAAGAGAAAGAAGGCTGCAGAGATGGCTCAGCAGTAAAGCGCTTGCTACGCAACATGAGGACCTGAGTTTAATTCCAGAACTCATATAAAAAAGCCAAAGTTGGTGGCATGTGTTTATAATCCCTGGGCTCAATGGCCAGCGGGCAGCTTTGCCTACTCCACGAACTCTAGGCCAGTTGAGTGACCCTGTCTCAAAAAACAAGGTGGATAGCTGGGTAGTGGTGGCGCACGCCTTTAATCCAGCACATAGAGACAGAGGCAGGTGGATCTCTGTGAGTTCAAGGCCAGCATGGTCTACATACCCTGTCTTGGAAAAAAGAAAGACAAGGTGGATGGATAGAGCCAAGGGGTCAGTCCTCTAAGTTCCACATGTGCCCAAAGTGGGAGAGAGAGAGAGAGAGAGAGAGAGAGAGAGAGAGAGAGAGAGAGAGGTGAAACATGACATGATTTTGATGACTTTGGTTTAATATCCAACGGGTGGACTACCCCTGACTGAGATGGGTAGCCCTGACAGTGGAAGGCTGTTTGGAGTGGAAATCGGAGCTTTGCATTTGGGAATGCCAAGTCTGTTAATCCATGTGGAGGGTTTAGGCAGACAGGCCCTGAGTCTAGATTTCAGGGAGAAGGCTTAGCAGGGAACATAGAAATGAGAGTCTGTATCTTATAAAGCTAGATGTTCAATTGGGCTGAATGACATCGGAAAGAGAAGGCAGGAAAGATGACCTGGGGTGGAGTCCCAGGGGTGCAGAGAGCTGGGGGGATGGGGAGATCCCTAGGGGAGTGAGGAAGTGGCCATGGCAGTAGGCAGAGAGGCTGAGAGTGACCCTAGATGTTGGGGAAGAATTATGTCAAGTGACTTGACAGCCAGTGAGATGACAGAGGAGATTTCATGATTGGATTGGCGCTGATGGGGCGCTGGGGACCGTGGCTAGCGGCATCTTTCCACCTGGAGCTTATTATGCAGCCTAGGCTGACCTGAAATATGCAGAGATCTTACCGTAGTGCCTCCCCCCACCCGAGTGCTTAGATTATAGGGGTGAGCCACCATAGCCAATCTAAACAAATACCTTTGAAGCAGTTTTAGTAAAGGGGAGCAGGAAAAAATGTAGCTGGAATCTGTAGAGAACCAGTAGTTATCTATTTGCTTAATTTTCTTTCTTTCTTTCTTTTTTCCTTTGACTTTTCAAGACAGGGTTTCTCTGTGTAGCCCTCACTGTCCTGGATCTCTCTCTGTAGACTAAGACTGGCCTCAAATTCACAGAGATCTGTCTGCCTTTGCTGCCCAAGCATTCAGATTAAAGGTGTGTGTCACCACTGAATGGCATTTTTTTTTTTTTTTTTTTTTTTAAAGACAGGCTTTCACTGTGTATCCCTGGCTGGTCTGAAACTGGAGAGGTAGACCAGGCTGGCTTCGGGAACTCATAGAGATCTGCCGGCCTCTGCCTCCCAAGTGTTGGGATTAAAGGCATGCGCCACCACATCCAGTTCTTAGCACGGACTTCTTTAATTGATGTTGGATGTATTGTAGGAGGACCAAGGGCCGCTCCAAGGTCTCAGGGGACCCCGATGGGGTCATTTCTACTACATTCTGTTAGTCAAAGCAAGTCATAAAGTCGGCCCAAGTTCAAGGGACTCACCTCCTGCTGAGGAGCAGCCAAGCCCCGGGAATGGGTCCTCTGAGACAGGAGGCTGTATAGTGGCCATCCTCACAAGCAATCTGCCACCCAGGCTGGGGGAATTGTCTCTGTGGCACTGAGTCATTGAGAGCCCAGAACAAGCCCCAGCCCCCGAAAAGAAGAAAAAAGTCATCAAGATTAGAAAGAAGTGGGAGGGAAGAGAACGGCAATGAGCTGGTGCTGACATCCTCACGGAACGAGGGGGAGGCAAGTGACTCCATCGGCTGCAAAAGCTCCCACTAGCTTTTCAGTTTGTCAGTGAATTTTAATATATTTCATCAATGAAAAGGAGTTGTTCCTTCTTCACAGCCCTTTGGCTCAGTCACTCATCAGTGAAAATGATGTTGCTTCACAGCAGAGTGTCTGCCTATCGTACATGAATGGGGATCTTGGATCAATCTCCAGCACTGGAAGAAAAGTAGAGCTGCTGTTTCTCAGGAATCTGTGTTTCCACGGCCTAGGATGACATCTGTTGCCTGGTGCTGCATACAGACACTCAATATGTATTGAATGAGTTTATTTATTTTTGTATACTTTTAAAAAACTTATTTATTTGTTATGTGTACTGGTGTTTTGCCTGCATGTATGTCTGGGTGAAGATGCCAGATCCCCTGGAACTGTAGTTACAGACAGTTATAAGCTGCCATGTGGGTGCTGGGAATGGAACCAGGGTCCTCCGGAAGAGCAGCCAGTGCTCTCAACTGCTGAGCCACCTCTCCAGCCCTTGTTGAATGAATTTATAAACACACACACACACACACACACACACACACACACACACACACGGTTTAAAAAATACGTGCTGCCAGCCGGGCAGTGGTGGCGCATGCCTTTAATCCCAGCACTCGGGAGGCAGAGCCAGGCGGATCTCTGTGAGTTCGAGGCCAGCCTGGGCTACCAAGTGAGTTCCAGGAGAGGTGCAAAACTACACAGGGAAACCCTGTCTCGAAAAACCAAAAAAAGAAAAAAAAAATACGTGCTGCCAATACTCAGGACTAGGTTAAGTTATAGTGTGCCTCTTTAATGGATTACTATACAACCACTAAAAATTATGCTTCTGAGGACTAATAACATACAATGTGGGTTTTTAAAAAGCAGAATAGAGCATTGTAAGTACACAATTACACCTATGCACAAATACCTGGGTAGCAAAGATAGGGGGTTCAATACTGATAACAGTTCTGGAGATCAAGGGTCACAGATGGCTCTCATTTCACCCCAGTCTTTAAGACGTTCTACATATTCACTGTGAGGAAAATAGAGACGACAAAAAGTTTAATAGGAAAAAAAGAATCAGAGCCAGGTGTGGTAAATGCATGCTTGTAATTCTGACACGAAGGAGGATCAGGAATTCAAGGTTATCCTTAGCTACATAGTAAGTTCCAGGCCAGCCTGGGCTACTTGATACCTTGTTAAAAGAAAGGGAAGGGAGGAATCAATTAATCAAGAAGGCAGAGATTCTATCATCTTATCACAGAGAGAACTATTGCCAATATTGAAGTCCACTCTGTGTCTCTCCCCACCTCCCCACTCTGTGTATCTGTCAGAGAGAGAGAGAAGAGAGAGAGAGAGAGAGAGAGAGAGAGAGAGAGAGAGAGAGAGAGAGAGAGAGAGAATCTTCTCACATAGCCAAGGCTGCCTTCATCTTGAAATCCTCATTTTCTGAGGTCCATAGACTTCAGAAAGTTGAATAGTCACATAATATTGGCATGCCAGGCTTATGTTTCCTACACTAATTGTTGATACTATGGGTTTGCAACGCTTGCTAAAACAGTCAACAAAACTTAGAACAAAATAAATGATAGAAGTCATATCGTGACTCAAGTCCAGAGCGCCTCCTGCAAAAGTCAGAATGGAGAGGAAGTCAGCTATGGAGCTGGGGTGGGCGTGGGTTCTGTCAGGTGTAGACCGTGGCATTGCTCTGTCCCTGTAGTCACATCAGTAGGCAGCCCCTCTGTACAGCTAGTGACATCACTTGCCAATGTTTTCAACTAAAGATAGGGAAGTTCCGTTGGAAGACCTAGAGACTATGTGGGGGCAGCCTTCCCCTTCTCTGCACCGTTACCCAACCAAACAACAACAAAAACACATTTGGGGGTCTTTGTCTTGCTCGGGTTTTTGAGTCATTGCCTCTGAGGGTAAAGAGGCCTACAAGGTCAGTTCTCCCCACCCTCCTAAGAAACTCTCAGTCCTAGATCTGGGGTAGTGAACGGATGTGGGGATGTTCAGAGGCAAGGACTTGCGGGGGAACACCGACAGGCAGGGGCGGTCTCGTCCGGGCAGGCTTCCCAGGGGTGGGCTTGCAGGGGAACAGGCTGGGAAGACCGAGATCAGACCGGAGAAAAGAGTGGAGAAACACTGGGGTGATATTTATGCAGGTATGGTCCATCCTGGAAGAGATAACGAGGAAAGAAAGAAAGCCAACAGAGAGCAGACGCTGACCTACGAAGCCTGTGACGAAGGCTCTGCAAGCCTGGGAGGCGTGGGCTGGTGACAGGAGGAGCAAGCATGTCTTCAGTGTGTTCAGGCTAAAACATAAGAACCGTGAAGGGCTAATGAGAATCATGAAAGCAGCAGACAGGGGCGCGCGGAGGCGGGGCCTGGGTGAGGGGCAGAGTGGGGCAAGCGGCGGGGGTGGGGTGGGAGATGGGAAACCAGCGGGGCGCTCACCTCCGGCCGGCACTTTACAGTGTGTGCCCATTTCAGCTCCTTTGATAGTCTGATTTCGGGGGGGGGGGGGGGGGGGAGAAAGCGAGGCTGGTGGGCTGGGGAGCTGGGGAGCTGGGGAGCCGCGAAGTGGGGGGCCAGGAGGGCTGGGGGCGCCAGGGCCGAGTGGCAGCGCGAGGTGTGGCCGTGCGCGGCGGGGGTGGGCGCGGGGCGCAGTCGGTGCGGGGCGGGCCGCGGCGGCGGGAGGGGAGAGGCGGGCTCCGCCGGCACACGCCGCCCCTGGCAGGGGGCCGAGCGCGCGCGAGGAGCCGCCGCCGCCGCTCGGGGTCGCCTGCAGCCCCAGATTCCCGAGCGCTCGGCTGGCATGGCAGCCACCTCGGCGCCGAGCCCCGCGGCCAGCTAGGGGCGGCCCCCCGGCCCAGCCCGTCGGATCCCGCTTGACTCTGCGCCCTGGGGACGCGTCGCCTCCCAGCCGGAGGTGAGAAACCAGGAGGACACGGACGCGTGGCGGGGACCCCAGGCCCAAGCGCGGCGGAGCGAGCGGGGGTGGGGCGTGGGGGTGAGAGCCAGGCCTGGGTGGGTGGGTGTCGGAGGACCCGGGTGGAGACCGCTTGCGGCCGGGAACTGGGAGCCGTTCCTCCTTCCCCGGGCCCTCGGGTCCTGTCGCGCTTGCCTCTCAGCGCTGTCCCCATCCCTGCGGACCCCTCCACCTGGACCGTGATCCCAACCCTGGCCATTCCCGCGCCGTGGCCACGCTCGCCGCTACCCATCCTTGGCCTCTTTCCCGCAGACCTGGCTAATGGGTTCCTCCTGTCTCCAGTCCCTTCGCCTGCTCATCCCTTCCTCGCCTCCACCCTTTCGCTCCCCACCCCGGTCTTCAGTCGTTGAGTCCCTCTCCTTCTCCGGCTCCTGTCACTTGGAACCGGTATCAGTGCCGCTATCTCAGCGTCCGGCCGCCTCCTAGCCAGTGCCATCCCACAGGTGTCCACACGTCTGGCCGTTCATCCGTCCGTCCCTCCTGGGGCCGGAACTGACCATGCCCAGCGGCTGCCGCTGCCTACATCTCATGTGCCTGCTGTGCATCCTGGGGGCAACCAGCCAGCCTGCCAGAGGTGAGCGCGCCCCAGGGATCGGGTCGCGGCCCTGTTCAGCGGTCCTCGCTGGCACGTTGACCTCTGCCGGCTAGAGACGGCACTGCAGCCGCCCCATTCCATCCGGCTGGCGAGTCCCGGGTGATCCCTAGGAATAGGACGCTCTCTCGTCGGTATTGCCATGCCCAAAGCTTGAGTCCATCTAACTACGGGAACCTCTGCCAAGTCCCGCGTCCCAGGAAGCCAGACCCTGACCCAGACTCACGCCTACTACGCCAATCTCTTTCAGCGGATGACTGCAGCTCCCACTGTGACCTGGCCCACGGCTGCTGTGCTCCTGACGGCTCCTGCAGGTACTTCCGCAGCACACGTGCGTCAAATCCTTTGCTCCCCACTTTTCCACCCATGAGCAGGTCAAAACCCAAAACAATGTTTAAGAGCTTAAGACGCTATTGTTTTCACACAACAGGATGACCAGTTCCCCGTTCCCCCTCCTCCCCTTCCCTCATCTCCTTTTGCCTCTTACTGGAGAGCTTGGATATCTGAGTTTTTATTCTCTCAAGGGCTTCTGTCCCTCGTGATGCCCGTAGAGACATCTGCAGCTTGAGAGTTCAGAGCCTGAGAGCCCCGGGAAAGAGGGAAATAAAGAGAAGTGTTGCTTGGGAAGAAAGGCTGCCTGAGGATGGGTGTTTTCCTTAGTGGATCCTGCAATGGATTCACCAGGGCAGACTGGGCAAATTCTGTGGCAGAAAAGAGTTTGGACACAAGGAGTGAGCCGACAAAGACAGGTTGTTACACGGGGCTCAAGTGCTGGAGTATTTGAAATGAGACATCCTTGGAGGGCTTATAAAAAAGTCACCTGGCAGTGGTGGCATATGCCTTTAATCCTAGCAAAGGCAGTGAGTTCAAGGCCAACCTGGTGAGTCCCAGGACAGCCAGGGCTACACAGAGAAACCCTGTCTTGAAAAACCAACACAAAACAACAGAAGTCTAGTGACTGTGAAGTGAGGCCGGGAAGACCAGGACTCCAGGCTAGCCTTATCGACTTGAGACTCTGATAAAAAGCAGGACAAAACGGACACCAGCCACTTGTTCTGGTGTCTGGAGGGACGATGACCCCGGTGACCTCAGAAGGTCACTCACTCTTTCAAATGTATGTAACCAGACACTCCAGGGATGGCACCAGAGGCCTTTACAGACAGTTTTGTTTCTTTAACAATACCCTTCAAGGGAGATGTTTTCTCAGCTTCCATGTGAGAAAACAGATAATGAAAAGCTAGATAAAACATAGATGCTGAGCTTGAATGCTGGTGTCTGTCTGTCTGATTGCTTATGTGTCTGTCTGCACAGCCCTCCACCTGCCTGGGGCTAGTTTGCTTTCCCTTTGGGGCTGTTGTCTGTCTGGAAGCCCTGGTTTTAACACATGCTCGCGTGCGCGCACACATCCTGACCCTGTGTTTTGTCCCACCAGGTGTGACCCAGGCTGGGAGGGGCCACACTGTGAGCGCTGTGTGAGGATGCCTGGCTGCCAGCACGGTACCTGCCACCAGCCCTGGCAGTGCATCTGCCACAGCGGCTGGGCGGGCAAGTTCTGTGACAAAGGTAGGGTAGAGCAGCCATTGGCTACAGAGCCCATGTGTTCTAGAAATCCATTACTATTTACTATTTACTGAGCGCCTACTGTGTCTTGTTCAAATCCTCAAATACATCCTTACTGATCTCATTTCTACCTGATGTCTGAAAGGATCCTCAACATCACCTCATGATGTTGGAAAGACAGCTGCTAAAAAATTGTACCCATTTTAAACATGACGTAACTACAGTCCACAGAAGAGCTGTAGCTCCTCTAAAGTCAGTGTGACAGGCCAGGAACTCCCAGAACTCTACTTCAGTACAGCTTTCCCCAGCAGACCATCCTGGCTGGGGATGGAGCTGAAGTATGAGCCACATGCACAGACCTTTGGATCTGGTCCACGTGGGTCCTGGGAAGCGAAGACGAGGGACTACCCCACTCTTTTTATCTCCTCTCTAGATGAGCACGTCTGTGCCTCACAGTCACCCTGCCGGAACGGAGGCCAGTGTGTGTACGACGGGGGTGGTGAGTACCACTGTGTGTGCCTGCCAGGCTTCCGTGGACGTGGCTGTGAGCGCAAGGCCGGACCCTGTGAGCAGGCAGGGTGAGTGCTGGGATCCGGGGGGGGGGGAGCTAGACCAGAACCTGGCAGGGAGGAAAAAGGCAGGACTGCCAGGGGAGTAGGAGACTGAGGGTCAGACCCACAGAAGGGCGCTTCAGGATAAAAGCCCCACTGTGGTAGTGTGCCGGGTTCAGCTTCTCAACCGTTTTTTTTCTATTTTATGTGTATGAGTGTTTTGCCTGCATATACGGCTGTGCACCACATTCATGCTTGGTGCCCAAGGAGGTGGTGAGCCTCCGTGTGGGTGCTGGGAATCGAACCCAGGTCCACTGCAACAAGAAGTGCTCTTAACCATTGAGCCAACTCTCTAGCCCCCCAGATTCTAAACCTTCCTCACCTCAAATGATGCTTTGGTAAGGAGGGTGGTGTGGGGAGGGAGGCTCCTAAGATTCCTTTTCCTTCCTCACAAAAGCAGACAAGCAGCCTTAAGAGTGGGCTCTTCCTGTGCGGATTATGAAATGGCCACAGGGCTGGACTTGCCCCATTGCCGCTACAGGCCTAAGAGCCTGTGGAGATAATATAGAGCACTTCTCTGAGCCTTGACTTTGGGCCTGACCCTGTGCTAACTGCTTGGGTTCCCTCATTTAGCCCACATGATGTGGCTATTTTTATTCTCATTTTAAAAATAAGGTTATCTGAAACCCAGAAGGAGCAGCCTAAGGTGACGGACGCGGCATGAAAGGGGGCGTCAGTGGTCAGGACGCCGACTGGCGGGTTGATACCCATGTTCTCTCCCGCCCTAGCTCCCCATGCCGGAATGGCGGGCAGTGCCAAGACAACCAGGGCTTTGCCCTCAACTTCACGTGCCGCTGCTTGGCAGGATTCATGGGTGCCCGCTGTGAGGTGGATGTGGACGACTGCCTGATGCGACCATGTGCTAACGGTGCCACTTGTATTGATGGCATAAACCGTTTTTCCTGCCTCTGTCCTGAGGGCTTTGCTGGACGATTCTGCACCATCAACCTAGATGACTGTGCCAGCCGCCCATGCCAGAGAGGGGCCCGCTGCCGGGACCGCATCCACGACTTCCACTGCCTCTGCCCCAGTGGCTACGGCGGCAAGACTTGTGAGCTTGTCTTACGTGCCCCAGCCCCTGCCACAGCGGGCACCCCACAGACACCCACCTCAGCTGTAGTTGTACCTGCTACAGGGGCAGCCCCCCACAGTGCGGGGGCAGGCCTCCTGAGGATCTCAGTGAAGGAGGTGGTGCGGAGGCAAGAGGCTGGGCTAGGTGAGTCCAGCCTGGTGGCCCTGGTGGTGTTTGGGTCCCTCACTGCCGCCCTGGTCCTGGCCACTGTGTTGCTGATCCTGAGGGCATGGCGCCGGGGCATATGCCCCACCGGACCCTGTTGCTTCCCAGCCCCACACTATGCCCCGGCTCAGCAGGATCAGGAGTGCCAGGTTAGCATGTTGCCAGCGGGGTTCCCTCTGCCGCCAGACTTGCTCCCTGAGCCTGGCAAGACCACAGCACTGTGATGGTGGCAGGGGCTCTCTGGCCCCCTTCCTCACCTCCTTCACACCTCAGACTGGAGGTCCGTCCTCACCAGCCCTCGGCTTTGGTCTACCCTTCCAGGGGATTTCAGCCTCACACCAGAAATACTATTTTTTTAAAACACAGAATGTAAGATAGGAATTTTATCAAATAAAATTATGAAAACGAAAGTGGGCTTTCTATGGAAGAAAAACTGGCCCAGAATTCTGGGCAAAGAGGCCCACGGTGGGCCGGATCTGAGGAAGCCTCAGCCTTCAACACACTGTGTGTGTGTGTGTGTGTGTGTGTGTGTGTGTGTGTGTGTGGTTTACGTGGGGAAGCCAGGGTGCCCTTTTCCATCTGGGGCAGTGGAGGAGAGGTAGAACCTCAGAGGAGAATGTAAACACGCAGCCCTGGTGGGAAGGAGCATAGCTCCCCTGGGCAGGCAGGCTCAGCGTCCTCCAGGGAGGGGGTGGGGGGCTCCCTGCTGGCTGCTCTGCAGGAGCTGCTGGAACAGTGACTGGGGCTGACTGCGCAGGGCAGAGGGCGAGTCCAGTTCTACCACCCTCCCGGCTTGCAGCACCAGCACCCGGTCAGAGTTTAGGATTGTGTTGAGCCTGTGTGGGAGAAGATTGTCAGAGATGGAAGATGGGGTACAATGTCCTAAAGAAAAGCTGACCCGATTTCCCTCCAGGTCCCTCCAGACTGCACAGATCTGTCCCCCACAGGTTCGAGTCCCTGGTTCTGTGCTATGGGAAGAATGGTGGTGTCTTTCCAGATAATGTGCTACCGAGGGCCTGGGGCTGTACCTGAAGGAAGAGGAGCTGAGGTCCCCAGGCCTTGACCCCCTGCCCACCCAATGCTGTCTCTGGGGTCTGATCTCCCTCTGGGCCTGCACTGTCCCCGAGTGTCCTCACACCTGTGGGCAATCGTCAGCACTGTCTTGCTGGCAAAGCGTTTGCAGATGGTCTGCTGGAGCAGCTGGTCTGTCTTCTGGTCCACACTTGCAGTGGCCTCATCGATGCATAAGATCTGGACCGTTTGGAGCAGGCAGCGGAAGGAAGAGAGACTGTAACCTACCTACAGTTCCCCACCCTCAGCTCCTCCCTGAAACCCCTCTCCAGCCCCCCTCCTCCCTCCTGGGTGTCCCTTCCTCTTGTCTTACCTTGGCATCTGTAAGAAGAGCCCTGGCCAGACACAGCAGCTGCCTCTGTCCCAGCGACAGGTTCCGGCCCCTCTCTCCCAGCTCTCCGTCCAGACCACCTGGAAGCAGAGCATCTCCACTGCGGAGGGCTGCCCTTTGCTTCTCACCCGCTCTTCAGGCCAGGGCCTGGCACTCACCCACAGCGCTGATCACCTCACTCAGGTGGCACTGCTCCAGGGCTTGCCACAGGGCCCCGTCCTCATGGAGGCCCTGGGGGTCCAGGTTCTCCCGAACAGTCCCACTGAACAAAAAAGGCTCCTGGGGGATGACAGCTAGCTGGGATCTGGGGAAAAAGGACATGGGGGGGCGCAGGCTGGAGATGTGTCTATCTTCTGTGGCACAGATTTGTCTATGGGGCCTGGCATTTCTAAGGAAATCTGGGGGTGAGATCCAAACATCACTCCCTCTGCTTCCCACCCTTTTTCCACCAAATCATCAGTTGTCAGCCACACACCTAGGACAGCACTGGTACTGTGAGAAGTACCAAAGAGATAAAGGCCTGGACCTGGCCTTATGGAATTACATTTTATTGAGGTGTTCAAAGCCAGAACCAATGGGCTGACCTGTGGTACTGACCCCAGAGACGGCAGTGGAGAGGCAGGAAATGAAGAGGGTGGGAATGGGGTGCAGGCACTTCTAAGCGGGAGGAAGTCAAGGGGCGAGGTCAAGCCGTAAGATAAAACCATCACAACTTGAGAGAGGGCAGAAGAGGCAGGCAGGGAGCTCTGGGCTTAGGATGAGACTTCCTTACCCTTTCCATGTTGTGGGACTGGGGGAAAACGATGCTAAGTTAAACTGGGAATGGGCAGCTATAACTTCAGATGAGGTCACTGTGGCCAAGTACACTTGACCCAGGCCCCAGGCTGCACCATGTACTGCCTACCACACCCGAGGCTCATGGCATCTTGGAATACAGCTCCTGAGAGGCTCTGATTTAGAAGGCAATGGCTAGTGTCTGGAGCAGAAGGTGTGCTCTGGGAAGTACAAGAAAGATGGAGATGGGGACGCACCCAAGCTGGGGTCGCAGCTGACCTGTCCTCGCCTATCCACCTCATCTTCCTTGTCTGCTGACTGGCTGCCCTGAGTCTACTTACACTCCCCAGAGTAGTCCCACTGCCCTCCTCCCTCCTCACAAGTCACCTGTCCCCCAGACCTGAGCTCAGCCAGCTCCAGCTGGCTGGTGTCCACGCCATCTAGCAGCACCCGCCCTGCGCTGGGCTCCAGCAGCCGGAAGAGCACCAAGAACAGGGAAGACTTGCCGGAGCCTGTCCGGCCTACAATGCCCAGCTTCTCTCCGGGCTCCACTCGGAAGGTCACCCTGTCCAGGGCATTTGGCAGCCCTGGCCGGTATACCAACACCACGTCCTGGAACTCCACGCTTCCCTGGGTCAGCCACCTGATGCCCTGCTGGGGTGTCTGTGGGTCAGAGGTGAAGGGAGAACGATGTTGAGGACAGAGTCGGAGGATGGAAAGAGGACATGAGTGGAGAATGGCAGGTGTGATCACATGATCACAGAGGTGCAGGAAACAGGGAGAGAGGAGAGGATGGACATGGACGGAGGGGACCGTGGAGAAAGGTGCCAGTCAGATGAAGAGGCTCAGGGATGTGAAAAGACGCCAGGGACGGGGAAGGCTGGCCGGGGGCGGCAGGGCAGACTCACCTGCGGTGGCTGGCCTCGGGGCTCCTGAGGAATGTCGCAGGCATACTCCTCCAGGCGCTCGACACTCACCATCATGCCTTCTGTCTGTGTGAAGCTGCTCACCAGGCCCGAGAGCAGGCCCGTCAAGGACAGGGCATAGGACAGCACGAGGCCCACCAGCCCTGGGGAGAGGGACAGCCTCTGCTAGGGGATGTGTGTGGGAGAGGGTGTGCAGAACAAGAGGCTCCCAGCCCTGGACTGCAGGCGGTCAAAGGGGAGAGGAGCAGGCAGACGACAGGAGCTAGGCCGGGGCAGAGAAGGCTGGCTGGAAGGACTGGAGTCCCCTGGAGAAGGAAGCTCGGAGGGGTGGCGGGCAGAGACCAAGGAGGACCGGGGACAGAGCAGAAGGGCTAGGGGTAGGCGCGAGGAAAGGATGATCACAGAAGCCTTGGGCTGGTCCCAGATCCACCACCGCCTGTGGACTCCTTAGCATTAAAAGGAGGGTGATGATGGTACTGATGAAGCATCCTCACAGGGAACACTGGGCAGGAGGTGACAATGGTGGGGGACGGGGGGGGGGGGAGGGAGAGGCACCGGGGGTCTGGGTCAAGGACCTGGAATGACTTGCTCCTAAAGTAAGGGTGACGGGTCCCTGGGCGGCACCTGGGTTGGCAAGGCCCTGCTGGTGCTGTACCAGGGCGATGGCGGCGATGGCGCTGACCACGGCTGCCCCCATGAGCTGCAGTCGAATGTCCAGCCACTGTGTCGTGGCACAGGACGCAAACTGGCACCTCTGGTTTAGCTCCAAGAGGTGCTGGTTCTCCTCCTCAAACCTGGGGAAGGAAGAGAAGGCACACCACTGCTGCGCTGGCCTCGCCCTTCCCCGGCACCCTTCCTGGAAGCCGGCCTACCTACCACCTGCTCCACCTCACTCCCTGATTTCACACTTCCCAAGTGTCCTCTCCCCGCTGTCTACCCAAGGACAGGCTCCTTTACTTCTAACCCTGTCCCGTATGCTCCCCCATTACCGTCCCCCCGCCCCGACCCCGACTCTGGCTGGGAGATGCACCTGTAAGTGGCCCCTGCAGCCCGGAGCACCGGGAGGCCTGCCAAGGTGTCAGCCAGGTGGGTGTAGAGCGGAGACAGGGTGAGGCTGCCCAGGCGCCGCAGCTCCCGGAAGGACGCCCTGTAGCGCAGCTGCACTCCGTAGTAGATGAAGCCCAGAGGCGGCAGCAGCAGCAGCAACCAGGGCAGACCGGAACCCAGCACAACCAGGAGGCCCAGCAGGCCTACGGAATTGGCCAGCAGGATGTTGAGGAGGAAGGGCAGGCTGTCGTCCACACAGGCTACATCTGAGGAGAAGCGGTTCAAGACCCGGCCCGAGGGCGTGGAGTCGAAGAAAGTCACGGGTGCCTGGAAGAGGGAGGGGTTGGCCAAGGTCAAGGGCTGCAGATAAAGAGCTGGAGGGCAGGTTGGTGAGGGGTGAGGTAGGAAAGATGGCCTTCAGTAGAGAAAAGAGCAATGTATCCCCAAAGTGTGGGAAGAGAGAATCGGTGGAACTCGGCGGGAACTGCCTCAAGGTGAGAAAGACTCCAGTTCCTCAGGCCAGTGGCAGCCCTACAAGGCCGTGCCAAGCATCCATCACCTTCTGGGCTGGACCCGCTTACCGCTCTTTCAAGAGCAGAGAGCTAATCTTTCTCTACGAGATGGGCACGTTAGGCCAACAAGTGAGCCGTAGATGTCAGGAGGAAAACCCTGCCCGTGGCTGGCTGGAGTGTGGCATTGCCAGTTAAAGGTGTGGTCATGGGCTGGCTTGAAACCCAAGAGACTCCTGCCTCAACCTTCCAAAGTCTGGGCTTACCGGTGTGCACCACCAGGCCTGGGAGGGGTGGATCTCTGAAATAGCTCTAGATAAAAATTGCCAATAACTAGGAATAAAAATATATTCACAGAGTGGGGCATAGTTGTGCACACCTTTAATCCCAGCCAAAACAGGCGGACCTCTGTGAGTTTGAGGCCAGCCTGGTCTTCATAGTGAGTTCCAGAACAGCCAGGACTGCATAATGAGACACTCTCAAAAATAACAACAATACATGCACAAGAAATAAAAATTTAAAAACATTCATGCACATGAAACACAGGCATTCTCTAATGAACAAGCGAAAAAGATAACATATTAACCCCCTTAGTAAGGATGCGTATCGAGAAAGGGAAGGGAAGAGGAAACAGTATAGACATGAAAGGAGATAAAGAACACAAAAGAGAAAACAGGCCTTGCATGAACTACAAAGTCAAGCCTTAGCACCTCAAGTCCAAGATGAAACTCAGGAATGTTCTCTTGTTTGCCCTCTTTATGGATGAAAACAGGCTGAAACCATAGACTCAAACCCAGCCACACGGACTCCGAGGTTTCTGGTCTGAGATTGTTATACGCTGCCCCCTCTGTCAGAGGCTGCAGTGTGGACTGCGGGACACAAGCCGGGACCCCTCCCACCTTCCCATCACCTCACCTTGAGGAGCTGACGCAGCAGGCGGTGGTGTAAGGTGGCAGCTGCTTGAAGAGCCCCTGCCGCAAAGAGCACCGCCCGGAGGAGGGTGCACAGGGAGTTGACGCCAGCAATGGTGGCGTACACGGTGAGGTAGAAGTGGACATCTGAGGAGCCATTGGAAGCAGCTCCGAGCAGCGGGATGCTGAGTAGTGGGGAGGAGACTGTAGGTAACCCAAAGAAGGCCTACTCAGGGGTCCCTTCCCTTCTCTTTTCCCACCCTCTAAAAGACACAGTTCCAAGCCTGCCCTCCCTCCCTAGAGGTTACTGGAGAGCACCAGGCCTCCTCCCGGCCTCGGCCACTCACTAGAAGTTTCTGGAGGAAAAGAGAAGCAGCGGTGGGGAGAAGAGCACTGTGGATCCTGGGCTGGAGGAAGCTGGGCCCTCCGGAGAGCTATTCCTGGCTGTCTTCAGCTGAGAGAGCCAGTGAGAAAGCCACCAGTCAGCACCGTTGCGTGTGGCTGGACGTGGATGGGAGGAAGAAGCTGCAGACCTCATCTGCTTGCTCTGCTGCTCAGACACCACACTCTCGGCCCACAACAGTCTCCCTCTTCTGCACTCCGCCCTGAGCCTCCACATCTTACCACTACCCTTGCTTCTTCCTACTGCACACTGTCCCTAGACCTATCACCCCTCAGCTCTGTGGACAACTTGACCAATTTTGCAGAATGGAACTTGCCTGGATGGCAGATCAAAAGAGAGCTGTGGAAACCCAGTGTGGTGGTGCACACCTATGATTTCCACACTCAAAAGCTGAGGCTGGAGGATTGCAAATTCAAGGCCAACCAACCAGCTTGAGCTGCACAGTGAGACCCTGTCTCAAAAAACCATAATAGTACTTTTTTTTTTTTTTTTTAAAGATGACTATGATGAGGGATGGAGAGATGGCCCAGCAGTTAAGAGCTCTTGTGGCTCTTGCAGAGATCCCAGGTTCAATTCTCCAAACCCACATGATCATTCACAACCATCGGTAACTCCAGTCCAGAGGATCCGATGTCTTTGGACCCGTGTGCACCAAGCATACATGGTGCACGACACACATGCAGGCAAACATCATACAGAAAATGGATATTTAGTTAAAAAGGAGGACTACGATGGAGTCTAGCTGACCACCGGAATCCTCAAAATTGGGGCACACTTTTTGTACAACTGTTGTCTATGCGTGGTAAGGCTCTGAGCTTGGGGTGATTCCCAGGTGACTAGAGTCATGAGCACCTGGACAGCACGGCTGGGGATGCGGTGGAGGGGGCAGGTAAGGACCTTCTGGGGTAGCCTCACCTTGCATGAGAAGCAGAGAGACGAGGATGGCGATGGCCAGGCCGCTGCCCATGGCCCTCCAGTACGCTTGGTACACATGCAGGGCCACAGCTCCCTCATTTTTGCTTTCTTCCTGCACTAGGCGACCAGATGTGCTCTGCTCCATCTCCAGCCCCTCTGCTGTTTTCTCTGGGTTCTGTACTGACAGGGACTTGCCTGTGAGAATCAGGAAGGCCTCAGAGGAATTACGCTTGACATGGGAATGTTTTACAGGAGCAGGCAGGCTTTAAAAATCATTTCCCTTGTGTGCTGATAAAAAGCAGAGTTCCAGGACAGCCAGGATAAAACAGAGAAACCCTGTCTCAAAAAGCAAAACAAAACAAAACAACAAAAGCAGCCCAGGACTGGCGAGGGCAGCAAGCCTCTGAAGAGCGTGACGGGTCCCAGAGTTTGACTCCTAGGACTTTGAGGAAAAACAAAGGAAAAACAAACATTTCCATGTGGTGACATATCTATGATCTCGAGGCCAGTCTAGGCTACTCTGGAAGTTCAAGGCCAGCCTGGGCTGTATAATGAGATCCTGTCTCATCTCTTCCATGACACACATATAGACACAAAGGGGAAAACTCCCAGCCCTTTCTGCCCACCTGAGTCAGTCACTTGTTCCTCCTCAGCCCAGGCTGTGGGGGCAGCTTGAACCAATGGCAGAATCTCAGAGGGAGGCCCTGGAAGGCGGCAGGGGAGGAGGCTGTTATGGGTCTACACTATGCCTTTCTAAATGCGTGTGTAATCCCACCTTCCTTCCCCCTCTCTGGCCATTCTCGCCAGCCTGCCCAGTAGGACTCATTAGGTCCATTGCTGTGTGCCTGGAGTGGAGCCCACAGACGTTCCATAGCCATGAGTAAGGCCCGCCCCCCACACCTGCACCGGTATCATCTGTCAATACTGTGGCGGAGCCTTTTCTCAGGTTCTACCTCAATTCCTGATATTCCGGCTGGGCCTCACGTCTCCCTACTGCTTTGCCAATGAGCTCTGCAGGTGGCCATGCCGCTCTGGACAATAATCCATCAGAGCTCTGCTGTTCTTTCTTTACAAGAAGGTTGTTCCTTCGGGTCAGGTCACTGCTCACTTCATGACTGCTTTCAAAGCTCCCAGGCAGCTAAGTTCTAAGAGCTCAGGCACATTGCCATACACGCCCCCGCCCTGCCCCCATCCCACCCTGGTCTCCTGTTTCCTCAGGCTGGTTCTGTGGAAGGGTGGCAGGATCCGCGACACTCCACCTGTCATTCCACATCACACCAGGGCAAGCGTTTTCTTCACCACGTTACCTGTTCGGACCAGGTGCCCGGCCTCCATCAACAGCACCACATCAGCCCTCTCCAGGTACTCAGTGCGGTGGGTGCACAGCAGCCGGGTCGTGTGGCTCAGCACTCCCAGGATGCACCTGTGTAGCAGGTGGTTGGCCACATCTGCATCCACAGCAGCCAGAGGGTCGTCAAGGAGATAGAACGCTTTCTCCTAGACAGAATGAACATGGCAGGCACGTGCGTCTAGTGCTTTGCTGGGCGCCAGTGCCTCAGGCCTTTATTTTTGCCTTGAATTAGAAAATAGGGGGTAGGATAGCCAATAACTAGGAACATGGAGTGAGGGAGGAAGACATCAACAAAAATATTCCTAGCCCCTCCTCGGCCAAGCTCCCACAGTGCTAGATCACTTCCATACCCCTGACCTAACTACCTACGCACCCGCCCAACCTTAACTTACCTGGTAGACAGCTCGAGCGAGCGCAATCCGGGCCCGCTGCCCACCACTGAGAGTCACACCCTTCTCCCCCACCTCTGTCTGGTCTCCGGCAGGCAGGATCTGAAGGGACAGACACCCAGCGGTTAGCAAATTCCCCACACCTTCTACCATGTCTCCTTTCCTTTGTAGGAAAGATCACAAGGCCTTCTAAGCTTGAGACCGCACTTCAGTTTGGGACGAGTGATTTAGAGGAAATAAGCCCAAATTCTAACACCTGGCAGCTACTGAACACTTACTATGTACTTAACACCTTCTAGGCTGTGGTGGTTTAAATGAGAATGGTCTCCATAAGGCTCTCATGTGTTTGAACACTTGGTCCCCAGCTGGTGGAACTGTTTAGGAAGGACTAGGAGGTGTGGTCTTGCTGGAGGAGGTGAGTCACTGCAGCCGGTCTTTGAGGTACAAAAGCCAACGTTATTCCCGGTTAGCCCTCTTTGCTTTGTGACTATGGTCTCAAGGTGTGAGCTGTTCACTACTACTCCAGCACCATGCCTGTCTGCCTGTTGCCATGCTCCCTGCCATGATGGTCAAGGACCTCTGCAACTGTAAGCCCTGACTAGCTCTTCCATAAGTTGCCTTGGTCATGGTGTTTTATCACGGCAATAGAAAAGTGACTAAGACAGGAATTGTATCATTGGAAGCCAGGAAGATCTCATAAAGTTGGCATTATTTCCTCTCCACAAATGGGACCAAAGCACAGGTAGGTAAACCATCTTGCCTGTACGATGTGAAATAAATGATAAAGGGATACAAGATGACCCTTGATCAAAATCAAAGGCCTCGTGTCCAGGGAAGTTCCATATTTATCTGAGCAGGCCAGGGGTGGCAACAGTCCTGGAGGAGACATGGGGATTGGCTGGAGAACTCACAGGAAAAATCTGGTTTCTCTCTTATGCTTTAAGTACTTGGCTTGTGGGTATGGGGCAATGTATTGGACTCAGCAGCTTTCCCAAGGATTCTAAAGAAGATTTGACTCTTCTAAACCTTCCTATTGGGTAGGCCAAGCCTCACAGAGAACTAGCCTGGTTTTGGAGGCCTCAGGGCTCTTCTAGCTGCTGTGTGCAACACCCTACCCATCCTCCTTGGGCCTTACAGGGAAGTGGAGACCACGCAGCTGAACACTCTAGGAGGCCCAGGGGCTGATGCTTGCCCTAGATATGTGACACCTGTGCAGAAGCACTTCCCAGAGAAGTAAGTCTAGTCTGGAGTGTTGGGGACATATGGGGAAGCAGGCAGGTGAGGGTGTCGAGACAGGTACTCACGCTGAGATCATCGTTGAGGGCGCAGGCCTCCAGCACCTCCATGTACAGCCGGGCATCAAATGTCTTCCCAAAGAGGATATTGTCTCGGATGGTGGCACACTGGATCCAGGGCTCCTGGGTGGCCAGTCCAAAGCCTTTGGACAGCCCTGACACTGACAATGACCCACAGAGCCTGCAGAGAGCCAGGGCAGCACGGGGACCAGCTCCTTACTGAGCCCTTGCATGCCCAGGCCCTGTCTCCCGGACGCTTCCTCAGATGTAGCTGGCAGCCTCTGAGGTCAAGAGGTCCTGGCTGTGGGCTCACGATGGACTGGAGAAAGCAGCTCTTTGGCTCCAGCCCAGCAGCGTCCTATAGACACTGTGGAACCCAGGTGTGGCTCATCCTCACCTGCAAGCATGCCTCCCTCAAATCTTCACCCCTCTCTGGACTTCTTCCCTATTTAGCCACATCTATGACAGCAGATGTGACCTCTCTTCTTGTTCTAACTCTTATGACGCGCTACTGCAGTGGTTCTCAACCTGTGGGTCTCGACCCCTAGGCCCACCAGAAAACACAGATATTTACATTATAATTCATAGCAGTAGCAAAATTACAGTTATGAGGTAGCAACAAAACTAATTTTATGGCTGGGGGTCACCACAACATGAGGAACTGTATTAAAGGGTCGCAGCGTCAGGAAGGGTGAGAACCACTGATCTAGTGTTAACAATGATCTCCCCGCTCCTTTTACTTGTCAAGTTTTGTCAGATTTTTTGAGATAGGATCTCATGTATCCCAGGCTAGCCTTGAACCTGCTGTATAGCCAAGCATGACTTAAACTTCTTATCCTCCTGCCTTCACCTCCTGAGAGGTGTAGATTTATACCACTACGCCCAGTTTTATGTGGTATAAGTTAGGCAAGCACTTTACCAGTTGAGCAAATCCTAGCCCAGATTTACTTTGACGACCTCTGAATCTCCAGACTGAAACCACCACCCTAGAAAGGGGCTGAATTTTACCCTTTTTGGTATATGTGCACCCCCCACTCCTCCACATACACACACACACACACACACACACACACACACTCACTCACTCACAACATTCCCACATACAGCAGGGGCCCAGGAAATCGCTACTGAAGGGTGGAGCCAGAGTCAGGGGCACACTGACAGTTTGTTACCTGTGGAGCTCCCCAGTGATGGCGGCCAGCAGCGAACTCTTCCCACAGCCCACCTTTCCCACGATGCCCACCAGGACGCCCTGCAGGGAAGCCACACAGTCAGCACTGCCTGACTGCAGGGGGAAGGGGTTGGAACAACAGTCTCCCTCGTGATGTTCTTGACTGACCCTCTGGGCCTCTCTGGGCCTCAGGTAAGTCTTCAGGGAAAGATGTCTCTCCACCCCTCGGACAGTGTGGGCCTCAGTGACGGCCTGCGTCTGTCCCAGAGAAGGTGCATGCTTTACTCTCAGTTTCAGCCTGTAAAAGGCCTCTGAGGGAGAGAGACCTGCCAGAGGGAAGAGGAAGGTATCTAGGACTCCTCAGGTATGCTGAGGCAGGCACGGGAGGAGGGATTCCTGTCTTTGGGGCCATGAGGCTGGGTTACATGCCTGTCACACTGGGCAAAGGCAGAGCTCTGCAACAGGCCCTTTCTTGCGATCTGAAATTTAAACCATCCTGTTCTTCCTTCATTTCTTAGTTACGATGTACAGTCACAGAGCTGTTTCCTGGCTCAGGAAGAAAATCCAGGAATGTGCAGGGGCCTCTGCAGCTTTGTCCAGGATGCCCACTCTATGTAAGCCTGGCTGACCTATCTGCAGGTGGGCATCTTTCTAGAAATGAGGGATCCGGGCTCAGGCCGCTCTTCCTTGGCTAGAGCTTACACGTTGGAAGACTGGCTGCAGTCACACTTCTGCTCAATGGAGAGTCCGCAGACAGCGCGAGGCCAACACACAAGCAGGCCAGGAGCGCTGCAAGTTGAGGCCTGGTCCTGGGCCGCTTCTAAGATCTGTGTTCTTGTCTTGGACTCTGTGACTCATCTATGTATTCTTATTACAAATTCTTGTTTGCTTAGGCTAGCTCCAGTGGGTTTCTATGACTTCCATCTATCTATACGTAAAAAACCCCCAACACATTAGTAAAATTCCTTTGAACAATTCCAGCCCTGTCTTGCCTGAACTAAGAAGAAAAACAAAACATTCAACAAAAGCCAGAAACGTGAGCCAAATGTGGTAGAGGCCATTCAGCCATTGCTGGAGAACTCTGGGTTGAGACATGGGGCAAAGGGTTAGACAAAGTTCAGGAGAGCAGAAACTCAGGACCAGAGTGAAGACGTCACCGTCCTGTAGGAATGTCCCATTACAAGCTCTTTGACTATATACGCCGTGTCAGGAGTCACAAGGCATGGCTTTTGTCACGAGACCACATGGGGATCACCTAAGTTGTTTGTAAAAGTCCCTGGGGTCTGTCTGAACTGTCCTGCAGCTGGAAAGGGACACAGGAGGGGTACAAACACACCTTTGGACCAGGTGAGTGTGAGCTGCCCATATTGGGAGGAGTGAGCAGTGTGAGAAGAAGGTAGGGAAGAGTGGGATGCACACGTGAAGGGGTTGTCTCCCCTCGGATTGGAACCTGCACACCAAGCCCCACCTATCCTTCCCTCCCAGGAGAGCTGCATCAGCCTTGTGTACCCGTCTGGGCAGCCTGCTTTTCGGGAGCTCTCCCAGGGTGTGTGCCTCACAAACCTTTTTCACATTGAGGTGACTGATGAAGGTCTTCTGGCTCGTGCCAATCGGGTCCCAGGAGAACAGGGCTTCATGCAGCTCCAGTGCCGTGGATGGCTCCGTGGGGGGATCTAAACGGAAGGAGCCACTCATGCCATGCTCCTCCACCAATCATTCATCCCATGCTCCTCCACCACTCACCCCATGCTCCTCCACCACTCATCCCATGCTCCTCCACCACTCATCCCATGCTCCTCTACCACTCATCCCATGCTCCTCCACCACTCATCCCATGCTCCTCCACCACTCATCCCATGCTCCTCTACCACTCATCCCATGCTCCTCCACCACTCATCCCATGCTCCTCCACCACTCATCCCATGCTCCTCTACCAACCACTCACCCCATGCTCCTCCACCACTCACCCCATGCTCCTCTACCACTCACCCCATGCTCCTCCACCACTCACCCCATGCTCCTCTACCACTCACCCCATGCTCCTCCACCACTCACCCCATGCTCCTCTACCAACCACTCACCCCATGCTCCTCCACCACTCATCCCATGCTCCTCCACCACTCATCCCATGCTCCTCTACCAACCACTCACCCCATGCTCCTCCACCACTCACCCCATGCTCCTCCACCACTCACCCCATGCTCCTCCACCACTCATCCCATGCTCCTCTACCACTCACCCCATGCTCCTCCACCACTCACCCCATGCTCCTCCACCACTCACCCCATGCTCCTCTACCAACCACTCACCCCATGCTCCTCCACTACTCATGCCATGCTCCTCCACCACTCACCCCATGCTCCTCCACCACTCACCCCATGCTCCTCCACCACTCATCCCATGCTCCTCCACCACTCACCCCATGCTCCTCCACCACTCATGCCATGCTCCTCCACCACTCACCCCATGCTCCTCTACCAACCACTCACCCCATGCTCATCCACCACTCATCTGCTGGGATGTAGTGGGGAAAGCAGTGGACGTCACTGAGTCACCTGTCCCTTATCGACCTGTCCAGAGCTAATTTAGCCTGAGTCTGTTGAGTCTAGCTTTTGTTCCTGACTTCTCTGGAAACATCTATGCACACAGTCCAAGAGGCTAAGGCTGGAGAGGTGACTCAGTGATTGTGAGCACTGTTCCAGAGGACCCCAGTTTGGTTCCCAGGATCCACATGATAAGGCTCACGCCTGTTAACTTTAGTTCAAAGGGAACTTCTGGCCTCCGTTGGGTATCTGCACACATGTGGCACACATACACATACTTAGATATACATACATACACAAAAAATAAAATAAGTCTTAAAACCAAAAGATTGTATCACCCCCCTCACCGTGTACTGGGTTCTTCCCTCTAGGCCCTTCCCCCCGTTACCAGGGCTGTAGTAGGCCTCAGGGTTGTAGTTTGGAAGGTCGAGGAACCGCTGGATCCGGTCCAAGGATACTTTGGACTCCAAGAGGCCATTGATCACCCAGGGGAAGTTGTTGAGAGGAAGAATGAGCAGCCGTACCAGCGCCAGTGCCGTAAACACCTAAGTGGGGGTGAGGGCGAGGCGTTAGTCCCTGAGTCTTGCTCTAAGGGTGGCCCTGTGGACTGATCTCCGGAGGCAAGAACAGGGCAGCAGCAGACCTAAGGAGCTGGCTGGGCTACCCTGGGGTTGGAAATGGCAGAGGCCAGCCTGGTCTACAGAGTGAGTTCCAGGACAGCCAAGGCTACAAAGGGAAACCCTGTCTTGAACCCCCTCCCCCCAAAAAAGACAGAGGTGGCCATCCTAAGAATTCTAGAAATTCTGAATGTTCCTTAAGAATGTAGGTTACTATTTTTGTTTGTTGACTTTTTGAGACAGGGTTTCTCTGTGTAGCCCTGGTTGTTCTGGAACTCGCTTTGTAGACCAGGCTGGCCTCTAATTCACAGAGATCGGCTGCTTCTGCCTCCCGAGTACTGGGATTAAAGGCGTGCGCCACCACGCTTGGCTGCAAGTTACTATGCTGATGCTGGAGACAGATCAGAACCTCACACACGGTAAGCACTGGCTCCTACATGGAGCTACACACAAACCCCCAAACTTCTCTTGATGAGCACATAACCTAGGTCACTCTGAGACTTCCTTGTAATCTGAGTGACAACAAAGGTCACTAGCCTTGGTCAGACCTAACACTAGATTATTGACCCCTGCCCCAAAGGCCACATCAATCCCAGTTAGATGGCAGCCTGGGCTACACAGGGACACCTTGTCTGTCTGTCTGTCTGTCTGTCTGTCTGTCTGTCTCTCTCTCTCTCTCTCTCTCTCTCTCTCTCTCTCTCTCTATATATATATATATATATATATATATATATATATATATATATATATATATACATATATGCACTTCTCCACAAAAGGACTTAACCCCAATGGAGATGAAGAAAGGAATCCCTTCACACACACAAAGAGCTATATATCCAAGATCATAGAAAAATACCCTCAGAGAGCACCTCCTTCGCTGGGAAAGGACAAGGCAGCCAGGGGTCCTCTTTCTTCCCCGCCCCCAGTTAACACTAAGGGCCTGAGCCCACATTTCCACTCCATAGCAGCCCCTTCCCATTTCTTCCTAGCCATCCTCTCCCTCTGCTGGCTGGTTTTCTGTCAACCTGAGGAGGACTTGAGAAATTGTCTCCATAAAACCTTTCTCAACTGAGAAAACATCTCCATAAGATCAGGCTGCAGTCAGGCCCATAGGGCATTTTCTTAATTAGTGATTGATGGGGGAGGGTCCAGCCCATGGTGAGTGGTGCCATCTCTGGAGAGGTGGTCCTGGGTTCCATAAGCAAGCAGGCTGAGCAAGCCACGAGGAGGAAGCCAGTAACATGACCTCTGCATCAGCTCCTGCCTCCAGTTCCTGTCCTGCCTGAGTTCCTGTCCTCACTGCTTTTGATGATAAACTGTTACATGGAACAGTGAGTGGAATAAACCCTTTCCGCCCCAAGTGGCTTTTGGTCATGGCGTTCCATCACAGCAACAGCAGTCTTGGCATAGTCTTGGTAACCCGAAGACCCCTCCCCAGCTCTCACCTTGGTGGCCGTGAGCTGGTGCCCCATGAGGACGTAGGTGACGAAGATGACAATGCAGGTGACCACAGGCAGAGCAGCCCACAGGTACACGCAGGCTGCATCCAGGTATTTGATGACCCGGAGTCGTCCCAACTCTTGAGACCGGAAGGCCTTTACTCGGTCCCCCAGGGCCTGCTCCCACCCGAAGAACTTGATGACTCGAATGCCACTCAGCAGCTCTGTCATGAGCTGGAGACAGGGACAAGAGAGCGGTGTGAAGCTGAGACATCGCTCACACACCTCCGCTTGGCTGCCGGGTGGGCTCTCCCTCTGGCTGGAGGACCCCAGAAGCCCCTCACCTTAACCCGGGCATCCTTGTGGTGTAGCATCTCCTGATTGCTGGCCATGATGCGGGTGGCAATCACTTTGTTGATGGGTACCAGCAGCAGTGCCAAGACCAACCCAGCCACGAAGGCCATGCCCACCTGCTGGTACAGCAGGTAGAGGGTGATGGCCAGTTGCAGAGGCAGGCCCCAGGCCTCATGGAAGCTGCCAGCAAAGTTGAGCAGCCTCTCGGAGTCGGTGCCTAGTAGGTTCAGGGCCTCCCCAGTGGGAGGACGGCTAGGCCCAAGCTGCAAGGCCTTCCGGTAGAGGATGCTCAGCACAGCGCCCCGGGCCTGAAGCGTCACTTTCCGGAGCTCATACCCATATTGATTCTGCAGCACCGCACTTATCACAGCCCCACTGGCCAACCCCAGGACGTAGAGCAGGCCGTGGCTTAGGGGCTCCTGCCCTTCCTCCAGGAAGCCCACCAGCAGGGAGAGCAGCAGAGGCCCAGAGAACGCCAGCATGGTCCCCACCAGCTTCAACAGTCCAAGGGCCAGGTAGCAACATCCAAAGGCCCCATACAGGGCCCTCCACAGTTGGGCCCCCTCCTTCCAGTGTGCTTGGAAGGCGCGGGCCAGGTAGGCAGGATGCAGCCTTCGGGGGAGTCGGCAAATGTCCTGGGGCTGCCGGAGCTCTCCACGGACTCCGCGAGAAAGCAAGGGTGCCAACCAGGCATAGGAAAAACGTGACAACCAACTCTCTCCATCTTCAGCCACCTCTGTTTCTTGACTCTCAGAGGTCAGGAAGTGTTCCTGAGTCCAGGGCTCTCGTGGCCCCCCAAGGGCTGCCCAGCCCAGTCCATAGGCCAAGACTGCTGCCAGCTGCAGAATGAGAAGACAGACACGGCCCAGGGGTCCTGGGAGAAGCGGGGGCAGGAACGTGCCTCGCTGGCAATGCCACAGCAGAGTCAGAACCAGGGCTGGAGCTGGTAGGAAGGCTGCCAGAGCCAAGGCCGAGGGTCCACGGGAGCGGCCATGACGGGAATGAACCAATGCCCACAGGGCCAGGCTGTGGGTGAACCAGGCCACAGCCGTCACACACCCTGCCAGCACCTCTAGCCCTATGGGCCCTGGGCGTGACCCTGGAGGCAGAGCAACTGGAAGGAGGTCTAGCAGCGGGAAGACAGACAGAAGGAAGGAAGCTGTGAGTCGGAGGCGCCAGCCAGGACTGAAAGGTGGGATGTAATCGGAAGTCCTAGCGAGAAAAGAAAAGGAGGGTACATTACGGCTGACTCCAGGCTCAGACACGCCCATCACCTCCAACAAGCTAGATGAAATAAATTCCCTTTCTGGCCTGTGCATGGCCTCCCTGCTCTACTTTACCCTGGAACCCAAAGCCTTCCCTTACGGGAAGCCTTCCCAGATTGCCCAATCAATTTTCTCATTTACCCACAGGCTTTCTGATTCATTCTTTTGCTACAGGTACTAACAAGTCCGAGTTAAAGTTATATGTACCATGAAGATTCTAATTAGAAAAAAAAAAACCCCACAAATTTTACACAAAGATAAACATTTTTATAAAAAGGATCCACATGAGAATACCCTAAATTCATCTGAAGCATCCTGGGGTGACATGTACTTATAACAGCTCTTGTCCTCTAACAGGAGAGTCTACATTTACAACACCTCAGAATACTCTGCTCCAGCCTTCCCCCAGGTGTGGGTCTCTGTGTGACCTCTCAGCTCAAGAGGATCATCTTTCACTTCATCTACATCTTCTTAACATCAAAAATGTTTTTCACAAACGAAAGGTTTATATTAAGAATCAAATACAGGGGCTGGAAAGATGTCTCAGTCTTAGTGGTTAAGAGCATTTGCTGCTCTTCCCAAGGACCTGAATTCAGTTCCGAGCAGCCATGTTGGGCAGCTCACAACTGCCTATAACTCCAGCTCCAGAGCATCCTATACCCTCTGGACTCCACAGACTCAAGAGCATGCACACACGTGCAATACACACACACACACACACACACACACACACACACACACACACACACGAGAGAGAGAGAGAGAGAGAGAGAGAGAGAGAGAGAGAGACAGCGAGCATACACTTTAACACACACATATACATATATTAAAAAAAAAAAGAATCAAATACAGGCTGGAACCAAGTGTGGAAGTACACACCTTTAATTCCAGCGCTAGGAAGGCAGAGGAAGGTGGTCAGTTTGAACTCTGAGTTTGAGGCCATCCTGGTCTACTTAGCAAGTTCCAGACCAACCAGGGAACTACATAGTAAAATCCTGAAAAAACAGAAAGCCTCAAATACAGGCTGGGTTTGGTGGAGCACATGTGGTAACCAGCAGTTGGGAGGTAGGTTAGGAAGACCATTAGCTCCAGGCAAAACGGGGCTATTTGACACCCCATCTTAACACCTCTCTCCCCATAAATGGAATCAAACACAAGGCCAGGCATGATGGTACACCCTTGTAATCCCAGCACCAGACAGGGTGGAGATGCAAAGATCTCCATGAGTTGGAGGTCAGCCTGGTCTACACAGAAAGTTCCAGCCCAGCCTAGGCTACATAGCAAAGTTTTGTCAAAAAATCAAATAAAGAAAAATTTGTAGCAGTGAATGTCAGAATGCATTGAAAGTTCACATAAAAGAAAACTGGGCAGGGGGAGGCATGGCACGGGACAGATGGCTGTTCTTTCGGAATCTGAGTTCGGCTCCAAGGACCTGCAGGATAGCTCACAGCCCTCTGTAACGCTACTTTTAGGGCACCCACTGCCTTCTTTTGCCCTCCAAGGGTACCAGACATGCATGAACTACATATAAATACATGCAGGCAAGCCCTCATCTACATAAAATTCAAGAAAAAGAGAAGAAGCAGAGGCTGGAAAGATGGCCTAGCAGGGCTGCTCTTCCAGAGGACCAAGGGGTTCAGATCCCAGCAACCGGTTACATAGTGGCTCATAGCTGTCTGAAACTCCAGTTCCAGGTGATCTGATGCCCTCTCCTCTGGGTTCCTCAGGCACTGCATCCATGTGGTACACAGACATACACTCAGGAAAAATGAATAAATAAACCTTTAAAAACCGGAGGGTGAGGCCAGAGGCACGCCTTTGACCCCAGTGCTCTGGAGGCAGAAGCAGGCAGATCTCTGTGAGTTCCGGGTCAGCGTGGTCTACAGAGTGGCATTTTATTTCAACAAAACAAAACAATCAACCTGAGTCTGTTATGCTCTTTGGGATGCTGGGAAAGTTTAATCGTAAACAAAATACTTTGATTGTTTTTATTTTCCCTCACTTTGAAACGGGGTCTCACTATGTAGACCAGGCTGACTTCAAATGATCCTCCTGCCTCAGCCTCCAGAATAGCTTGGACTATAGGCATGTGTCACTTTGCCTAGCTAAGGCTGGTTTTTTTTTGTTTTTGTTTTTGTTTTTGAGACAGCAGAGTCTCTCCACATAGCCCTGGCTGTCCTTGAACTCACAGACATCCACCTGCCTTTGCCTCCCAAGAACTGGGATGAAAGGCTACCATGCCCGGCCTGACTGGATCCATCACAGCAGGCTGTGGGTATCTGTGCTAACCTCCTCTAGGTTTTTCCCTCATTCTGCAAAAGAGACAGAAAGATTAACTTGGCCATCCAAGAACTAAATATGAAATCAGGGGGAGTTTAGCACCAACATCTTACGACACTGAGCCAAGTTAGTTCTAAGGTTTTGATGTTGCTCTTCTCCTTACTGCTTCCCTTCAGCTGAGTCTGCATCTGCTTTTAGACTAGGGATAGCACAGCAGGGTTTCATGGATCGAAGTGGTGTGCCACTGGCCCTATAACTTAAACACAAGTCATCTCTTTTAGATAAAACGTTTACCCATGTTTGCCCCCAATCCATGGCAGTTGTGTTTGGACATTTAGAACTCTGCAAGACAAATGCATTGGCAACTGTAAGGATACTGTTTAAACGCCTTGTTTCATTGAACCTTCTCAACATTGCAGAGGAGGTAGGTGACTTGCTCAGCTAAGGGCGAACAGTCAGCTTTTTTTCTGCTTCTGCCCTACTCCAGGAACTTCGCAATTCCAGGCATACCTGGAAGATGTGAGTTGGCGTCTGGCTGCAGTCTACCCACCTTGGAGTGCCCAAGTAGCAGGCACTGAGGACGGCGAGGAGCGCGTGCGGAAGGACGCTGAGCACCAGCTGGGTGAAGCAGTGGCCCGTGGTGTCGCCTTCCCACAGCGGGAGCGGTCGCGCCGCATCGGTGCCACACAGCTGGGCCAGGAGCTGCTCCATAGACACCTCAACAGGGTGAAAGCCGAGAGTGACAGGGCTCCGCACACAGTGCCCAGCCAAACTCCGCCCCCTCGCCCGGACCGCCCCGCACTTCCGCCTCGCGCTAGGGCCCGCCCACTCTTGCGGTACTTCCGGAGCTAGATAGGAAGTCTCGGTACCCAGAGCAGGCCAGTTTCTAGATCCTGGTATTCACTCCGCTGCTTCTGTCTGCAGCGCCCCCGGAATCCAGAACTGCAACCCTAAAGACGTTTGTGCCAAGTTTTAATATCCCGAGTGTTGGTGGGGAGAAAGGACGCGCGCCAAGGCCGCGAGCGCCCCCTAGAGGCAGGAAGACCTGTCAGCGGATGCTGTTGGTCCCGCCCACACACAAGCCTCTGCTCTGCACACAGCTCTCTGCAGCTAGCGCCTCTGTGAGCTGCGCCCAGAGCGTGGTTGTGTTAGGGCACGTTTCTGTCATTTTGCTTGCGCAGGAACCCAGCCCTGTCCTAGTGCAAATTCATTTTTAGTACCCTGTCATGTGGAGTGCTCGCTCCAACTTATCTACTGCGTACTAGCTGGCACATGTACACTTCTAATGTTTAAAGAGCTGGAAAGCCTTTAAACATGCCTGCCATACTGAGGAATGCTTACGGACTCGTAACCGTTTATCCCCGTATCCTAAGGCTGCATGATCTTGTCGGAAATTATCTAATCTATTTGAACCTAGATTTTTTTTTTTTTTGCTATGGAGATAGTAATTCCCAATTACTGTTGATTTGTATATGTAATAATAATGTATATGTATAATATGTATAATAATTTGTATATGTAATAATATGTAATAAGAGCTGAAGCGGTGGCACAGAGGTTAAGAGTGCTTCCTGCTCTTTCAGAGGACATGAATTTCATTTCCAGTACCCATGTTAGGAGGCTCACAACTGCCTATGACTCCAGCTCCACGGATCTAAGGCCTTCTTGGCCTCTCTAAGCACTTGCACACGTTCATATACACGTAATTTGTTTGTTAGTTTTTGATTTTTTGAGACAGGGTTTCTCTTTGTAGCCTTGGCTGTCCTGGAACTTGCTCAGTAGACCAGGCTGGCCTCAAATTCAAAGATCTGCCTGCCTCTGCCTTGCGAGTGCTGGGATTAAAGGCGGGTACCACCACCATCTGGCCGATACATATAATTTTTTATAAAGAATGCTCAGGTCAAGTGCTTTGCTTAGTCATTTCTAAATATTTCATAGTAATGAGAAGAATGGAAAATTTTGGACATGCAGATGGATGTGGGTTCGAATCTTGACTCACCAATTTTAACAGTGCGATGACATTTAGGCAAGTTACATTTTAGCTTTATGTTTACAAGGTGTATATTGGTATCTACTTCATAGGTATCTACTTCACAGGAGTGTACAGTGTTGTGGAAATAGTTTTTTCAAAAATAACTCTTGCCTTCTGAAACTGAAGACCTTGCAACCAAGTTAATGAATGATATGCCTTGAGACATTTAAACTATGTACCCAGTCTGTTTCCCTATTGTGTATTCAGTCTGTTTAACTTGCCTTTAAGAAAACAATGTAGCCACCTTTATTAAGACTTGGACTTCTCCGGTAATCAGCGTTTACAACCTAAGTAAAACCCATAGTTTTCATCTTAAATTAGGTATTCTTCCATGTCCCTGATCCAGACACAATTGTGTGTGTGTGTGTGTGTGTGTGTGTGTGTGTGTGTGTGTGTGTGGTGTTAATCATTTGCTAAAAGCAGCCAATAGGGTGAATGCAACCTTAAGGAAAGCAAATATCTACCATAAATGTTGGAAGCAACATATGGATATAGGTTGATAGCGCCTGTTTTCAGGTTGGGGTGCTATACTGGGTTGGTTGGTTGGTTGGTAAGTAAAGTAACTTTTTCCTTTGTAAAACCCTGTTAAATTTTTCTGTAAAAGCCAGGAGTGGTGGCACACACCTTTATTCCCAGTCTGGGGTGAGGGTGGGGTACAGAAGCAAACAGATCTCCGTGAGTTCAAATCCAGACTGTTTTACATGGCAAGTTCCAGACCAGTCAATGCTGCAGAGTGAAACCTTGCCTCAAAAATATTTCTGGAGCCCATCTGTGATGGTGCATGCCTTCAGTCCTAGCCCTTAGGAGGCAGAAGCAGGCAGATCTCTGTGAGTTTGAGACCAGACTGGTCCTCAAAGTAACTTACAGGACAGCCAGGACTATTAAACAGAGAAATCCTGTCTCAGGAGATACATAAATGTGTGTGTGTGTGTGTGTGTGTGTGTGTACACACACACACACACACACATATATATATATATATATTCCATATATATGTTTTCATATATATGATAGAAGAAAGCCCTCATCCCTTTTCAATACCATGTTTTCTGTTCTATAAATATATAGCAAAGAACTTTGTTAGGGATGGATGTCACTCACACAACCAGAGTTAATAGACAGAGTAGACAAGAGAGACAGAAGGGACAGGGAGAGAAATGGAGAATTCACATTTGGGCTCACTCTTGGCTTAAACCACTCCAAGAGAAAGAACCTTTTTTCCTCCTCAATGTGGCATGGGCACACAGTGTCTACTTCATGTGGGGGGTCTCCCTAAGGAAAAGTAGTTTAACAGATAGTTGTGATGATTCTCTTTGGGTCACAATAAGAAGCCCTATATTTCTTTCTTTCTTTTTTTTTACTTATTTATTTTTATTTTATGCATATGTGTGTATTGCTTGCATGTATGTCTGTGCACCACATTCTGCATTACCTGCAGAGGCCAGAAGAGAGACTCCAGTCCCCACTGGAGTTACAGACAGTAGTGAGCTGCCATATGGGTGCTGGGAACTGAACCCAGGTTCTCTGCAAGAGCAGGGTTCTCAACCACTGAGCTGTAGATGTAACCAACCGTCTTATTAAATAAGAAACACAGAACCAATGCAAAGAAGAAAGCCAAGAGATCAGAGCTAAGAGCCTTACCCGCCTGCTGCAGCTAGCCTCTTAAGCCAAGAGACCTCTCCGAAAGAGAGCTAATTCCTATCTGTTTGTCTTTATATAGACTTTCTGTTCTGCCTTCTCATTGATTGTAAAACCAACCACATGACTGCCTCGTCACTGTCTGTTGTACAGCCCTCCAGGTCTTCTATGGCATTGAGATTAAAGGCGTGTGTCTCCAATGCTGGCTGTATCCTTGACCACACAGGATCTACCTACCATCCATCTACCTAGTTCTGCTTACCAAGTGCTGGGATTAAAGGCGTGCGCCACCACTGCTCAGCTTTTGCTATGGCTGTAATAGCTCTGACCCCCGGGCAACTTTATTTATTAACATACAATTAAAATCACATTTCAGTACAAATAAAATACCACCATACTGAGCCATGAGCCATCTCTGCAGCCCAAGCCTGGGTTCTTTTTTTTTTTTTTTTTTTTTTGAATGGAACAGAAATTTAGAAAATTTAGCATAATGAATAAAGTCACCTGTTCTCAAGCCCGAGGACCTGAGCTTCCCCCAGGCCCACCTTGGTTGAAAGAGTGAAGTGGCTCTGACAGGTTCTTCTCTGACCTCTACTCATGCCATAGCACATGTCACCTGCACAGACACACACACACACACACACATGTACACAAACACAAAATAAACACATTAAGAAAATAGGGTGATTACTATGATTTTAGGTGGTATAAAGAAAGAGGATTTCAAATTGCAGGAAGCTTAGGAAATGCTGCATCTGCCAAGTTTCCAGTTGCCATAATGAAAGTAAATGAATACTGTTAGCTATTAAATAGTTCCCAGAATCACCAGGGAAGCTGGAGAGTCAGGTTCGGAACAACTGCTTCATGAACAGTGTCTGTCTGGTAAGGGCACCTTATCTACTAGACACCACCTTGGACATCGATAACTCCACAGGAAGAAGCTGCTGTGGACACCGGAAGGTGCTGCGGTCTGGACCGCACCTCCATTGTCCTCCATGCTTTTCATGGGTGACAGAGTCAAAGTGTAGGAGAGGTGCACGTGATTGGTTCAGCCCCAGTGAGAGCCAGCCACTTACTGCAATGGAGGCTGGAAAAGCACAAATAGGGCATTTTTAGTGTCTCTACTGATGTTTCATTGGTGGTTGGGGGGTCTAGGCTGGATGTTTCCCGATTCTCTGCTTCTTATTCAAAGGGCTGAAATGAGAGATCACACAGATTACAGCAGTAGAAAGGTAGCTTTTACATAAACAATATAAAATATACAAAATAATACATATACGAGTTGTGTATCATGTGCACATTGATACTGACCAGAGGTGAAGGCATTCAAGAGTCCTGTCTATTGATTGATTTTTTTTTTTTTTTTTTTTTTTTTTTTGGTTTTTCAAGACAGGGTTTCTCTGTGTAGCTTTGCGCCTTTTCCTGGAACTCGCTTGGTAGCCCAGGCTGGCCTCGAACTCACAGAGATCCACCTGGCTCTGCCTCCCGAGTGCTGGGATTAAAGGCGTGCGCCACCACCGCCCGGCTGATTGATTTTTTTTTTAATTTTATGTGTGTTGGTGTTTTGCCTTTGTGTATGTCTGTGTGAGGGTGTTGGATCCCCTGGAACTGGAGTTACAGACAGTTGTGAGCTGCCATGTGGGCGCTGGGAATTGAACCCGGGTCCTCTGGAAGAGCTGCCAGTGCCCTTAACTGCTGAGCCATCTCTCCAGTCCAACTGATATTTTTTAAGAGGATATTTTCCTTGGCTAACCACCACATCTCTCCTCAGTGTTATCAATGCACCCCACATTCCACAGCACATTTAGGGGTCGCTCTACCCACGTGAGGAATAAGAAGAAAGTTGCCAAGGTGAATGTAAGAGGGGATGGGATTTTTTCTTGTGGACTATTAAACCAGATCCTTCAAAATTCCAAGAGAATATGTATTTTCAGGGGCTCACTGAACACATAGCTCACCGATTGGTAGACTGGCTGGCCAGAGAGCTCCCGGGGTCTGTGTGTCTCTATACCTCCCCAGTGCCGGGGTCCAGCCACACTCAGCTTCTACATGGATGCTGGGTCAGAGCTCAGGTCCTGCTTGTGAAACAAGCACTTTAGTGACTGAACCGTCACCCTGGTCCCCAAACTCGAGTTTTTCAGCCAGAATGGAGCAGCCGATTGTCAACCTATCAGACATTTTCCCTTCATTGGTAACTACACCTCTTCTTAGCTCACAGATAATTCATTTTTAACAGATGAGGAGGTGCTGTCTCTGGGAGGGAAGCAGCAGCCCTTGCCTGAGTTTGAAGCTGAGGGCTCTGGGCCTGGCTCACAGCAGCCCTCTTGAGTCTGGGGGAGATGCTAATGCGGAAGCAGCAGACCTCGGTTTTGGCAACACCCTTGAACCCCTGTCACCCCCTCAACAGCCTTTCTCCAGCCTTATCAATGTGTTTTTAACAAAGGCAGATCATATCTGACGCTCATTTTACCCATTTTCACGGGCTGTTCTGCTGTAACCGTTTTAAGCCTAGAGATTTGATTCTGATAACTTGACTTAGCAGCTGCAGGAGAGTCCTAGAACGGTTACTGTTCATTTTCATTTTTATAAGTCAGGGGTTCTTTCCTCTCTGACACCAAATGCAAATCTTCCCCAGTACCACTTCGCCAGCTCTCTGGGTCTTCCATGCTAACCCGGTACCCAACAATTCAACTCAGACACCCTCAGCATGGGGACCCCACTCATGACTGTTCCCACTTCAGATGGCTGATACCAGCATTAGGCACTTCTGTTTGACTTAGTTACAAGGTTGGGGGTTCCCATGATTCCCCATGCCTGTCCTTAGGTTCCATAACTCACTAAAAGCAGACCCAAAGAACTCAGTCAAATGCTTTATTTACTACCATTACTATTTATAAAGGACACATCTCAGAAGTACTCAAATGGAGTTGCATAAGGCAAGATATAAGGGGTGTATGTGTGTGTGTGTGTGTGTGTGTGTGTGTGTGTGTGTGTGTGTATGTGTGTGATGTGTCTAGCCTTCATACCTTTTCTTGGGACATCATCTTCCCTGAACATTGGTGTCTTCACCAACCTGGAAGCTCATCAAATGTCCTTGTTGAAGAATTATAGTGTGGGACACATACCTCAGTGGACAGAGTGCTTGCCTAGCATACATGAAGCCTTGGGCTTTATCCTCAGCACTGCACAAACAGGACCCAGTGGCACAGACCTGTTCTAGCTCTCAGGGGTGCAGACAGAAGTGTCAAAAGTTCAAGGTCATCCTTAGCTACAAAGTAAGTTTAAGGCCTGCCTGGAATACAGGCAACCTTGACAAAGGAAGAAGAAGGAAGGAGGGAGGGAGGAAAAAGATGAAGGTGCGGAAGAGGGAGTTATTGTGGAGCCAGGCAGGTGTAGGTAGTACAGCTCTATAATCCAGCACTTCAGAATCTGAGGCAGGAGGATTCAATTTGAGGCCAGCATGGGTTCCATAAGACCCTTTCCCAATAAATAAATAAATAAATAAATAAATAAATAAATGAACGAACGAACGAACGAACGAATGAATGAATGAATAGATAAATGGATAAATAAATAGCTCAGCAGATAGAGCACTTGTTGTGCAAACCTGACAACCCAAATTTGAATCCTGGAACCCACACACAGGCAGAGGAGAGAACCAAGTCCACCAAGTCGTCTGCTGGCCTCTGAGTGAACACACGTTACATGCACATCATATACCAGAGGGGGAACAAAACAAGACCTAGAAAGAAAGGAAGAAAACAAAACCACAGAGCTCAATCCTCAGCACTTTTCTTTTGTTAAAAGAAGATATTGCGGCTGGGCAGTGGTGGCGCACACCTTTAGTCCTAGCACTCAGGAGGCAGAACCTGGCAGATCTCTGAGTTCGAGGCCAGCCTGGTCTACAGAGCGAGATCCAGGACAGGCACCAAAACTACACAGAGAAACCCTGTCTCGAAAAACAAACAAACAAACAAACAGACAAACAAAATAAAAAGATATTGCACCAGGTGTGGTGGCGCACACCTTTAATCCCAGCACTCGGAAGGCAGAGGCAGGCGGATCTCAGTGAGTTCGAGGCCAGCCTGGTCTACATAGTGAGTTCCAGGACAGCCAAGGCAACACAGAGCAACTCTGTCTTGAAAAACTACAATAAAGAATAGGAGGAGGAGGAAAAAGAAGAAAATAAGAAGAGGACGATGAGAAAGAGGAGGAGGAGGAGGAGGAGGAGGAGGAGGAGGAGGAGGAGGAGGAGGGAGAGGAGGAGGAGAAGGAGATTGCTGTGTAATCCAGGCTGGTCTCAAGCTCATGATCCCCCTGACCTGGTCTTCGGAGCATGAGTGCTAGTTGGTATATGAGACTAAAAGTTCTAACACCTAACCACATATTTAGTCTCTGGATGTAATTCTGTATTTAACATTTGATCACAACGCCAAACAATTTTCCAAAGTGGTAGCCACATACTGGTCAATGCTTATTACCACCTTTTAAAAAGTTTGGCCACCATAATGGAGTCATCTAAGTGTCCTTTGATGTTAATTTTTATTTCCTTAATGTCTAATGATATTGAACAGCTTTCATGCTTGCTGCCAAATTGTACATCTTCTCTGGAGAAATGTCTCTTCAGGTCCCTAGGATAGATTTCTTTTAAAAAATATTTATTTTATTTTAGAGGTCGGAAGAAGACAATGTATCCCTTGGAACTGGAATTATATGCAGTTTCAAGGTGCCATGTGGGTGCTAAGAACCAAACCCAGGTCCTCTGCATGAGCACAGTACTCTTAACTGCTGAGCCATCTCTCCAGCCCCAGAATAAGTTTATTTCTAACTAACTCATAGTCCATGATTGCAGTCCTTTAGGATTTCTTAAATAAAAGTTTTATTAAGAGATTTTCTATTCATTTTACATACCAACCACAGATTCCCCTGTCCTCCCTCCTCCCGCCCTCCAGCCTTCCCCCACAACCTACCCCCCCATTCCCACCTCCTCCAAGGCAAAGTCTCCCATGGGGAGTCAGCAGAGCCTGGTACATTCAGTTGAAGCAGGTCCAAGCCCCTCCTTCCTGCACCAAGGCTGCGCAAAGTGTCTCACCATAGGCACTAGGTTCCAAAAATCCGGCTCATGCACTAGGGACAGGTCCTGATCCCACTGCCTGGGGGCCCTCTAAACAGTTCAAGCTAAACAACTGTCTTGTTTATCCAGGGAGACGAGTTCAGTACCATGGGGGTTCCTCAGCTATTGGTTCACAGTTCATGCGTTTCCACTAGTTTGGCTATTTGTCCCTGTGCTTTTTCTAGTCATGGTCTCAGTATCCCTTGCTCATAGAATCGCTCCTCTCTCTCATCGATTGAACTCCTGGAGCTCTGCCTGGGACCGGGCTGTGGATCTCTGCATCTGCTTCCATCAGTCACTGGATGAGGGTTCTATGATGATGGTTGGGGTATTCAGCCATCCAGTCACCAGAGTAGGCCAGCTCAGGCACCCTCTTGACCATTGCTAGTAGTCTATGGTGGAGTCGTCCTTGTGGATTCTTGGGAAACTCCCTAGCACTCTGTTTCTCCCTATTCCCAAGGTGTCTTCATGTATCATGGTATCTCTTCCCTTACTCTCCCACTCTGTTCCCATTCCAATTCGAACCTCCCATTCCCCTAAGCTCTCATCTCCCTTCCCTTGCCTTCCATTACCCCCTCTCACCCCCAGTTTGCTCATGTAGATCTCATCCATCATAACTTCTGTTAGGTCCCTTATTTCTCTGTTAAGTTTCAGTCTGGTAGATCTATCCAGTGGTGAGAGTGGGGTGTTGAAATCTCCCACTACTAGTGTGTGAGGTTTGATGTGCGATTTAAGCTTTAGTAATGTTTCTTTTACAAATGTGAGTGACCTTGTATTTGGGGAATAAATGGTCAGAATTGAGACTTCATCTTGGTGGATTTTTCCTGTGATAAGTATGTAATGTCCTTCCCATCTCTTTCGACTGATTTTAGCTTGAAGTCTATTTTATTAGATATTAGGATAGCTACACCAGCTTGCTTCTTAAGTCCATTTGGTTGGAAAGTCTTTTCCCAGGCTTTTACTCTGAGATAGTGTCTGTCTTTAAAGTTGAGGTGTGTTTCTTGTATGCAGCAGAAGGATGAATCCTGTTTTCGTATCCATTCTGACAGCCTGTGGCTTTTTATAGGCAAATTGAGACCATTAATATTAATGGATATTAATGACCAGTGATTGTTAATTCCTGTTATTTTTTGTTGGTAGTGTTGTGTGCTTCTCTTCTTTGGTATTTGTTGGTGTGGGATTATCTATTGCCTGTATTTTCATGGGTGTATCTAACTTCCATAGGTTGGATTTTTCCTTCTAGTGCTTTCTGTAGGGCTGGATTTGTGGATAGGTATTGTTTAAATCTAGTTTTGTCATGGAATATTTTGTTTACCCCATCTATGGTGACTGAGAGTTTTGCTGGGTATAATAGTCTGGGTTGGCATCCGTGGTCTCTTAGTGTCTGCATAACATCTGTACAGGTCCTTCTGGCTTTCAGAGTCCTCATTGAGAAGTCAGGTGTTATTCTGATGGGTCTGCCTTTATATGTTACTTGGCCTTTTTCCTTTGCAGCTCTTAATATTTTTCTTTATTCTGTATGTTTAGTGATTTGATTATTATGTGGCAAGAGGTCTTTCTTTTTGCATCCAGTCTATTTGGTGTTCTGTAAGCTTCTTGTACCTTCATAGACATTTCCTTCTTTAAGTTGGGAAAGTTTTCTTCTATGATTTTGTTGAATATATTTTCTGTGCCTTTGAGTTGGTATTCTTCTCCTTCTTCTATCCCTATTATTCTTAGGTTTGGTCTTTTCATGGTGTCCCAAATTTCCTGGACGTTTTGTGTTATGACTTTTTTGGCTTTGGTGTTTTCTTTGACTGATGCATCTATTTCCTCTATTGTATCTTCAATGCCCGAGATCCGCTCTTCCATCTCTTGTGTTCTGTGGGTTATGCTTGCCATCTGTAGTTCCTGTTCGTTTATTCAGATTTTCCATGTCCAGCTTTCCCTCAGTTTGTGTCTTCTTTATTGCCTTTATTTCAGTTTTCAAATCTTGGATTTTTTTCATTCACCTGTTTAATTGCTTTTTTTTAATACTTTCTTTAAGGGGTTTATTGATTTCTTCCATTTTTTTGTTTGTCTTTTCTTTGAATTCTTTAAGGGTAGTTTTCATTTCCTCTTTTAGGCTTCTATCATCTTCTTAAAGTCATTTTTAAGGTCTATTTCTTCTGCTTCTTCTATTTTGGGATGTTCAGATCTTGCTGATGTAGAACCACTATGTTCTGATGATGCCACATTGGTTTTATGTTGTTGACAGTACTTTTGCAATGGCGTCTACCCATTTCTTCCTCCACTCTGTGCAAGTGCTGTCTGTGTCTGAGGGAGCCTCTTTTGGTCCGGTTGAAACTCTTGGTCTAATGGGAGCTCTTGGTCTAATCTGGGCTGTTGGTGCATTCAGTGCTGATGGATTCTGTGTCTCAGGAAGCAGATCTTAGTCCAATGGACACCAGTGAGCTCTGTCTCAGGGAGCAGCTATTTCCAATCAGTGCAGAGTAGGACCTGTTTTCTGTTCCCAATCGGTGCAGGATAGGATTATGTTTTCACTGGTGTCACAGAGGGCTGTTTTCTTGGAGAGAGGGCAGGGGAAGGGGCAGCTAGCCGGTCCCTGGGGCTCCAATGGCTTGGGGGAAGAGCACAGGGTATGCCCCCAGGGCCTAGGGGCTAGGGATCTGGTCTGCCCAGTCTGGAGATGGGGCCTTACCTGTTCCCAATCAGTCTTCTTCACAGAACTTTAAAGGACAATTTACAGCATCCCTCTGTAGCTTCCCCCGAGAGAACCTACCTCATCCTTTAGGATTTTCTTGCGAGTATCTAAGCATTATTGGGGGTGACTTTGAATTTCTATTTTTTTGGACTAAGAAAAGTTATGTGTATGTGTCTGTGGGGCTATTGCACATGAATGCATATGCCCAGAATGACCCTGGAATTGGGTTACATGCAACTATGAGCTGCCAGATGTGGGTTCTGGGAACCCAACATGGATCCCCTGCAAGAGCAATGTGTACACCCAACCACTGAACCATCTCTCCAGCCCGTAAATGTCTACATTTGAACGACCCTGTATTCTGTACAGTATAGAGAGTGATCTATAATGGCCTTACTTTTTGTTTTGAGTTAGTGAGTTTATTAAGTATATAGCAAACCTAAGAAAGATAATAAATAATGTTGGGCATGGTGGTACATACCTTTTATTCCAGCACTTGAGAGGCAGAGGCAGGACAACCAGGGCTACGTAGTGAGAACCTGATGGTGATGATGATGATGATGGTGATGATGAACAGCAAGAGATAGTTAGAAAGACAGATATCGAATTGAGTGCTGAAAACACCCAGCAGAAATCAGCTGGAGAAGTCTCATTGAGGCAGTGGGCTAGAGTTTGCAATAGAGAGAATCTCAGACTGAGTGTACACTCGGGTGAGGCTTCCAGCTAAAAAGAACAAATAGCCACAGATAGAGACGATATAATCAAATCCAGCAGACATCGACTATGGAAGTTGAGGTGTTCAGCTGGAGTTTACAGTTGAGCTTTCTCTGTGGACGAGCTTCTGGTTTCTTCTCCTGATGGCTAACATTTTATATCATGGGATAGACAAGATCAACATCCCTTGGAAATGATTTACCTTCTAAACTTTCTCAAGGATACAGTGTTTTTACTCCACCCACCTTGCTGTTTTCTTCCTTTCCTGTCACAGAGTGGGGATGGGGACAACTCGCCCTCAGACAAGGGGTCCTGGAGGACATTTTGAGACAAACATGCTTGGGTCAAGAATGGGGGAGGGGAACTTCACTTCCAGGGGCAGATTCTCAGTGAGCTCAACAACACACAACAATTCACCAATATAACATGCATTACACCCTGGATTTCAGCCACAAGTCTCTAAACCGAGGGCTTCGGTTCACTTGGCATAGCAACGTTCACAAGGTGCACAGCTAACTCAATGTTCGATTCTTTTCCCCCCACTACCCGAGTTTCTGTTTGCTGTCATCCATGCGTGCATTCAAGGCATTTTATAATTCTGAGTAGGAAGTTTGGACATATAAACCTATTTTACCATGCTGCCAGAAGTTGAGCTTGTTACAACTATTTTTATCTCTTCTCTTCTATTTTTAAATAATTAAATCTATTGAGATATAGTCTATATACCGTTTGCTGATTAAATGTGTAGTTCCACGAGTTGACAAATGTGTGCACCCATGTAACCCCCACCACCATCAACAGGTAGATTTCCATCACCTAACAAACTCTCTTCTAATCCCTCTGTGGCCATTCCCTCACCTTACCTGGGTTCCAGGCAGCCATTGCCCTGCTACTGTTGTTTATGTCTTTGGCCTTTCCAAGAATTTATGGTGTTTCTTAAAAAACATTTTTTCTTAATTTTTATTTTTTATTTTATTGCATGTGTATGAGTGCTTTGCCTGCATGCATGCATCACTTGTATGCCTGGTACCTGCAGAGGCCTGAAGAGAACATTCGATCCCTTGGAACTAGCATTACAGAAGTTTATAGGCTGCCAGTGTGTCCCCAGATGCTGGGAATCAACCCAGATCCTCTGGAAGAGCAGCCAGTGGTCCTAACTCCTGAGCTAGCTCTCCAGCCCCATGCAGGTAATTTTTGTTTTGCTTTGTATTTTTAAGACAGGGTCTCACTCTGTAGCCCTGGCTAGCCTGGAATTTACAATGTAGACCAGGCTAGTCTGGAACTCACTGAGATTTGTCTGTGGAGTGCTGAAATTGATTAATTACCAGCCATGCAGGTAACTTTTTAAGAGAGAGTTTCTGGGTCTTTCAGAACAGAGAAAAAGGAGTCAGTACTTAGGAGGCAAGGTGCTACTATGGAGGTTTGATCTGGAAAATTCCTGCAATATATTCGATGTCAAATAAATACTGTCCGTCTCTTTTCTCAAATCTAAAGGCCTAAATTCCCTATTTAATGTAAACTAATAAAATTTCAGAGCCTGACCTTATAAGTCAAGTGTCAAAAATTAATTTAAAAATCATAGTGGCACACACCTTTAATACCAGAACTCAGTTCCAGGCCAGCCAGGTCTACAAGGTGAGATGCTGTCTCAAAAGAAAAAAAATTAACAAACATATCTCTGAAAACAAATGATGCCCCATTTCATTGAAACTACACAAGGAAAAGTATCGTTCTGCATTATAAAGCTAGTTCAGAGCTGATGGTGTACCTCCGTTGTTAGAGCCCTTACCCTAGGACATTCAAGACTGAATTTGACTCCACCACTGTTGGGGGTGGTGAGTTCAAAGACTCAGATTCGACTGAGTATGTAGCTCTGTTGTTACAGTGCTTGTCCAGCTTCCAGGAAGCCCTGAGTTTGCTCTCCAGAGCTACATAAACCAGTGTAATCCTGAAAATCTAGCCCTGAGGAGGTGGAACAGAAGGATCTGAAGTCCAAGGTCATCCTCAGGTGATACCATGAGTTGTTGGTTATCTAGGAATACACAGAAATCTGCCTTTAAAAAAAAATCAGGGGCTGGAGAGATGTCTCAGCAGAGATGTCTCTGGCTGTTCTTGCAGAGGACCAGGTTCAGTTACCAGCACCAACATGGTGGCTCACAGCCATCTGTACTTCCAGTTCCAGGGGATCCAGTGCTCTCTTCTGGCCTCTGCAGGCACTGGGCACTCACATGGTGCACATGCATATATGCAGGCAAATCACTCATACACATAAAATAAGACACATAGACGTTCAAAAAAAATTAACATCAGAGAGTGCAAACAGTTGTGGAAGAAGCTCCCCCTAGAGGTGGGAAAGCATGACAGCCATTTCCACCTGGAACCGTAGCATCTGGGATCATAGTGTGATACAAGTGTTTGCAAACACACGTGCCAAGAATAGCATTTGTCATCTATAACTGACCAGACCTTCTGCACACCCTGAGCTATGCGTGCTAGCAAACACACTTGTTTGCTAACTTACCTCGCTCTCTCCATTTCTCTTGGTTCAAACAGACTGTTCTGGGCAAAACAACTGCTTGGCTACTCTCTGGTCAGTAGACGGCCTTCTCATCTCCTTGCCTCTCTCTAATTTGTTTCCTGGGAGTGTAACTAGGTTATGGAGGGTCTCACTATGTAGTCCTGGCCGGACTGGAACTCCTCTTTATTCATTTGTTTAAAAAAATCTTTAATTTACTCTTTGGCAATTTCATACAAGCTTACAATTATCCTGCTGCTATGTCCTCCTCCTCCCCTGTGTTGCCTGGATGCCCACTGATGCATCCCCTTCTCACCTTCACGTCTTCTTTTCTGTTTGTCTGTTTCTGTCGCTGTTATTTTTGTAAACCATTGAGTTTGATCAGTGCTGCCTGCTGGAAGGTTAGCCAGTCTTGTGGGCTTGCTCTTGTGTAGTAACCACAGCTGAATGCGTTCATGAGTGCAATGGCCGAGGTGTGTGAGGACAGCACCTCACGGCACTTCTTCCCCGTCTTCCACCCACTCTTCCGATATGTTCCCCTGAGCCTCTGGCAGTGTGTGTGTGTGTGTGTGTGTGTGTGTGTGTGTGTGTGTGTGTGATGTAGGTGTTATACTTAAGGCTGAGCACTCAGCTGCCACAGTCTCAGCCCCTGGACAAGTTGTGAGTCCTCTGTATTCACTGCTGCCCACCACAGAAAGACTCTTCTCTGGCCACGGTTGAGAGCGGCACTAACCTATGTGTATAAACATAAATACTTAGAGGGCCGATTGGCAGGACCAAGTAGCAGGTTCCTCCCTAGAGCCTATGACCTCCTGAGCCACATGCTTCTGACCAGGCCCACGGTTTATCAAGGAACAAGAGGAAAGCATGGGCCACAGCCTTTACGGGGGTTTCTGAAGAAAATACAATGCAGGACAGTAAATAGCTGAGGATTAGCTGCTTTGATAATGTTGACGGCTCTGGAGCACAGGAGTAGTTTCTAGTGTTGGGTGCCTGGCCCTGAGAGGTTCTGGGCAGAGGAGACGTTATCCTGGAATGTGGGAGTTAGATAAGGAAATAGTGGTATGGGCTCAGGATTAACGTGGCAATTCGTCACATTTCTGCTGCCTGCAAAAGCTGGGTCCAAGGATGAGTTATACATTGGCTTGGCCCCGTGATTAAAGAATGCCAAACAGACAAACCCAGAGTGTGAGACGCCATAGAACAGCACTTCTACTGGAAAGACTAGGAGAAGGAGAAATGTGGCCACCAACATGTGACTGGGACACGGAGCAACTGCGATTTCCAACACTGTCAGTGATCGACGGCCAAGAGAAGGAAAAAGCAAAGACCCCAAATAGCAATTAAGGGTTGTAGAGCCAAGTGTGGCGGCACAGAACTGCAATCCCAATACCTGGGAGTCAGAGGCAGGAGAATCACAGTGAGTTCCAGGCCAGCCAGGGCTTCGTAGTGAGAGCCTGTTTCAAATTCAGGGTGTCAGGCTTGGTGGCTGGCATTGTAAGTCATCCCACGGGCCTCTTGTTTAAAAAAAAAAAAATCCTTTTTGGGGAATTAAAAGTTTTCACAGTAGAGGTCTTTCACCTTCTTGGTTAAGTTTATTCCAAGTTTGTGTGTTTTACATTGGGACCCATTTGTCTGTTGTTGGCATTAATTTTTGCACAATTGGAGTCCTGTTCAGAAAGTGCTGGAGTGTGACTCCAACTTTTTCTTCCAGCAGTTTCAAGTTTACATTCAGGCCTTTGATCCATTTAGAGCTGATTTTTTGCAGGCTGAGAGATAAGGGTCTCACTTCATCCTTGTACATGCAAGTGTACAGTTTTTCCAACACCATTTGTTGAAATTTCAATCTTTCCTCCAGTGACTGACCATTTTGGCATCAAACTATATTAAAATCAGGTAGCTGTTATCGTGTGGACTTACATCTGAGTCTTCACCCCTGTTCCATTAATCCACATGTCTGTTCCCGTGCCAGTGCTACGCTGTTTTTATTACTGTATCTCTGTAGTATAATTTGAGGTCAGATAAGGTGAGGCCTCCAGCATTATTATTTGGCTCCAAATGGCTTTGGCTAGCTGGGGTCTTTTGTGATTCCAGATGATGCTTCCATTTTAAGATTTTTTTTTTTATTTCTGTGAAGACTGTCAGGAGGACTTTGACTGGAACTGCGTTGAATCTGCAGATTGTTTTTGGTAGGACAACCATTTTCACATTGCTTTTCCCAATCTACAAGCAAGGGAGGTCTTTCAATTGTATCTTCTTTTGGGGAATTAAAAGTTTTCACTGTAGGGGTCTTTTATCTCCTTGGTTATGTGTTTTGCATTCTGTTTTTTTAATTTTTATTTATTTTTTTTTGTTATTGCACTCTTGCCCTTTTTAACTGTGTCTCATTATACGTAGTCATGGCTAGCCTGGAACTTGCAATATAGACCAAGCTGGCCTCAAACTCAGAGATCCACCTGCCTCTGTCTCCCAAACGCTGGGATCAAGAGTGAACACCACCACACTTGGGTTTGGATTTTTTTCCTTCCTTCCTTCCTTCCTTTCTTCCTTCCTTCCTTCCTTCCTTCCTTCCTTCCTTCCTCCCTCCCTCCCTCCCTCCCTCCCTCCTCCCCTTCCTTCTTTCCTTCCTTTCTTTCTTTTTCTGAAATAGGGTTTCCTCTGTGTAGTCCTGACTGTCCTGGAACTCATAGACCAGGTTGGCCATGAACTAATGTACATCCACCTGCCTCTGCCTCCAAGTGCTGGGACTAAAGGTGTACACCACCAGGCCCAGGAATTTGTGTTTCTTTTGTTGTTGTTTCTTTATTTGTTGAGACTATTCTGGATGGGATTGATTCCCTGATTTCTTTCTCATTGTGTTTGTTTTTCATATATATAAAGACTACTGACTTCTATATGTTTATTTTGTGTCTCAATACTTTGCTGAAAGTATTGACCAGTTCCAGGAGTTTTTTGGTGGAGTCTTTGGGACCTCTTAAGTATTGTATCATATCATATGCAAACAAGAATAATTTAATTTCTTTCCTTCTCTGTATCCTTTTAATTTCCTTCTGTTGTCTTATTGCTCTAGTTAGGGCCTCAAGCACTGTACTGAAAAGGAGTTAGGGTAAGTGTCATTTTACCAACTGAGCTATGACTACATTCCCAGACGTCACTCTCTTCTCTCTCTCCCTTTCCTCCTACATTTATTTATTTTGTGTTGGGGAGGGATGTGTGGAAGCCAGGGGGTAACTTGCAGGTGTCAGTAATTTCTCCAGCGTGTGGGTTCCCAGCGTCAGACTCAGGTCTGCCAGGCTGAGTAGCGAGTGTCTTTACCGGCTGAGCCACCATGCCAGCCCGAGCCCTGTACCCTTCCCTTCCTCCTCCACTCCTCTCTTGTCTTTGGAGATGAGGGTCTCATGTAGTGCAGGCTGGAACTTCCTATGTAGCTGAGGATAACCTCCAGCTTCTGAGTGCCGCGATCGCATGCGTGAGCCATGACACACTGCCACAGTCACTTAGTTTTCTGCTGAAGTTAGCCAGCGTCAGTTCTTCCTCGTGGCTATCCTGCCCCACCTCCACACCTGGTAGTTCCTTCTTCCTAAAGCACAGAAAGGGTAGATCTCTTCATTCTCCGATCTCTGCAGGGTGGGTAGCATGGGGAGCCCTGAAATCCAAGCCTCCACCAGGCTAATGCCAACCTGTCTTTCCAAATATGTCTTTGTCTTCTCTCTACCCTAAAAAGTCTCACACTCAAGCCAAATCAGCTCTGGATGGCTTGGGCATCACCAAAATCATAATGGGATCTTCCCTTAGGATAGCCTGATCTCTAAGTGGTCTCCATATACCGAGCTCTCGACTACATCTGAATATAAGGATTCAATACCTGTTTTGTTTGGTTCTTGGCTAAAACATTTTATGGAAAAATACAATATGTTCAGGTTGTATTTTCTTGTCCACATGTAAGATTATAAAGTTTTGGCCAGGCGGTGGTGGCGCACGCCTTTAATCCCAGCACTCGGGAGGCAGAGGCAGGCGGATTTCTGTGAGTTCGAGGCCAGCCTGGGCTACCAAGTGAGTCCCAGGAAAGGCGCAAAGCTACACAGAGAAACCCTGTCTCGAAAACCCCCCCAAAAAAAAAAAAAAGATTATAAAGTTTTTACCCCAGTCTTCTGGAAGAGCAGCTGCACTTAACCACTGACCCATTTCTCCAGCCCCCTCCCAGTTTTTTGTTAATAACTTATTTAATTTTATTTCATGTGCATTGGTGTGAGGGTGTCAGATCCCCTGGAACTGCAGTTATAGACAGTTGTGAGCTGCCATGTGGGTGCTGGGAATTGAACCTGGGTCCTCTGGGAGAACAGCTAGTGCTCTTACCTGCTGAGCCATCTGTCCAGCCCCCCTCCCAGGTTTTTTGTTTGTTTTTTGTTTTTGTTGTTGTTCTTCATACAATATATTCTGATCATGGTTTCCTCTTCCCCAACTCCTCCTAGATCTTTTCCACCCTCCTGACCCATCCAACTTCACACCCTTCTTTCTCTCACTCTTTAGGAAGCAAACAAACAGGTAAAACAAAACAAATTAAAAATAAAATAAAACAAAACCCAAACTGGAATTTAAAAAAAAAAAGCAAAGAAAAACAGAATAACAAAAAAGAAAAAAGAAAGAAAGAAAAGCAAACAAAAGAAACACACACAAAATCCATAAAAACACAAAACCAGAAAACATGATACATAAGCAAAAGACCAGTAAGACAAGAAGTATCCAAACAAAGCAGCATGAGACACAAGTCTACAGAACACCACTGCGTTCACTTTGTGTTGACCATCGACTGCTCAGCAGAGGGTCTACACTAACGTGTGGTTAATGTACTCAGTGAGACTCATTGGAGAAAATGTTTCCGGTGCAAGCAGGTGTCAATGGCAGACAGCTTCTTAGGAGTGGAAGGGGGTGTCCACATCTGCCTCTCAGCGCTGGGGCCCCGTCTGGCTGAACCTGTGCAGGCCCTGTGTATGCTGCCACAAGTCTCTGGGAGTTCACATGTTCATCAGTCCTTTTGTTTCGGGAAGACTGTGGGGCGTTTACCCAACCACCCCCACAGTTCCCCAGAGTTTTCTTGAGTGCGAGCAGCAGGAAATATTAGATAGAAGGATTTATTGCAGAGAATATCGCGGAGATAAACAGATAGAAAATAAAGGATAGCCTCGAGAGGGCCTGGAACCTATTCCAACGGGCCCCGACTGTCTCTGCCCCAGGGTTTTTATAGAGACGCCATGGGGTGGAGCAAGAGACCTCCTCCCCCAGCACAGCCAAGTGCAGACCATCCCAGACACCTGCACTTAGGCCCGTGGTCTAATCATCCTCTATTCGGACCTGCTGGGTAAAGCCACGAGGAACCCGAGAACGGGCTCCCACAGGTCCCCCTTTCTTAATATATAAAAAAATAACTAATAATGGCTTACAACAATCTCCATAGCTGTTACACCTCCCAGTATGGGAGTAGAGGATGATATAGATGGCATTTCTCTTTTGAATTAGGTCCAAGGTGACTACAGCAGTCTTAGCTGCCTCAAGCCCTTTCTAAGCCAAAAACTCTTAAGGCAACTACAAACTTAAAGAATCCCTTAGCTTCATCATTATGATTAACAGGTTAACATAAACATTGCTATACATAGCCACAATTCTCTCAGTCTTACAACTCAAAGCAAACTCTTAACAGAACCGTTTGAATTAGCATATGTGGTGCTATATATAGTTAACAATTTTCTCCGTCTTACAACTTTAACTCAATCATTTGAATTTTCTTGTTAACAGAACATAGGAAAAACTTCGATGTATTCACATCAAACTTAAATATTTCCTTAACTCCACAAAACCAGGTGCATTAATATCAATAGGTTTCTGCAAACATAATTCAATCTCATAACTCCTCCTTCTCTTTATAATTTTTTAAACAAAATCTCAAACCTAGTTAGAGGAACCCAAACTTATACAATTCATATAAACCCATATTGAAAAGCAATCTTCTCAGTCTAACCATGAACACTTTGAAAACTTTTAGCAAAACATCCAAAAGCAGTTTCTTAATAAAACTCTTTACACTTTAGAAGTAGTCTCTTAATATACCCCATTTGCATTTCTTACTAACAAAAACATGACATTAATTCACTCAACTTTTGAAATTAGACTAAGGAATATTAACTCTCCCCCTTTTCTTTATAATTTAAGCAAAATCTCAAGCCTAATTATAAAACCCAAACTTTTCCATTTAAACAGTTCCATTTGTAACACAAAACCAGTTCTGTAAGTAATTTCATTTTTACATAAACAGTTCCACAAAACAATTGCATTTTTAACACAGAATACATGAATCACCAATTAATAAAGCATATATGCATACACATCTTGACTCTAGGTAGAAATAATAAATTTCTTCATTTAAACAGTTCCATTTTTAACCCAATTCCAGAAAACAGTTCCTAGGTCATTACTATAAGTAAACTCAAAATTGTCCCATTGCAATGAAATTTCTACTATTCATTTCATTTCTTAAGTCCCAAAATTCAAATGATAAATTCTGGTACGAGCCTTCCAATTATGAAGAAATCCATAACCAAAATCTTTTTGTAGTTTTATCTCATTTTAAGTTCAAAAAGTTCAAACAAGAAATAAATTCTGGTATCAGGCTTTCACACTTCAAAATATGAAGAGACGTTTTTCAACCAAAACTTTTTGCAGTTAACAATTTTTGTTCAAACAAGCGTCTCTGAACTTTTATTCTCAAGCCAGAGACCTTTTTAGGTACAGTAGTATTCTAAACCGCACCGTTTTTTATGTTAGCTCAGGTTTTTCTGTGTTGCGTCGATTTTCCACGGATCTCAGCTGCGGATGCCTTGTGCTGGTTCTGGCGTCCGCCATTCTTAGCTTCTTAGCGGCTTTTGGAGCTTTTGAAAAACCGCTCAGACTGCCTGCTTTGCAGTCTACTAGGACACTACCTTCTGTGTCTCAGGTTCTTTCACCATATACATTAAAAATAGACTCACACTTAACATTTACACTTTACAAACTCACATAACATTTTTTGCATTTAGATTCACATTCAACATTTACGTGTTTTTACAAACTCACATATAACACATTAACATCTACTTATTTATACTCCTTAAGGAAACTATAGAACTACTTTAGCAAATATATTTCTTCTTATATACTTATCATATTTCTTATTTAAACTTACATTTACAATTAGTATCTTTACTTCTTACAAGCTTATTACTACACGTCTTAGACTACCTTAGATATTTCTTGCAAGCTTATTTTCTTAAAGGAACTCTATAGATCTATTTTACAAACTTATACAGGGCTACCATTAGCATATATTTAACTTAGCAAACACCTAAAGATTTCTTAACACAGATCTAACAAGATAATTTTTACAAACTCACATATCTTATTTTCATCTTTTTTTATTTCTTACTCTTTAATTATTAGTACTATCTCTATTAGACAGATTCTCTTAACTAGACAGGAAGTATGTACATCATTTCTAAAGTTTAGAGTTTATAGTCAGCTTTGTTATAAAGCACTGGGATTTAGTGAGTGTTGTTGTTATAGAATTGTGATAGTTGTTGCTAGGGGAGTGTAACATTCTTGGGATGACACCACACTCCAAAGTTGCCAGTTCTCTCAGCCATTCCGAAACCAGCAGAGATGCACTGTCAGCGGTAGACGGTGTTTAACTAGAGGCTGTCCCTTCACCCAAATTCATATAGTTCCCCTAAGTGCTTCAATTCAGACAAATGTTTCTATTACAGCAGTACTCCTGGTTTGTTCTACCGAAAAACTTCCCTTCACGCTGACGGTGAAATTACCGTATTTAGCTGCTGTAAGCTCTTTGCCAAATATCGCACAGTTATTAGGTGATATAAAGTATTTTTCCAAAGGAGCTAGTAAAGACAAAAGCAGCACAGCTCCGAACTCTATTTCCTCACTGTTTGCATTAACCAGTGACAAAACCTCAGAAACACTAATTGAGCCACTTTCATTCTGGTTCCATTGTAGGAACATCATTGGAGCTGACCTTTCTTAGTTCCAAGCTCCTTACGAAACGCTCCGGTAATCACCGAGCTTCATTCTCCTCTTGTGAAAAAACACAAACATGTCCTTGACCCCATATTAACACAGGATCGGGACCCTTCCACAATCCCGAGCAGGGATCTTTCCATTTCGCATTACCCTCAGCTAAAGGACCAGGAAGATTGGAGTGAGCTCTAATACGGCCCATAAAGCATGGCAGCTTTCTTTTGTGAATAGCATCTTGAATTTATTGAAACATTTTGACTTGGTTGTTGTTAGTTCCAATATTTTCACCAAAACTGTTACTATTCAAAGGAGTCAAGAACATAGATGTTCTTTCATGAAACATATCCTTCATTAGCTTACTCTGAGAAAAAAAGTATTTTTAGGATTTAGTATTTTCACCTCATTAGCTTTAACTCCTGATGGTATTAGCAGCTGTGATATTTAGCATTGATTTCTTATAAGGAACTTTCAGGTGAAGCAACTTTTTTTTTAAGATAGATTTTTCTGAAGTTTGTTCCCATCTATAAAGCAGTCATTTTTTTGAATGCCTGTTTCTTATCCCCTTAATTAGATTTGCAAAGGAATTACTCATTGCAGGCAGTTTGTTCAAAAGGCAAAGAACTTTTTTTAATTTCAACATAAGTTTCCTCATATCTAAGACAATGTTCAGTGTATAAACTGCTCTCTTGCTTTCTTAAGGATTTTAAAGTGGCTTGTTTGCTCTTAAAGGTAAGGTTTTTGTCATCCAACTACTGTAAAAACTTTGCACAGTAAAGTTTTTTACTTTACTTTTTACTTTTACTTTTCACACATTTTACCAAGGAGCCCCAAACCGCAAAGTGCCTAGTTCCATATCCTTTCAATGTTTCATTGGAACTGACACTTAGACAATTTTCCTCCTTATTCTTTTAAAAGCTGTATTTTAAGTTTACCATGAACGTATTTTCGAGCTGACAAAAGTGTTTCAGGGCAATGTCGCCATCTTTAGCGAAAAACTACCTTTCCCAGAATGCATTTCCCTTATATCAGTCCATAATAGTATCAGTCCCTTAAATCAGTCCTTTATATCATTTCCCTTATATCAGTCATTTCCCATAGTTCTTTTTGGGTCTGAGAGTCAACTTTTAAGTTCTTTTTTACCAGACTTGCTTACAAATTCTTGCCCGGGAGGTTTGAACAAAGTTTTTTGCTTTTGCAACGGGAGATTTGAACAAGCATTTTACATTTTCAGCTATGGCACGTTGGGAGATTTCTATTCTCTCCTCAACTGGCTTCAACAGGTGTTTCTCCTTCATCAGACGCTGGCCCCAAATCAGAACTGCACCTGCCTCGTTAGCCGGCATTGAGGCTGGCATTTCTGATAGCAACTTTCCTTGGGGCTTGTGTTTGTCTTAGCCAGTCAGTGAAAAACATTCGCGACAGTTTTTCCATAGCTCCTTCAGAGATTTTCTCCCACTGATCTATCTCATTTTACTTGTTCCTTCCCCCCCAGATGCAGAGCTTCAGGTATCTGTCTGCGGCTCTGTACCTCTGCTAGCTGCCTTTGGAGGTAGGGGCTTTTTTTCTCCCAAAATCTGCCTCAAATTCTAGCAGCTTTTCACAGGTCATGCATTTTCTGGGGAGGATTCTGTCCCTTCTGTTTCTTCAGAGTCTTTTTCCCAAACAGTTTCCAGTTTGGTCTCAGTTTATCCCCTCTACCCCAGAAACGGTTTCCGACACTACAGTGGCGGCTTTCCCTGCTACTGAAGGTAGGGGCTTTTTGTCCGTTTGTTTTCTGGGTCTGTGTGGTTTGCGTACAGACTGAAAATCTAACAAGGGAGGTTTTTGCCATTTCTAAACTCCCATTAGGACAGGTGTTTTGCCTTATCAGACCTTCACCTGGCCCAGTCCCCCAGTGGGTTGCGTTTGCTTGTCTGGGTGCTCAAGGACAGAGCTTATTCCAGAGGCAATCACCCCTCAGGGCTACACTCCCTCATCTCAGGGGAGTCAGTTGAAACAAAGCTTTTCTCAAAGAGGTGCTTTCTCTGACAGAAAAGAAAACTTTACTTCTGGATAGTTCTGTTCTGCCCTGGCTGGGCTCTTTCCCTAGACAGCGTTCTGACTCAGCAGCACAACTGCTTCAGACAGTTCAGCTTTACTGTTTTCTCAGAAAGGTCCTTATTCTGATAGGAAAGCTTTTCTCAGATTTCTTTTTGCAGCTGTGGACCTATCAACCCGGGACTTGTAGGAAAGTGGACAACTGCTGTTCCCACTGGCTTTAGCTTTGTTCATTGGCAATCTTCCCCCTGGGTCCTGCACCTTCCTGCCTCAGCTCTGTGCTCCAGGAAGTTTGCAACTGCAGGAACCCTAGTATCCCTGAAATGCACTCCAACTCAGAGACGCTGGCCAGTCCCTCTGGGTTTTTGCTCAGAAGAGAGGATACAAAGCTAACAGTTTGCATTGCTTCAGGGGATCTTTGCATTAGGACCATTAGGAGCACCTTTTCATTCTGAAATGCTCAACTCAGAAACAAAACCCTTGATGCCTCAGCTCGGCTGTAATTGATAAGCTTGGCTTTTTTGCTTTTCTCAGGTAAAGTTTCTGGCCCTTTTGGGCTCTCTGTAGCTCTTTACCCACACTCTCCCAAGCATCCCCCTCAGGGTACTCTGACCCACTGTCTTTTACTAGCTTGAAGAGACAGAGCTTAGAAGAGGTTTTTAGGAACTTGTCCCTGCCTCCTGCATTGCAGGGAGGATTTTTAAAGCTTGAAAAACAGAACTTAGAGGTTTTGCTGTCTTAAGAGATTTGTTGTTTTTCCCTTAGAGCTAATCACAGGTGGTCCCCATACTAATATCTTCAGGTGATTCTAATTTTTGTCCTTCTGAGAGAAAGTTAAAGGCTTTAGTTTTTAAGTTTGAGAGCTTTTAGTTTGAGAAAGATTAAGGCTTTTTAGAGAGATTTTTCCCAAGTTTTCCAAGAAAAGCTTTTAGTTTAAGAGAAAGATTTTTTCCCCCAGGAGAAAGACCAACTTTTCCCAAGACTTCCCAACTTTAAACTTTGACTTCTTACACCCCCATTTTTGCCTCAGGGAGAAATTACTTTCTCCTGCCGCTTGGACTTAGCATTTCAGCTGTCCCCAGGTCAAAAGCTTCCATAGGAAACTTTTTCTTCCCCATAAGCTCGAAGAAGAGCTTTTTTACTACCCAAATAGCCCAAAGAAAGATTTTTTTCCCCCAGTTTGCATTCAGAGCCCCCAAGTTAGAAAATTGAAGAGTTTTTCTGTCTAGTTGCCTTACTTATTTTTTTCCTACACAATCTTACACTTCTAAGTTTTTCCTACACTATTTTACTACCCTATGCCTTATACTTATTTTTCACAGATAGAAATTGAGAAAGGGATAGAAGATAGAAAATTTTGACAGAAGAGAATTTCGCTGCAGCATCGGACATCCTTCCAGTCCGCTTTCCTTTTCTCTCGAGGATAAAACCCCTGCCTCTCAATAATATATATAAAAAATATATATTTTCCATAACACCGGCATGCCTCATCCACTGGCAGGGCTGAACTCAGCACTTTCGCCAAAAACTCTGTAATAAAACTATTATTTTCCTTTATCTTTAGTCCCTATTACTTTGTCTTTAGTCCCTGTTCATTTGTCTTTAGTCCCCCCTTCTTTTTTAGTCCCCCCTTTTTTTCTTTAGTCCCTTTTTTCTTTTTTCTTTAGTCCCTGTTCATGGCGCCATTCTGTGGGGCGTTTACCCAACCACCCCCACAGTTCCCCAGAGTTTTCTTGAGTGCGAGCAGCAGGAAATATTAGATAGAAGGATTTATTGCAGAGAATATCGCGGAGATAAACAGATAGAAAATAAAGGATAGCCTCGAGAGGGCCTGGAACCTATTCCAACGGGCCCCGACTGTCTCTGCCCCAGGGTTTTTATAGAGACGCCATGGGGTGGAGCAAGAGACCTCCTCCCCCAGCACAGCCAAGTGCAGACCATCCCAGACACCTGCACTTAGGCCCGTGGTCTAATCATCCTCTATTCGGACCTGCTGGGTAAAGCCACGAGGAACCCGAGAACGGGCTCCCACAGAAGACACTGTTTTCTTGGAGTCATTCATCCACTTTGGCTTTTGTTTGTTTTATTTTCCAAGACAGGGTTTCTCTGTGTAGTCCTGGATGTCCTTGAACTCTCTCTGTAGACCAGGCTGGCCTCGAACTCAGAGATCTGCCTGCCTCTGCCTTTCTAGTGCTGGGATTAAAGCCTTCCCTCTAGCTCTTACAATCTTTCTGCCTCCTTCCCACACCGCAAAAGGAGGGTGTGATGAAGACTTCCCATTTAGGACTGTGTGTCCAGTTGTGAGTCTTTGTGCTAGCCCCCATCTACTGCAAACAGAAGTGTCTGGTTTGGTCTCCTCCCCTTGTGGCCACTGGGGGTCCCTGGTAGAAAGTATTTCTAGGCATCTGTGGCTGACACAAGGAACAGAGATGGGCTAGAAGGGAAGGCTAGGGGAGTCCCCACTAAGAGGCAGTCTCCAGGGGACGGAGGTAGGGATGGGAGGAGGGCCACCCACAAGCAGAATGTTACAGGGCTGGAGGTGAGACTGGAGAAATCGAAATGGAGGACCGGAAGGATAGTGAAAATAACCTGGAAGAGGCCTGTAGACTGAAATTTCTCAGTTCCGGCCAGTCCTGCCTGGGCAGCAGCTGTTTTTATAAAATTATCACTCAGAGCCTTAATATTAATTACAAACTGTTTGGCCTATGGCTCAGGCTTATTGCTAGCTACCTATTACATCTTAAATTAACCCATTTCTATTAAACTATACATTGCCATGTGGCCATGGCATTATCAGTCTGTTGGCACATTGCTCCTTGGGCAGTGGGCTGGTGTCTGCTCTGACTCCACCTTTCTTTTCCCTGTATCTTTACTTGGATTTCCCGGCTGGCTATAACCTGTCTTGCCATAGGCCAGAGCAGCTTCTTTATTAACCAGTGGAAGCAACACATATTCACAGCACACAGAAAGACCATCCTACAGTACTTCCCCTTTTCTGTTTAATCAAAAAGGAAGGTTTTCATTTTAACATAGTAAAATTACATATAGCAAAAACAGTTATCAAGCAAGAATTACAGTTACAATATCTAGCCTATTTGTATTTGGTGAAATTAAAAAAAAAACTCTATTGTCTATCCTATTTTTGTGCGTCTAAAGGTTTTTTTTTTTTTTTTTTGAGACAAGGTTTCTTTGTGTAGCTTTGGAGCCTTTCCTGGAACTCACTCTGTAGCCCAGGCTGGCCTCTGCCTCCCAAGTGCTGGGATTAAAGGCGTGAGCCGCCACTGCTCAGCTCTAAAGTTTTATATCTAATTTACCTTTTATTATAACTAAGGAAAACTATAATTATAACTATCTAATTTTCAACTCCATCAAAGACCCCAGAAAGATATATTACCTAAGTAAACAGTAAGTGCATTTTAAGCAACTTCCAAAATTCCAAAAATGATAGAGACATCTGGCTGCCTGGACAGTCACCCAAAGTTCTTCTGCAACATTGGGGCATCCATCTTCAGCCTGCAGGCCTAGAGTATCTGGCATACTTTTCAGGCAAACAGGAAATTTGAAGGACTTTCTGTGTAACAGTAAAGTCCATCCGTCGCTTTCCTCTGTGTCCTGCAGAATGTCTGGCAATTTCTTCTGCAAAGCAGGAGCATGAAGGACCATCCTGTCTTGTTTTGGCAAAGTTCAATGGTCACCTTCCTATGGGTCCTGTATGTCCAGTTTATATAGCATACTGTCAAGCAGTCCAGGTAAGAGCAGTTCCTTGCCCAAATAACTAGCCTTTTCTGGAAGAAACTCCATAATGAGTTTCTTCAATGCCCATTGTCCTCTTTGAAGTAAATTGGTGCTGCCAGGAGCACACATGTCTCAGTGTCCAGAAAAGTCTAAGTTCTTAAAACATTTTAAATGCCATATTTTGTAGGTCTTTGAAATAGATCTCTGCATATATATAAAACCTAACTAACACTATAAGTTTGACTATTATAGATGATTATTAATTTGTATTTCTTAACTATATACTACATTTTAAAATGAGCTGCATAAACATAATACCCCAAACAAGAGTAGAAATATACATATAGTATGATAAAATTGGCCTTAAATTTGTATCAATAAACCAAATCCACATCAATGTATAGTATTTTGAGATTAACAGTTGTTTTTTGGATGAAAGTAGATTCAACAATCTATCTTTTTTTATTATTTCTATATCATATCCCACTTTTTTCTTTAGAAAGATATTGCATTTATAATCAATCCCCTTTAAAGAAAAACAAACATTTATAAACAATATTTTGGGAATTTGGGTGTAGCTTTTCATACTACTTCCTGCTGATTGGGGGCACTGGCAATCTTATGGGGATCCTGAGAAAATTTAGAATTATGGCCAAGTCTTGACTGTAGTAGTCTGTGAGACTACATTGTCTCAGCCAGTTGCCTTGAAGCTGTTCTGGATGTTGGGTCACCTGGGCCATTGCTCCCATTGGAAACCTCTCAGGGCGTCTTCCTTGATGGAGCCATATTAACCTGGAAGGAATCCACAGCTTCTCATCTTCTGTGGAAACAAAAGCAGAACCTCTTTTCCAAAGCAACACATCCTTAGACCCAAATTTGGAGATCAAGATACCTTTTAAGATACAGATGTTGGTTTAACTTGGCAGCCCCAAAAATCAAATGTCTCTCTGCAGTTAAAAAATTCCCAAAGACAACACAATGATATACAGTATACAGACTCTCTGTGTATTTTCCATCTTTATGTGGCTTTTTAAAATTCTATTTCTTTCTTAAGGACTATCCTTTTTCTTTTCTCTCCCAAGCCTACATATATTTTTAAACACTGTAACCTGTTTAGAAGGTGGGGTTTTTTTTCCCATCTGAATCTGTTTTATTGTGTATCTGTAATCCCTTTTCGGCCAGGAGAATTTTTTTTGTTTTTTGTTTTTTTTTGTTTGTTTTTATTTTTTAAGATTTATTTATTTATTTATTATATATACAGTGTTCTGCCTGCATGTATGCCTGCAGGCCAGAAGAGGGCACCAGATCTCATTACAGATGGTTGTGAGCCACCATGTGATTGCTGGGAATTAAACTCAGGATCTCTGGAAGAGAAGCCAGTGCTCTTAACCTCTGAGCCATCTCTCCAGCACCCAGGAGAGTTTTTAAACTGCTAAGCTGTGTGGTAGGACAGAAGCAGCAGCCTGGATGTTGGCTGTGCCATGCTTAGCTTTTCAACATGGCACAGGTACCAATGAGTCAAGCTTAACTCCCCAGTTCTGGGAAGCAGTGTTAAGTAGCTTGTAGTTGTGTTTTTAAGCCCGTGGCTGTGTTCTCAACCCCGCAGTCAGCGGCTGGGAGAAGCAGCCTGTGGGAGAGACTGTGGAATCGACCATGATGCTTAGCTCACGGCGGCTGGCGGCCAGCTCCACCTCGCAGGCACCTGTCGGGAGACGCATCTCTGTGCTGCTGTTGACATGAGACTGCAAGACCAGGAAGCCCAGTGTTGCTCTGCCTCTGTGCGTTCAGAATCTATTTTAAGCTTTTTAGGTCTATGTGGATCCATGCCAGATGGTGGGCGCCAATTGTAGACCGAAGTTTCTCAGTCCAACCCAGTCCTGCCTGGGAAGCAGCTGTTTTTATAAAATTATCACTCAGAGGCTTAGTATTAACTACAAACTGTTTGGTCTATGGCTCAGGCTTTAAATCTTAAATTAACCCATTTCTATTAATCTATATATTGCCATGTGGCCATGGCATTATCAGTCTGTTGGCACGTTGCTCCTTGGGCAGCGGGCTGGTGTCTGCTCTGACTCTGCCTTTCTTCTCCCTGTATCTTTGCTTGGATTCCCCGCCTGGTTATAACCTGTCTTCCCATAGGCCAAAGCAGCTTCTTTGTTAACCAATGGTAGCAACACATATTCACAGCACACAGAAAGACCATCCCACAGCCCAGTCCCTGCCTGGTGTGGCCACTGGGCTTCTGGGTACACAGTGTTTTTAGGTGTTGGAGGCTGACGTGAAGGAACGAAGATGGGCTAGAAGGGAAGGCAAAGAGGGGGTGCAGGATGGAGCTAAGTTGGGTTTGTAGGAGAGAATGTAGAATCTCCAGGGAGTGGAGGTAGGCTGGGAGTTATGACGTGTTTTTTAAAATTGCTGTCATGAGCTGCTACAGGAAACAGAATTAGCAAAACACAATTGTAATGGCTGATCTTGGCTATTAACTTTTGACACACCTGAGAAGAGAGAGCCTCAGTGGAGGGATCGCTTCCATCAGATTGGCTTGTGGAGTGTTTCCTTGATTGTTAAATGATGTAGAGGGCCCGGCCCACTGTGGTTGGTCTCTCCCCTAGGCAGGGGAACAGGGTTGCATAGGAAAGCAAGCTAAGCAGGTCAAGCAAGCTGAAGGAGCAAGCCAGAAAACAGCATTCCTTCATGGTTTCTGCTTCCAAGCTCCTGCCTTGAGTTCCTGCTGTGGCTCACCTCAATAATGAACTGTAACTTGTAAGATGTAGTAAACTCACTCCTCTCCAAGTTCCTGTAGGTCATGGGGTTTATCACGGCAACAGAAAGCTAACTAGGACAGAAACCCTATGAGCATCTTAAAGATACAGATCATGCTTTATTCATCTTTATAGACAAGAATCAGAAGTGGTCCTTGAGAACTACTGTTAAGAGGTTTTTGTTGAGTTTTTCTGTTTGTTTGTTTGTTTGTTTGTTTGTTTCTTGAGATAGGGTTTCTCTGTGTAACAGCTCTGGCTGTCCTGGAACTAACTCTGTAGACCAAGTTGGCCTCAAACTCACTGAGATCCACCTGCCTCTGCCTCCCGAGTGCTGGGATTAAAGGCATGAGCCACTACACCTGACTTTGTTTTGTTTTTTGAGACAGGGTTTCTCTGCGTAGCTTTGACTGTCCTGGAACTTGCTATGTAGAGCAGGCTGGCCTTGAACTCACAGAGATCTACCTGCCTCTGCCCCTGCATGTTGTAGTAAAGGCATGTGCCACCACCACCGGACTATTGTTAAGAGTTTTACAGAGAGCTGGGGAGATTGCTCAATGGTTAAAAACACCTTCTGCTCGTTCAGAGGACCTAGGTTCAGTTCCCAGCATCCATGTGGCAGCAACCACCAGCAATTCCTGTTTCCAAGGATTCAACACCTCTTCTGGCCTCAGTGCACAGATATACATGTAGGCAAAAACATCCATACACACAAGCTAAAAATAAATAAATCTTTTAAAAACAAAGTTCAGGAACTGTACTTCTGTACAGTGTCAACAATGATAGTTTTAATTTTTACAAGGACAATATAAAACACAAACAAGGGCAGGCATTAAAAGAAAACTCATGAGAAAAAGAAATACACGCTGGAGTCATTTTTCCAGAGTTGATTATAAATTTTTGAGAAATGGGCCAAAACTGTGGCTAACAAAGGATTTAGAATAGCTCTGATTACACACACATGGGCATTGGTGGCACACATCTTTAATCCCAGCACTTGGGAGGCAGAGGCAGGTGGATCTCTGTGAGTTTGAGGCCAGCCTGGTCTACATAGCTAGTTCCAGGACAGCCAGGGCTACAAAAAGAAACCCTGTCTCGAAAAACAAAAACAACAAAAAAAGAAATAGTTATGATTACGATTTTGCAGGAAGTTAAACAATCTATAATGCAGGCTAGTCATCTTCCATTAGAGCCATTTTGAGCTATCTATAAAGGGATCATCTGAAAGATATTAACAGGTAGACAGGAAACCTTGACTTTGTTAAGGCTCAATTTCTTTGGTAGTTAAAAACAGAAAACTATACCAGGAAATACAAGTCATCATCCTGGTTAAATATGTTTTTTGTTTTTTTTTTAATGTTTGAAAATTCATATATGCGTGTGCCTATGTATGTGTGTATTAGTGTGGACCTTCATATGGCACAGTGCGTGTATGGAGGTCCTAGGAGAACTTTCTGGAGTTATTCTCACCTTCCACTTTGTTGAGAAAGGGTCTCTCTCACTGTTTCTACCACTTGGCCATGTACTATAGGTTAGCAGGCCTGAGAGCTCTTGGCCTATTCTTCTGTCTCTGCCTCTAATACCCTTAAGAGCGCTGGGATCACATGTATGCCACAGCATCTGGCTTTTTATGGGAGGTCCATGGATGGAATTTGAGTCCTCAGGCTCACACAAGTGCCTTTAACCACTAAGCCACCTCTCTAGGCCACTCTGTGTTAAGCCAGTTTGCTTCCAAAAGCACAGCAATGTTTTAAGAGTACCTCTTTAAACAGGGGACTAAATTCCAGCTCTCTACCAGAGTGCTGAATTGTGTGTGTGTGTGTACAGATGAGTGTATACCATAAGTGTGCAAGCTGCCTATGGAGGCCAGAAGAGGGTATTGCTCCTGTAGCTGGAGCTCCAGGTGGTTGTGAGCTGTCTAACATGGGGTCAGGGGCCAAACTGAGGTCCTCTGAAGAGCAGGAAGAGCGCTTAGTGGCCAAGCCATCTCTCCATTCCCCCGTGTACTGAATTTTGACTTTAGGAATTTTTTTTCAATACTGGAGATTGGACCCAGAGCCTTGCACACTCCAGAAAGATACTCTCCCACTGAGAGAAATCCCAGCTCAACCTTAGGAATTCTAATCATTTTAATCACTATCCTCCACAAACTTGGCCTGGCTTACTCAGACCTTCTGTGACGTGTTTAAACTTCCTGGATTTGCCCTCATCTTCCTTTTTTCTAATTTGGAAAAATCTAGTAATTTTACCTGAGGAAAGAATCTTATTTTACCATACAAAATCCTTCCTTAGAAACCCCACCCCTGCCGGGTGGTGGTGGCGCACACCTTTAATCCCAGCACTTGGGAGGCAGAGCCAGGAGGATCTCTGTGAGTTCGAGGCCAGCCTGGGCTACCAAGTGAGTTCCAGGAAAGGCGCAAAGCTACACAGAGAAAACCTGTCTCGAAAAACCAAAAAAAAAAAAAAAAAAAGAAAAACCCCACCCCTTACAAACTATGTATCCCTGTACATGGATTCGTCCCATTTCCTTTCTCCTGCTTACTCCTCTTGCTTCATTTCCTTCCTGTCTTGTGGTAGAGCAGCATAACAAACAAATGTACTGTCTTACTAAAAGAATCCAAATCACACTTAAAACAAAGTAACAAATTAAGATTACCTGTTACACACTGTTTACACATTGTTACACTCTAGCTTCCTTTTTTTGTGTGATGAGATTTAAGCAGACTTTATTTCACCTTAGATTATTTTTGGTTTTGTTTGTTTGTTTTTTCAAAACAGGGTTTCTCTGTATAGTCCTGACTGCCCTGGAACTCACTCTGTAGACCAGGCTGGTCTAGAACTCACAGAGATCCTCTGTGAGGCCTCTGCCTCCTAGGTGCTGAGATTAAAGGCATGTGTAACCTTAGTGCAGGGCTGTTGCTTAGATTTTTAAAGACTCTCTTACTTATTTTTTTCTTGTGGTCCCACATGAATCTGAGGATTACAGAATGTTATATTTCATAATCAGTTGGTCCCTATTACCAAAGCTTCCAGTGGTCTTGAACTCTCTGATATAAACAAGAAAGCAGAAGGGAGAGAAAATCCACAGAGCCGAAAAATCTGTATACGTTAACTCTGTAGGTTAGTTTTATATGAAGAGGCATCTGTCTCCCCGATGAACTAGAGTAGATAATAAATGGCTACTTTTCCCCAGAGAGCAAAGGAGAAAAAGGGGCAGAGAGAGGTTATTCCATCGTGCAGACTGTGCAGAGACTTGCTGTGGAGTTTAGAAAAAAGGGCAGAGAGGTTACCCCATCGTGCAGACTGGGCGGAGACTTGCTGTGGGGTTTAGAAGAAAGGGCAGAGAAGTTACCCCATCATGCAGACTGGGCGGAGACTTGCTGTGGGGTTTAGCCCTAGCAGGCTGGACCCAGAGACTTTGCATGTTCATTTAAATATGTATATAAGAAAGAGGCTCTAAATCTAATATTGACACAGGTTTGGTACTCCAGGACTTTAGGGCCAGATTAAGTTTCCTCCCATCCTATTTTAGACAAATATTACAGTAATTCCTCTACTACTGTAATTTCAAGTGCAGTCTTAAGGAGAAACAAGATTTGCCACCCCTTTTCCTCCTGAGATTTATTTATTTAGAAGAATGCTCTGTCTGCATGTACATCTGAATGCCAGTAGACAGCATCATATCCCATTACAGATGTGAGCCACCATGCAGCTGCTGGGAATTGAACTCAGGACTTCTTGTAGGGAAAAGGGGCTGGCTAAAGCAACCCACCCTGACCCTGGAGCCCAGAACTAGGGAAAGATGGCTCAGATCAGGGCAGAAAGAAACACAGCTTGGCTCAGATCAGAGCCATCTCTGCCCCTGGCCAACTGACCTGTGAAACCAACCAATCACAGAGCAGGAAAGTAGTACCCTGGCCCTGAAGCCCAGAACCAGGGAAAGAAACAGCCTGGGTTTGGGACCTGAGCCAGAGAAATGAACACTTTATCCCCAAACCCAGAACCAAGGAACATGCCCTGACTCTGAAACCAGTACCAAAGAAACACTCTAGAATCAGAGTTAGTGAAAGAAATATGCTTTGGCCTTAGAATTAGTGTCAAAAAGCCAAGAAAGACCAGTGAAAGAAACACAGTTTGGCTCTGAAATCAGGGCCATCTCTGTCCCTAGCCCACAAAACTGACCAATCCCTGGGCAGGAAAAAACTAGACAATCCCTGCTTGAATCCGCTCCCAAGACATCCTCTATAAACCACCCTGCCTGGTCAGTTGTGGGCTGTTCTCTCTACCCTGGAAGAGGCAGCTACTCTCCTGGACTCCTCCTTCCCAAATAAATCTCTTTCTCAAAAGAGTTTTGGTTGTGAAGATCTTCATTCATTGGCACAGAGAAGAACCTTGCTGAGACGTCCCATAGTGGACAGAGCAAGAAGGAGAGGAACAGAAGATCCTTGCTGAGATGTTCCATAGTGGACGAGCAAGGAGGAGCCGAACAGAACATCCTTGATGAGACATAGGTCAGTGGACAGAGCAAGGGAGAACTGAAAAAGTAACACTTTTCTCCGTAGCTGAAGGAGATTGCTACATTTCTCCAGGAGTTTCCCCATTTGCAGAGTAAAGCAAAAGAAGCAACATCTTAGGCAGGAGAAGCAGAGCTCTGCTAGGAAGCCCCCTTAAGTGGGGGACGAGCAAAGCTCAGCTGTAGCGGCTGTCCAGGAGAGAAGCAGGATTGCTATATCCTGTGGGGAGACCATCCTCCCCCACACCAGGTACAGCCTGACTCCGGAGCAGTCAGGATGCCCTTTCCTGATGAGCTGTTCTAGCAGCTCCAGGCCTGACTCTTCCCGAGCATTCAGGGTAATTTCCTCTCCAGGACAGAGCTGTCCTAAGCAGCTGGAGGTATCTAGGATACCTCCAGGGCTGAGCTGCCATAAGCCGTTTGAGGTATCCAGGATACCTTGCCCTCCACTTGGCAGAGCTGTCCTAAGCAGCTCGAGGTGTCTGGGATACCTCGGTCCTCCAGGGCTGAAGTCTCATGGCAGCTCCAGCCATCGCCTGACTCTCCAAGTGGTCAGGATGCCTCTCCCCCAGAGTTGCAAAACTCACATTTTGGTGCCGAAATCCAGGACCAAACCCAGAGTTGCAGCAAATAAACTTACTTACACTTCTAAGAAGAGCAGCCAGTGCTATTAACTGCTAAGCCATCTCTCCCAGGTTTACCACTCTTAGATAGAACCTCCTTCAGTGAAAACAAAAGATCAGAAAGTGAAGCTTGTCGTATAGACGGATAATAGCTTTTTCTATTTCCAATCCTTGGCGAAAAACTCCACTTGTAAAATAGTGTCAATTTTATTTATTTATTGTTTGCTTGTTGTTTTCTGAGGCAGAGTTTCTCTGTGTAACAGCCCTGGTTGTCCTGGAACTCACTTTTGTAGACCAGGCTGGCCTTGAACTTACAGAGATCTGCCTGCCTCTGCCTCCCGAGTGCTGGGATTAAAGGTGTGTACCACCAAACCTGGCAAAATTAATTTTTAATTAAAATATTTATTTTAGTTTATGTGTATGAGTGTTTTGTTTGCACGTACCTGGTGTCCATGGATGTCAAAAGAGGACATCAGATCCCCTGGAACTGGAACCATAGATGATTGCGAGCCACCATGTGGGTGCTGGAAACTAAATCCAGGTTCTCTGCAAGAGCAGCCAGTACTCCTAACTGATGAGCCTTCTCTCTAGCTCATAGTGTAATAGCTTAGAGATCCATTTAATGGCTGCCTCTACCCCTACCCCAGGACTCAATACGTGGAGTGGCTGTGCTGGATTACAGTCACATACCATTTTCCTCGTTTTTAAAGGGTTATAAGCATAATCAGACCAATCTTTCAGGATGCTCCAACAAAGGTGTTGTCAGAACTGGAGGCTACAATATTAATAATTCTAACAGCGCTCTAACAGACATCAGGCAAAGCATGAAGTATTTTTAAGCCAGGAAGGAAACCAGAAAGTACAATGCTTCAGTTTGTTAAAGCAGACCGACGGGGAGCTGAGACCCGGGAAAGAGGAAGTCCTCATGAGAAATTACTTGGCAGCTGCTACAAAGTCCCTGTGCAGGCTGATTTTGTCAACTTGACACAAGCCAGAGTCATTTGGGAAGAGGAACTGCAATGAAAAATTGCGCCCATCAGGCTGGCCTTTGGGAAAGCCTGTAGGGTGTTTTCTTGATTGCTGGTTGATGGGCTAGGGCCCAGCTCACTGAGGACCACACCACCTCCCTACCCAGCTGGTGCTATAAGAAAGCAGGCTGATGCTGGGCAGTGGTAGCGCACACCTTTAATCCCAGCACTCGGGAGGCAGAGGCAGGCAGCTCTCTGTGAGTTTGAGGCCAGCCTGGGCTACAGAGCAAGTTCCAGGACAGGCTCCAAAGCCCCACAGAGAAACCCTGTCTCAAAAAACAAGCAAGCAAACAAAAAAACAAAAACCCCAAAAAACAAAACACACACACACACACACACACACACACACACACACACACAGAAAGCAGGCTGAGCAAGCCATGTGGAACAAGCCAGTAAGCAGTGTTCCTCTATCGCCTCAGGTCATTCCTATAGGTTCCTGTCCTGTCTGAGTTCCTGTCCTGATTTCCCTGAGTGATGGACCGCTGTGGAACTGAAACACACCCTTTCCTCTGCAAGTTGCTTTTGGTCGTGGCATTTTATCATAGCAGTAAGAACCCCAACTAGGACAGTCTCCTAGTCTGGAGTCTTTGGGCTCCTACTCTAGACAGCCATCCTGATTCCTCACTAACCCTATCTACGGGAGACTTCCAAAGTCACCACAGAAGAGCTGCCACAATATGTGACTGGGATGCGGAAGCTCATGCTGCCTGGCACCACAAACATGAACAGAGACGAGACATCAGTCTTTAAGCATGTTTTGCTCAGAGAGCTAGTGATCTGCAAAGACAGCAGGTTAGCTCTTCCAGAACCAGACTGTTTTCCATCTTATTTCCAGCACAAACAGGCTCTATAGGAAGGGGGCAATTATTCTGGAACTCCGGCTGGTCCCTTTGGTCAGGTGGTCAGTCACATTTCTGAGATGAGTGTTTTATAAATGTTGTTTCTATAGAATTATGTGGGTGTTTTTTGGTAGTTTTGTTTTGTTTTCAGACGTGTATTTCTACTTAACCTGTAACTTACTATGTGAACCAGGCTGGCCTCAAACTCACAGAAATTCACCTGCCTCTTAAGTGCTGGGACTGAAGGTGTGCACCACCATGCCGGGCACTGATGTAGGTGGGTATTTTTTTTTTTTCCTGTGTATTGTTACTGTGAGGGGCTGTCTTCCAAGCCAAGCAACAGGCATCTTGAGAAGTTCAGCTGTCACCCTTGCAAAATGATTATCTCAGCGGGGCTTGCTGACTGTTTACATGCCCACACAAATGGGAGGGGTGGGAGTGCAGTCATGAGGTCCTCAGCTGAGTAGCCAGTGACTCCTTACCACCTGTTGTCTGCTACTCTGCCTGAATTGCAGGTGACCTCTAGGAGGCACTAGAGTATAGAGGTAGGGAAGGCCAGCAGAGGAGTTCCGCCAGCTGCCAGCTGCTATGGGGAACCCTCCTCCCTGCTGGGTGAAGTCTTTCAGGCTGCTGCCATTTCAGGGAGAGGAGCATCCACATCCCCATAAGTAACCTTTCACCTATGCTTGGTAAGAAACCCCCAATAAACTCATCGGTTTCCCAGAGCGAACTTTAGCAGAATCGTGCCTTTGTTTGTCCCTGGGACCCAGATGGGGGGTTAGCCCTTGCTTCTGTCTCCCCCTGGAAAGCAAGTTTAGCAACAAGCATGTAATTTCTTTCTCTGAATTATTTCTCTCTCTCTCTCTCTCTCTCTCTCTCTCTCTCTCTCTCTCTCTCTCTCTCCTTCCTCCCTCCCTCTTTCTTTCTTTCTTTCTTTCTTTCTTTCTTTCTTTCTTTCTTTCTTTCTTTCTTTCTTTCTTTCTTTCTTTCTTTCTTTTTTCTTCAGTTGTGTTTACAGAATCTCATCTTGTAATTGACCTGGCCTGGAACTTAAGATCCTCCTGCCTCAACCTCCTGAGGTTGGAATTACAGGTATGACTCACCATGCCCTGCTCCATCCCCTTCTCTCCCCTCCCCCCTCTCTTCCTTTCTTAGTTTTTCAGACACTGTCTTTCATTAAATCTGGAGCTCACACATTTTCCTAGACTGGCTGGATTGCTAGTCCCAGTGCTCTTGTCTCTAACTCCCCAGTATTGGATTTACAGGCATGCACTCACTGCCTTGCTCATTGTGTGTGTGTGTGGGGGGGGGCAGGTACTGGGGATCACAAGTCTGCATGCTTTCATAGAAAGTGCTTTACAAACTAAGTTATCTCCCCAGCCCCCATTTAATTTTCTTACTGTTGTTTTCTGATAAGCAGAAACTAATTTTAATCAAGTAAAATATACGAATATGTTCTTATTAGTTTGCTACCCTCGATTCCCCAGAAACCAGAACCTGGTTTAGGGACTCCAAGACACAGGTGTGAAGGACAAACAGAAGCATCGGAAGTAAGGATGAACATGGCAGTGCTTCTTGGACATGGATACAAGTCAGTTAAACTGCTTGCTCAGTCTGAGGATTATGTCCTCACTAAACACATTGTATCTTTTCCCATCTATATGTTTTACATATATAGATGTATAGATATATGGTCTCAGAGACTATAGATATATCGTCTCAGTGGCTAAGAGCATCTACTGCTCTTCCAGAGTGTAAGTGTTGCAGCTTGGATGGAAAGGTTTCCTGGCAGGTGGGAGCCAAGGAATAAATACCAGAGTCACACGTTGCAGCTCTGATCTGGTGGAAATGTTACAGCTCTGCCCTGGGGAAAGGTTCCCCAGTGCAAGTGTTACTGCTCTGCTCAGGTCCCCTGAAATGTCACAACTCTGCCTCGCCAGGAAGAGAAAGTTTCCCTAGGAAAAGTGTTCCAGTTCTGCTCAGTCCAGCAAAAACATTATAGCTGGACTCTGCTCCCATGAAGTGTCACAGCTGGGCTCTACTCAGGCAAAAGTGTCACACTGCACAACAAACCTCACTCAAGAGATTTATCGGGAAGGAAAAATCCAGGAGGGTGGCTGCCTCTGCTAGGGTGAGGAGCAGCAGCAAACTGAACAGAGTACAGAGCTCATATAGGGTCTCTTGGTGGATTCAGGGTGGCTTGAGATTGGTTTTTGTGGCCTGATTCTGGGGCAAGCTCAGGGATTGGTGGGATTCTGTGGCCTGACTTTGGGGAAGCCCAGGGAGTAGTAGGATTCTGTGGCCTGTGGGGCAAGCTCAGGGATTGGTGGGATTTCAAGTCTTTGGTCCTGGTCTTGGGGTTAAGTTAGGGTCAGGATGTTTTTTCCCTGGCCTTTTATCCTACATTTCCCCCCTTGGTTTCCTGAGTTCAGTTTCCAGCACCCATGATGTTAGGCAACTCACAATTGATGTAACTTTAGTTCCAGAAGATCTGACACCATCTTCTTGTCCCCTCAGGTGCTGTGGGATGGTCTTTCCCTACGCTGTGAATATGTGTTGCTATGATTGGTTAGTAAAGAAGCTGCTCTGGCCTATGGAAAGTCGAGTTATAGCCAGGCGGGAAATCCAAGAGAGAGACAGGAAGAAGAAAGACAGAGGAGGGAGAGATGCCAGCCCGCTGCCCAAGGAGCAACATGCCAGCAGACTGGTAACGCCACAGCCATGTGGTAAAACATAGATGAATAGAAATGGGTTAATTTAAGATGATAGAGCTGGCTAGCAAGAAAGTTAAGCCATTGGCCATAAAGTTTGTAAACAATATAAGCCTCTGAGTGATTATTTTATAAGCGGCTGCAGGATTGCGGGGCTGGGTGGGACTGGAGAAACTTCCAGCTACACTCATGTACCACTGACGACAGGCCAATCAACCACCAGGGACTGTGGTGGCCACTGTGGGTTCCAGCCTTTGTTCCAGGTCCCTCACTCCCCAAGCTGAACAAGGCAGAAAGGAGGCCTGGGTTAATCTTGTCCTGCCGTGGTTGTCATGGCAAACGCCTTGGGCTCCTCCACTGGAAGTCCACACTGAGGAGGCCAACTGAAAAGTCCCAAGATGGCCTGCTTCGGTCCCTCTGAGACCAGAGAGTTGTATATTCCAGTAAAATGATCTTAAGGACCTCAGAGGCAGTGGCTGCACCTCCTTCAACAAATTATATCTTGGCAATCCTGGAGACATGAGGTAAGGGAGGAAAACTCCATCCTGTGAGTCTTATCACCCTCACACTTCCCAGTCCTACATATGCATTTATACTTTTTTTTTTTTGGTTTTTCGAGACAGGGTTTCTCTGTGTAGCTTTGCGCCTTTCCTGGAACTCACTTGGTAGCCCAGGCTGGCCTCGAACTCACAGAGATCTGCCTGGCTCTGCCTCCCAAGTGCTGGGATTAAAGACCTGTGCCACCACCTCCCGGCTGCATTTATACTTTTTTGTTTTTGTTTTTTGAGAATGGGTTTCTCTGTGTGCCTTGCTGTCCTGTAGACCAGGTTGGCCTTGAACTCACAGAGCTCCTCCTGCCTCTGCCTCCTGAGTACTGGGATTAAAGGCACATACCACCTCTGTCAGGCAGTAACCAAGTTTTTAATGCATGAGCCCTTAGGGGGCCACTTCTTATCTAAACTATCATACGAGGAGTGCCTAGGCCCAGTTCTCTGAAGACTGTCAATGTTTTTATCTTCCCACTCACTTGGCACAGAGCTCTCAATAAAGATATAGCCCCGAGCAGAAGGTTGGCAACTGTCTTGTTCATCTTGCGTGTAGAGGCAAGGGTGCCCTTGGCTGTCAGAGGAAAATCTGGCACAAGTCCTCCTATTCCGATGAGGCCCTTCCCTCTCCATTTCCTCGTAGGGGAACACGCTAACAGCAACCCTTCTTTAGAGATCCATTCCCCAGCCCAGTGGCCTGTAGCATCAGCATTTCCATTGCGAGGGGAAGACAGAGTTTCAGAATGTGTCTTACTTCTCAGGCTCTGTGTTAGTTTGACGTTTTGTTGCTGTGAAAAGGTACCTGACAAACCGCTCAAGAGAGTGACGTGCTTAGGCTTATGGTGTCAGTGGCCTTGGCTTCGTAGATTGGAACCGACTTTCTTTTGGGCCACTAACCAGCTCCCAAGTCATGTCATGGAGACTTAATATTAGTTATGAATACTTGGCCTTTTATTATGCTTGTCCCACTGGTTCTTATAACTTAATTAACCTGTTTCTCTTCGTCTACACTTTGCCTCTAGGCTTTTCTACCTTTCTTTCATTCTATACATTCTCCATGTCTGACTGGCTGGCGGCTGCCTGCCTGGCTGGCTGGCCCCAGGCATCTCCCTCTCTCTCTCTCTCTCTCTCTCTCTCTCTCTCTCTCTCTCTCTCTCCCATTCTCTCTTGAGCCTAGATTTCTCCTCCTACTTATTCTCTCTGCCCTCCAGTCCTTCCTGTCCTTCTACTACCTAGCTATTGGCCATTCAGATTTTTATTAGACCAAGCAGGTGCCTTAGGCAGGCAAAGCAACACATCTTTACATCATTAAACAAATGCAGCATAAGCAAATGTAACCCATTTTTGCCTAGTTAAAGTAATATTCTACAATTGATTCTACACCAATAGCCTTGGAAACATGAGGCTGAGGCTACTCACCTCGTCAGACAGGAAGCAGAGAGAGGAAGGGACACTGGAGGCCAGGTGTAACCTTCGGAGTCCAGTGTTCAACATTATACAATGGAAACTTCTAGGGCAGGCTAGAATTTCCCCTCACATTTCCATCATTTCTCAGAATAGCATCAGCACCTGGGACTAGGCCTTCACCACATAAGCCTATGGGGACATTACATATTGAAATCAAAACATTCAATCCTTAATCACCAAAGGTTCATGGACTTTTTTCATAACACAAACAGTATTTAGTCCCATTTCCAAAGTCCCCCAAATCTTAACAGTTTCAAGGAGCTGGAAAGATTGTTCAGCACTTAAGATCACTGGTTCCTTTTTCAGAGGACCCATGTTTGATTCCCAGCACCCATATGGTTGGCTCACAATCATTTGTAACATCCAATTCTGATGCACTCTTCTGGCCTCCATAGGCACCAGCTACACACTTGGTGCACAGATCTGCATGCAGGCAAAACACCCAACGTTGTCCAAAAGTCAGTTCTTAGCTGTGGGCCTCTGAAAAATAAAAAAGAAAATGTATACTTCCATTATAAGTGGAATAGAGTAAACATTCTCATTCCAAAAGGGAGGAATGGCAAGGAAGGAATGGATCAAAACCCAGCAACTCCTGTAGCTTTGTGTCCAGCAACAGAGCAGGGTATGAGCTCCTCCGGGCTTGGGTAGCCTGCTTTATGGCCTTGACATTTGTAGCCCATGTGGCATGTTTCTTGGGCTGGCTCCATTTATTGTTGTCTACCACTTTCCTTGGCCGAATCTCTAATATCCTGGGGCCACCGCTGAAGCTGACTTTACGCTCACAGCTTTGAGCATTGCTTTCTCAAGGTCTGCCTGCAAGGACTTAGAACTTTCAGATACTGCTTGGGTTCTCATATTTCCTCTAAAACTTGAGTGAAAAAAATCTCTACAACCATGCGGATTCTTTGTGCCTGCAAAATCAGCAATGTGTGGACAGTTCCAAGATCTGCTGTTGGCTCAAGCACAGGACAGGCCCCTGGAACCGATACCACATTTGCCTCCCTGGCCTTTGAGCATGAACTGTGATCCAGGAAAACAACTTCTTAGGTGTGCCTGTGTGAGCAAGGTGCCCTGGAGGTACTTTTCCCCCAAGGAAACATCTTTCCTATGACTTTGCTCTTTCTTACTCTTGAGTCGGTAATGGGTGAAGCCTGGACAATTATTTAGATTCCTTGGACACATTTCCTATCTTCTGATGCAAAATACTTCATTTTGTTTTTTAATTATTTATTTTTATGTGTATGAGTACTTTGCTTGTATGTATGTGTGTGCACCATGTGTGTGCCTGATGACCATGGAGACCAGAAAAGGGACAAGTTGTAGGCAGTTGTGAGCCACCCTGTAGGTGTTGGGAATTAATCTGGATCCTCTAGAATAGGTAGTGCTCTTTTTTTTTTAATTAAAAAAATTTTTATTCATTCTACATACCAACCACAGATTCCCCCTCTCTTCCCTCCTCCTGCCCCTCAGCATTCCCCTCCAACCTACCTCCCATTTCCTCCTTAGACAAGGCAAGGCCTCCTGTGGAGAGTCAGCAGAGCCTGGTACATTCAGTAGAGGCACATCCAAGCCCCTCCCCCTGCCTCAAGGCTGTGAGAGGTGTCCCACCATAGGCACTGGGCTTCAAAAAGCCAGCTCATGCACCAGGGATGGATCCTGATCCTACTGCCAGGGGCTCCTTAAGCAGATCAAGCTACACAACTGTCTCACTTATGCAGAGGGCCTAGTCCAGTCCCATGGAGGCTCCACAGGTGTTGGTCTAAATTTAATGAGTTCCCACTAGTTTGATTTTGTTGTCTCTGTAGATTTCCCCATCATGATCTTCACACACACACACACACACACACACACACACACACACACACACACCCCGCTCATAGAATCCCTCTTCTCTCTCTTTGACTGGACTCCTGGAGCTCAGCCTGGTGTTCGGCTGTGGATCTCTGCCTCTGCTTCCATCAGTTACTGGATGAAGGCTCTATGATAACAGTTAGGGTAGTCACCAATCTGATTACAGGGATAAGCCAGTTCAGGTACCCTCTCCACTATTGCTGGGGTCATCCTTGTAGATTCCTGGGAACTTGCCTAGCATCCAGTTTCTCCCTATCCCCATGATGTCTCCCTCTATCACGGTATCTCTTTCTTTCTTTTTTTTTTTTTTTAAGATTTATTTATTTATTATGTATACAGTGTTCTGCCTGCATGTATGCCTGCAGGCCAGAAGAGGGCGCCAGATCTCATTACAGATGGCTGTGAGCCACCATGTGGTTGCTGGGAATTGAACTCAGGACCTTTGGAAGAGCGAGTGCTCTTAACCTCTGAGCCATCTCTCCCGCCCACAGTATCTCTTTCATTGCTGTCCCACTCCATCCCTGTTCCAGCTCAACCATCCCACTCCCTTATGTTCTCATCCCCCACCCCCTACCTTCTATTGCCCCCCTCTCACTCCCAGTTTACTCATGGAAATCTCATCTATTTCCCCTTCCCTGTTAGGGTCTTCCTTGTTAGCTAGCTTCTCTGAAGTAGACAGTGCTCTTAGCCCCTCAGCCACCTCTCCAGCCCCACTCCCTTTTTTGAGACAGAGTCTCTCTACATAGCCCTGGCTGTCCTGGAACTCAGTATGCAGACCATGCTGGCCTTGAACTCACAGAGATCTGCCTGCCTCTGCTTTCTAAGTGCTGAGATCAAAGGCTTGCACTACACACTCAGTCCTCTTATTAATGATGCTGATATCTTCAGAAACCATGTCTTCTGTATTGTCACTTAGTCTCAACTTGCTCTGGCTTTTCTTAACTGAACTACAAGTTTCTCATGTATTTTTTGATTTGCTTTCTGCTACTGATTTTTGTGGTGATATTTTGCTTGTGATCTAACAAATAAAGCTTGCCTGAAGATCAGAGTGTTGAGCTAAGCCACTAGTTAGCCATAGAGGCCAGGCAGTGGTGGCACATACCTTTAATCCCAGCACTTGGGAGGCGGAGGCAGAGGCAGACAGATCTCTGTGAGTTCAAGGCCACCCTGGGCTACACAAGATTGATCCAGTCTAAAAGAGAAATGGAGCCAGGCAGTGGTGGCACAAGCCTTTGATCTCAGCACTTGGGATCTCTCATGCCTTTAATCCCAGCACTAGGGAGGTGGAGACAAGAAGTGATATGGCTGGGTGGAGAGATGAATATAAGGTGAGAGGAAACATGAGCTCAGCTCCCTTTCAGGTTGAAGATTCCGTAGAGGTAAGAAGTCTTTCTAGTGGCTGGCTGCTCTGCTTCCCTGATATTTCAGCATTCACCCTGATATCTGACTCCAGATTTTTATTATTAAGACCAATTAGGATTCATGTTACATCTAGGGTCCAACTTTGGGGCACGAATTCATGAAAAAGCTGCCTTTCTGCAGGCACCAGCACAGGCCAGAGCTGCACATAGCTGCAGTCACTGCCCTGCTGGCTAAGTTTCTGCTGCAGCCTATCTGCAGCAAACTCCATAGGGTTTGGGGCTCCAAAAACTGCAGGAGTGAGCTGCTTTTGCACATTCCCTCATGCAGATGGCCGGCTCTTTGGCTTCTTCTCCCCCAGTGGGTTATGGGCTCTCCCTGGACCCTCTCCTCGGGCTGCTATCATACTAGGTAGCTGCCTTGAAACCTGCTCAGGCTTCTACTGTTCTACACAGAAGCACAGAAGCAGTCAGACTCACATCTGAATTGTCATCATTGGCAGATTTGGTGAGATAACTGGGAATTCTTTTTTTTTTTTTTTTTTTTTTGGTTTTTCGAGACAGGGTTTCTCTGTGTAGCTTTGTGCCTTTCCAGGATCTTGCTCTGTAGACCAGGCTGGCCTCAAACTCACAAAGATCTGCCTGGCTCTGCCTCCAGAGTGCTGGGATTAATGGCGTGTGCCACCACCGCCTAGCATAACTGGGAATTCTTTTTTTTTTTTAATTTTTAATTTTTATTTTTTAAATTACACTCATGATATTCATTAATTACACTCATGATATTAATCACATTTGTGGTATTCATAGATTACATTCGCAGTATTCATTCAATTATATATATATAATATATATATATATATATTATATATACATATTTTTTTTTTGGTTTTTCGAGACAGGGTTTCTCTGTGTAGCTTTGCGCCTTTTCCTGGAACTCACTTGGTAGCCCAGGCTGGCCTCGAACTCACAGAGATCCGCCTGGCTCTGCCTCCCGAGTGCTGGGATTAAAGGCGTGCGCCACCACCACCCGGCCTATATATATATTTTTTAAATTTTAAATGCCGAATGTCATTATTGAAGGAGGGAGGAGGTCTTATATACAGGCTTACAGCACAATGGGAGAACCCCGGAGGGCAGAAGTTTGATACTGATGTTTTACAATCTTGCATCTAAGCTGTTAATGCCCATTATTCAGGATACACAGACAAGGAACTTCCCTGGCAGGGAATTAGCATAGGGAGGATATCAAGGTCAAGGTCTGCAAGCAAGGCAACAGTTACCCAAAATGGGGGCCAGGGCCCTACAGGTCCCCCTTTTATTAAAAAATGAGCTTCTGACTTGGGTTGCGTGGGATGTCAGCAGGTCACCTTACCCATCATGGAGACACCTGCCCAGGCCACACAGGTGCTCTGTCTTAGGTTGGTGAGCACCCCCCAGGCATTACCCGTCTCTGAATACTCATTATCATACAGGCTCAATCCTGTGTGAGCTGCAGAGTTAACTGCTGCCAAAGATCTCAAAGTGGCGCTGGGCTTGCAATCTGTGTGTTCGACACAGGAAAGACCAACAGAGGTCCTATCTCACCCATAGCCAGTAGGCTAAAGGCAACTGAGCCATTCCCTTCCTTAACGAGCCATATTGTACGTTGGAGTCCTTGTAAGATAGTATCCCAAAAGCAACTGGAACTTTAGTTTATAAATTTATAATTTTCAAAGCCAATCAAGATGTATATAACTACTGAATTAAATTTATCATGCACAATAGAATGAAAGATTAACTAACTGTGGTAGCTACTTTTGTTGCCAGAGTCTCCACTGTGCTAGCTGTAGTAAGCAATTATGGAATGGTAATCCCAGACACAGTAGCAGCGGTGGCCGCCATTGCTATAACATCAACAGTGGCAGCATCAATGTCAAATTCTCTTCTGGAGTGTGTGGACATCCACTGGCATGGATACAACTCCAGTAACACGAACCGCCAAGGCCCATTTTTCTTGATCCCAGCATGACTTTAGCTGGCAGCTCTTCTGAAGAATCCAGTCTCATGGCTACAGTTCCTAGGCTTACATTAATGCTTGCCAAAGCTGGCGATATTGGGCTCTCAATCTCCATTGGCATCAGAAGGGTAGATTTTTTCATGAAGACCCATTAAGACTCTGTCATGTTGGGCTTCAGCAGCAGCCACAGGGCGCGTTCAGTGCTCAGGAATCCAAAGAGGAACCTCATTGTCCTGAGGAAAGACATAAACAGAACCCCGGGGCCACGCCAACACTAGATCGGTCTCCTCTATGTGCTAGTAGAAAGATCCTTCCATCACTCCAGAGGGTGATTTGCAACAGGAGCCCTCCAATGTTTATCTGCATCAGATACTCCAGCAGAATCTACCGATAAACTCCAGCAGAATCAACCAATATAAAATTTAAAATATATAAAACAAGGGAAAGAATAGATTGTGGAGAGGAATGATGAATCCCGAGTTCTCCCTTTTTTTACTTTAGTAAAATGTTTGTTTAATATTTCAATTTTTTAATTTTTATTTTTTATTATTTAAAATTAATTTATTTATTTTTCTATTATCAGCTTGATACAGTATGTATTCTTATCTTAATAGTGAGATGTTTCATTGAGGCTTGCTCAGTAATTGAGTAAAGTCAAAATTTATTATAAGCCACAGTAATCCTAGGGACCTCCATGCTATATATATAGCCTCCATGGTTCTATGGGTTGTAGTCTGATTGTTCTTTATTTCATATCTAGAATCCACTTATGAGTGAGTACATGCCATGTTTGTCTTTCTGGGTTTGGGTTACCTCACTCAGGATGATTTTTTCTAGTTCTATCCATTTGCCTGCAAATTTCATGCTTTCATTGTTTTTCTCTGCTGAGTAGTACTCCACTGTGTATATGTACCACATTTTCTTCATCCATTCTTCAGTTGACAGGCATCTACGTTGTTTCCAGGTTCTGGCTATTACAAATAGTGCTGCTATGAACATAGTTGAGCATGTATCTTTATGGTATGAATCAGCATTCGTTGGGTATATGCCCAAGAGTGGTATGGCTGGGTCTTGAGGTAGTTCGATTCCTAATTTTCTGAGAAACCGCCATACTGATTTCCACAGTGGTTGTACAAGCATGCATTCCCACCAACAGTGGAGGAGAGTTCCCTTTGCTCCACATCCTCTACAACATTGACTGTCATTGGTGTTTTTGATGGTAGCCATTCTGACAGGTGTAAGGTGGTATCTCAGAGTCGTTTTGATTTGCATTTCTCTGATGACTAAGGATGTTGAGCGTTTCTTTAAATGTCTTTCAGCCATTTGTGATTCTTGTTTTGTGAATTCTCTGTTTAGCTCTTTAGCCCATTTTTTAATTGGATTGTTTAGTATTTTGATGTCTAGTTTCTTGAGTTCTTGATATACTGTGGAGATCAATCCTCTGTCAGATGTGGGGATGGTGAAGAGCTTTTCCCATTCTGTTGGCTTTTTGTCTTATTGACCGTGTCTTTCACCCTGCAAAAGCTTCTCAATTTCGAGAGGTCCCATTTATTAATTGTTGTGCTCAGGGTCTGTGCTGTTGGTGTTATATTTAGGAAATAGTCTCCGGTGCCAATGCGTTCAAGAGTATTTCCTACTTTCTTTTCTATTAAGTTAGTGTAACTGGATTTATGTTGAGGTCCTTGATCCACTTGGACTTGAGTTTTGTGCATGGTGACGGATATGGATCTATTTGTAATCTTTTACATATTGACATCCAGTTATGCCAGCACCATTTGTTGAAGATACTTTCTTTTTTCCATTGTATAGTTTTGGCTTCTTTGTCAAAAACCAGGTGTTCATATGTGCATGGATTAATGTCAGGGTCTTCAATTCGATTCCATTGGTCCGTATGTCGGTTTTTATACCAGTACCAAGCTGTTTTTATTACTATAGCTCTATAGTAGAGTTTGAGGTCAGGGATGGTGATGCCTCCAAAGGTTGCTTTATCATATAGGATTTTTTTAGCTATCCTGGGTCTTTTGTTTTTCCATATGAAGTTGAGTATTTTTCTTTCCAAGTCTGTGAAGAATTGTGTTGGGATTTTGATGGGGATTGTGTTGAATCTGTAGATTGCTTTTGGTAAGATTGCCATTTTTACTATGTTAATCCTACCTATCCATGAGCATGGGAGATCCTTCCATTTTCTGATATCTTCTTCAATTTCTTTCTTTAGAGATTTAAAGTTCTTATCAAAAAGGTCCTTCACTTGTTTAGTTAGTGTTATCCCAAGGTATTTTATATTATTTGTGGCTATTGTAAAGTGTGATGTTTCTCTGACTTCTTTCTCAGCCCTTTTATCATTTGTGTATAGGAGGGCTACTGATTTTTTTGAGTTGATCTTGTATCCTGCCACTTTACTGAAGGAGTTTATCAGCTGTAGGAGTTCCCTGGTAGAGTTTTTGGGGTCACTTATGTATACTATCATATCATCTGCAAATAGTGAAAGTTTGACTTCTTCCTTTCCAATTTGTATCCCTTTGATCTCCTTTTGTTGTCTTATTGCTCTAGCTAGAACTTCTAGTACTATATTGAATAAATATGGGAGAGTGGACAGCCTTGTTTTGTTCCTGAATTTAATGGTATCGCTTTGAATTTCTCTCCATTTAATTTGATGTTGGCTGTTGGCTTGCTGAAAATTGCCTTTATTATGTTTAGGAATGTTCCTTGTATTCCTGATCTTTCTAAGACCTTTATCATGAAGGAGTGTTGGATTTTGTCAAAGGCTTTTTCAGCATCTAATGAGATGATCATGTGGCTTTTTTCTTTTAGTTTGTTTATATGGTGTATTACATTGACAGATTTTCATATGTTGAACCATCCTTGCATCCCTGGGATGAATCTTACCTGGTCATGACGGATAATTTTTTGATGTATTCTTGGATTCGGTTTGCCAATATTTTGTTGAGTATTTTTGCATCAATGTTCATGAGGGAGATTGGTCTGTAGTTCTCTTTCTTTGTTGAATCTTTGTGTGGTTTGGGTATCAGGGTAATTGTACACTCATAAAAAGAGTTTGGTAGTGTTCCTTCTGTTTCTATTGTGTGGAACAATTTGAAGAGTATTGGTATTAGTTCTTCTTTGAAAGTCTGGTAGAATTCTGCACTGAAACCATCTGGTCCTGGGCTTTTTCTGGTTGGGAGACTTTTGATGACTGTTTCTATTTCTTTAGGGGTTATTGGTCTATTTAGATGGTTTATCTGGTCTTGATTTAATTTTGGTATGTGGTATTTGTCCAGAAAATTGTCCATTTCTTCCAGATTTTCCATTTTTGTGGAATACAGGTTTTGAAGTATGATCTGATGATTCTCTGGATTTCCTCATTGTCTGTTGTTATGTCTCCCTTTTCATTTCTGATTTTGTTAATTTAGGTGCTCTCTCTTTGCCTGTTGGTTAATTTGGCTAGGAGTTTGTCTATCTTGTTGATTTTTTTCAAAGAACTAACTCTTTGTTTCATTGATTTTTTGTATTGTTCTCTTGTTTTCTATTTCGTTGATTTCAGCCCTCAATTTGATTATTTCCTGGCATCTATTTCTCCTGGGTGAGTTTGTTTCTTTTTGTTCTAGAGATTTCAGTTGTGCTGTTAATTCACTGGTATGGGATTGCTCCATCTTCTTTATGTGTGCATTTAGAGCTATGAATTTTCCTCTTAGCACTGCTTTCATAGTGTCCCATAAGTTTGGGTATGTTGTACTTTCATTTTCATTGAATTCTAGGAAATCTTTAATTTCTTTTTTTATTTCTTCCTTGACCCATTGATGTTTCAGGTGGGCATTATTCAGTTTCCATGAGTTCGTAGGCTTTCTATAATTTTTGTTGTTGTTGAAGTCTAACTTTAAGGCATGGTGGTCTGATAAGATACGGGAGGTTATTCCAATTTTTTTGTATCTGTTGAGATTTGCTTTGTGACCGAGCATGTGGTCAATTTCTCTGTGTAGCTTTGTGCCTTTCCGGGATCTTGCTCTGTAGACCAGGCTGGCCTCAAACTCACAAAGATCAGCCTGGCTCTGCCTCCCGAGTGCTGGGATTAAAGGCGTGCGCCACCACCGCCCGGCATAACTGGAAATTCTTAAAGGGAGAAATTAGTTAAAAGAGAGAATTTTCTCCCACATTAAAAAAATGTATGACAATATGCTAGACAGTTTGAAAATGGAGCAATTAAATGAAAGTATAATTAATTTAGATGGGATTTACATAATGTCAATTATAGATATTATCTGTTTGATTATTTTTGACTTATCACTAAAAAAGTTGGTTAATATAAGTGCCAAGATAAAAATTTTAGAAAAACATTAAAACAGATCATAGAGCTATTCAGACCCAGACAGAGGAATTTAAAGGAGAACCAATCTCAGCATTGTATTATAAGGTTACAAAGGAACAGCCTAAGGTTTTCAAATAGCCAACCTTAATTTATCCAGTAACCTTACAAGAACTGCCAAATGATATGCTGTGGGATGTATGGCAAATGTGTTGCTGATTAATCAATAAAACACTGATTGGCCGTTGGCTAGGCAGGAAGTATAGGCGGGGCAAGGAGGAGAATAAAGCTGGGAAGTGGAAGGCTGAGTCAGAGAGATACTGCCAGCCGCCATGATGAGAAACAGCATGAGAAGATGCCGGTAAGCCACGAGCCATGTGGCAAGGGATAGGTTTATGGAAATGAATTAATTTAAGCTGTAAGAACAGTTAGCAAGAAGCCTGCCACGGCCATACAGTTTGTAACCAATATAAGTCTCTGTGCTTACTTGGTTGGGTCTGAGCAGCTGTGGGACTGGCAGGTGATAGAGATTTGTCCTGACTGTGGGCCAGGCAGGAAAACTCAAGCTACAAATGGCGTCCAACGTGGTAGCAAGAGTTTCCACCTAAAAACTGAGAAAAAAGATTCTAAAACGGAGCTAAAAACAGTTCCTAATTGTCTCTCTCAAATGAGCGGCAGCTGCTTGTTTGAGCTACTGGCGGGAATGAGGTCTCTGCAAGTGGCACATAAAAGCTGCATGGTGGATTTAGCCTTTGCAAGTACAAAATAAAAAAAAAAAGAAGTTTTGGGGCTACATGCTGCTTGGATAAAAGCATAGACCCACGATAGCTCCCAGAGCCGGTGGTAAAGTACCACGACCATGTTGGGAAGCTGAGGTGGGCAGAGCCAGCAGCCACAGCTGCTGCAGTTTAAAGCAATAGATTCACAATACGACAGATTCAGATGTAATAGTTTAAAATATGTGTAAAATATACGTAGGGTTGAAAGAGATAAAAAAGGTGATATATACAGTTACAGAAACAAATACATAGTTTTAAAAAATAAAGTCTTTAAAGAGACAGTAAAATTAATATAAAAAATAAGCCACGTGAAGATGAATATTACACAGAGAATCTGGATTGTGTTGTCTTTGGGATTTTTAACTGCAGAGAGATATTTGATTGTAAAGAAAGCTGAGTTAAACCAATATGCATATTTTAAAGATATCTTGACTTCAAAATTTCGATGTAAGGATATGTTACTTTGGAAAGGAGACTCTGCTTTTGTTCCCACAGAAAGCCAGAGGCTATGGATTTGTTCAAGATTAAGATACATCAGGTTTGACCAGCCAAGACCCCCTGAAGGTCTCTGATGACACCATGGCCCAGATGATCCAACATCCAGAATGGTTTCAAGGCAACTGGCTCAGACGATACAGATACAGCCTCATGGACTATTCCATAATTCTAAAATTTTCTTTATTTCCCCATAAGATACAGCGCCCCCCTCCAGCAGGAAGTGGTAAGAGAAACTACGCCCAAATTCCCAAATTATATGTAATTTTACTTTGTTAAGGTTAAAACCTTCCTTTTTGAAAAAAAAAAGGGGGAAGTGCTGTGGGATGTATGGCAAATGTGTTGCTGATTAATCAATAAAACACTGATTGGCCGTTGGCTAGGCAGGAAGTATAGGCGGGGCAAGGAGGAGAATAAAGCTGGGAAGTGGAAGGCTGAGTCAGAGAGATACTGCCAGCCGCCATGATGAGAAACAGCATGAGAAGATGCCGGTAAGCCACGAGCCATGTGGCAAGGGATAGGTTTATGGAAATGAATTAATTTAAGCTGTAAGAACAGTTAGCAAGAAGCCTGCCACGGCCATACAGTTTGTAACCAATATAAGTCTCTGTGCTTACTTGGTCGGGTCTGAGCAGCTGTGGGACTGGCAGGTGATAGAGATTTGTCCTGACTGTGGGCCAGGCAGGAAAACTCAAGCTACAATGATAGGTATCCTCAAGGCTGTATAAGAGCTGAATGGACTCCTGTGCAAATGTTAAATTTGAGGAGATTCAAGAAAATGATAGTCTAATATGGTATGCATTCACCTTTTGTAAAGCAGATGTTAAACTTGTGGTCAACTTGTAATAGAATTATCCCTCAAGACTGGAGAGATTTGGTTACAGCAGTCTTGGAGCCTGGTCCTCAATTACAATGGAGGACCTGGTAGAAAGATGAGACTAAGATTATTGAACAATGAAGCAGGGCTAAAGGTAGGGAAATCTCCCAAGATCTACTTCTTGGAGAGAGAGATTATGCTAATGTAGAATGGCAATCTCTATATGATGACCACACCCTGGCTTTATGCTTCACAGCATCCTTTAATGCTTGGGACAATTGAAGTAGGAAAGAAAATTGAGTTATTTCCTAAAGTTATGCAGGGCCCAAAAGAAACCTTGACTGATTTCTTACAAAGACTAACTTCAGCAGTAAATAGAATGATACCAAATTCAGAATCTAGACAAATAATAGAAAAATACAGAGAATTCAAAAGAAGAATCTCAAATGGCTGAAAGACATTTAAAGAAATGTTTAACATCCTTAGTCATCAGAGAAATGCAAATCAAAATGACTCTGAGATATCACCTTACACCTGTCAGAATGGCTATGATCAAAAACAATATTAACAGTCTATGTTGGAGAGGATGTGGAGCAAGGGGAACACTTCTCCACTGTTGGTGGGAGTGCAAACTTTTATAACCACTGTGAACATCAGTATGGTGGTTTCTCAGAAATCTACCTCAAGACCCAGCCATACCACTCTTGGGCATATACCCAAGGAATACTCAATCATACCACAAAGATACATGCTCAACTATGTTCATAGCAGCACTATTCATAATAGCCAGAATGTGGAAACAACCTAGATGCCCATCAACTGAAGAATGGATTAAGAAAATGTGGTACATATACACAGTGGAGTACTACTCACCAGAGAAAAACAATGAAAGCATGAAATTTGCAGGCAAATGGATGGAACTGGAAAATATCATCCTGAGTGAGGTAACCCAAAACCAGAAGGACAAACATGGTATGTACTCATTTATAAATGGATACTAGATATAAAGCAAAGAAAAATCAGACTGCAACCCATAGATCCAGGGAGGCTACATAGCAGGGGGGACCCTAGGATGACTGTGATTTATAATAAGTTTTAGTCTTACTCAATCACTGGGCAAGCCTCAATGAAACATCTCACTCTTAGGATAAGAATTTGTACTGTATCAAGCTGATAATAGAAATAAATAAAGAAAGAAAGAAAAATACAGAGAAAACTTTGCCTTCACGGTGCCTACTTATAATAATTCTCAGCCTGTTAAGAGACATCAATGGAAGGTTCTCCCACAGGGAATATTAAATAGATCTACCCTGTGCCAATATTTTGTAAGTCAGCCATTGGAAATGATACATAAGCAATTTACTCAATCTATAGTTTACCATTACATGGACAACATCTTAGTAGCCGATTCTAATATAGATATTTTAGAATGTTTGAAGAAGTAAAGAAAATTTTGTCTTATTGGGGACTACAAATTGCTCATGAAAAAAATACAAAGCACAGAGTCTATTAATTATTTAGGACATAAAATTGGTCTACAAAAAATTAGACCCCAAAAGGTGCAAATTAGGAGAGATGAGTTGTGGACTCTTGATGACTTTCAAAGATTGCTAGGAGACATTTCCTATCCATGGTCCACGATTGGAGTAGAAAATCCAGAACTGATTACTTCCAAACCTGAAAAGGTAACAAGGACTTAAATAGTCCAAGAGAATTATCAGATGAATCTGAGAGAGAATTGGATTTGGTGGAAAATATATTACAGAATGCACATTTGGATCGTGTGGATCCAGAGCTTGATTGCATTCTGGTTATTTTACACTCTACGCATTCTCCTACAGGAAAATTAATGCAGAGTGAAGATATTGTCTTAGAATAGATCTTATTACCATGTAAACAGAATAAAAAATTAAAAGCTTATATGGAGTTGATTCTAAAAGGAAAATTGTGACTTCATCAATTAGCAGAAATAGACCCAGCAGAAATTGTAGTATCTTTTAATAATGATGAAACTGACAAATTATGTGCAGAAAGTGAACCTTGGAAAGAGCTTGCAGTAATTTTTTTGGGAGAGGTTAACAACAAATATCCTAAAAGCAAGAGAATTCAATTTATAAAAAGATCTAACTAGATCCTTCTTCACATTGTACAGAGAACACCTATATCTGGAGCCCTGACATTCTATACTAATACAAATAAATCAGGAAAAGCAGGTTACAAATCAGCAAATTTAAGTATAGTGGCTCAAAGCCATTATGACTCCATCCAAAAGTCAGAATTATATGCTATTCTGATGGTATTAATGGATTTTACAGAACCTCTTAACATAGTTACTGACTCTTAGTATGCAGAAAGAGTTGTTTTACACATTGAAACTGCTGAATTTATTCCCAATGAGTCAGAATTAACTTTGTTATTTATTCAGTTACAAGAAATAATCAGGAATAGAAATCATTCTGATCCCACACAGGTCTTCCAGGCCCTCTAGCACAAGGTTATGAAGAAATTGATCAACTATTGATAGGAAATGTGCTAGAGGCCTCAGAATTTCATTAAAACAGCATGTTAATAGCAAGGGTTTGAAAAGAGATTTTTTCCCATCACTTGGCAATAAGCCAAGGAAATGTCCTACTTGTTCTTTATACAACCAAACTCCACTACCTTCAGGAAATAACTCAAAGGGTACTCAAAGGAATGAAGTCTGGTAGATGGATATGTTTCATTCTGTAGAATTTGGAAAATTAAAATATGTATACCATACCATAGATACCTATTCATGATTTCAAAGGGTAACTGCTCTGAGTTCTGAAAAGGCTAATTATGTAATCATACATTTGCTGGAAGTTATGGCCATCATGGGTATATCTGTACAAATTAAGACTGACAATGCTCCAGCATATGTTTGAAGTAAAATGAATCAGTTTATTGCTTATTACAATATAAGGCATGTTACAATCCTTTGCCATACCACACAATCCTACAGGGCAAGCAGTCATAGAATCAAATTGAACTCTAAAACATATGCTAAATAAACAGAAAGAGGTAATAAAGACCTCAGAAAAAATTGCATAATGCTTTATTAACTTTGAATTTTCTCAGTGCTAATGAGAAAGGAACAACAGCTGTGGAGAGACATTGGATAATAGAAAAACTATAGAATTAAATCAGCCTGTATAGGTTAAAGATGTGCTGACCTCAGAATGGAAACCAGGATATGTGTTACACTGGGGATGAGGTTTTGCTTTTGTTTCTACATGAGAAGATAAGCTGTGGATACCATCAAAATTGATAAAAGTTTGATTTGAACAAGAGAGACCTCTTAATTAGAGGAGGTGATAGTTCATCAACCAGCATGGCTGCTCAATCTAAACTAACTTATACGACTAACAGATGCTTCTCATTTGATCAGATACAATTTGCCAAAAGGAAACCTTCCCAAAGTTAGGGTTGGGGCAGGGTTTTGTTTGTCTTTTCAGGAGAATGAATATGTTGTTTGAATCTTAGATGGTCTTTTTTTTTTTTTTTTTTTCCAGAGACAAGGTTTCTCTGTGTAGCTTTGCGCCTTTCCTGGAACTCACTCTGTAGCCCAGGCTGGCCTCGAACTCACAGAGTTTCACCTGCCTCTACTTCCCAAGTGCTGAGATTAAAGATGTGCACCACCACCTCCAGGCTTTAGATGGTCTTTTAATAAAAAACCCAGAGCCAGATATCAGGGTGAAAGCTGAAAGATCAGAGAAGCTGAGCAAGATACTGCCACCACCTATTACCTCACCAACTTCATGAATCCTCTGACTGAAAGCCTCTGAGTCCTCACCAGAATGGGTCTCAGCTGAACTGCTTTAGTTCCTGTTTCCTTACACCTCGTATAACTTTCTCCGCCCTGCCATCACTTCCTGGGATTAAGCACACTTCCTGTATGCTTCCCAGTACTGGGATAAAAGGTGTGTCCCACCACTGCCTGGCTCTGTTTCCAGTGTGGCCTTGGACTCACAGAGATCCAGACAGAATCTCTGCCTCCCTGAGTGATAGGATTAAGTGTGTGTGCCACCACTGTTTGGCCTCTGTTTAATCTAGTGGCTGGCTCTGTCCTCTGATCCTCTGGCAAGCTTTATTGCTGTACACAATATATCACCACATGAAGGAATTCACCTAAGGAATCTGAAGACCACTGGACAAATGAGACATCTGAAGAAAAAGGACAAATTATCCAAAAAAAAAAAAAAGTCTTAAGAAAAAGAGTAAATTGGCCTATTGATATATCACATTTTCAACAGGATAAAATTTCATAAATTTTCCTAAATGTTTGTTTCTGCTGTTCTCTACATATACATAATGCAAATGTTCTAGTTCAATTAAAAATTAAAGCTGGCTTTGGAGTTGGAGTGTGGCTCTCTCCTTCTTTAAACCCAAGCATGCTTGTTAAAGTAAAACACAAAATCTCTGTCTCATGTCAGAAGAGCCACCTGATATGGGACAGAAGAAAAAAAAATTAGGGACTATTTTATTACCAGTAATTTCATAATCCTTTGGTTTTATTTTAACTCTTTGGAGCTTTTCTTAAAGTATAAATATTATCCCAAAACTTATATATACATATATATATATATATATATATATAACTTTTTTGTCACGATAATAATGGTCATATAGAGTACTAACTAATTCTAGAAAAAGGCTTCATCTAGCTTCCTGTACATGTTTTCGGGTTTGTGTCTTTATCAGGTCTCTGCAGTAAATTATGACCATGCTTAACAGTGACCTTTGAAGTCTCCAAAAGGATGATGGGGCCCCACAATGATGATTCCACATGGATTATGATAATGCCACTAAGATGACAAACACCACCTAAAGATTGGCTTTGGACTATAAACTGCTCAGGACAATCCTGAGGTGGCTAGCTGAAATGATCCAGCCTCACAGACTACTCTAGCCAGGACTTGAGACAAGCCCTGTACTTTTCCATTACACAGAGACTGAACAACAAATGATACAGCTACCTCTCCCAAAACTAGACAATTAACCCAAATTTTTCTTTTCAGGATCCCCTAAAGATGTTGTTGCCCCTAGACATCAGGAAGTAAATTTAAGAACACAATGCCCACATTCCCAAGAGGTAGGGTGAATGATTTTTGTTTTTTTAATGGGTTATGGATATTTGTCATCATTTAGGGTTGTTGGTTACAAGTTGTTATTGGTAACAGTCAGGAAAAAAGCTGAACAAAGGAGATTAGATTCAGGGTTCTTGTTTTGAAAAAGAAAAAAGGAGATATAGAAATGATAGGATAGAAGGGTAGATTATTGAATCTACTTTCAAAAAGCAACTACATGTTTTAAATATTTTACATTGATATAGATCTTTGTATATTGATATGAAGTTGAGATTATTTTTGTTAGAACATACTGTACATACCATTTTTAATCTTGTTCAAGGTATTGTACCAATACACCTCATTTAACAATATAATGCAAATTGCTAGTCCTTGAAAGTTATTATTACAAACTTTTTAGTATAATAAAGAAATGCAGATTAGCAATTAGTCACCTATTACAATCAAACTTGTAGTCATATTAGGTATGTTTTCAAGGCCAGAGATATATTTTAGATAGACAGGTTGTCTTCAAACACTTCAGAGATCTACAGGATATGGCATTTAAGATGTTTTAATAATGTAGGCTCTCTTTTCTTTTTGTGACAATGAGACATGTCTGCTCCTGGCAGCACCAATCTATTTTGAAGAAGATGATGGGCATCAAAGAAACTCTGTATGGATTTTACTTTCTTTTTTTCTTTCTTTCTTTCTTTTTTAGAAGCATAAATATTTATTTGTAACAAAGGAGTTTGTGTACAGTGTTGAAACTACAACTTCTTGTTAAATTTACATTTGCACTTCACCTTTTTAAACAAACATTTATAATAATTATTTTATACAGATATAGATATGTAAATAAAACATCAAGTTCAGTGGTCCTTCAGCATGTTCCACTTAAATGTTTTTTTTAACATAAAAGCAGGTTATATTTTCAAATTCCAGAGTTATTTGAACGTGGAAAATATTTTCTTTGTAGAAAATAGTAAAAATGATAACATTTCCCAATAAGCCCTTTTAAGCCAAATAATAGCTCAATTATACATATAAATATTGATTAGATTCTGGCATACAGAAGAAACCTATCTTCATCTGTTCAGGGAGCTATGTTTTACTTAAGTTGTGTAAGTGAGATTCCTATTCATCTTCCACTCCACTGTTTGATTTATGGCAGACATTTTTCTATAGTGTAATCCATAATATAAAAAGATTTTAGCCTCTCCTCCTGAAAGTACAGCCAGCATATCCTTTTATCAGCTTGATATAGTACAAATTATTATCCTAATAGTAAAATGTTTCACTAAACATGCCCAGTGATTGGGCAAAACCAAAACTTATTATAAGCCACAGTCATCCTAGGGTCCTCCCTGCTAGGTAGTCTCCCTGGATCTATGGGTTGCAGTCTGATTGTCCTTTGGACAGCCTGCTTTTCAGATTTTCCAATTTTTGGAGTACAGGTTTTTGAAGTATGACCTGATGATTCTCTGGATTTCCTCATTGTCTGTTGTTAGGTCTCCCTTTTCAATTCTGATTTTGTTAATTTGGATGCTCTCTCTCTCTCTGCCTTTTGATTAACTTGGATAAGGGCTTGTCTATCTTGTTTATTTTTTCAAAAAAACGACTCTTTGTTTCATTGATTCTTTGTATTGTTCTCTTTGTTTCTATTTCATTGATTTAAGCCCTAATTTGATTATTTCCTGGTATCTATTACTCCTGGGTGAGTTTGTTTCTTTTTGTTATGGAGCTTTCAGGTGTGCTGTTAAGTCATTAGTGTGAGATTTCTCTAACTTATTATTATTATTATTATTATTTTTTTTTTTTTTTGGTTTTTTGAGAGTCAGGATTTCTCTGTGTAGCTTTGCACCTTTCCTGGATCTCACTCTGTAGACCAGGCTGGTCTTTAACTCACAAAGATCCACCTGCCTCTGCCTCCTGAGTGCTGGGATTAAAGGCGTGCGCCACCACTGCCCTCTCTAACTTCTTTCTGTGTGCATTTAGTGCTATGAATTTTCCTCTTAGCACTGCTTTCATAGTGTCTCATAAGTTTGAGTATGTTGTACTTTCATTTTCATTGAATTCTAGGAAATCTTTAATTTCTTTCTTTATTTCTTTCTTGACCCATTGTTGCTTCAGTTGGGCATTATTGAGTTTCCATGAGACTGTAGGTTTTCTGTAAATTTTGTTGTTGTTGAAATCTAACTTTAAGGCATAGTGGTCCGATAAAATATGGGAGGTTATTCCAATGTTTTTGTATCTGTTGAGATTTGCTTTGTGACCGAGCATGTGGTCAATTTTCGGGGTTCCATGGGGTGCTGAGAAGAAGGTATATTCTTTTGTGCTAGGGTGGGATGTTCTATAGATATCTATTATGTCCTTTTGAGTCATAACATCTGTCAGGTCCTTTATTTCTCTGTTAAGTTTCAGCCTGATAGATCTCTCCATTGGTGAGAGTGGTGTGTTGAAATCTCCCACTACTAGTGTGTGGGGTTTGATGTGTGATTTGAGCTTTAGTAATGTTTCTTTTACAAATGTGGGTGCCTTTGTATTTGGAGCATAAATGGTCAGAATTGAGACTTCATCTTCGTGGATTTTCCCTGTGATAAATATGTAATGTTCTTCCCGATCACTTTTGATTGAGTTTAGTTTGAAGTCTATTTTATTAGATATTAGGATAGCTACACCAGCTTGCTTCTTAAGTCCATTTTATTGGAAAGCCCTTTCCCAGCCTTTTACTCTGAGGTAGTGTCTGTCTTTGAATTTGAGGTGTGTTTCTTGTATGCAGCAGAAGCAATGGATCCTGTTTTTGTACCCATTCTGTTAGCCTGTGTCTTTTTATAGGTGAGTTGAGAACATTGATATTGATGGATATTAATGACCAGTGATTGTCAATTCCTGTTATTTTTTGTTGGTATTGTTGCATGCTTCTCTTCTTTGGTATTTGTTGGTGTGGGATTACCTATTGCTGGAGTTTTCATGGGTGTGTCTAATTTCCTTAGGTTGTATTTTTCCTTCTAGTGCTTTCTGTAGGGCTGGATTTGTGGATAGATATTGTTTAAATCTGGTTTTATCATGGAATATTTTGTTTACTCTGTCTATGAGAGTTTTGCTGGGTATAATAGTCTGAGTTGGCATCCATGGTCTCTTAGTGTCTGCATAACGTTTACCCAGGACCTTCTAGCTTTCATAGTCTCCATTGAGAAGTCAGGTGTTATTCTGATGGGTCTGCCTTTATATGTTACTTGGCCTTTTTCCTTTGTAGCTCTTAATATTTTTCTTTATTCTGTATGTTTAGTGGTTTGATTATTATGTGGCAAGGTGACTTCTTTTTTTGGATCCAGCCTATTTGGTGTTCTGTAAGCTTTTTGTATCTTCATAGGTATTTCTTTCTTTAGGTTGGAAAAGTTTTCTTCTACGATTTTGTTGAATGTATTTTCTGTGCCTTTGAGTTGGTATTCTTCTCCTTCTATCCCTATTATTCTTAGGTTTGGTCTTTTCATGGTGTCCCAAATTTCCTGGACGTTTTGTGTTAAGACTTTTTTGGCTTTAGTGTTTTCTTTGACTGACAAATCTATTTTTTCTATTGTGTCTTCAACGTCAGAGATTCTCTGTCCCATCTCTTGCATTCTGTTGATTATGCTTGCCATCTGTAGTTCCTGTTCATTTAGTCAGATTTTTCTATTTCCAGCATTCCCTCAGTTTGTGTCTTCTTTATTGTCTCGGTTTCAATTTTTAAATCTTGAATTGTTTCCTTCATCTGTTTAATTGCTTATTCTTGGTTTTCTTTGATTTGTCCCAATTTTTTGTTTGTTTTTTCTTCCACTTCTTTAAGGGAATTTTTCATTTCCTCTTTAAGGGAGTTTTTCATTTCCCCTTTAAGAGAATTTTTCATTTCCTCTTTAAGGGCCTCTATCATCTTCTTAAAGTCATTTTTTAGGATTGGTTTCTTCTGCTTCTTCTGCATTGGTATGTTCAGGTCTTGTAGGTGTAGAACCACTAGGTTCTGATGATGTCATATAGGTCTTTATGTTGTTGCCTGTAAATTGCATTGGCATCTACTCATCTCTTCCTCCACTCGGTGCAGCCAGTGCCTCTCTTGTTCCAATTGGTCGTCTTGGTCCACTGGGAGTTCTTGGTCAAATAGTACTGATGGGCTCTGTTTCTCCAGGAGCAGCTTAGTCCAATCGGTGTTAATGGGTTCTGTCTCAGGGAGCAGCTGTTCCCAGTGTGGGCTTATGGCTCCGGTGGTTGTTGGTGTCACATGGGATGGTTTTCTTGGCAAGGGGGCAAAGATAGAGACCACTGTCCAGTCCCTGGGGCTCCAATGGCTGTTCCCAGTTGGTGCAGTGTGGGCTTATGACTCCAGTGGTCATTGGGTTGCACAGGCTGGTTTTCTTGGTGAGGGAGCAGGGAAAGGCAGCTGCCTGGTCCCTGGGGCTCCAATGGCTGGGGCTGGGGCAGCAGTATGTAATGTGCCCCAGGACCTAGGGGCTAGAGACCTGGTCTGCCGGTCTGGAGATGGGGCTTTGCCTGTTTCCAGTCAGTGTAGGGTGGGCTTACGACTCCGGTGACCTGGTTCAATGGTTGGACAGCTCCTTCTCTTGCATTCTCTCAGGTAGCGCTCTGCTTGCTCAGTAACTCCTCAGCTGATCTTGTTTCCTCAGACTGTAGGCTTCTGAGACCTCTCCCAAATGGATCTCAGCTGAATAGGTTGATCAATAGAGCAATCTCACCAATGCCTCCAAGTTGTTCGACTTCGAACGATCAGCAACTGAACTCCAGGCTGGCCTTGAGCAGAATGCTCGGGTCCAATCCGGTCATGTCCCACGGCAACAGCTTCTTCCTGAGTGCTCTATGAAATCCTCAGCTGTTCCCAGCCGGTATAGGATGGGCTTATGACTCTGGTGACCTGGTTCGGTGGCTGGACGTCTCCTTCTTTTGCGTTCTCGAGTTGAGCTCTGCTCGCTCATCTGCCAACTCCTCAGTTGATCTTGTTTCCTCCAAAACCATTGTTTTAAATCTCTTCAAAAGTAGACAGGATGGCCTTTGGTGATGATACTGCCCTGGAATTCTAATACTTCCATCTCCCCTTCTTTCTCCCTCATTCTCTTCTCTCATTCTCCTCGCCAGAGTTTTTAAATTTTTAAAATTTGGGTTCGTCTAAGGTTTCTTCATTAATTAATTTGGGTTGTGCCTTTGTAAACTGCTCTTGAAGTTACATTGTGAGTTTCTTACTGGAGTTTACTTTCTGTGTTGCAAAGTTAGGCACTGGGCTAGAAAATGCCCTTACCTTGACTGCTGACAGTGTGCTGTCCAAATGGGATAAGCAGGACACAAAAGAAAGGACTCTGAACCTTGCCAAGTCAAGGTAGGACAGCCATTCAGAAAACCCTACTTCACAGAAAAGTCTGTCAGATATTCTAGGCCAGTAAGCCGAACATGGATACCACAACGTTGCAAAGGAACCTTGGGTGACTGTCCAGACAGCCAGATGTTTCTGTCATTTCTCACATTTTTTGCAAGTTGCTTGTTTGCATTTCCTGCTTACTCAGGTAATATTATTTCCTTCTCAGGTCTCTGATGGAGTTGAAGACTAGATAGTTATATAGTTATAGCTTTCCTTATTTACCAAACTCAGAAAAGAAACTCACTAAAGAGGTGTAAAGTGTATAGGGTTGAGAGACATCAAAAGACAGCTTTGGATGGTAATGCAAGTTAGGATAGAAAGTGAATTAGGTATAAGACTTTGGACTCACCGAGATAGGCCAGATAATGGAGTATTTTCTCTGAATTTGTCAAATGCAAATGGACTAGATGTTGTTGATGTATTTATTGCCTGTATATATTGTATATAGTTATTGTACTTATTGTACATAGCTTTTCTTATATTAGTTATAACCTTCTATTTTTATTTTAGACAAAAAAGGGGAAATGTGGTGATATTTTGTTTGTGATCTAACAAATAAAGCTTGCCTGAAGATCAGAATGTAGAGCTAAGCCACTAGTTAGCCACAGAGGCCAGGCAGTGGTGGTGCACACCTTTAATCCCAGCACTTGGGAGGCAGAGGCAGACAGATCTCTGTGAGTTCAAGGCCAGCCTGGGCAACTGGCACAAATCATTCAATGCTTTGTCAAGCAAGAGAATGAGGGCCAGGGTATATGCAGCCTGAGGACGAGGGTCTGACATCGAGAACGATATCTCAGACCACAGTCGTGGGAAATGGCTAAAGATTTAAGCCTGCAATGGGGGCCGACCATAGCTGATGAAGGCTGTGGATACGGGTTTCCCCAGCCCCGAGGACACCAGAGGGACACTGGATGACCGATGGTCATTCCCATGGGTTCAGGGAACTGTTTACGATGGCTGGTAAAGGGAAACCTCACCAATTGTAGCAGCTGGTATTGCGCGAAGTGGTCCAGCAGCTGGGCAAATGGAAAAGTGGGCAGTTGTAGGTAGAGCAAACCTTGCTACAGGATCCCAGGTGCAGGGCACTGGGAGGGCCCACTTCGTCTTGGCACCAATGTTATTTATTAAGTGGCACTGTTTACCATTCGAGAGAAGCCACTAGGCACAACAAAGCCCACTATAAGAGTTTATTAGGGGAAGGGAATAGAAAGGGGGTGCATAGGCCTATGGAATGACTGTGCAGGAAGAGAGAAAAGGAATAGGTGGAATCTGCTTTTATAGGTCTCCCCTCCCCCCCGCACATGCACATATGGGTTTACATAGCCACACCACGCACGAGCATAGATTATGTGATCACGCAGCACACAAATGACTAAGCATCTTGCTTGGCTACTGGACCACGAATGTGTGGTCATGTAACTGGGGGAGTGGCTAGGAATTCTAGCACCATTGCCTTTTTTTTTCTTTTTTCTTTTTCTTTTCTTTCCTTTTTTTTTTTTTTTTTTTTTTGGTTTTTTCGAGACAGGGTTTCTCTGTGTAGTTTTGCGCCTTTCCTGGAACTTGCTTTGGAGAACAGGCTGGCCTCGAACTCACAGAGATCCGCCTGGCTCTGCCTCCCGAGTGCTGGGATTAAAGGCATTCGCCACCACTGCCCGGCTCTTTTTTTTTTTTTTAAGATAGCATTTCATTATATAGTCCTGGCTGGCCTGGAACTCCGTATGCAGGCCAGACTGGCCTCAAACTCAGAGATCTGCCTGTCTCTACCTCTGGATCTGGGATTAAAGGTAAGCATCGCCTTTTTAAAAAGCCCACCAAGGTGACAGCCGAGAAAAGAGCCATCATTGTAAGCTAGCCATATGCATTTCGGGGAACGATTTTGGAAGATAACAGCATGCTGCACCACACAGGAAAGGCCTTGTTCTTTGGATCTCTTTCTGTGCCAAACCTTGCTGTCAGAAATGGCTGCCGGTCAGAGAGCAGACAGGAGCAAACTCCGGGGAGTAAAAGCCGGGCTGTGGAGAAGCCCAGCCCACTTCCTAAACCTACCAGGCTTCAAAGCTGGCACTGAGAGCTGTTACCTGAAATGAAGTTTAAAGGTTTGTTTGGTTTGGTTCAGAGTTTTTGAGACTGGAACTCTGAAAGGCCATGAGGACGACCTTGCATGTTTGGTCTTCCTGCTGCTGTCTCCCAAGTTATGTGCCTCCTGCTTGCCACAGGCTTTGTGACCCTGGGCTAGACATTTGCCCTGCCGCAGTAACACTACTCACAATACTGAAATGTGTGAAAAGTGAAGGATTCTGCAAAAACTTTCATCCAGGACACAGTTCTTCATAGGGCAGGCATGAAGGGCAAAGAGGAGAGTTTCTCTGATTATATACTAGAGACTTGCCCCTTTGATAAAAAAAAAAAAAGTACTTTATTGTTGGAGAAAGATAGAAGAGGAAATGTTAATACTAGTATAGCAAACCCTGATTTAAAATATATTAATTCTGATTCTAAAGAGTAGTAGCCCATATTTATGTTCCCAGCTCCTGGGAAGTAGAAGCAGGAGGATCAGGAATCCAAGGTCATCCTCTGATACATATCAAGTTTAAGACAGGCCTCAGGTAACTGCCATACAATAAGCATTGACTTCAAGTAACTATACACTGTGATTTACCTTTTCTCACCTTTACTTAAATTCCTGGGAGTGTAGATAACTAAATACATAGATAATATGATAAAGATGGGGCACATACCTCTGGTAGAGTAACTTTTTCATTAAATTAAATTTTATATTTAAAAATGAGAGGGCCAGGTAAATACCATAACAGGTTCCTGCTAACTCAGTTAAGAACTAGGCCTGGGCCAAACCCCTCCCCACCCTCATAGGTAATAACCAAATAAGGACAAGGTCTGGGACTTGTCCAGAATTGCCCTAGAATGGAAAAGCTATAGCCTTAGCCCATCCCTGCTAGCACTAACCAATTAGAAATCTACTAATATGATTGCCACTTTCATAAGCCAATCGTAGATAAAATGGCCTAACTGTCCTAGAAACTCCCCTTAGCTGTGCTTAAAAGGAGTTACATATCCCTCCCGGGTCATCACCATTTTGTACAGGTGAGCTACCCCACATGCATGTGGTATAATAAACACTTGCTGATTCCATCGTCACTGGTGGTCTTTTATGGGACTTCCTGAGGACTCTAACAGAAAATTATATTCATTATAATTAATTATTATAGGATAAAATAAGATGAATGTAAGGGAATCCAGTTGGTAAAATTCTTATACTGGGATCAGGTGGGAGGCAGAGGTAGGCAGATCTCTAGGAGTTCAATGTCAGCCTGGTCTACATACCAAATTCCAGACCAGTCAAGGCTGCATAGTGAGACCCTATCTAAAAAAAAAACAAAACAAAACCAAAAACCCAAAAAAATAAACAAGCAAAATTTTATAATGAAATATGAGGTAAGCATATGTCTTTATAAATATATAAATTGGTTATATTTTAAACATAAATTAGCAAGTAGAAATATTTTATAATTTGTGTTTTATTTGTTTTGCCTTTGCTTTGAAATCAGAAATCTGATTTTTATACAAATTTATGATTTTGTGTTTAGCTAGTGAAAAATATAAAGCTATTGTTTAGAGCCAACTTATTTTTATTTTTTATGTATGTGAATGTCTGCATGAATGTCCGTGCATCATGTGGGTGCCTAGTGTCCAGAGAAGGTGGTGGGATCACCTGAACTGGCGTCCCAGATGGTTGTGAGCCACCATATGGGTGCTGGGAAAAGAACTCCTGAGCCATCTATCCAGTCCCTATTTTCCTGTTTTGACTGACCCCTTATTTTGTCCTCCTCTTTTTAAAAGATTTATTTATATTTTCTGTGTGTGTTTGTCTCCATGTATGTCTGTGCACCACCCCCACGACAGGTGTCTGTAGAGGCCGGAGAGGGTGTTGGATCTCACAGAAATGGAAGTCATGAATGGTTGTGAGGCGCCTTTTGCTATTTTTTTTTCCCGACTTTTTTGTATTTAGGATGCAAATCCCTGACACTGGCATGTGGGGGAAATTATGCGTCTAGTCTGGAGAGGAAATTACGAATGTCTCCAAAACTTGCCGGTCTTCTTCCTGCCTGTCAAGGTACGTGTAGTTCTGATGGTGAGCATCAACACCATGTTACCACAGCGCTTGGTCAGAACTTCTGGAAATTTTACTGCTCATGTATGACTTACCCCTCCCTGCACTTTCTCATCCTCAATTTAAACCTCTATGAATTATCGGACTGGAACGTTACTGACAATGTCAAGCTTCCTCTGTAGCGGGGAGGACGTCAGCGGGTGCTCCTGTTGAGGTTCACAGCCTCTGAGAGGGCTCAGGTGAGGCCGTCACTTCTGTTCTCACTCTAATCATTTACCGTAAGTCAGACGGGTCCAAGTGGGCAGGAAAGGCGCAGACATGCTCCAGCAGCCCGAGAACCCACTCCCGGGGACACAGACCCGGGCCGCACCGGCGCCCCGCCCACCCGGCCGGGCCCCTCCCCGTCACGTGGGCGCCTGGGGAGGGGAAGTGGGTGGCCCGCCGGCCGCCATCTTGCGGGCCGAGAGGCGGGGCCTGCGGGTCTCTGGCGGCGCGTCCTCGGGGCTCGGGCGGCCTCCGCGCTCCTCCCCACTTTCCCCCCGCCCCGCTCGCTCGCTCGCGCGGCCGCTCTCTGCGTCGGGCCGCGGGGAGCCTGGGAGGGCGGGGGTGTGTCGGCGCGTGCCCGCGCCCGCCAACCGCTGGCCTCCGGGCGCGCTCGGCCGGGCCTCGGGGGCGGACGGGCGGGCGGGGCGGCGGGGCGGCGGGGAGGGGGCCGCTCCGTCCGCGAGGGCGGCGCGCTGCGGTCTTGGCGGCGGCGGCTGCAGCTGTGGCGGCGCGCTCGGGGCCCGCGTCCGCGGCGCTCCCGGTCGCCATGTACCGCAGCGGCTCCCGCTCCTCGGTCTCTTCGCACCGGCCGAAGGACGGCGGCGGGAGCGGCTCGCGAGCCGGCCGCCCGGGGGGCTCCTCCTCGGGCTCGGCGCGCCGCCCCTCCTCGCCGCCGCCCTCCTCCGGCTCGGCGCGGCTCCCCTCCCGCCGGCACCGCTCGCCCTCAGGCCACCGCGGGCGCCGGGCCTCGCCGTCCCCGCCTCGGGGTCGTCGCGGCTCCCCGTCCCCGCCCCGTGGCCGCCGGGCCTCGCCGTCTCCGCCCCGTGGCCGCCGGGCCTCGCCGTCCCCGCCTCGGGGTCGTCGCGGCTCCCCGTCCCCGCCGCGCGCCCGTCGCGGCTCCCCGTCGCCAGCGCGGAGCCGGCGACTCTACCCGCCGGGCCTGGCTGGCTTCCGAGGCAGCATTCGAAGCGAGTCCCGCGCCGACTTCGCTCGGGACGGCCGCGGAGACCATCCAGGCGACGGCGGCAGTCGGGTAATCCCACCCTTCGCCTGGGTCGCCCCTCCATCCCAAGCCCCGGGGCCTCCGCGCTGGGGTCCGAAGGTCCACGTCTACCCCGCTCCCTGACAGCCCCGGGCGCCTGCTTTACACAATAACGGACCCGAGACCCTCTCGGTCGCCGGGTCGCAGCAGAACGCCCGGTTTCTTGGACGAGGCTTTCGCTATGTGGAAAAGTTAAAGCGAGGGGGAATTTCGTCCATACTTATTGGCGCCTTGAGGTTTCCCTGGGGTTTAGTGAGATTCATTTCCCTTAAGGCCGGAGTTTAGGAAAGCTTGAACCAAAGCAGGCTGGATGCTGTAGCTGTCATGGGGTCTCAGTTGGAGCTGTTGCACCGAAGCGAGGTGTGCATAATCAATTATTGTGATTGCTGCCCACCGGTTAGCGACGTGACAGCAGCTCCCAGCATCCTGTTAGTGCTCACAGCCCCTTGAGGTAAAGCAATGACTGTTACTCCTTTTCTCACAGCTGAGGAATCCGCTCAGAAAGGTTTAAGTAACTGAATCAAGGTAACAGAGCTACAAGTGATGGGCTGTGGTTCAGTTCACATGTTTGATTCTCACAGCCCGCGGTTTTGGTTTTAAATGTTAAAATGTACTGCTAGAGGAACAGCGTGACATTAATTTATGGTGATGGTGGGTGTAGGTCCGAAGTGGAGGGCTCGCAAAAGTATGAAACCCGACTTGGATCCTCAGCATCCTGTTAAAAAAAGAAAGCGTAGATGTGATATTGACCTCTCAGGTAGCGCTACAATTCTAGTAGAGTCTCTGCATGTGGCCTGGTGTTTTGGAGTTTTTGTTTGTTTGGTTTCAGTCCATCTGTCTTTGTTAGTGAAGAGTTTCTCTTGAATAGCACAATATAAAACACGTCCTTGGACTCTGATCATAGATAAACTGATTTGTCACACTGTTAAGACTTTTCAAAGCCCCTCACTACGGAGGAATCAAAAATAGAATACTGTACTCCTGCCTCCAGTCTCTTCTGGATACTGTATTTGCTCCAGTTCTCTGGCCTGTAGGAAATTTTTATCTCCTTTCTCTTCTGTCCAATCTGAACATTTGCCTCATCTGACCTGTTAGGTGTACCTTCAGCACTCTGATGGCCCTTTTAGGTGTACCCCCCACTCTGATGGCCCTGTTACCTCTTCCTTAGATTGTTAACATCTGCCTTCTTTACAATTTAGTCTTGCTACTCACCAGTTTTTTTTCTGTGTTCAGCAATCAAGCTGATTTTTAAAAATATTCTTAATTGTATTCATGTGTACCTGTGTGTGGGTATGTACATAGTAGTGTATATGCTAATGGAGACTTTGGATCCCTTGGAGCTAGTTGTTAGCTGCCTGAGGGGGGAGTCATGAACCAAACTGGTCCTTTGCAAGAACAATACTGTCAGCTGGCACCCCAAACTGATTGTAAGCCTTCACTTCATACATTTAGTAAGCATAGATTGAGCATCTGTGGTCTTGGCGGTGGTCTGTGGTGTGTTAAATGGGATTAAGGGCTAAAACCAAAATTAAGCAGTGAGTTACCATTTTTCATAGGATTTCAAGGGAAAGAACCTCCTGAGATGTGAGCTTTGAATGAAGACCCTAAGAGATTGAGAGACCCAGTAGTGTAGGCTCCTGAGGAAGAGTATAGTTGGGTCACATGACATTGATACTTAGAACCCTTCTATGGCTCTCACCACGCTAAGAGTCCAGTCCAGATTTCCTAAGAGTTTTGTTCTCTTCTGACTGTCACATTGCTGCAGCTCTACTGGCCTCTTTTCTGATGCCCAGAGCACGCCAATTCATTCCTGAGATGTTGCTTCCCTTGGCCTGAAACATCTGTTTTCTTTGAAAAACTTATAAGCTTCCCATTTTCTTCTCAAGTTAAATGACAACCTCTCAGAAATGCTGCCTTTAGCCACCCTATCTGGGGAGACTCCTCCTTTTCCTTAGTCTTTTACAGTTCATTTTTTAGTGACTGGGCCACTTTCTGCTGCTCTCAAGTCCTTAGAGCTGGTTTGGCTTTTCCCCTTTAAGCCGGTGTGTGTAGGTCCTGAAAGCAGGGATTTTATTTACTTGCCTACCCATGTTCCATAAGAGTAAGAGGCCATATCTCAGGAGTGGGGAATATGAGCTTTTTGCTCTGAGGCTATTTCTAAAACTCTTTTTTATTGTGGAATGATTCCTTACCTTGATAGACAACAATTTTATGAGTAGGGAATACATTTTGGAGCATAGAGATGTCTTCATATGTTGACTACCATATATTTTTGTCTTTTAACTTTGTAGAGACGTTCTCCTGGTCTGTGTTCTGATTCTTCTTTGGAGCAGAGTCTAAGAATCACTGTTGGCAATGACCACTTCTGTGTTAACACACCAGAACGGCGTCGACTTAGTGACCGGTTGGGATCACCAGTTGATAATCTGGAGGATGTGGACAGGTAGGTTTCAACTATGGCAGGACACTTCATATTAGTTCTGGAAGGCAGAAATACTGCTGTTCTCTAAGTGACGTGTTTGAAAGTATGGTGCCAGCACTGAAGTTATCCCTATGTCTGTGTCTAGTAGAAGATCTAACACTGGGAAAGGCTGAGTAGGAAGAGTGTGTTGACGTAGACTTACGTTTCTGAATGAAATGTGTGCCAGAAAAAGAACATTGTCGTACAGCTAGAAAGAGAAGGCTAGGGGACACAATCGAATTCTGGATTAAAATAAAATTTAAGAGGAGCCCCCCCCCCCTTTAACAAAATGGGAAGTCTTTGTTTGCTGTCTTTCTTTCTTTCTTTTTTTTCCCCCAAGACATGGTTTCTGTGTGTGCCCTAGCTGTCTTGGAACTCACTCTGTAGACCAGGCTAGCCTCAAACTCAAGAGATCCACCTGTTTCTGCCTCCTGAGTGCTGGGATTAAAGGCGTGCATCACCATGCCTGGCTTTTGTTTTCTTATTGATGGAGAATTTATTTATTTGAGATTGAGTCTCACTATGTAGCCCTAGATGGCTTTGAACTCACAGAGATAGGCCTGCCTAGTGCTAGAATTAAAGGCCTGAGGTACTACACTTGGCTTTGGGGGCGCCATGGGGCAGTCTCTGTAGTCCTGGCTGATCTGGAACTCACAGAAATCGTCCTCCCCCTGCTTCCTAAGTGTTGAGATTACAAGCATGAGCCCAACACTCTGCTTAAAATAATGTTCTTAATGATTCTTTTTTAGCTTGTCCAGGCTAGAATATAGATACTGAAAGCATTTAAATAAACTAGTGGATAATGCATGTATGTATATTAAGTGTATGAAGTAGTAATAGAAACTTAGAGATCTTTAAATCGTGTGGCTGGGCAGTGGTGGCACACACCTTTAATCCCAGCACTTGGGAGATAGAGGCAGGCGGATGTCTGTGAGCTCAAGGCCCGCCTGGTCTACAAAGTTCCAGGACAGCTAGAGCTGTTACACAGAGAAACCCTCTTTCGAAAAAACAAACAGAAAATGTTGAGTGCTAAGGAAGGACAAATAAACTACACAGTGTTGAACATAGACTTCAATTATATATATTATAGGTGGGGAGTAAATCATTTTATTACCTCACAAATGTAAAAGGTAAAGATGAGCGTATAGGACAGCATTTTCTCCATCCTAGAGCATATCTGTTTTAGTCTCTAGCACATTGGGGTTTCATAAATGATTCATTAGTGATTAATCAAGGAAATATTGTTTATTACAGGTAATGTTGAGTTTTGTATAGAGTATAGGCAGGCAAATGGAGACAAGCTGGGCAGGAAGTCTGAGGACAGAGTTACTACTGGTGCTCTTTACTTCAAGGCTCCAATGGCTATGGATGCAGTGAAGCAAGGCAGGACAGTCTTATGTAACATTGAGGCTTCTGAAGATAGGGCTGCAAGGTATGTGACTGGATCGTTAATGGAGTCACCAGCTCTTGCCCTTCAGTTGGCTGCTATTTTGGGAGGTTACTGAGTAGGTGGACTAGGGTGGTGGTACAGGGTGTGATTCTCTTCCTTCCTTGCGGGGTTTCCTTTTGTGGGGCCTAACCTGACATTTCCTCTTCGTTATGCACATATGCTCCTGATAACCAACTATCTTTTTTTTTTTTAAATATTTTATTTTTAATGTGCATTGTTATTTTGCCTGCATGTCTGTGTGAGGGTGCTGAATCCCCTAGAACTGGAGTTACAGACAGTTGTGAGCTGCCATGTGGGTGCTGGGAATTGAACCCGGGTCCTGTGGAAGAGCAGTCAGTGCTCTTAACCGCTGAGCCATCTCTCCAGCCCCCCCAACTATCTTTTTAAGTTAGAAAAATTTAATTTCCTTAATAAGGTGTTTAGAACTGTAATATTTCCAGAATCATGTGTTTTAGAGAAATCTGCTTTACAGAATGTGAGAATAAGGGTCTAAATGGGAGCTGAGAGTCTGGTGTGTGCGTGTGCGTGTATTTTTGTTTTCCGATTTTCTCAAGACAGGATGTCTCTGTGTAGCCCTGGCTGTCTGGAACTCAGGATGTAGACCAGGCTGGCCTCCTACCTCTGCCGCCCAAGTACTGGGATTAAGGTGTGAACCACCACCAGCACTCAGTTTTATATTTTACCACCTGCACATTGTGATTACTTTTTTTAAAATTAATTTATTTTTATTTTATGTGCATCGGTGTTTTGGCATGGGTGTTGGGTCCCCTGGAACTGGAATGACAGACAGTTGTGAGCTGCCGTGTGGGGTCTGGGAATTGAACCAGATCATCTGGAAGAATGGTCTCCAGCCTGTGATTACTTTTTTTTTTTTTTTTTTTTTTTTTTTTTTTTTTTTTTTTTTTTTTTTGGTTTTTCGAGACAGAGTTTCTCTGTGTAGCTTTGTGCCTCTCCTGGAACTCACTTGGTAGCCCAGGCTGGCCTCGAACTCACAGAGATCCGCCTGGCTCTGCCTCCCGAGTGCTGGGATCAAAGGCGTGCGCCACCACCGCCCAGCTCTGTGATTACTTTTTATATGGATAGTTACCATTCAGTAAAATAAGGTTGTAGAATCATTAGCATATTCAGTATGTTTCCTGACGGTGGGTCTGGTCTTCAGCTAATTAAGTAGACCATTTCCAGGGCTGGAGGGATTGCTCAGCAGTTAAGAGCACTGACTGCTCTTCCAGCAGTCCTAAGTTCAATTCTCAGCAACCACATGGTGGCTCACAGCCATCTGTAATGAGATCTGGTGCCCTCTTCTGGCCTGCAGGGATACATGCAGGCAGAACACTGTATACATAATAAATAAATAAGAATAAATTTAAAAAAAAGAACACTTGCTGTTCTTGCAGAGGACCTGAGTTCAGTTTCTAAAGCCCATGTCCAGCAACACACCATCAGCTGCAAACGTGTAACTCCAGTTCCAAGGAACCCAATGCCCACTTCTGGCCTCCATGTACTCAAGTGGACATAGCAGAAGACAGACACAGAAACACATACAGACAAACACGCTTCACTCTTTCTAAATAAAAACTTTAGGCCAATTTCCAAAAGGCCATGTTAATTTTTCTTTTTCTTCGTGAGACCACTGCCCCCAATATTTTCCCTCTTACTGAATCTGTCAAGTCTTGCTATTAGGTTTTTTTTGGTAACAGCCAAGTGTCTTAGTTAGGGTTTCTATTTCTATGATAAACACCATGACCAAAAGCAAGTTGGGGAGGAAAGGATTTGTTTGGCTTACATTTCCATATCATAGTTTATCACTGAAGGAAGTCAGGACAGGAACTCAAGCAAGGCAGGAACCTTAAGACAGGAGCTGATGCAGAGGTCATGGAGGGGTGCTGCTTACTTGCTTACTCCACCTGATTTCTTATAGAATCCAGGACAACCACCCTAGGGTGGTGGTTAATCACTAAACACTAATTAAGAAAATGCTCCACAGGCTTCCTACAGCCCGATCTTATGGAGGGATTTTCTTTTGTTGTTGTTCTTGGTTTTTTTTGTTTTTGTTTTTGTTTTTGTTTTTTTCAAGACAGGGTTTCTCTGTGTAGCTTTGCGCCTTTCCTGGAACTCAGTCTGTAGCCCAGGCTGGCCTCGAACTCACAGAGATCCACCTGGCTCTGCCTCCCGAGTGCTGGGATTAAAGGCGTGCACCATCACTGCCCGGCTTTTCTTTTTTCTTTTTTCTTTTTAAATTTGTTTATGTGTGTTGGTGTTTTGTCTGCATGTATGTCTGTGTGAGGGTGTCAGATCTTGGAGTTACAGACAGTTGTGAGCTGCCATGCCATATGGGCGCTGGGAATTGAACCTGGGTCCTCTGGAAGAGCAGTCAGTGCTCTCAACCTCTGAATCATCTCTCCAGTCCAGGAGGCATTTTCTTAAGTGAAGTTCCCTTCTCTCAGATGACTACAGCTTGTGTCAAGTTGGCATAAAACTAGCCAGGACATCAAGTTATCAAGATTATGGTCTAACCTTAAAAGCCCTAACTGGAGTATCTCTTATTCTAAAATGGGAGTGTGAACAAGTTGAGTGAAAAATTCTAAGACACTTGGACACTAAGATACATATTTACAGAGTTGTGTTTCCACTGCTACAATGAATTTTATAATATTTTTATTATGACTGGAGAAATTCTGATATACTTACCCTTACTGCCCTCACCTTATCTCAGTTCTAGGTAATATTTTTATTTATTTATTTGTTTGTTTGTTTGACAGTTTCTCTCTGTAACAGTCCTGGTTGTTCTGGAACTCTCTATATAGACCAGGCTGTCCTTGAACTCACAGAGATCTGCCTCTGCCTCCCCAGTGCTGGGATTAAAGGTGCATGCTGCCACCGCCTAGCTGTACTTTTTACTTTTATAGGAACAATGTATGATTCTTTTTTTTTAAGATTTACTTATTTACTATGTATACAGTATTCTGCCTGCACCAGATTTCATTATAGATGGCTATGAGTCACTATGTGGTTGCTAGGAATTGAACTCGGGACCTCTGGAAGAGCAGCAAGTGCTCTCAACCTCTGAACCATCTCTCCAGCCCCAATGTATAATTCTTTTCAACTAGCTTTCACATATTTTAAGGCTCATCTATGTTTATAGTGTTTGTTTTTATTGCCAATAATATTTCATTGTATGGATATACCAAATTCTGTTTTTTCTTTATTAGTAAATGGATGAATATCATTGGGTTGCCTTTTCTTTTAGCTGTTATAAATAACTACTATGAATGTTGTTGTACAAGCTTCTTTGTGGATTTATATATCTGTAGACCAGTGGTTCACAACCTTCTTAATGCTGCGACCCTTTAATACAGTTCCTCATGTTGTGGTGACCCCCAACCATAAAATTATTTTCGTCACTACTTCATAACTGTAATTTTGCTACTGTTATGAATTGTAAATATCTGATATGCAGGATATCTGATATGCAACCCCTGTGGAAGGGTCGTTTAATAACCCCCCCCAATGGGTCATGACCCATAGGTTGAGAACCACTGCTATAGACAGATACATTGTTGTTGGTTCTTGCTCTTTGGGGGCCCACCATCGAGCTCCCAAATAAATCACACGTGGAAGTTTATTCTTAACTATGACTGTAGCTGGAGAATTTCTCTCCAGGTCCTGCCAACCCCACCCCCACCTCCCCACCCCCCCACTTCCCCTCCTGCAGTCCACTTATAAAATAATCACTCAGAAGCTTATATTATTTATAAACTGTATGGTCATGGCAGGTTTCTTGCTATCTAGTTCTTAAATCTTAAATTCACCCATTTCTATTAATCTATACATTGCCCCACATGGCTTGTGGCTTACCAGTATCTTAACATCTGCTTCTCATGGCAGCGGCTGACAGCGTCTCCTGACTCAGCCTTCCTGTTCCCAGAATCCTCCTCTCTCTTTGTCCTGAATATACTTCCTGCCTGGCTACTGGCCAATCAGCACTTTATTTATTAACCAGTCAGAGCAACACATTCACAGCATATGAATACCTGGCCTTAGCTTAGATTGTTTCTAGTCAACTTTTCTTAACTTTAAATTATCCCATCTGCCTTTTTCCTCTGGGCCTTTCCCGTTCTCTTACTTCTGTAAATCTTACTCTTACTCCATGGCTGGCTGTGTAGCTGGGTGACTGGTTCCTGCTGTCCTCCTCCCTCTCTGGCTCCTTCCTTTTCCTTCCATATCTCTCCTATATATTCTCTGTACCTGCCAGCCTCACCAATCCTTTCTCCTCTCTCGCCATTGGCCATTCAACTCTATTAGACCATTAGGTGTTTCGCACAGGCAAAGTATCACAGCCTCACAGTAACATAGGGCCAGCTGGAGAGATGGCATGGTGACTAAGAATGTAATGTACACTGATATTTTAGAGTATCCAAGTTTGGTTTCCAGCTCCCAACTGCCTCTAAGCTCCAGAGGATCCAACACCCTCTTCTAGAAACCCCGGGCTGGGCCTTCTTCTTCTCTGTTGATAGTTGTGAGTCCCAAATGCAAAACTTGAGCAATCCCCTCCTATGCCATGTGTCTCTTCTGTGTCATAATGAAATTTTTTGATAAAAAAGATATTAATAATTACTTTCCTCTGGATAGTAATTCATTCTGGATTTTTTTTTTTTTTTTTTTTTTTTGAGACTGGGTTCCATTTTAAAGTTCAGGTAACTCATTCTAGCCAGTCTGGTCTCAAACTCAGAGTGATTATCCTACCTCAGCCTCCTAAGTCCTAAGATTACTGGTTTCATAATTTTTTTTTTAGATGAATTAGATTTCTAAAACTCTAGAGGATCTCCTGGTATAGAGGATGTCTGGGCTGGCGAGATGGCTCAGCAGGTAGAAGCACTGACCACTGAGCCTGGAGACCTGCATTTGATCCCTAGGACACATATAACAGAAGGAGGGAACCGATTCCTCTTGTTCTCTGACCTCCACACATGCGCCACAGAACACATGTGCCACAGAACACATGTGCCCACATACATAGAGACATGTACACCCACAATTTGTTTGTTTTTGTTTTTCAAGACGGTTTCTCTGTGTAGCTTTGGAGCCTGTCCTAGAATTTGCTCTGTAGACCAGGCTGGTCTCAAACTCACAGAGATCCGCCTGGCTCTGCCTCTGCCTCCCAAATGCTGGGACTAAAGACGTGAGCCTCCACTGCCCGGCACAAAAAATTTTTTTAAATGCAATTTTAAAAAATCCTAGAGGATCTTTATTTCCATTTGTGATTTAAATTAAAACCCTAGTCTTTTGGATCATAGAAGCTCTGTGACCATAGTACCCCAAAATGGCTAGATTTATTATCTGCTTCTGAACTAAAAGGAAAACCATCTCATCCTGAATTTTTACATTTATGTTATGAAGATCTGAAATCTTTCTATTTCTGAAAAATAAAAATACACAGTGAGCCAAAACATCACTTATTGCCGGGTCCTATGGTAGGAGATTGCTTGTAGATCCAAGACAAGGCAGGAAAGAGCGTGACCAAACAGTTTTTGGGGTCTTAGTTATCCCTATAATCAAACTTTTCCCCCAATAGAAATATGTCAAACTTGAGTATGTAGACGTGAAGTTGGACTGGTAGGTACCGCTTTCATGAGGTGGAAAGTCTAGAACCTCCCTGCTTGCTCTCCCAGCATCTTTCCTTCGGCAGCTCCTAAGTGCCTTGTAGAATCTCTGTGGGCTGGAGATACATATATGTGTCAGTGATAAGCACTTGCTGTTAGATGTGGAAGCCCAGGATCTATCCCCTATACAGCTAAGGAAAACAAAACAGATTAAGAAACAACCCCAAGCCGGGCGGTGGTGGCGCACACCTTTAATTCCAGCACTTGGGAGGCAGAGCTAGGCAGATCTCTGTGAGTTCGAGGCCAGCCTGGTCTACAAAGAGAGATCCAGGACAGGCTCCAAAGCTACACAGAGAAACCCTGTCTCCAAAAAAACCAAAAAAAAAAAAAAAAAAAAAAAAAAGAGAGAGAGAGAGAGAGAGAGAAACAACCCATGGGACAAAGCTTGGAAGCCATTGTTCTTGAATGATGTTTCTCAAACTTTAAAGCACATTCAAATCACCTGTAAATCTCATTAAAATTCAAACTCTGGCCCAGTAGGTGTGGGATGGAGCCTAAAAATTTGTATTTCTTTTTTTTTTTTTTTCTGTTTTGTTTTTGAGATAGGGTCCTATAGCCAATCTGTCTTCAAAGTTTCTGTAGCCCAGGTTAACTTGGTACTCAGTATCCTCACTGGTACTACAGATATGGACCATCATGTCTGCTTAGAATCATTATTTTTTAATAAATTCTCAGTTAATGCTAGGGATGCTGGTCCTGATAAAGAGCTTAAATTTAGTTAGTCAAGTTTTTGTTGTTATTGTTTTGTTTTTAAGATTTATTTATTTTTATATGTGTGGGTGTTTTTCCTGCTTGTATGTCTGTGTACTATGTGTGTGAATGGTGCCTGAGGAAGAGGCCTGAAGAGGGCATTGGATTCCCTGGAATTGGGAGTAACAGTTGGTTATGAAACCATCATGTGGGTGCTGGGAATCAAACCCATGTCCTCTAGAGGAGCATGCAGTTCTTTTAATGGGTGAGTCATCTTTCCAGCCCGTTAATGTCTTTTGTTTGTCTAAGAAAGTGTTTTGAGTATGTAGCCCTGGAATTGAGAGCTACCTGTCTGCATGGTGCCGGGATTAAAGGCGATACCTGGTCCAGCTAGTCAAGTTGTATCAATTAGGACTCTGCCTTTTTTTTTTTTTTTTTTGAGGTTTATTTTTATTTTTCAGTTTTATGTATATATGTGCTTCTGTGTGAGTATGCACATGTGAATGCAAGTGCCCTTATAATCCAGAAGAGAGTGTCTAATCCCCTGAAACGGGAGTAAGCCATTGACATGGATATGGGAACTGAACTTGGTTCTTTTTTTTTCTCAGAACTGAGGCCCGAACCCAGGGCTAGGCAAGCGCTTTACCACTGAGCTAAATCCCCAACCCCTGAACTTGGTTCTTGTAGAAGATAGTGCACAGTCTTAACTGCTGAATCATTTCTCTAGCTTCTTTGTGATGCTTGTATCTCCTGAGCTCCAGTGTGATAATCTGCATCCTCAGACTAATTAAAACAATAATTAGCCTAAGAGTTCTGTAGCTGTATTAGTAATAGTAACTCTTGATGAGACGCTAAAGCAGCTGGTGACCCTGGGAAAGGGAGAGGGAATGTTCTGTGTGTAATCTCTCTTTGAATTTCAATCATTTGCTTTTGCTTTAAGCATTCTTTTGTTCCCTTCCTAAATAATACTATCTTAGCATTGTCTGGCCTTTCTCCTCCAAGGCCAGTGATATATATAGTCAGTGATGCTTGTCTCTTTTCTCAGGGATGATCTGGCTGATGATTCTGTCTTCACTCGAAGCTCCCAGTGCTCTCGGGGCCTTGAAAGATACATTTCTCGGGAGGAGGGGCCGCTTAGTCCATTATTGGGACAGCTCGATGAGGACTACCGAGCAAGAGAAACGTTTTTGCACAGATCTGAGTATAGTCCCCATATCAGTTGCCATGGTGAACTGTTGAGGGGAGCAGAACGGAGTAGAGACAAACTCAGAAGCTCCTCTTACTCTACACGATCTGAGGAAAGAGGCCGGGAGACCAAAAGACCCCGTTATGACGACACAGAAAAGGTACATGGCATAGGAGGGGACCACTCCAGTTTTACATACGGGACCCGCAGCTATCGACAGCGAAGAAGAAGCCCCAGCCCAGGGTTTCTCGACCCAGAGTTTCGAGAACTGGACCTTGCCAGGCGAAAGCGAGAGGAAGAAGAAGAACAAAATAGGAGCTTGAGTCAGGAGCTTGTGGGAGTTGATGATGATGGAACTAGCTGTTCCATCCCTGGGTTGTCAGATGTCCTAGCAACAGAGCCAGGATATCCTTTGCATCAGTCTGAAGAAGTGCCTGTGATGCCCAAGAAGTCCATTCTGAAGAAGCGAATTGAAGTGGACATGAAGCCTTCCTTTCAGGTCTCTGTTGTATTTCTCTTGATAGTCCCTCTGATATCCTAAATCCTGATACTTTCCCGTGACCATGTTCCTTAATAGTGTCTGTGTAACATGTGCTGTGCTGCTGACGTCCTTATGCCTAATAGTGAGCTACTCCTAGGATTCTCCAGATTAAACTGTAGGCTCATAATGTATCAACAAGGGCTTCTGTTACTACATTACTTTCTAAATAGATTGAGGAGAGTATCTGCCTTGATTTTTTTTTCCCCCCATAAATTGAATAGCCCTATAGGAATCTCTGAATGTGGATTCTTGGAAATTAAGCCTAAGGGCAAAAGGAGAAGATAATCTTGATTTCTTTTTTTTTTTTTTTTTTTTTTTTTTTTTTTTTTTTTTGGTTTTTCGAGACAGGGTTTCTCCGTGTAGCTTTGCGCCTTTCCTGGAACTCACTTGGTAGCCCAGGCTGGCCTCGAACTCACAGAGATCCGCCTGGCTCTGCCTCCTGAGTGCTGGGATTAAAGGCGTGCGCCACCACCGCCCGGCAATCTTGATTTCTTTATCTTTTTAGAAGAAGACAATGTATGAGTTGTGGGACATTAGACTAGAGATCAAGTGGTTCTGATTTAGGAACCATCAACTTCCTGTGTGAATTTTAGATGAGTCACAACAGTCCTGGCCTTGACATTGCTTTTTCTTCCTATGAAAAGATGGTCAGGCAAGACTACTAGTGTGACTAGAGGCTTCTGAGCAAGTACTGAAATATTTAGAAAAACAAGCCGTTGATCACTTAGAGTTCCAGAGTATCCTGTCTCCAGAGTAGTCCTACTTGTGTGTTTTTCTTTGGTCATCAATAGATATGAAGATAAGGTGGGTGAGGTGGTATGCACCTATAATCCCAGCAGCTGAGAGACCAGTGCAGGAGGATTCCAAGTTCAAGTCTGTTAGGGCACATTGAAAGTTAAAGCCAGCCAGCCTGGGCTACATAGTTAGACCCCCAACATGGCTGGGGGCAAGCCTGATGACTTAAGTTTGATTCTCAGATCCTAACTCCTATAAAATCCACACATATAGTGCTCGTGTGTGCCCATATATTCACACACCTTCCCCCTCCCATTTCTTTCTCTCTCACACACTGTGCTCGTGTGTGCCCATATATTCACACACTTCCCTTCTCTCCCTCTCCCTCCCCTCCCCCCACAGACACAGTGTGCTCATGAGTGTCCATATATTCACATACCTCCTACCCCAACAACAACACACACAACAACAAGCACAGTTCTTAAAACAAAAAAGGGAAACAAGTAGGGAAAATGTCTACAATCCTTTTGAATTCAAATTCCTTGATGAAGAATAGAACAACACATGGGTAAAGGTCACGACCACTCAGTCTGTGGCAGAGACAGTTGGAGAGGTGGGGACTTAGTTTTGAGCTTGGCTGAGATGACTTCTTTTTATAACTTAGATCTCTCCTATTGAAGAAACATCTCAGTTCTAGCGTTCTGTGATTCTTCCCAGATGCTAAATCAGTGTGCTTGCTTGTGTTTGCAGCTGGAGAGCTTTTCCAGCAGACCCAGCTCCGGTCGGGATCACCCTCTCTATTCGGAACATTCACCTCCTCCACCAGGTGGTGCCATTCCTGCTTTTGCTTCAGAGATTGAAAGTAAGGGAACTACAGTGGAGGCTGACCTGAAGGAACCTCAGAGTAACCTATACCAATGGGGTCCCCTCCGTGAGATCCCTAAAGACAGCAATCCTCTCAGTGACAAATTGGACAGTTTTCTGTGCTATAAAGAAAAGTTGAACTTGAAGGCTGAGGGACTTGAGCGACATACAGACTTCTTACTGCCCCACGAGAGAGCTAGCCAGGATGGCAGTGGCTTTTCCCGAATTCTGAGCATGTTGGCTGATCCTACCAGTACACAGGAAAAAAGAAGACGAAGTTTCCCTGATATTGAGGATGAGGAGAAATTTCTCTATGGGGATGAAGAGGAGGATGTAAAAGCAGAATCTCCACCTAAGGCCCTTGGGGACTCCGAGAGTAAGGGTTCGAGACAGAAAGCAAGCTCTCTGCCCTCAACTCCAGCCGTCAAGCTAGAATCACTAGAAGAGAGCAATCCAGAATATGCCAAGATTCATGACTTGCTTAAGACCATAGGCCTGGATATTGGAGTAGCAGAAATTAGTAAATTGGCTGCACGTACCCAGGAGCGACTTCATGGCAAGAAGCCATCGTCACGCTCCTTAGCTGACCGGCGTTCATCTGCTGACCGACACTTTTCAGCTGACCGCTGTTCCTCAGTTGACCATAGTTTCTCGACTGATCGGCGCTCTTCAGATTCTCACAGACTCGAGAGCAGGGAGGCACATCCCAGCAATACTCAGTCCCCAGAAGTATCTCATCCACACCCAGCCTCCCCGGTAGATCCTTACCTGCTCACAAAAAATAGCCCTCCATTCTTAAAGTCTGATCATCCAATGGGCCATGTTTCAGGACCAGACGTAGTTGGCAGTGGGTTTCAGTCACCTGTTCCTGTTAGGTGCATGTTGCCATCGGCTCCATCTGCTCCAATTAGACTTCCACACCCTGCCCCTTTAGCCCAGTTCCATATACCAAGGCCACCGCCCCAGTTTGCTCCACCTCGGTTACCTCCAAACTACCAGGGATCTGTCATTCCCTCTCCTTCCTTTGATGCCTATAGGCACTACATGGCATACACAGCCCCAAGGTGGCCCATGTATCCTGCCTCTCAACCATCAAGCCTCCCTGTATCGGAACCACACAGGCTGATACCAACAATCATCAAACAAGCTACAAACAAACAAGCTAGTCGTCCCAATCTCCTTGTGATCCCCACCGTGACTCCTGAAAAGTCCAAACAAGAGGTGTCAGTGCTAGGCTCGGTTTCTGTTAAGCAAGTTCCTGTGCAGGTGTCCATTCCGTCACTCATAAGATATAATCCAGAGAAGACCTCTGACGAGAAGAACCGTGCTTCCCAGAAGCAGAAGGTGAATATTAGCTTTGGTCATCTCACGCCTGAGTTTTCTGTTTCTATTTAACAAAAACAGATAGTTTGTACCTGTTTTTTAGAGGAGGTTTTTTTGGAGGTTTACATCATTACCAAGTAATGTATGTAATAGCGCCTTTGAGCTGCTAATATTTTGTCCTTAACAGTTTTTTAAGTTTATTTCTCTGTCATGTATAGTCTGAAGATACAGAGGGTAGAAGCTGGGAACCTTGAAGCATCATATAGTCTCGTCTTTTTCCACATAAAGAAATGTAATCTTTGGAAGACGAAAGCATTTTAATTTTGTATGGTATTCAAATACTTTGAACTTTAGCCTTAAGTCTCATTGACAGTCTTAAGTTTCAAAGAAGAAAAAACATAAGCTTCAAGGAAGTGTTTGGAGACTGAGCACTTCCCCTTTAAGAACCTCACACTAAGTCAGGGCTGATAATACGTGGTTTTTCTCATTTGCCGTATTTGCTTTTTTTTTTTTTTTTCTTCTGTTAGCTGGTAGTAACTGGTTAAGGGATAATAAAATTCAGGACAGCTATTTCTGTTTGGTTGTGTGTTTGTTTTGGGACCATGGTCTTGCTATATAGCCCTGGCTGGCCTAGAACTCTCTCTGTAGACCAGAATGGCCTAAAACTCAAAGGATCCACCTGCCTCTGCCTCCTGAGTGCAGGATTAAATGAATGTGCTACCATGCCCAATCTGTATCTGTATTTTAACTTTGACTTTTGTGACCTGGGGTGAGGTTTGTTTGTTTGTTTATTTGTTTGGTTTTGTTTGGTTTGTTGTTGTTGTTTATTTTTTGTTTTTCTGAGACGGTTTCTCTGTGTAGCCCTGGCTGTCCTGGAACTCGCTTTGTAGACCAGGCTGGCCTCGAACTCACAGAGATCCACCTGAGTGCTGGGATTAAAGGCATGTGCTGCCACCATCTGGTGAGTTGTTTTTCTTTTTCTTTTTTCTTTTTTTTAATTCTTTTTATTTTTTAATTTAAGAATTTATTTAGTTTATGTGAATGAGTGTTTTGTTTGCATGTGTGTCTGTGCACTATATACGTGCCTGGTGTTTTAGAGTCCAGAAGAGGGCTTCAGATCTCCTGAGACTGCAGAGTTACAGGGAGTTGTGAGCCACTGTGTAGGTGCAGGAGATATAGAGGACCCAGATTTTCTAAAAGAGCAGCAGTGTGTGTGCTTAACCACTGAGCTACCTCTCCAGCTCTAAGATTTAGTTTTAATAATATATATATATATATATATATATATATATATATTTGTATCTGTATATGGACTCGTGCACATGTGAGTGCAGGTACCCAAGGAGTCCAGAAGAGGATGTGGGATTGCCCTGGAACTAGAGTTACAGGCAGTTGTGAGCCGCCTGATGTGGGTATTGGGAACTGAACTCAGATCCTCTACAAGATCAATACTGCTCTTAGCTGCTGAGCATTTCTAACCCCAAGATACTGAATTCTATATGACCTTACTTTTCCTAATGTAAAATAGAGAAAATGTAAAGCTTAAATAACATGAAATGTGTAATACAACTAATATAGTGAGTCATAACCACATTTCATTCCTTCATGTTTACCCCTGGGTTCAGAGAGAAACTCTTGTTTTGAAAAAAAAAAAAAAAAAAAAAAAAAAAAAGTATTCTGGAGCCGAATGGAAGAGTCTGTGGCCCAGGAACACAAATACCATGTTTCACTATGGCTATAATTACATGAAGTTTTTGTTATTGTTTTTCTCTTTGATTTGCTTGTTGTTACTTTTGTTTGTTTGTTGTTATTGTTGTTTTGAAACAGGGTCTCTAGTCCTGGCTGTCCTGGAACTCACCCTGTAGACCAGGCAGGCCTTGAACTCTCAGAGATCCACCTGCCTTTGTCTCCTGAGTGCTGGGACTAAAGATGTGCGCCACCACCGCCCAGCTAAGTTATGTGAGATTTTTGTTAGTTACAGAACAAAATGAGTTATAAAAATATTTACAGAATACATTGGTAGGGAGGCACAAGTAAGACAGGTGCAGCAAAGGAGGAAAAGTGCTCTAGGTTCATGTGGTGGTCAGTGCTGTTCTTAGCTTTTGAATTGATAGAAGCTGTGGTCTGCTAAGAATACGTTGTATGATTTTGGGAATCACAAGGATGTTAGATCAGACGGTCTACAGGTGTGGGCTATGGATGATTTTAAAGGGAGTAAAAATAGCTCAAAATAGTTTGGCTCTGGTCTTCAACATTTTAGTGCTCCATAATCTTGAAGTTCAGTCATATCACCATATAGAATCTTTGAATACAGGTGCAACTCTCCTCACACGCACCCTCCTGACCTCTTTTGGGAACTTCAGATGATAACCATTTTCTACTCTCTAGGTTATTGAAGAGCGGGAAAAATTGAAGACTGACCAGGAAGCCAGGCAGAAGAAACTGTTTTCTCTCAGGACTGAGCTGGAGCGGCTTCATAAACAACAAGGTATCAGCCAACTCCTTGTCTGCCTGCCTTGTCGTGTAGGTAGTAACTGAGGAGGAACCCAGTGCAGAGGTGCTAGTGCTCAGATGGCGTCAGCAAGAACAGTTGGGCAGGAACCTGGAGAAAAGTGGTAGTAACCATGCCAAGAGTCCTCAGGTAGTCCGCATTTCTCCAGTTATTAACAGTTCTGGTCTCGTTCTCTCTCTCTTCCTACCCCCTCTCTCTTCCTGCTTTTGTATTTGAGTGTCAATTTGTGTTGTTCTTATTTTTCAAGACAGGGTTTCTCAGTGTAGTTCTGGCTGTCCTGGAACTCACTTTGTAGGCCAGGCTGGCCTCGAACTCAGATCCACCTGCCTCTGCCTCCTGAGTGCTGGGGTTAAAGGCGGGCACCACCATCCTTGGCACTGAGTGTGTCATTTTTCCTGAACTCTTTCAGAGTGAATTGTAGATAGGATACCTTTGAGAACTTCAGTATGTATTTCCTAACAAGAATTCAAGTGCACAATACACTAATCAGCATTAGAGAATTAGGGTAGGGTGATGGCTTAGGGGTAAAGGACTTGCCGTGCCAGCATGAGGCCCTGAGTTTAGATTCTCAGAACCCACAGAAGTTAGATATAGTAGCATGCATCTACAATCCCAGCATTTCTGTGGCAAGATGGGAGGTAAACAGTGTCTCCCCAGAAGCCTGGTGTCTGCAGCAGCAGCAGAAATCCTGTCCGGAGAGATGGAAGGTGAGGACAGATACCCAAAGTTGCCCTTTGACCTCCAGTAGGATGTGTATGCCTGTACTCATACATGTGAACATGTGCACACACAGAGAGTCACACACACACACACACACACACACACACACATGCATGCAAAAGATTTTTAAAATTAGGAAATGAATTATATTATCTAGTCTACCAATCTCACATATTTTACCAGTTGTTTTATAATTGTCCTTTATAGAAGAAATAAATTATCACATTCAGTTGTCAGTCTTTTAGCCTTTTGCCTTTTAGTAATAGTTCCTGAGCCTTTCCATTCATAATTTGATATTTTAAAAAAAGGTCATGTATTTTATAGAATATGTCTTCATTTTAGTTTATCTGATTTTTTTTATAATTAAGTTTAGCTTATACGTTTTGGCAAGACTATGATGAAAGCAATGTCAAGTTCACATTGGGAATGTCTTTCGGGGAATCTTTGAGTTGATAGTAAAAATCACTCTTGAAGCTTCTTCCCTCCAGGTTTGTTTTGTTTTGTTTTTTTTTTTTTGGTTTTTCGAGACAGGGTTTCTCTGTGTAGCTTTACGCCTTTCCTGAAACTCACTTGGTAGTCCAGGCTGGCCTCGAACTCACAGAGATCCGCCTGGCTCTGCCTCCTGAGTGCTGGGATTAAAGGCGTGCGCCACCACCGCCCGGCCCTTCCCTCCAGTTTTAATTAATGTTTCTGAGAAACATTTTTTGTTTTGATGTTTTTTTTTGTTTTGTTTTTGTTTTTGTTTTTTAATTTTTAATGTTTTGATGTTTTGCTAAATCATGTTTTGATTTGTTTCGCTAAAACATGTTTTGATGGTTGCTAGATAATGATTTTTCTAATTTTATTATTCCTACTATGTAGTGTGGTTTCTGTTTTAAGGAGGAACTTCTAACCCTACTCCAATTTGTTTAGTCACTGTATGAGTGTGTGTTGTATATTCGTTAGTGATAGTAGGTTACCATCTGTCGTCATTATTTATTTCATGCTCAAATTTTTCCAAGTTTAGCTAGGGGGAGCCACTTTGAGTTGATTATAGTTTCCTTTTGGTATCTTCTCATCACTTTAAGAGCTTTCTTTTTAGCCCAAAATGTTCTGTGATGTTCTATTTTTTATTCTATTTCCCCCTCCTCCTCTTATTTTGTTTTTGTTTTGTTTGTATTTTTTGTAGCTCACACTAGCCTCACATTCACTGTGTGGCTCAGGAGGACCTTGAACTCCTGATCCTCCTGTCTCTACCTTCAAATTGGTGGGATTCCAGATATGCACGGCTATGCCTTCCATTTCTTCATTTGTGCTTTTAAAAATTCATGTGCATGAGGGAAAAAAAAATAACAATGCTTCTAAATACTGCAGCTGGATAATAGTATGAAAGAGAAGAGAACAGAAAAAGATAATTGTTTCTGTCTGAATTTGTAATGTTTAAAATGAAAAACTTAGTTATTTTGTCCTGTAAGGATTGACCCATGAAGGAAGACCTGCAATTTGGAACAAGAGATGACATTAGGCATAAACCAGTGTAGAAATTGGCAAAGTGTTCTTAAATCAGATAAAGTCACATAATCTTTTCAGGAGACACATACATACAAACCTGCATACATCACTCGGAGAGTTTATGGAGCTCCTGAAGTCCTGTCTGTAGACCCTTCACTCATTATCCATTAACAAAAGAGAATATGATCACTTGTCCTTCAACCCCATATGGGAACAGAATCTTACTTGCTTTGTTTTTTGGTGGAAAATGATTTTGTAGTCATATAGCTCTGTAGGCTGCTACTTACAAATTTAAAAAATGAATTCTCTTAGTTTATCTCCCTTGGATTTCTTTTGGTAAACATTTGACCATTCAGGGGAGATGTTACGCAAGAAACGAAGGGAGAAGGATGGTCACAAAGACCCACTTCTGATGGAGGTGAGTCGACTTCAGGATAGCATTATGAAGGACATTGCAGAGCTACATAAAGAGTCAGAAGAAGCAGAAAAGAAGCAATCTGAACTGGACAAAGTGGCACAGATCTTGGGAATTGACATCTTTGATAAACCCCTGAAATCTTCAAATGACAGTAAAGAGTCTACAGAGAAGCCTGAAAAAGGAGAAAAATCTAAGAGCCCAGAGAAGGAGTTGTCACCCTTAAACTCTTCTTCTACCAACAAGGTAATGATACTACTTTTCTGTTGTTTTCCCCCAGGAACTGCTGCAGAGGCTTACAAATATGTTTTTGTTTGTTTTGTTTTGTTTTTGAGACAGGGTTTCTCTGTGTAGTTTTGGTGCCTGTCCTGGAACTCACTCTGTAGACCAGGCTGGCCTCGAATTCACAGAGATCTGCCTGACTCTGCCTCCCGAGTGCTGGGATTAAAAGTGTGTGTCACCACCGCCTGGCACAAACAGGTTTTTCAAACAAGTTCTTCCTATGTAGCCTTGGCTGACCTGAAGCTCACTATGTAGACCATGCTAGCCCTGAACTGACAGACATCCCCTTTAACTCTAGAGTGCTGGGATTAAAGACATGTACCACCACACTCAGTGCTACCACATTCTCAACCTTCTGGTCACACAAAGCTTGTGATTGTTATACTCCCTTACCTGCTTCATGGCCTCATCATGTTGTTCTTCTTTCTTGTTCACTATAATTCATCTAACCAAGATTCTCATTTCATAAGTGCCTTTTTCCAGCCTAGTGATGAATTCATGTAAATAAAAGTATTTGTTATTGATAGCCATTGGGGAGTTATATTTTAAAAGAGAATTCTGGCTGGGTAGCTTGTTCAGCAGGTAGAAGCACTTAACTATACAAGCTGGATAACTTGAGTAATTCTCAGAACTGTAAAAAGTGGGATTCAGTGTCATTTTGTTTTATAATTCCAGCACTTCTAAGATGAGATGGCCAGTAGAAACAGAAGAATGAGCCAGAAGCTCAAGGGTTACTGTCTTAGGGTTTCTGTTGCTGTGAAGAGACACCATTGACCAACACTTACAAAGGAAAACATTTAATTGAGGTGGCGGCTTACAGGTTCAGAGGTTTAGTCCATTATCATCATGATGGGAAACATGGTGGCACACAGGCAGACATGGTGCTGGAGAGGTAGCTGAGAGTTCTACATCCAATCGACAGGCAGCTGGAAGTGAATGTCACACTAGATCTAACTTGAGCTTCTGAGACCTCAAAGTCCACCCCCCAGTGACACACCTCCTCCAACAAAGCCATACCTACTGCAACAAGACCACACCTCCTAATAGTGCCACTCCGTGTGGTCCTGTGGGGGACACTTTTAGTCAAACCACCACATTCTGCTCCCTGGCCCTCATAGACTTGTAGCCATATCATAATGCAAAATGTATTTAGTCCAACTTCAAAGGTCCCCATAGTCTATAACAGTCTCAAACTTGTTTAAAAATTCTGAGATTCATGCAGTCTCTTAACTGTAATCCCCTGTAAAATCAAAATGAAAAAGCAGACCACATACTTTCAACATATAATGGCACAGAATATACATTACCATTCCAGAAGGGAGCATAGTGAAGAAATACTGGGCCAAAGCAAGACCAAAAGCCAGCTGGGCAAACTCTGCAGCTCCATGTATGATGTCAAAGCTCTCTTCAGATCTCCAGCTCCTTTCAGCTTTGTTGACTGCAACACACTTCTCTCTCTTGGGCTGGTTCCACTCCCTGTTAGCAGCTCTTCTCGGCAGGTATCCCACAGATCTGGCATCTCTAACATCTTGGGGTCTTCAAGGCAATCCAGGTTTCACCTTCACAGTTTCACACAATGGCCTCTTTAAGCCTCCATGCAAGGACACCCCTGATATATGCCTGGCCTCAGCAGTTTTCCTTAGTTGCGGAGGAAATTTCATAGCCCCTTTTCTTCTTTCCTTTACTCTAAAGCCAGAACCATGTGGCCAAAGCTTCCAAGTTCTGCTGTTTGCTGGGACTGGAACAAGATCCACTTGTTCAATTACATCTTTACCAGCTTTCTATTTTTGATGGTTTCCTTTACTGGCTGTCCTGGAACTTGCTCTGTAGACCAGGCTGGCCTCAAACTCAGAGGTCCACCTGCCTCTGCCTCTGCCTCTGGAGTGCTCCCACCATATCCAGCCCTAAACTTTTCTTTAATTCCTTTTTCTAAGTTGGAAGCTTAGCTGGATGGGATCTTGCCTTGAGGTCACTGCTCCCTTTATTCAATGTAACATCAGGCTTTTCTTTAATCTGTTTTTATCTCCTTGAACACAGGATTTAGTTCCGTTCCACTTCCTGGTGCCCCTTTCTCCTCAAACTGTACATTTTGTATTTTTCTTCACTCAGCTTGCTTCGTTTCATTATAGATCTTCATAAGAGTGACTAATAACCACATGACAGAGTCAATACTAGGCTGTTTTGAAATTTCCTCTACCATTAATCCAAAACTGGTTAATTTAGTCTCAAGCAGACTTTTCAGACAAGGGCAAAAAAAAAAAGCAGCTACATTCTTGGCCATAAAATCTTAAGAACAATCTTTAGGCCACATATTAATATTCTCCTATGATTAATTGTTCTCTGAAACCTTTTGAGCCAGGCCCCCACAGTTCAAATCAACCTCAGTACCACTGTCTTCCATACTCCTCTTAGTATGGCCCATTAACCCTCGCTTAGAGCATTACACTGCTTTCCTAACCCAAAGTGCACATTTCTCCAAACAAAAAACATGGTCTGGCCTATCATAGCAATACCCCAGTCCCTAGTACCAACTTCGTTCTTAGGGTTTTATTGCTGTGAAGAGATACCATGACCACAGCAACTCTTATAAAGGAAAACATTTAGTTGAGGCTGGCTTACAGTTGTGGAGGTTTAGTCCATTATAGTCATGGCGGGAAGCTTGGTGGCACACAGGCAGACATGGTGCTGGAGAGGTAGCTGAGAGTTCTACAACCAGATCAGAATGTCACACTAGACCTGGCTTGAGCTTCTGAGACCTCATAGTCCACCCCCTAGTGACACACTTCTTCCAATAAGACCACACCTCTTAATAGTGCCACTCCCTATGGGCCTGTAGAGGCCATTTTTATTCAAATCACCACAGCCATCTAGCTTAGAATATACATCATAGCAGCAGAAACAAAAGGTTTCTTTCCTCGGGGCTGGAAAGATGACTGAGAGGTTAAGAGCACTGGCTACTCTTCCAGAGGACCCAGGTTCAATTCAATAGTGAGATCTGATGCCCATTCTGGCATGCAGGAATACATGCAGGCAGAACACTGTATACATAATAAAAAAATAATAATAAATTTTCCTTATATCTTTTCTCAATAAAGTAGAAGGCAAGAACTGATTCCACATTTTGTTCTCTGATCTCCAAACACATGCCTTGGCATACATGAACCTACATGTGTGTACACACACACACACACACACACACACACACACACACACTGAATGGAGTTGTTAAAGTTAACTTGTGTTGGTGACTTTTAGGCAGTTTAGGAATATTTGATGTGATCCCTTTAGGTCAGTCCGTGGACATTACTGTCTGCTTTATGTGTGTGCAGCATTGGCTTTCCATATGTACCAGGACACACAAGAACAGTGATTTGACCTGTGATTTATTTTCTTCATATTCTTTTTTTTTTTACAATATAATTTAATTCTACATATCAACCACAGATTCCCTTGTTCTCCCCCCTCCCGCCCCCCTCCCCTTCCCTCCAGCCCACCCCCCATTCTCATCTCCAGGGCAAAGATTCCCCCGAGGATTGAGATCAACCTGGTAGACTCAGTCCAGGCAGGTCCAGTCCCTTCCTCCCAGACTTGAGCTTTTGACCTGTTAGCTGCCTTTCACATTTCCTTTTCTCTCTCTAGTTATTTTGATTTTAAGTTAGCATATTTGTTTCTGTAGGTAACTGTTGTTCTCTAGTTCCCGTCAACAGCAGCAGTCAGATCATTCTACAGTCTTGGCTAGTCTAATATATATACACACACACACATACACACATACACACACACATATGGATGAACATACATATATAATTACATTTTATTTAGATGTATGTGTGATAGCACATGTGAGGAGGTAAGAAGACAACTTTGAGGAGTTACTTCTCTCCTTCCATTTTGTTTTTGAGGCAGGGTCTCTCTTTTTTTTTTTGGTTTTTCGAGACAGGGTTTCTCTGTGTAGCTTTGCGCCTTTCCTGGAGCTCACTTGGTAGCCCAGGCTGGCCTCGAACTCACAGAGATTCGCCTGGCTCTGCCTCCCAAGTGCTGGGATTAAAGGCGTGCGCCACCATCGCCCGGCAAGGCAGGGTCTCTCTTAATGTCTCTGCTGAGCTTCAAATTACAGGCTGTCTGGCCCATGAGCTTCCAGACGTTTCTCCTGTTTCTTCCTTCCACCTCCCTAGGAGGGCTAGAATTACAAATGTATGACACCAAATGTAGTGGTCTATATGAATTCTGGAAATCAAACTCGGATCATCAGGCTTTTACCTGCTGAGCCATCTCACTTATCCCATATGATCTTGATATTGTTCTAGAGAAACTTTAGGATATATAAGTATATGTGGTTTTTTTTAAGATTCTATATTTTTATGTGTATGAATAATATGCCTGCATGTATGTATGTGTACCTCATGCATGCAGTGCCCTCAGAGGCCAGCAGAGGGTGTCTGAGCCCCTGGAACTGGAGTTACAGGCAGTTAGTTGTGAGCCATTATGTGGGTACTTGGAACTGATTCCTGGTCCTCTACAAGAGCATCCAGTGCTCTTAAAAGCCATCTCTCCAGCCCCAGTAGTTTTGTTCTTGATATGAAAGAACTGTATTGTCTAAATCATTTTCTTGAGCTTTGAATGCATGTTCTATTAAGATTCTCCCCATCTTATATAGCTTTTTATTTTAGGCATTAGACATATGGTCATTCATAATTCCTATGGTCATATTTCCTATAATTATAACCACCTGTTTTAAGAGTAGATAAATCTATTAGTCTGCCTTGAATTATTTGTAAGTGTAAGTTTTTCTCTCTAGGAATCAAAAGTAAATGAAAAGTCCTATATTAAGAGCCCTAATTCTACTGAAAGCCTCCAGCCAGCCTCTAAGCAGTCTGAGCAGCCTGTTGCTGGTTATGAGTATTACGACGCTGGCAATCACTGGTGCAAAGACTGCAACACCATATGTGGGACCATGTTTGACTTCTTCACGCATATGCACAATAAGAAGCACGCACAGGTAGGTGTCCTGACCACTGTTGTTTCCGCTATCCCCTCACTCCTCTCCAACTGCTATGCATCCATCTGCATTACAAAGCTGGAAAATGAAACATTCTCAAATGGACAGGAGCCCCAATCTGAAGAGCCAAGAGATAAGAACAAAGGAGATACTCTCCCCAGGGCTCAGTTCAGGGGACCTACTAGAACTAAACACCGTCCAAGTGTAAGTGAGGCTTCTGTCTCTTTTGATTCCTTGAGTACCTGAATTTTTATTTGTCTGTTTCTAGTACTTGAGCTAACGCGTTTTTACCTTTTCCACAGGTGATTCTGTTTAAACAGTTGGCAGAGTTGGTGGGTGGGGGTGGGTAGCTAAGGACTACTGGTTCCCTGGTCTGATACTTAGGGGAAGAAAAAGAGAGAAAAATGGGTCATTGAGATTTTAGTGCTGTTGTGTGAGCGCCTCTGCCTCTTGCAAATAGACACTGGATCCCTACAACAGACCTTGGGCTTCAAAGACCCAGAGTGAGGCTAAGCAAGACACTGGAAAGCGAACTGACAAGATAACTGTTCCTGCAAAAGGTAGGTTTCCTCCCTCCCTGCCCTTTCAACTAAAATCTGTAAGATTTTGAAGTGTTTTTATTAAGAAGTTTGAGAAGTCAGATGCCTTTGAAATTTTGCTTCTTGCCTTTATAAGTAGTCATTGTGCTTACTGCATCTGTTTAGAGATGATCCCTGAGGGAGTTAACTATTTGAGAACATGGTTCTTAAAGCTCCCCAAAATGCTCAGTGCATGTTAGAGTTTAAGGAGTGGACCTGGCTAGGGGTGTACCCAAGAGGTAGAAAGACTAGCTTTAGAGTTCAGACTTTAGGCTAGAAAGAGTATGTCCTTAGGAGTCATCTAAATGCCACTTCTGACGCCAGAGTGGGTACAGTTATCTTACTGCAAAAGAGGGATGGCATTTGCCTTTGGTTGCTGTCATTCTTGATGAAAAAGGCTTGCTTCCTCTTTCCTATTTCTTTCAGGCTCTGAGTTTCTGATTCCTATCACTGGATTTTACTGCCAACTTTGTGAGGAATTTTTGGGGGATCCAATTTCTGGAGAGCAACATGTGAAGGGTCACCAGCACAATGAGAAATACAAGGTTGGTCTGTGTAGTCCTTGTGGGGCTCCCCACTTTTCTGTTTAATTCCATTGACTTGGTCAGATACCAGCGTTAGAACGTGGCTGACATTTCACATCCCATCTAACCACTAGGAAGTTCTTGGTCCTAGTGAGAGATGCTAAGTTAATCAAATTATCTGTAGTTCTTGAAAAGATTTTCCAATGATTTATTCTTAAATGAGTTCGAGTAGTGGCAAGAGCCAAGACTTTCTCTCTTATAGCAACTTGATAGTTTATTGAGCCTCTTCATCTTTTCTCTTTCCAGAATTATGTGGAAGAAAACCCATTGTATGAAGAACGAAGAAATCTGGACCGCCAAGCTGGCTTGGCTGTGGTCCTAGAGACAGAGCGGCGGCGGCAGAGTGAGCTGAAGCGCAAACTTAGTGAGAAGCCAAAGGAGGAGAAGGTAGAGAAAAAGGCAAAGGTTGTCAGAGAACCGAAGGAAGAGGACAAGGCCTGCACAGACTTAGAGGACCAGCAGTCTGAGGGTGGGAACTCCCCTGAAAAGGGTGAAGTTAGAAGGAACGCTAGCCTCAAACTCCCAGGAAGAGAAGAGGTAAAGAAGGAGTCATCAGTAGCCTCTTCTTTTGGAAAGTTCAGTTGGAAGAAGCCAGAGAAAGAAGAGGAAAAAAGTTCAGCAGTGGCCCCAAGTGCCCCTAAGGAAGACACTATGGAAAACAGTAAGGACAAAGACGATGGAAAAGCTGAAACCGGAAAGGCAAAACCCATCAAAATCAAGCTTTCTGGGAAAACTGTTGTTGCACATACCAGCCCCTGGACACCTGTTGTTACAACTTCAACACAGACTAAGATCCGACCCAACCTGCCTATCCCATCCACGGTACTCCGCAAATCAGGGTCAGCCACAGTGAGCAAGCCTGCCCCTCTTAACACCTTTCTGTCCATCAAGTCCTCTGGGACGTCTGCCAGACCTCTGCCAGTGGTTAAAGAGTCTTCATCTGATCTACTCTTGCCTCCAGATATCATCTCCAAAGCTTTTGGAGGGGAAGAGGTGATTCTAAAAGGATCTCCAGAGGAAAAAGTGGAACTGGCTGAAAAGAATGAGCCATCCCAAGTACCTGAGCAAATGTTGGCTTTGCCACCACCGCCTCCACCACCTCCACCTCCACCTCCACCTCCACCACCCCTGGTTATACCTCCTCCGTCTGCCCCATCTCCTACTCAAGCAAATGTCTTAGCTCCAGTGAAATCCGATTCAGTTATATCGCAGACTCTCAGTAGTGGCTTCCAAGGTCCTAAGATTTTGAACCCAGCTTTGCCTGTAGCCTTCACGGCCTCAGAACAGCCAGTTGCTATTCCTTCTGATGAGACAGCTCCTGGGGTGAGTGAGAGTGACCGCGACCAGACCCTAATCTCTATGTTAGTGCGGCCTCCACCACCCCTCTCAAGTGTATTCAGTGAGCAGGCCAAAAAATTAGAAAAGCGAAACTTGTGCTTAGCGACAGCCAATGCTAAGGACCTGTATGATATATTCTACAGCCGTGGTGGGAAGGGAGCCCATGAGACTAAGCTGAGTAGTAGTCCATTGGCCAACGGGGAAAGTAGCAGCCTCTCCAGAACTGAAAGTTCAGGTATCTCTTCCACTTCTACTTTGAACAGTAGTGAATCCCCAGAGGACCTGCCTCAAGATAGTGGTTTGGTCACTGCTCCTGTAATTAGCCAACTTGAAGATCCCATTTCAGAAGGTCTGGTGTCTGTAGAGAAATGGTCAGTTGTAGAGCATATAGATCCCCAAAGTAGAGACGGCAGCTATAGCTTCCTACAGCCTCTGACAAGGTTGTACCAAAATAGGCCTTATGAAATGGTTACCCCAAAGACAGAGACTTCAGCCATGTGGACTTCTGCTTCCTTTCAGAGTAACACTGATAAGGATAGCCCTCCAGAGGGGAAAATCAAATTTGACCTGGGAGAGCCAGGGACATCTGGTACAGACTCAGCTTCTCGTCTATCAGACACACACTGTCATACCAAGGGGTCTCAGAAGTTGGTAGAAACTAACTTTGTAGATAGCCAAAACAAGAACCAAGAGTTGAACCAGTCTGAGAACTGTAGAGAAAGAGAAGTGAAGAGAAATACTGAACTAAAAGGAAAGGGAGCAGTTGAAGAAGGAGCAGGAGCCAACATTGGACTCCACAGCATGGAAGATTCCAGTTCGAACCATGGCAACAGAAACACATGGGAAGGAGAAATAAGACAACCCAAATTATCAACAACTGACCAAGAGGTGGGGCGGTCTAGGAAGTTGATGACAGGCCATGAAGACCCAAGACAAGCAGTAATTGAATTGAGTCAGTCTCTCTCTTCTAAAAGGGCAGAAGTAGATTCATTTCCATCGTTGCTCCAGAGTCCAAAAAGTGTGCCTGAATTACTTCTGCTGTCCCCACCTAGATCAGATATGTGTTTAAAGAAACCAGAGGCTTGGGAGAGCCCAAAGAAACTAGGAAGGAGCCCAGAGAAGCTAGGGGTGGAAGCTGTGGAGCTACAAGACCCCTGTCCAGAACTAACAGTGACAGTAGAAAGCAAAGCCCTGGAAAACTTGGACGTTCCACACTTAAAGGTAGAGAGGCTTGCTGCCCTGAAGAACCTGGGGGATGTGTGTGCTGATTTCTGCAATGCTCAGGTAGAACGAGCACATAGATCACCAACTGCCCCGTCCCAGAAAATGTGTGAAGAAAATTCTGTACCATCTGTAGTGTGTAATCCTTCCAGCCCCACTGACTTTGAACCAATACCGTCTTTTTCTGGGTTTCCGTTAGAATCTCCCAAAACTTTGGTGCTTAATTTTGAAACAGAGGGTGAACATAGTTCATCTAATCCCAGAAATGGGAGAATCACCTCCAACTGTCTCGAAACAGGACACCCTGTAGAAAACATTGACCATGACTTAGGAGGTGAGAGAACACATCAGGCCCTTGACTTATTGGCTGGAGGAATGTTGTCTGAGGAAGTAAAAGAAACTTCACAATTACCGAAAGATTTACTTAGAATGGAATCCACAACAGTCAGTCCTTCAGGCCTTGGACCATCTCCTTGCCTTCCAGACCTTGTTGATTTTGTCACACGGACGGCTGGAGTTCCAAAAGAGAAAATGTGCTCTCCGCTCTCTGAGCCAGATGACTTTCTTACGTGTAATTCCTTGGAGATGGGCTCACCACCGCTGGGAGTTCTGAATGTACCTGGTTCAGAGGCAGTTCCTCAAGTAAGTGCAGACATTGGCAGTGCTGTGAACTTGGTGAGAACTCCACCCTCGGCGTCCCCCTCGAGGGATCAGGTAGTCAGAGGCAATCTAGGCCCTCAGGAAGTGCCTGAACAAGAAGCTGCAGTTGATGTCATCCCAGACCACATAAGAGCAAGTGTTCAGGACTACAACAGCCAGGACTACCTGAATGGATGAGTCATACTGGGTTGTAGAAATTGGACCCCAGCTGATCCAGGACTAGTTGGCAATCTGGAACCTTCACAGTAAATGTTCATGGGAGCTAAGAAAATTTGCCTGTTTCTCCCACTCCTTTCCCTTTCAAATATTAGACAAATCGGTCTTAACTTCTCTATATATCTGTTAAAAATATTTTCTGTTAATTTTTTAAAATTTTTGGCCAAAATCTTTTCTCTTTGTCATTAAAATCCAATGTCTCTCTGGCTCACCTCAAAGTGTGCTTTGATTCGGGCTGTGAGGAGTGTGAGGGGAGGGAGACAGTGACTCAGTTACTGTGGTGTATTCCTGCCCACTTTTCTGGGCAGTTGATGGCTCTCTGGGAGAAACACCAGAAAAGCTAGCTGAAATGGAAAACTTGTGAAGAAAGACTTGTTCCTCCCTTAGGTTTCCATTCATTCGGAAGAGACCGCCTTACCTTGTTAGAAATGCGCAACGTGAGTAGCTCTTGGGCTTGCTGTTTAACTTCTCTTACTGGCATGTTAGCTCCATCCTTCCTTACCTTGTTGCCTTGGCTTCAGATGGTCCTGGTCACTTACAGACTTGTTTGGAAATGGCCTCGGTAAACGAAAGAAAGCTGGCAGGCTCAGGTTTGGAAGACAGCAAACCGACCGGTAAGGCTTATTTGTGGCTCCGTACCAGAGCGTTTGTGTTTCTGAGGTCACTCTTAGTTTTGAAATGGCCTTTGCTCCTTATATTGTGGTCCAGTAACATTTGATGTTAAATTATCAGCCATTGCTGTTGTGAACTCTAGCAGATCTGAAATTGGGATTGGACTAATTCTGTGTTCCACAAGCATAGATGTAACCCCTCTACCTCTCCCTTACCCAAGTTATTACCGCCATGGTGTGATGTTTGGGGTTGTACATTGTGTTTAATAAAAGATTAAAGAATGGATGAAGTTGGCTTGGACAAGTTGAACTGTTTTCAATGTGTTAATGTTTTGGAATAAATGTACTCATCTCATACTTCTTTCTGGGTGTTTGTCTTGACACCGTACACATTTGCGCTTCACAGGAAACTAGACTGGTGAACTGCTGCCCTGCTGTCTACACAGCCTGCAGCTGTCCTTCTCTCAAGCCACTTCCTGCTTGTCAGAGGAGTAGGTTGTAGAGTCTGTACCCTGTGCTGCCTCGGTGTGAAGAAAAGACAGTACTAGTCTAGTACTGGGATCTCCTGTTGGGAAGCTCTTTCTATAAGTGCCCTTGTGTTGGCTCTCCCTGGGTGCTTCTGGAAATGGAGCTCCAGCAGGACATTCAGGTGCTGGAGCGGGATGCACTTGGGAATCAGGGCCCAGGCCTTGGACTTTGTACACTCTGTTCCAGTTTCCTTCTGCCGTTCCTTGGCCAGCAGTTTGTAACCTGGCTTAACGGAGACTTGAGCAGAATCAGCCTTACCAATCTCTTTCTTTAGGATTCCTTCCCTGTTTCCTTATACAGACTCCCTAGATTGCGTTTGGTTTTTCCAGAGCCTAAGTAAATTCCAACTTAACCAGTCATGGCCTCTTGTGAAAAGGCATGGGTGTGAGAGACCTAGATCCTTGAATGTCTCAGCCATTTGCCATGATTTTGGATAAGTTGCTTTACATCATCAGAGTTGGCATGTTGTATTTGTTCCTTTAAAGGTGAGGATTATTACCTCATCTCAGAATTAAATATTTACCTGAGTAACCTTTGATCTACTTTTTCAAAGTCAAGTGTTGGGGGGTGTGTTTGTGTGGTGTGTGAGAAGGCATGCACATGGATGTCAGAAGACAACTTTGTGGAGCTGGTTCCAGGGATTGAACTTAGGTCATCAGGCTTATGTGGAAAGCACTTGACACACAGGTCCTCCAGCTCTTTTTAAACGGAAGTTTGAGTAGAATGAACTCTTGGCCTAGAAACCGTAGAGTGACTTCAGAAAGTGCTCTGTGGAAAAACTGAAATTCCGGTGGGTGTCAGAAGAGATCCGTTTCTTCAGAAGGCGTCTCCTCTCCTACTGGAGGACGTCGTCTACAGAAGTTTGGGGAAAGATAAGTTAAAATGCCAGTTTGTGCTCACTCTCAGGCCTCAGTTCCACTTCTCTTTGGGAAGAGGAATTAATCCTACTTTTCAGAGTAAGAATCTTTCCCTCTAGTTTAGTAGGGCTAGAGAGGCTGGGAAGGGAAGAGGCAGTATGTAAGGGCAGACTGGTTTCAGCTGCTGGAGCTACCTTAAACTGCATAAAGAACTTTGAGCCTTAACTTTAAAAAACTGAAGAATTGCCTTGAGGTCTGTTTCAAAGTAGTCTATAAATCCAGGGTTTCTTGTAGAATATTCCCTTGTAGGAGTTGAAGGAATGCCATTCTTCAGATCTGCCCTAAACCAGCACAGGGAACAGACTGCTTTTAGGCCACTGTAGTTTGCAGGGTGTGCTGCTGGCTCCACCCGTTGGTTAATGACGTCTAGCTTTGGAGCCCAGCCAGAAAAGCCAGGTGAAAGAAAGTAAGTGCAGAAGTCTAGCCCAGGAGCTGGCACTTAGACATTTTACTGTTTGTTATCACAGGACTAAACGTTTGACCTTGGAGGTTAGGAGTGGGCTCAGATCTTTTACATGAGCTGTGCTATAACAGAATTATGGTTAAGTCAGGAACAATTTTTTTTTATTTTTACTTTATGTACATTGGTATTTTGCCTGAATGTATGTCTGTGAGGACATCAGAAGCCCTGGAACTGGAATTACAGACAGGTGTGAACTGCCGTGTGGGTGCTGGCAATTGAACCCGGGTCCTCTGGAAGAGCAGCCAGTGTCTTAACTGCTAAGCCATCTCTCCAGCCCGCCAGGGACAATTCCTCCTGGATGACTTAAGCAGTGAGAAATTAGCAGTAATGTTTAAATGTGGACAAATGCCTATTTTTGCCCTGTTTGTTTACATTACCACCTGAAAGTGCTCTTTGCTTTGTGAATGCTTTTTTCCTGCCTTACATGCCAACTTTCTATTTATAACTGGTCTCACAGAGCATGTAATACTTGAGTGATCTTTCTGCTAACCCTGCTGAGCAATATAGTAAAATACTCATACCTAACCATCCCACTTGGTTTCTAAAAAATGAAAAAGTGAAAAAAGTGTTTGGGTATAAAGCATGGGAAAATACATATCAGATCCACAGCTTCTGGGACTGAAGAAAATGGAGAATGAACACACATAATATAAAAACTGTGTGTGTGGCAGGGGTGGGGTGGTGGGGTATGTAAGTGGAGGAGGCCTCAGAGGAGAGAGCCTGTAGCAGAATTAAGTGGGGTGGTTTCATTTTCATGTACTTCAAAGAATTGTGTCTCCTCACTAAAGCTCACCTAAGTCTTCATTCATTGATAATTTATTTGAAAACAATAGAAATGTGGAGGTAGTTTGGGATTATAAGCACATTTTTCTTTATTTAGAGTTTAAGTGTTTATACATTTGTATTTATCAACACTATAAACAATGACTGTTTAACCCAATGCAGCACAAATACCTATTTGGTCCTTTCACAGAATTTCTTATTTTCTTTTCAAGATTATAATTACAACATTTCTCCCTCCAGCATTTCTACCCTTCTTGCTCTCTTTCAAATTCATAGTCTCTTTTTTTCATTATTGGTTATTACATGCATATATGTGGACATATATATGCCTAAATATATAACCTGTTCAGTCTGTACAATGTTGTTACTTGTATGTATGTTTTCAGGGCTAACAATTTGTATTGGATAATCAATTGTTGTGCTCTTCCTGGAGAAGACTGTTTCTCAGCTTTCCTCAGTGTCCGGAAGCTCTGTGTAGGTTGAGGTCTTGTGGGCGTGTCTTTTGGTGTCATCCTAGGTCAGCTCATGTTTCGCAGTCATGTTGGTGAGACTTCATGGGTGTAGCTTCTGACGTAGCTGGGAGACACAGTCTCCCAGCAGACACTCCGCTGCTCTAGCTCTTACAAGTGCCCTCCGCCCTCTTCTACAGGGTTTCCTGAGCCTTAGGTACAGGAGTGTTTTGTGGCTGGATCCACTGGGACTGGGCAGAGTTTAGTTTGCAGTTATGTTTATTTAATTTCATTTTGGTTTTGTGGGGGTTTTGTTTAAGACAGCTCCTCATGCTAGCCCAAACTGGCCTAGAATTACCTGTAGAAAAGGATAGACCTAAATTTGCAACAGTCTTTTTGGCTCAGCCTCCCAAGGGCCAGGATTATAGGCATGTACCAACATGTCTGGCTTGCCTATGTAATTTTAATTATGTATACAGTAATGTTCTCATTAATAGTGCAATTTTGAGAGTTTATAATCTTTTTAAAAAGTCACCAGTATCCAAATACCCTGACCCATATACACTTGGAAGAAAACATCCATAAAAGTGTATGTTTATGTGGAAGCATTTAACATGGTTATAATTTTACCCTCCGTGTCTCTTTGACTAACATGCCCACTAACCACTGTAAGAGAGGTCATTTTTGCTTACCATGCTCTCCCTCATTGTATTCGTAGTGCACAGTTGCCTAGTACGGAGAGCACACTCAATAAAAATGTTGTTGGGAAAAAGCACTGTGGTGATAGCTGTTTTCCTTTACTGTATGGTAATACTTAGCAGTTTGTACGTGGATTCAAAATTCTCAGTTGCTGCCTGTGTTTGCTGAATGCTGAGCATTCTAGAAGCCAACTGTCTTTTTGTCCTTCTGTTCTCAACACACAAAGCTCTGTGGCAGTTAATGTGTAACAAGGATGCAGGTGGTCCCCTCTTCTCGTAACATTCTGGAATAGTGATACCCGGTTAGGAGGGGAGCACTACCCTTACAACTCCTGGAAAAGAAACTGAGATGGGAAAGAGAGAAACTGACTAAGCTAAGAGTTAGCAAGAAAAGGGCTGGAGGCATTTTGAGAACTCTGATTTTCAGTTGGCCTCTTTTTTCCTTCCAGCCAAATAAGCATGTTGATGTCAGCCAGTTAAACTCTAAAATTTCTATGATTTGGCTAAAGGAATAATTCAATGTTTTATGTCCTAACATTTTCTTGACATTTTATCAAAACTAAAACTATTCCATTTCATGGAAACAAACAAAAACCATACAAAATTATCTTGTAGGAGGAAGGAGGAGCATTTTTAATTTTTATTTGTATTGTCTGCTGTGTTTCAACCTTCTGACAATGAAAATGTACTTTATATAAAAATATTCTGTACATATGTATGTATTCACACACACAAGATTATGTTAAAATTGTCTAGAACTAAAAAAATTACAGGTCAGGGTTGTTGTTTTTTCTTTTTCTGTGTAGATCTGTGTGCTGAACATTTTTCAAGGCTGTGTCTTTCCTGTTTACTGCATCCCTGACTTCAGCTTCTGCTGTTGGTTTTATTCCACCAGCACAAATAGGTCCTGATGTTTCCCCTCAAAACTTAGTAAATTACTGCCACTGCCGCCAAGGCAACACACCTTCTTCAAGAGTCTCCAGTCACTTTTATTCTACTCTGTACAAACACTTGGACAGTAAATGTTGTTTAGACATTTGTCTTCACAAAGCTTACTTTTGCAGATCCACAACAGATATCCAAGTTGTTACTATAGACAATAGATTGAAAGGTAATTCATAGCTAGATGTATTAACTTACAGCTTTACAAGCTTGTGTTACTTCCATTCATGAATGATCTGGGTTAATTAATTAATTAATGTTTCTGTTTGGTGAGATGGCTCTGCAGGTAAAGGTGCTGGAGCCTGCTGACCTGAATTCAGTCCCACCAACAGGGTAGAAGAAAAGAACTGACTCTTGTAGGTTGTCCTCTGACTTCCACACACATGTGCCTACACACATACACAAATAAATGTAAACAAAATTAAGGGATTTTGCAGAAAATAAGTATGCTTAAAATCAGTGAATAAGTAGGAAGAAATAAAAACAATTATATAATGAAAGAACAAAGGATAGAGTTCTGAGTATAAGCATGTACTGCTCTTGTAAAAGACTCAAGCTAGGTTCCCAGCACTCACATCAGAAAGCTAGCTCATAACCACCCATGACTCCAGCTTCAGGAGATCTGGCACCCTTTCCAGCCTTTGTGGGTACCTTCACAAATGTGCACACCCCACCACCACCACAAGCACAAAATAATTAAAAATGTTTAAAAGACCTTGTAAAAAATAATGTGGAGAAAGCAAAGACGTAAAAATCAACCATATTGAAGCATTACTGCATCATTTCTTTGATACTTGGTTAAGATTTCATTCAGCTTTCCTGTACCCTCCTACATTAAGTAATTATGATCACATTGTTATTGACCCTCACCCATCTATCTCTTTTTTTTTCCCAGGGGGTGTCTCAGAAGTTTCCAGATTTTCAAAAGGAAGGACTGAAGCAGACATCTCTGCTCCAGGAATGCAGGGATAGAAAACACAGAGATCACGGAACTAATAAGCGTCCTTGTGGCCAGTAGACAGTCACCCTTAGGCCTAACTTACAGAAGGTGGGTATGGCTGTTTACAACTGTATGGAGAAAGCCCTTCATTTTAGCTGCGAGGAACAAGTTGGTGAGTAAATACGTGTATTTGTGTCTTTATATCTAGAGGAAGATCGAGATAAGAATAGATGTAATGGGTGTATGTGTTAGATTTGCCACTGTACACCTAATCTAGCATTGAGTAAATTACTCAACTCCATCTCTAATGTTAAAATTGTGGGAAGTGGTAAGATGTTTCAGTCAATAAAGGTGCTTGCTACCAACCCTGGTGACCTGACTCTAATCCCTGGGACCCACAGTGGAAGGACAGAACCAACTCCTCCAAGCTGTCTTCTGACCTCCACACACATGCATGGCACGTGCACAAATGTAGTTTTGAGAAAACTGGACTGTAAGCTTTCTTGTTTTTTCTGGGCCATGTGTTCCAGTGTCTTCAGCAGGTAGGCTCTGTCTAGTTCTAGCCTCACTTCCTAGTTCATGTAAGAATAGAGGTAAAATTGGATGTGGTGTTAGAAGAATGGGATACAGACGTTCAGAAGAGGATCGGAAAGAAGGGGCTTAAGAGGATGCTTAAGAAGTACTAGGCTGGGTGTGGTGGTGCATGCCTTTAGTAACCCCAGCATGTGGGAGGAGAGGCAGGCAGGTCTCTGTGAGTTCAGTGTCAGCCTGGTCTACATACTGAGTTCTAGGCCAGCCAGAGCAACATAGTGAGACCCTGTCTTAAACAAGAAGGATGGAAGGAAGGAAGGAAGGAAGGAAGGAAGGAAGGAAGGAAGGAAGGAAGGAAGGAAGGAAGGAAGGAAAGACTAACCTCATGCACATAGGCCTATGGAGACCAGAAGAAGGTATCAGATCCCCTAGAACTGGAATTACAGACAATTGTGAGCCACTATGTGGGTGCTGGGTATTGAACCCAGGTCCTCTGGAAGAGCAGCCAGTACTATTAACTGCTGAGCCGCCTCTGCAGCCTCTCCAGTCTTACTGCCTCTGTACACACTGAAACATGCGGTTGGCACACAGACAAACAAGCATCCTTACAATTACTAAGGAAACTCCTTATTCTGCTCATCTCAAATGCTGGTAAGGTTGATACTTTCATGAGCCTCTGTGACTTAGATATTGTGGGCTTAGTACCATAGTGGAAAGGAGAACCAGGACCCAACAAATCTTGGCCTAACTTAGCCTTTTAAATGCCTGTGATCATTTAAATGTCATCTACCAGTTACAGATCTATCCAGAAAACTGTTAGCCTAATTTTTCTCCTGATCTGTAAATCCAGGCACTTTCAGAGTCATGGACTATGGTTTTGGTAACTTTTGTAACACTATAAATACAAATCTTTAAAAAAAAAAAAATTACTGAAGCCGATGAGAAGTAAAGTGTCTCAGGGCTTCCTGCTACAGAAAGGTTTCTAAAGCAGGACAGTGCAGGTGAACCTGTGTTCTGGGCTGCAGTAGGGGTGGGGGTGTCAGTCAAAGAAAGAGGGTGACTCCAAATGTAATTCAGGTTTAGCAACAGCAGCAGAGGAACCCGCCTCTTATGAACTGACTGCTCCTGGCTTTGCAAAAGCCTCCTTTAGGCCAGGCGGTGGTGGCGCACGCCTTTGATCCCAGCACTCAGGAGACAGAGCCAGGCGGATCTCTGTAAGTTCGAGGCCAGCCTGGTCTACAGAGCGAGATCCAGGATAGGCACCAAAACCACACAGAAAAACCCTGTCTCAAAAACACCCCCCCCCAAAAAAAAAGCCTCTTTTGTTGTTACATGAATTATACTTCTTAGTAAGTTAATTTCCAAATACCAAAACCTCTTATCTGGAGTTGTTTGAAGGAGCCATTTGCCTAAGCAGTTCTCAGCCATGAGACCTCGTGGTTTGCCAGGTCCTCTCAAGACTAAGTTATTCAAAGACTCTAATTTCTTCCAAAGAGCAACTCAAATAGTAATCACTGAGTTTAAACCAAACTTGAGAGCCGAGGTGCTAGCACTTGGAAATTCCAGCCAGATGCAGTGGCTCTGTGCAATCTCAGGAAGGAGCCAGTAGAAAGATGGCCAACACTTTGTCACCACAGTATTCTCTGACTCCAAACCTGTTCTCATCTCCTGTCATGTTCCTCTTCCCAGGGACAGTCAGAGATTTTGGTCACAAGCTCTCATCTCAGATTGCTATTCTTCTATGCCAGCTCCTTGTCTACTTACCCTCTGTTCTCCAGGGGTGTCTGGAGTCTGTGGCTGAGGTGTACTGGGGTAGTCCCAGGGGGAGAGACCATTTCTAAAGAATGCTTTCCCATCAAGTGTTTATTTATTATGCGGAAATCCACATATATTAAAATGATAAACTGGGGGCTGGAGAGATGGCTCAGAGGTTAAGAGCACTGACTGCTCTTCCGGAGGTCCTGAGTTCAATTCCCAGCAACCACATGGTGGCTCACAACCATCTGTAATGAGATCTGGTGCCCTCTTCTGGCCTGCAGTCATACATGCTGTATACTTAATAAATAAATAAAATCTTAAAAAAAAAAAAAAAAAAAAAAAAAAGATAAACTGTTAGCTGAGCAGTGGTAGCACACGCCTTCAATTCTAGCACTTGGGGCAGAGGCAGGCAGAAGCCAGCCTTGTCTACAGAGCTAGTTCTGGACAGCAAGGGCTACATGAAGAAAACCTGTCTCACAAAAGAAAAGAAAAACCTAAACGTTTTTTTTTTCTTTTTTTGAATGTAAAAACATTTTATGTACAACTGCAGGAGAAATAATACACAAATAGCTTGAACATAAAAAACAGGTTATAATTCAAAAGTCCAGGGTTATTTTAAACAGTAAAATATTTTCTCTATAGAAAATAGTAAAAATGATAACATTTCCCATTTATAACATTAAAAGATAAGCCCCTTTTAAGCCAAATGATAGCTCAATTATACATATAAATATTGATTAGATTCTGGGATACAGAAAAAAACCTGTCTTCATCTGTTTAGAGCTATAAAACCTAAACTTTAAATTAATATAAAATTTAATTTTTATTATAAAACTTATCATTTACAGTATACAGCTGTCACCACTATTTCCAGAGTTTGCCCATGCTTCCCCTGAAAAGTTTTTGCACCCCGATAAGCCTCTCCGCCAATGCAGCAATCCAAATCCGACTGAATTAGAAAAAGCCCCAGTTTAATGGGTAAAGTGTTCCTGGGTGATTCTCCAGCCCCAGAGAGAAGAGATGGGCAAGAAAGACCAAAAAACCACATGTCTGTTTTCTGGGATGCAGTTTAAATATCCTGTGGGAGTGGTCTTGAGCATCTCTGTGGGAGGAGCCGTGTTTGGCGGGACTTTCTGAGTGGAAGGGTCTGGGCAGAGAGGTGGGGCTTCCACCAGAACATTCCAGACTCTTTGGGTCTATGGATGCCAGCGTGCCAGCGGCTGAAGTGGAGCTTCCGCCAGAACATCCCCCACCTCTAAACTCACGCATCAGCAGGTTCTGAATCACCCTATTCTCAGGCCACGCCTACCACTGGCAACCAACAGTGCTTTCTGTCCTTATGACTTTACCGTTCTAGACACTTCATAAATGTGTGGCCTTTTGTGTCTGCTTCCTTCTACTTAGCATAATGTTCAGGTATCATATATCACTACGTCATATCTTATGGCTGAAGACTATTCCATTATAGGGACATACAATATTTTTATCCTACTAGTTTAGGATTATAATAACACTGTATCCACGTGGGCATGTTTTCAGTTCTCTTAGATGTGCACCCATTAATAGATAACACAGTAACTATCTTTAAAAATAAACATATTAAAGTGTAGTACTCATTCTTAAAAGCATACACATTATGATTGTTAATAATAATGTAATAATAATTTCTGTAAAGTGAACATAACTCATTAGTTAACACCAAGTAAAAAAAATAGAGTATTAGCTGGCTGTGGTGGTACACACCGTTAATCCCAGCACCCAGGAGGTGGAGGCTGGCAAGTCTTTGTGAGTTCCAGGCCAGCCAAGGCTACATCATGAGACCTCTTATGTTCTCTTCCGGGCAGTACTTTCCAAAATGTAACTACCATTCTAACTGCTGTCTCAGTGTTTCTTTTAATTGAGGAAAAAAATCACATCATAAAATAGATGACATTTTCTCCTAGTAGGAATGTTCATGTTTATAATCCCTGCACTAAAAAATTTTGAGACAGTCTTACTCCATACCCAGGCTAGCCTGGAACCCACCAAGTTACCAAGTTGGATGACCCTCCTGCCTTAGTTAGCCTCCCAAGTGCTGAAATTTTCGGCATGGGCCAACATGCCGACTCTCCAGCTTTTGATGCCTTTTCTTGCCTAACTGCTCACTTTGCCCTTCTGAGTAGAATGGGTGAAAGTGGCACGTGTATTTGTTTCTGCCTTTTTTTTGTTTATTTGTGTTTTTCAAGACAGGTTTTCTCTGTGTAGCCCTGGCTGTCCTGGAACTTGCTCTGTAGACCAGAGATCTGCCTCCCTCTGCCTCCCAAACACTGGGATTAAAGACCTGCACCACCACCAATCCAGCTTATATATAATATGCATATTATATATTATTTCCATTTTATATTATAAATTTTATATTATATAATTTATTTTTATTTTATGTGCATTGGTGTTTTGCCTACATGTATGTCTGTGTGAAGGCATCAGAAGCCCTGAAACTGGAGTTATAGACAGTTATGAGCTGCCATGTGGGTGCTGGGAATTGAACCTGGGTCCTCTGGAAGAGTGTCAGTGCTCTTAATCTCTGAGATGCCTCTCTAGCCCTTTGTCTCTGCTTTTAACAGGATCAGTATTTCTCCATGCAGTATGATGTTAGCTGTGGATTTTTCATAAATGCCTTTATCATATTGGAGTTCCCTTTTATTCCTAATATTCTGAGAATTTTTATTATGATAGTGTTGCATTTTGTTAAGTAATCCTGAATAAACTGAATTGATCATGAGTGATTTTCCTTTCATTTTCTTAATGTAGTTAATATTAGTTCACAATTATTTCTTAGAAATATAGATGTAAAACTCCTCAGTGAAATAATAGCAGACCAAACCCAATGACATATAGTTATTTTTATATACTAGTGTATAAGATGCATTGATACTTGAGAAGCCAATCTTTATCTTTCCCAACTGGGTGTGGTGGGTGTGAAGTCCAGCCTCGACTACATAATGAATTCTAGGTCAGCCTAGACTATAGAATGGATCCATTTCAACCCTGACTGCCCCCAAACCAATCCATTTTTCCTTTTCCTAAACTTGATTCTGAATTATTTCAGTTGACTCCACCAAGTCACAAAGTGTAGCCCACTCAACAGCTCCAAGCATTTAATGTTGGTAACCATATTCAGAGTTGGCTCAAAGCTTGTAAGGAAGGGGGCAGGCGTTGGTAGCGCACACCTTTAATCCCAACACTTGGGAGGCAGAGGCTGGCAGATCTCTGAGTTTGACGCCAGCCTGGTCTACATAGTCAGTTACAAGACAGCCAGGGTTGCACAGAGAAACCCTTTCTCAAAAAAAAAGGAAAAGAAAAAGCTTACAAGGGTAAGATGGTGTTGGAGAACAAGAGAGATGATACATGATCAGCCATACACACAGGTTCTCTACAAGGTGGGGATTGCTGTTTTCAAGAAAGCAAATTCAGAGTCAACCTCTTAGTCCTGCAGTCTTTCTCAGTCTGTCTCTCTCCCTCCCCTCTGTGTGTGTGTGTGTGTGTGTGTGTCTGTCTGTCTGTCTGTCTGTCTGTGTGTGTATGTATGCCAGGGTGCTGGGGATTGAGCCCAGTACCTTGTGCATATTAGGCATGAATCCTGTTACTAACTGACAGTCTCTACTCCTCTTTTTTTTTAAATTAAGGAATACAAACTACAAAAAGTAGAGCTTCCTAGTTAAAGGGCATATACAATGAGAAAACACAGAATATTGGCAATAAGGGTTAAAAAATAGCTAATCTTTCATTAACTTACAGAACTGAGTTATTTTCCTTTCAAAAATTTTCTAGTCCATTAGTGTATTTTAGATTTATTTAATATTCATGGATATGGGTGTTTTGCTTGTGTGTGTCTCTGTGTACCTGCAGAGATCAAAAGAGGGCATTGGGTACCCTGGAACCAGAGTTATGAATGCTTGTGAGCTGCCATGTCAATGCTGGGAATCAAACCCCTCAGGCCTCTGCAAAAACAATGTTCTGAGCTCTGAGTCATCTCTCCAGCCCTCTAGTCAATTAAAGTTTGAAACAGTCATCTAGAACAAAGGGGTTTTGTGTGTTTGTTTTTTTGATTAGGGTGGCATGGTGTAGTTGGGACAGGTCTCTTGGTATAACCCAGACTGGCCTCAGTCTGCCGTCCTTCTGCCTGAGAGGGTTACAGGCATTTGCCACATGCCCAGCTCACAGTTTTTGGTATTGCCTTACAAGTCACAGGCATGTGATCATATACATGAGCCAGTCTAGAGAGATATAAAATTAGTAAAGTTTATAATTGTAATCAAACTTACCAAATCAAAGTTAACCAAACACATAATAACAGTGATACACAGATGGAGCTTTATAGTTTACAACACACTTTCCCACATTCTCTCATTTGCCTCGTATTTAATGATACATAAAATTTGTGCTACATGCTAATTAAGCTTAATTAGTAGGTCTTGTGAATGACTATAAATAGTAGGGATGGTTTGCTGCCAAAGCAAATTTTCAGGTTTTTTAAATTAGTTACCTGATGTTTTTGTTTGGTTGGTTGGCTTTTTGTTTTGGTTTTGTTTTTGATTTTTGTTTTTTGTTTTTTTTGTTTGTTTGTTTATTTGTTTTCAAGACAAGGTTTCTCTGTGTAACCCTGGCTGTCCTGGAACTTGCTCTGTAGCCCAGGCTGGCCTTGAATTGAGAGATCCACCTGCCTCTGCCTCTCTAGTGCTGGGATAAAAGGTGTGTGCCACCATGCCCAGCTTAGTTACCTAATATTTATAATCAGGCTTAGTTTAATCATATTGTTTTGCATCATACTTGTTGATAGTTATGTGTTTTAAGAAATGAACTGCATAGTTGGGAATATAGTTCAGTGGTAGAGCACTTGCCTAGCATGATCAATCCCTGAGTTCAATCCCAAGTGCTGGAAAAAAAAGAAGGAAAGAAAGAAAAAGAAACAAAAAAAAAGACCTTGCACCTAGGCAGCTGAGCTTCCCTCGATCCAAAGCCTTCCTTGTTACCAATTCTTGAGTACTACTGGACCCCTCTTTTCTCCACATCTCTTCCATTAGTACCAGTATTCATACCCAGGGAACGTTTGTATAGTACTCTACATTCACTCACCAACATACATTTTTTATTGAGCATTATGTGGGAGAGATTGAGCAAGGCATTGGAAATACTATGTACCAGGCGGGACTGCCCTGGTCCCTTACACTGTGGAGTTCACTGACTGAGGGACCAGACACTTATATTTGGTTGTGTGGAGAGGTAAGAACAAGAAGTTGGCAGCCCTGATTTACCTCTAGAGTATATTTGCCTTTTTAATTTTTAATCAGGCTCAGCTGTTCTGGGTCGGGTTCTGTCTACCCTCCAGCAGAGGAGGATGTTATAGGAGTCACTAGTGCTCATAGCCTGGTATTGGATACATGAAGGGGAGCTGCTGCAGTTGGGCATGCATCAGTACTGTATTCCTTTTTACCACAGAATAATGTTCTATAGTATGGATACTATTCTAGTTTTGTTTTCTGTTGCTGTGATAAACACCACGATCAAAAGCAACATGAGGAGGAGAGGGTCTATTTCATCCTATAACTTACAGTTCTTCATGATGGGAAGTCAAGGCAGGAACTTAAACGCAAGAACCGAAGCAGAACCACAGAAGAATGCTACAGACTGGCTTGTTCTCCAGGGCTTGCTCAGCCTGATTTCTTACCAATAGGACCACCTACCTAGGGGTGGCACCACCAGGACCACCTACCTAGGGGTGGCACTGCCTGAAGTGGGCCAGGCTCCTCACATGAGGCAGTAGTGAAGGACAGGCCCCACGGGCATGCCTACAAGCTAGTCTGATGGAGGCAGCACTGCAGTTGAGGGTTCTAGTTCTATGTCAAGTTGACACAATTGACCAACACATCTAAATACCACATGTCCATCCACTTACCAGTTGATGAACTCTAGAGATTATTTTTACCTATCACCTATGCAATTAGTGGTATGAACATTCAAATGCAAGTTTTTATGTGAACATATTTCTTTTAAAATATTTTAAATTTTATTATTTTAAAGGTTGCAAATAGGGGCTGGAGGGATGGCTCAGGGGTTAAGAGCACTTGACTGTTCTTTCAGAAGTCCTGAGTTTAGTTCCCAGCAACCACATGGTGGCTCACAACCACCTGTAATGGGATCAGATTCCTTCTTCTGATGTGCATGAAGACAGAGCACTCATATACATATGAATAAATGAATAAATAAATAAATCTTTAAAAGTTACAAATAGCTGGGCAGTGGTGGAGCATATCTTCTTTTTTTTTTTTTTTTTTTTTTTTTTTTTTTTGGTTTTTCGAGACAGGGTTTCTCTGTGTAGCTTTGCGCCTCTCCTGGAACTCACTTGGTAGTCCAGGCTGGCCTCGAACTCACAGAGATCCGCCTGGCTCTGCCTCCCAAGTGCTGGGATTAAAGGCGTGTGCCACCACCGCCCGGCTGAGCATATCTTCAATACCAACACTCAGGAGGCCGAGACAGGCAGATCTCTGTGAGTTCAAGGCCACCCTGGTCTACTGAGTGAGTAGCAGTACAGCCAGGGTTACACAGAAAACCTGCCTCAAAAAAACAAAACCAAAAAAAAAAAAAAAAAAAAAAAAACCAGGGGGAAAGAACGCTGAACCCAGCGCTCACTAGTTGACTAAACTGGCTGGCCAGCAAGCCTCGGGGGTCCTCATGTTTCTACCTCTCTATGGAGATTATAGGCATATGCCATAGTGCCTGGGTTCTAGAGATCCAAATTCAGGATCTCAAGATTGCGTAGCAGGCATTTTTACTGAGTGAGATCACTCCCCAGCCTTGGGCTATTTTTGACACATTTTACAATCTTTTTACATCGGTGTTTTTATTTACACTACTTTGTTAAATGTCATTTTTTAAAAAACTGCTCAGTGTAGAATTCAGCAAATCTCTCTGAGATCCCAAGAGGAATTCAGGACAACATCAAAACTCTTAAAACCCTGGTGCAAAATTAAATCTGGGGTCCAGAGCCGGTAACATCGAGAACATTTTTATTCTACACTTCAATTTGTACAGATGTGCCTGAAATGATGTTTGGTATTGTTGACATGGCTTCAGTTACATTCCCGAGTGTCTCAAGTGTGTTGCGTTAGATCTTCCATCTGTAACAGTTGTTCATCTTGGGCATGATCGTGTCTGGCTGTGTAATTTCAAATTTGTGTTTAATGAATGAATACTCATTGATTATTGTTGGGGAGGTATAATAATGGCAGTCTTTTAATTGGTGGCACTTATAAAAACATAATAAATAAGTGTATGGAATAGTCATTAAAAAAAAAAAATCCCATCTGACCAGGTGGTGGCGGCGGTGCACGCCTTTAGTCCCAGCACTCAGCAGACAGATCTCTGTGAGTTCAAGATCAGCCTGGTCTACAAAGTGAGTTCCAGGACAGGCTCCAAAGATACACAGAGAAACCCTGTCTGGAAAAACAAAACAAACAACAACAACAAAAATCCCATCTGACTAGGGCTGGAGAGATGGCTCAGGAGTTAAGAGCACTAGCGGCCCAGAATCCACACAGCAGAGCCCAGCCATCTGTAAGTCCAGGTTTAGGGATCCCACTCTGTCTTCTGGTCTCTGTGGGCTCTGCATGCACATAGTGCATCAGTATACACACAGGTAAAACACCTATCCACATAAAATAAAAATCTAAAGACTGATCTGAATAACTGAATAACTGGCAACACATTTAATATTTATAATAAAGTCTGGCTTAAAAGTTAAGATGCATTCTGTAACTTAAATCTATTATCAGGCTTTGGGGACAGTGGTTGCTAAGGGGTTTTCCATTTTTAAATTAATTTAGTCATCTGTCAGTTTCATACAAGTGTGTAATATATCTGATTGCTGCCATCCCACACACCTTCTCATCTCTTTCCCAGGCCCTACTAGTCCCTTGCCAGGTTCATGATTTTGAACCTGGTCGGGGTTTTGTTTGTGACCCATTTAGTTTAATCAGTGTCAGCTGTGTGACCATTGGGTTGGAAGTATCCATTTCATCCTGTATAGTCATCAGTGACTACACAACATTTTAAAGGCTTTAACTAAGTTAGAAATATGTGGCTGGTGTTTAATTGAAACTTCCAAATTTAACAAGCGTGATAATCTTATGAGCAAGCCATAGATTGTATGCAGGACCACATTTGGGGACTTACAGACTGGCTTATGAGTTCATTTAAAGGACTCTTCATATCACTTGCATAGCAGTTATATGTCAGGCACTGTTGAGATTAATTTACCCAATTCCCGTTACAACCCTGTGCCACGAGACAGTTACCAAGTTACTGTTCTTTGCACAAACAAGAAAATGGAGGCAGAGGGGATGAGTTACTTGAAAGGTGGGCTTCGCCGGGCGGTGGTGGCGCATGCCTTTAATCCCAGCACTCGGGAGTCAGAGGCAGGTGGATCTCTGTGAGTTCGAGGCCAGCTTGGACTACCAAGTGAGTTCCAGGAAAGGCGCAAAGCTACACAGAGAAACCCTGTCTCGAAAAACCAAAAAAAAAAAAAAAAAAAAAAAAAAGAAAGAAAGAAAGAAAGAAAGGTAGGTGGGCTTCACAGCCCCTTGGTCTCGGCCCACTCCACTAAGGAGGAATTAACCACTTAGAAGAATGCCTGCCTGCCCCTTGCTTGCTTGCTTTCACTGACCTAGAAAGGAGCCATTGAACTCAGGGCTCCTTCCCTCCAAGTCTGTATCCCACTCATTCTTTTAAGTTCTTTAAAGTAAATTGATGAATTGCCCTGTCCCTCAGCTCTAAGGTTTTGGTGTCCAATGAGCGTCCACAACTCGATGAGATCAAAGCTGGACAGTGGGCGGGGCTGGTGGAGGGGTGGGACTTACCTGCGGGGTGCCTGTTGTTGCTGTTTGGATTAGGCTGTCCTGTGAAGAACCATGAGCTGGACTTGTCCGCAATGCCAGCAACCGGTTTACTTCGGTGAGGCTGGGACCAAGGAGTAAAGATAAGCGTGAGCCCCCCGGGGTCCCTTTGTGTGTGTGTGTGTGTGTGTGTGTGTGTGTGTGTGTGTCCATGTCCCCGTGTCCGAGTGTGTGCCACACCTCCAAGAGCCTAAGGCAAGAGGCACCAGGGTGGGCTGAAGCTTCCTCCTGGAGACACTATTCATTGTCTCCAGAGAGCGAGACTGGCTGGGCTGGTTCCCCCAGAAAGCTAAAAGGGTAAAAGGAGGGCTTCTCTGGCGCTGGACCGAACTTTGCAGCCCGGATCCACCTTGTTCCCCACAGCTGAGAAAGTGAGCTCCTTAGGCAAGAACTGGCACCCTTTCTGCCTGAAATGTGAGCACTGTCACAGCGTCTTGTCCCCTGGCGGGCATGCAGAGGTGAGGCCTCATCAGGGTGACAACCTTCTCACACCCCACCCTGATAGACCCCAATTTCAGCCTTGGAAACCTGCCAAAGGCAACCTCAGGGGCTACCCATCTGATAGGCCTCATACCAGCCAAAATTTGGGAGTCTCAATGCTGCTGCTGGCCCACGCTTTGAGGGAGGGAGGGGTAAGCGGCTGCTCTGTACCCCACCCATACCCTAACCCTATACCACAGTGGCAGTCTGACATGTTGGCCTACCACCCAGCCCTATCAGACCCACCAGGCTAGTTACAGTGCACATTTGCACCTGACAGCCAATACTGAGAGGGCCTGTGAGGCAGGCCCCTTGGCCCTGAATGACCCCTGCCCTCTGCCTGTGCCCAGCACAACGGGAGGCCATACTGCCACAAGCCTTGCTATGGGGCTCTCTTTGGACCTAGAGGTAAGTTCCAGCCTAGAAGGGGCCAGGGGCCACACAACGCTCCCTGTGGCTAGGAACCAGAACCTGACCTCCCTTATCGGGTCTTCTCTCTACAGGGGTCAACACTGGTGGTGTGGGTTGCTATCTCTACAGTCTCCCTGTTCCCTCCCCTGTCAGCAGAGTTTCCCTCAGCCCCAGCAACTTTAGCCCCCCAAGGCCAAGGGCTGGCCTCCCCCAGGCCAAGAAAAGTAAGTGAAGGTGGGCTTCACCTGTTTGCTCCCCCCACCCTTCGGGCTGCAGTGGACACTACGGCACCCACCCTGCCCTCTGCGCCACAGGCCTGGGACGCTCTGAGCAGTCCCTTTCTAGTCTCTCATGTGAGGAGTTTAAAAGGTAAACTGGACAGATAGCATGATCACCCTCATTTTGCAAGTGACGCCCAGAGAAGACAGACTGCTAGTCAGAAGTAAGGCTGGCCTGGAATCTGGGCCCCTGCCCAGGCCAGAGCAGTAGAGAGAAAGACCCAAAGGGAGGCCTCCTTAGGATGGGCCAGCTCCTCGGCTTCTTCTCTAGTCCCTGATCCTTCCTTAAGCTCCCCACAGTGGGCAGTGACACCAGGTTCCCCAACACCTGACACCACTGCCCTGGCCGGCCAGCTCCTGTGTCAGCTCGGGTTTCCTGGTGCTTGAGTTACTCCCAGCACTGCCACATTGAACTGGTGGGCTCATGAGGCCCTGGGGGGGGACAAGGAAGCAGGTGGTCCCTAATGAAGATGGGTGATAGGTGGAATGAGTCTTGAACTCAAGCAAGGCAGATTTCATGGCTGCCTGGGCTGGGGTGGGGTGGGGTGGGGATGAATGGGTTTGGGGGTAAGAGAGGGCCTGGAAGCTCCAGCTGGGGCCTCTTCCCATTAAAGGCCCTCCCTACACGAAGACATTCACTGGGGAGACCTCACTGTGCCCTGGATGTGGAGAACCTGTCTATTTTGGTAAGTGCCAACAGAAGACTTGAAGAGGAGTACTGATGAGGCGGCAGAGGGCAGAGGGTGACGAGGCAGGGGGCTGGCCTTGCCTGCCCCTAGAATGGACGACACATGGCTTCTCTCCACCACCAGCGGAGAAGGTGATGGCTCTGGGCAGAAACTGGCACCGACCCTGCCTCAGGTGCCAACGTTGCAAGAAGACGTTGACTGCTGGGAGTCACGCAGAGGTGAGCATGGCGGGATTGGAAGTGACGTTGGGAGGAAGGAGTCCAGAAGGAGGAAGAGAGACAGGCTGAGGAGATTCTTTTTCTGTGTTCCAGCATGACGGCATACCCTACTGCCACATCCCCTGCTATGGATACCTGTTTGGCCCCAAAGGTGGGCAGCCTGACCCCAGACACTGATCCTAAGGTGTCAGGGCCTATGGGAATGTGTGGACAGCTTCCCTTGTGGTCAGACATCCCAGGACCCTCCTCTCTCTCCCTTCAGCCCTCAGTCCGACACCCATTCCACCAAAGCCCCTGGTGACAAGGCTTTCTCCTACAGGTGTGAACATTGGCAATGTGGGCTGCTACATCTATGACCCAGTGGAGATAAGATCCAAATGAGCCATTCATGGGAGCGACCATCCTAACTCAGGCTTCCACCCTCTCCTCCATGGTCCACTGGAAGCTCTGGAATTCCCTAGTCCTTTCGAGAGGGAGAAGAAATCCCAGGGCCTGGGCCTGGGCCTGGGCTCTGCGGTAGACCCCACCCTAGATTTTCTCTGCCAACTCTTTGCTCCCCCGTTCCTATTTGGATAGGCTACCCCACTTAGAATGGAGATCGCCTGGCTTCTCGGTTCCTTCTCCCAGCAATGCTGGTGTTGGGAGGTCATTTGCCGAGTCTCTGCTCTCTGGCTTCTCTAATAAAATGTTGACTCTCACATCTTCAGCTCTAGAGCTGTGGAGCCTAGACAGTGATGGGGAGCAGAAGCACAAGTCCGCTGCTTCAGAGGTAGCCCTGGCAATAAGAAGCTCCATCTGTTGGTCCCAGCCTTGGAATTGGGCAGATCCTAGCCCTGCACTGTAGACAGCCTACCCATCAGCCTCATGTGTACTAGAGATAATCATAGGACTTTAGCAACACTTCTAGAATCACCTTGTTCAGTTTGAGCATGACAATGAATCCTGTCTTCGAGGAAGTTTCATTATCCACTTGGGAGATGAACAGCAAGTCAATGGCTCCCCATCTGGAGATCTCCGCAAATCTCAATGCTGCCCCAACCCATGAGGCAATTATTTACAGAATCCCCTAGGCATGAGGGGTGCCTGTAATCTCCAGTAGCCCAGTGCATTCTGGGAGGCTATCCTGTCACTGGAGACGGGATGAATACAGAAGGTGCCAGTGGCAACTCCGTCCTTAGACATAGGGATGTGATGTCCCAGTTTCAAGAGCCTGCCTTCTGTCCCAAGCTCCTGTGGAGGGCTATCTCTAGTCTGACTCAGTTCCGGATCTGCGTATCTTCTTCCTGAATACTGGACAGGACAATGAGGAAGGAGGGGGTCAGGAATATGGTGTTTAGTCCTGCAGCCTACAAGGGCTGGCTCAGGGTTTGTCCCAGCTCCTTGCATACAAGCACACATACTCCCTCCCACAAGTGAGTCACATGTGTCTGGACATACTCTTGGTGTGTAGGCACAGCTGAATGTGCACGTGTATATCTCTTGGACATTTGTATATACATAAGTACGGTCTCATGTATGCTTTTATAGACATAATTTGTACACACCAGGGCATACACCTCGAAACACACACTGTGTACAAATGTACAGGGGTCAAGTGTAGTTGTGCGACCGTCTTCTGCTTTGCATCTTAAGTGTCATGGGCTTAGGCATTTGAACCCACGAATACCCCCGCCCCCCCCACACACACACACCTCTTTCTTTCCACGTCCTGGATGGTCTCTGGCAGCTGGACTGCCTTTGTCTCGGGTAGCAGGAGTGCAGTGCAGGCAGCCAGCAGGGCGATTCCCCTGTAAGCAAATTTGGGCAGCATCAGCCATACTCCATCCAGCAAGGCCGCCAGTGGAGCCAAAGAGGCCCCTAGCTGGCCCAGGAGTGCAGTGAGAGCCCCAATCCTGTCTGTCTGCTCAAGAGAGGATGAGGGGGCCATGCATCACAAGGCTCCCCTCCTGGGCTGGCAGCCCCTGATACTAGCTTCTCAGCCACCGCCTAGACGAGGAGCTCTTAAGCCAGTACCCTCCAGGGGATGGGACCCCTATTCTGACAGAGCTACTCGGGGACCACCACAAGAAGCTACAAGATGATAGTGTGGAAGGGGGATCTGTAGCTCACACAGGCGCCGCCATCTGAGGAAAGCCCCTGGCCGTGTGCCCAGAGACAGCCCCCAAGGGCTCAGCGACGCCGTGGTCAGGATGGGTGTTCCTGGGACTGTTTTCTTCAAAGAAGCCCCATAAGGCTGACTTGGCCCAAGGTCACACAGTACAGAAGATAAAATTCCCTGTGTTCTCCAAGACTTGGGCAAACAGCCACGATGTATCTGGCTGTAGCTAAAGAATGGATAGGGCAGAGCGTGACCACAGATGACTTCGTTAAGGCAGGTCAGTCGCCTGGGACCCCAACTCACCTGAGCACAGTAGGGTACAACTCAGACGTGAACAGGTAGGCTGTAGTGAAAGCAGCTTCAGAAAACACTTTTCCCAACACCAACAGAGAGAGCAGTGATCCAGGACTTGGTCTCTGGAGGGAAAAGGATTCCTGTAGTAAAGGGCCGATGCCAGGAACTCCCTGGATTCGAGGCGGAGGCTAGGCCCGGGCAGAGCCAAACTGCCAGACCTCAGCTCACCCGAGGACAGCAGCAGGCTGATGCCAAAGGTCAGAGCGGCCCCCAGCAGCATTCCAGCCTCCGTGAGGCGGCGTCCCACGCGACGCACAAGGAAGTAGACTGTGATCTTGGCAGGCAGTTCCACAGCCCCGAACTTCAGCTGCACCTGGTACACGTTCAGCCCCAGCCCGGACACGTCCAGAGTCAGGCCATAGTAGGAAAAGTTCACTCCAAACCTGAACAGAATCGCAGTTATCCTCAAGAGCCCTCTGCTGCCCTGCCTCTCTTGTCCTTTGGCTCTTCAGAGCCTGCAGCCTAGGATCCCCCTCACCACCAGCCACCCATAATCCCCAAGTAGGTTACCAATGGCCAAAATGCCTTTACCCTAATCATCGTAGCAACCCTGTGACACAGGAATGAACAACAACCCGTTCGTTTTACAAAAATAGATGCTAAGGATAAGAATGGTCACATAGGAAGTCATAGAGCCTAAATCTGAGCCTGCATGTCTCCACTGGACCTGTGACAGTCAGATTCTCCTCCCTGCCCCCAAGAGCATGAATGATCTTCATACCCTCCAAAGCTACACTCACCTTTCTCACACCCAGCCCCTTCCTCCCATCACCCTCACTCCTCCAGACCCAACTCAGCCCCCTCTTACCACACCAACATACAGCACAGTGAGATATGCCGGAGCTGTGGTGTTCGGAACAGGTCTAGGTATGAGGGTCTTTGCTGCTCCCCTTCCATGGTGACCACTTTGTTCAGGGCCTGGTGAGAGAGAAAGCAAGGTTGTGACATCAGAGCTTGTCTCAGAAGCCAGTGTGCTCTCTCTGCGTGTCTCTCTCCTCAGCAGGACTGGGGGTGGGAGTACGCATGGAAGACTTGGAGTAAAGGAGATGAACCCCCAGAGCCAGGCAGACTATTCTAACGCTAGGCTCTCTCCACTGGAAGGCAAAGGCTTTTCTAGTCATATATGGTGGACCCAGGAGAAGGGGCACTTAGACACACCCACCCTCCCCACCCACCCACCCCTGTGCACTCTCTCATACAAACTGCCACCCTCACCTCCTGGCTCAGGCTGTCCTCACCCACAGGCTTCCCATTGAGCGTGGCACAGCGGAACAAGTATGTCTGGGCCTCCTCCACACGGCCCTGGGTTAGAAGCCATCGTGCAGACTCAGGTACCCACCTAGGGGAGAAGTCAGTCTTGCAGGCCACCTCTACCTGCTGAGCTCACAGGCTGTAGATTCCAGGTCTTCACGCATGTAGTCCCCTCTGCCCGAAAAGACACCCCACCCCCAGATCTCCTACTGCCCAGCCCCAGGAACTCCTGTTCAAGCCCAATTTAAAAGCTACCTTGTGGTGGTGGTGGTGGTGGTGGTGGTGGTGGTGGTGGTGGTGGTGGTGGCACATGCCTTTAATCCCAGCACTTGGAAAGCAGAGGCAGGCAGATCTCTAAGTTCGAGGCCAGCCTGGTCTACAGAGTGAGTCCCAGGACAGCCAGGGCTACACAGAGAAACCCTGTCTTGAAAAACAAAACAAAATAAAGCTACCTCTCCCCCACCCCACCCTAAGTCCTCCAAGGCATCCTTTCCTTACTCAACTGAATTGGTCTTACCCTCAAAACCTTAGCCCCTGGGGGGGGGGGGACAGGAGAAGGGGAGGGATGGGGAACAGGGGTTGGTATGTAAAATGAAAAAAAAAATAAATAAAAAAGAGCTTAAAAAAAAAAACAAAACCCTTAGCCCCCACCCAGCACCAGCCAACACTTCCAGCGGAAGGATACCGATGAACTGCTACATAGTTCACCGCTGGGGGCAGTAACACGTCCACCTTGCTAGGCCCGCCACTCTCCTGCCTGAGTTCCCAGCACTGTACTGGCCACGTCCCACCCCTGGCCCTTGAAGGCAAACCCCGCCTCCACTCGGTGGTGTCTGACTCTCCTGTCTGTGTGTCCCTGCTTGTCTCTGTGTCTCCACTGGACCCTCTGAATCACCTTTCAGTCCTGGCCTGACTCCACCTCTCCCCGGCTCAGCCTCTAGCGCCCCGTGCCTTGCTCTCTGCTCCTGTGTCTTGTGGCATCTTTCTGTTGGCTTCTGTCTTTCTGACTTCTCTTGACACCTTTTTGTCTCTTGGTCTCTGGTTCTGTTTCTGCATCTCTTAGTTTCTCTGTCTCTGTCTCTGTCTCTTTCTCTGTCTCTCTGTCTGTGTGTGTGTGTGTGTGTGTATGTGTGTGTGTGTGGCATATGCATGTGTACATGTTTGTATGTGTGCACATGTGTACACAGAGGTTCAGGTGACATTATGTATGTCTTCCTGAATCACTTTCCACCTTAGTTTTTTGAGACAGGGTCTCTCACTGAACCTGGAACTTGATTCGGGTAGACTGGGTGGCCAGCAAGCCCAGATCTTCTTATCTCTACCTCCCTATCTCCTAAAGGATTATGAGTACACATCTCTGTGCCATGCTTTTTACATGGGAGCTGGGGATCTGAACTCAGATCCTCATGCTTTGCATGGCAAGTATTTTACCTACTGAGATATTTTCCAAGACAGCCATATTTTTTCTTTTACTTCCCCCCCTTACCCTTATGTAACCCAGGCTGCCCTTAAACTCCCTATGTAGTTGAGGATGACCTTGATCCTCATGCCTCTCTAAGTATCGTGAATAGAGGCATATGCCATCACGACTGGTTCATTCAGTGCCGAGGATAAACCCAGGGCTTTGTATATGCTAGGTTACCACTGAGCTAAGCCCCAGCCCCTCCCTCAGTCTCCCTGTTCTTTTGTTTGTTTTCATTATTTTTAGTTGAGAGAGTGTGTGTGTGTGTGTGTGTGTGTGTGTGTGTGTGTGTGTGTTTGGTGTGTGTGTTTGAGTGTGTGTGTGAGTGTGTGTGTTTGGTGTGTGTGTTTGAGTGTGTGTGTGTGTGTTGTGTGTGTGTGGTGTGTGTGTGTGTCTGTGTCTGTACTTGGTGTGTATGTGTGTTATGTGTGTGTCTGTGTCTATGTTTGGTGTGTGTATTTGAGTGTGTGTGTTGTATGTGTGTGTTGTGTGTGTGTCTGTGTCTGTACTTGGTGTGTGTGTGTGTTGTATGTGTGTGTTGTGTGTGTGTCTGTACTTGGGGTGTGTGTGTGTGTGTGTGTGTGTGTGTGTGTTTGGGTGTGTATGTGTGTGTGTGTGTCTGTGTTTGGTGTGTGTGTTTGAGTGTGTGTGTGTTGTGTGTGTGTCTGTGTCTGTACTTGGTGTGTGTGTGTGTTATGTGTGTGTCTGTGTCTATGTTTGGTGTGTGTGTTTGAGTGTGTGTGTGTCTGTGTCTGTACTTGGTGTGTGTGTGTGTGTGTGTGTGTTGTATGTGTGTGTTGTGTGTGTGTCTGTACTTGGGGTGTGTGTGTGTGTGTGTGTGTCTGTGTCTGTACTTGGTGTGTGTGTGTGTGTGTGTGCAGGTGCCCTTAGAGGCCAGAGGTGTTTGATCCCCTAGAGCTGGACTTGCATGCTGTCTGATGTGTGTCCTGGGAATTGAACTTGGGTCCTCCAGTGTGAGCTGTTACTGCTACGCCACCTCTCCAGCCCCCGTTTTAGAACCCCAGTCTCTTGTGAATCTTGTCTTGGTTGTATGTGTCTCACTCCCAGCTGCTTGCAGTTCTCACCAGATGCTGATGACGCCTGGGACACATGGCAGGGTGACAGCTAGCAGAAGCCACCTCCATATCAGGTACCCAACCAGTGCCAGCAGCAGCACACCTCCTGTCCAGAAGATGGAGCTGATGACACCAGCCACGATGCGATGCTCCACATCCAGCCACTCCAGCTCTAGACCCAGAGCCATCCGAAACAAGAGGACAGTTAGCAGGGACCAGATGGGCCCACCTCACTCTAACGGCCTCCCGCCAGCCCCGCAGGCCTTGCCCATGTTTGTCTGCCTCACCCAGTGGCAACACAATGATGGTGAACCCAGCCAGGGCCAAGCCAGTGAGGGTGCGGGTGAGGACAAACATGATATAGTTGACTGAGGCTGCAGATGCCAAGCTCAGCACCAGGGAGCTCACGTAGGTCACCAGTAGAAGCCAAACCTGCACAGGGCCATGCAAGGTCAGGTCCCACTGGGGCGTCCCAGCACTGAGAGAGAGTCCCCTCGGCCTGGTCCCTTATCTGTCTGACAGCTCACCTGTCCGACAAGTATCCGTACACCACAGCCCCCAGCAGCACACCGATGAAGAAGCAGGTGGATGTAATTTTGTTCAGTCCTCTCTGTTCACACCAGATCCCACTGCAGACAGGCAAGGGAGGGGCCTTTGGTGTGTATGAGCCCCTCTCCAGCCAGGGCCTCCTCTCCAGGCTCCAGGGCAACTCTGATGTTCCAGAACATACCCCCATCCTTGACTAGCAACCTCAGCATTGGAAAGGGAAGACTCCCTCTCCCTGGACCCTCACCACTGCCCAGGAATCCTGTTGCCTCTCCCCCACCCCCCGGGGAGCCTCCATCTCCACCCACCCTTCCTCTCTGGATGAATCATGGAAATCTCAGACCTAGGCCTGGAATGAGGGACAGAAGAGAAATGGAGGCCTCTGCGGTTTCTCCATCCTTCTCAGCTTTCTGTTTCAACCCCCCCACTAACCCCCCGGGAGCCCCTTAGCTCTCCTTCCCCTGCCTTCATCATCTCCCAGTGAATCAGAGCAAATGAACCTCTCAGTTCAAGCCCAGAACTCAACTCGGGGCTTTATATCCATAGACCCTCTCTACACAGGCAAACAAAAACTCTGAGAGCCCAGGACAGTTATCTCACACCCACACAACAAGCCCCAAGGCAGTGACAGGCCCAACCCATTCACACATCCCTCACCCTGGCTCAGGTACCTCAGTTGCAATGGTGGAGGAGAATTCTGAGTGGTCGTACTCCCAGCCCTGAGAGCAGGGCACTGGGGAGGGCTCATCCTCGGGCTTCCCTGTGCCTCTGTCCCCAAGGTGGTACTGGGGAGAGGCTGGGGGTGCTCAAAGCGGAGGCAGGAGCTAAAGCTGCCACCAGTCTCCCGGGATAGATGGGCCTCCAGCCACAAGTCCTGGTGAGTGAGGTGGGCAGGGGCACCAGGCAGGGCACAGTGGTGGGCAGGCACCGAGGCCATGAAGATGGGCAAGAGAAAATGCATGGGTACCAGCACTCGGGGCAGGGCCAGTAGTGCCAGATTCCGTAGCTGGAAGGGACCAAAGCCACCCACCTTGTCCAGCAGCTCCTCAAAGCCCATGCTGCCCACCCACCAGAGGTCCCTCTGTTGTGTCTAGCACAGCTCAACCTGCTCGCCACATGGACCTTTGGACTCTGGAAGTGGAAATGGTTGCACTGATGAGTGGAGAGTCTGTAGCCAGAATCCAGCCCTCAGGGGCTGGCCCAGGCCTGAGCCCTCCCCCATCATCCACACTTCTAGGGATCTTACATTACTAGCCTACTGCCGACGGGGAAGGGCTACCATCCATCAGAGGTCATGGTGTCCATGGATCTGGCCTTCATACGGTGGACCTCAGAAGCCAGGCAGGAGAGCCAAGGGCCAACATAGGAGGGTAGCTGGGTGCCGAGGAGGCACTGGGACCCTAGCTACTTATTATAGTGTCAAGGCTGTCTAGAGGAGGAGGTGCCCTGGACACAGCACCTGTTGTCCTGGATGGCCTTGTCCTGTGAAGCTTAGGTCAATCTTGTCTGTTTGCAGCCACAGCATAGTTTGGCCCACAGCCAGGATTCAGGATGTAAGGGAGCCATCTGCTGAACCCCCCAAGCTTTCCTTATACCCCTCACCCATGTCTGGAGTGGATGGCCCAACCTAAGTCACCCCTGGGACTGTGCTGGCCCCTCTTGGGGTCTCAGGAACACTCTTTGGCCATCCAATCTGCCTCTCCTCAAGATCATCCCAGATGACCCGTTGGAGTACTGTTCTCCCCAGTTGCCAAGAGTCCATGTAGCACCTTCGAGAAGCTCCACTGATTCTCATGTACCGGGCCAGTTTTATGTCAACTTCACACAAGCTAGAGTTAACTGAGAAAATGTCTCATAATATCTATCAGCTGTAGGCAGGAAATCTGTAGAGCATTTTCTTAATCACTGATCGATGAGGGAGGGCCCAGTCCATTGTGGGTGGTGTCATCCCTGCACATGTGGCCCTCGGTTCTATAACTATAAGAAAGCAGACTGAGCAAGCCAGTAAGCAGCACCCCTCCACGGCCTCTGCACCAGCTCCTGCCTCCAGGATCCTGCCCTGTTTGAGTTCCTGTCCTGACTTCCTTCAGTGATGAACTACAGCGTAGAGGTGAAATATGCCCTTTCCACCCCAAGTTGCTTTTGGTCATGGTGTTTCATCGAAATAACAGACACCTAAGCTGATTCCCCGAATGCCAAAGCCCCCTTGGGTATTCTTTGAGAGAAGATCTACTATATTTTTTAAAAATTTACAGAGCACTGTTTGATCTATCTCCCACTTTGAACAGATAAAGAAACCAAAGACAGCCGGGCGGTGGTGGCGCACGCCTTTAATCCCAGCACTCGGGAGGCAGAGCCAGGCGGATCTCTGTGAGTTCGAGGCCAGCCTGGTCTCCAAAGCGAGTTCCAGGAAAGGCGCAAAGCTACACAGAGAAACCCTGTCTCGAAAAACCAAAAAAAAAAAAAAAAAGAAACCAAAGACAGGGTGGGGACCTGTTGGGTTTGTACAATGACAAAGCCAGAGAGCCAAGAAACCCAGGAACACAGTCACACACACCCGAGCTGCTGACTGGATCTGTGCCAGTCAGCTCCAGGCTGCCCCAGACACTCACAGAGATGGCTCAGAGGGACTCGATCTGCAACATTTGGTGTGTGCTGATAGGCATATGGTGATGGTGGGGTTGTTGTTCGGTGTGTGCTGATAGGCACATGGTGATGGTGGGGTTGTTTGGTGTGTGCTGATAGGCACACAGTGATGGTCGGGTTGTTGTTCAGTGTGTGCTGATAGGCACATGGTGATGGTGGGGTTGTTTGGTGTGTTCTGATAGGCACATGGTGATGGTTGGGTTGTTGTTCGGTGTGTGCTGATAGGCAGGAAAGAGGGGCTGGTGCGGGGGTTAAAAGGACAGATGCTTGCTTAGTCTAATGCATCTCAGGCATTCCGCAGGATGCAGAGATGCTTCAGACAAGTTTCTGCCCGTAGGGGATCTATGGAGGGTTCAGCCAGGTTACAAACCTAAGGAAAGTGTGTGTGTGCCTGTGTTGAAGAGGGGTCACAAGTGGGCTGAGGAAAGGAGCTAAGTCTTGGGAGGTCAAACAGCCTCAGCTGAAGACCAGGACTTTCCGCCTGTCTTAGTTAAGGTTTCTATTGCTGTGAAGAGACACCATGACCACAGCAACTCTTGTAAAGAAAACTTTTAACTGGGGCGGCTCGCTTACAGTTTCAGAGGTTCAGTCCATTATCATCATGGAGGTGTGCAGGCAAGATGTAGTACTGGAGCTGAGAGTCCTACATCTTGGAGGCAACAGGAAGTCAACTTAGACACTGGGTGGTATCCTGATCATAGGAAACCTCAAAGCCCACCCCCACAGTGACACACTTCCTCCAACAAAGCCACACCTCCTAATAGTGCCACGCCCTTCGGGCACCACCACACGCCTCCAGCAATGGGAGCTAGTGAAGGTCCCAGCAGGACTGTCACACTGCCGTTGTATTTAGTTATTGTGGTTTTTCTTGTTTTTGTTTTGTTTTTTTGAGACAGGGTCTCTCGTAGCCAAGGTTGACCTTAAACTCACTATGTTCCTGAGAATGACCTTGAATTCATGATCTTGTCTCCACATCCCAAGTGTTGGGATTCAAGGCAAGAACTGCAATGCCTAACTCAGGCGTTTTATTTGATTGATTTATTGTTATACTACTACTATTATTATTATTATCATTGAATAAATAATAACACAGTGGTCACCTCTCCCTCTTTATACCTTGGCTATAGGTAAATCTACACCTGCAAGCCTTTTCTTCAGAGAGGAATTTGTACCTTGGCTTCATCTTCCCTGACCCACTCAACATGGCAACGCTCTTCACCAATGTCATTGAGAATGATGGTGGCAATGACCACAGTATTTAGAGGCGGGAGACGATATGGATGACAGGTATGAAGTACCGAGTCTGATAAGAGCTTTAATTGGAGTGCACGCACGTGTGTGTGGGTGGGTGGGGATGTGTGTATTGAGTGTATGTGTGCAAGTGTGTGTATGTATGTGGGCATATGTGTATATTGAGCGTGTGTAAGTGTATGTAGGTATGTATGTGTGCAGGTTGGTGTATGTATGTATTGAGTGTGTGTAGGTGTGTGTGTATTGAGTCTATGTGTGTAGGTATGTGTGTGTGTGTGTGTGTGTGTGTGTGTAAGTGTATGTAGGTGTGTGCGTATATGTGTAGTGAGCTGCTGAGACTGGGCTTGTAGACTACTTCCCTCTCGCTCCTGGCTGAGTTCTCAGAGCCTGCATATTCTCTACTCATCACCATCAGTGTCTGCCTCAATACTGCTGGGAAAGGAAAAGGGAAACCCTGACCCTCCTTTAGCCATTGCTTGGTGGCCTCAGCTTCTATGTTTCCTCCCTCCCTCCCTCCCTCCTTCCCTTCCTCCCTCCTACCTACTTCCCTCCTTCCTCCCTCCCTCCTTCCCTCCCTCCTTCCTTTTCTTCCCTCCTTCCTTCCTTCCTCCCTCCTTTCTTTTCTTCCTCCCTCCCTCCCTCCCTCATTCTGAGATAGCGTCTCACTGTGTAGCCCAGGCTATCCTTGAACCCAGGGTGTTTCTCCTTCCTCAGCTGTGGAGTGCTGAGGTTACAGGTGTGAACAATCCTGGCTTCAGTCCTGGCTAGTGCTTGTTCTGGCCTCCATGAGAAGCCAATGGGAAATCTCAGCAGACCCTGCACCCAGTGACCGGGGACATCTTAGTTTCTTCTCTAGGGTGTCTCGTCCACTTGACATGAGCTCCTCCTGGGCTGGAGAGATGGCCCAGTGGTTAAAGCACTTGCTGCTCTTGCAGAGGACCTGGGTTCAGTTCTCAGCATCCACATGGTGGCCCACAGCCATGTGTAACTCCAATTCTAGAGGATCCAGTGCCCTCTCCTGGCCTCCACAGGCACTGCATGTACACTGTGTACATAGATAGGTGCAGGCATTAATATTCACACATACAAAATAAAAATAAGGGTTGGGGATTTAGCTCAGTGGTAGAGCATTTGCCTAGCAAGCACAAGGCCCTGGGTTCAATCCTCAGCTCCATAAATAAATAAATAAATAAATAAATAAATAAATAAATAAATAAATAAATAAATAAATATTTTTTCTTTTGGCTTTTTGAGACAGGATTTCTCTGTGTAGACCTGGCTGTCCTAGAACTTTGTAGACTAGGCTGGTCTCAAACTCAGATCCTCTAGCCTCTGCCTCCTGGTGCTGAGATTAAAGGTGTGCGTCACCACCACCTGGCAAAAATAAATCTTTTTAAAAAGCCCCTCCCACTGTTCTATGTCTCCATCTAGACTAGATGACCTTGTCTAAGCCAAGCCTCTCTCTGGGTCTCTGTCTCAGTCTTGTCTTTGACCACAGAACAGAAAAGAGGAAGCTTTCTTAGAGAGAGTTGGGGAGATTTGTACCAGAGGATTCCCCCCCCCCCCCCCCACCAAAGCAGAGTTTCTCTGTGCAGCTCTGGCTGTCCTGAAACTCACTCTGTAGACCAGGCTGGCCTCAAACTCATCCACCTGCCTCTGCCTTTCGACTATTGGGATTAAAGGCGAGTGAGCATGATGAACAGATTCTTGTCTGTGGGCGTCAGGTAGTTTCTACAACTGAGTTGGACTTCGGCATGTCTTGGGATCCTAGGGAAGGGCCTGAGCAGAGGGTCTCTGGAGTCCCCTTACTGTCTTACATGGCGTAGCCCACCCTTGCACGACCCGGGCCTGCTCAGTCTCTACCCCCACCTTGTGCTCCCTGGTTTGTGCCTGTAACCAATGAGCTGCCGTCACTCACGCCTGCGCATATTGCTCAGTTTGAGGTTCAGCGGGGAGTGTCCTGTCTTCTTCAGCTGCTCACTCCAGAATCTGGTTCAAGAGGCACATTGCGATGCAGGAGCTGCGGAGAGGCGAGGGTTTGCAGTGGAGCCCAGCCAGCCCTTACTGAGAAACTTGAGCTGGAGTTCCTTTTGCTTCAGATATGCTGAGAGCTGCAGAGCGGAAGAAAGACACCCAGGAATCGTGCTGGCCGGACGGGGAGCAAGCGGGTAATCTGTGAGCTCGGAGAAGGATCCAGAGGAGCCAGTGCGCCCCAGGAGAAAGGTGTCCTCCAGCCTGCAGCTACCATCCCCGAGGGGCATGCATTTGAACCTCCACAGATCTGATTCCTGACTCCAATCATTCAACAATTGGTTCTGGCAGAAGGATTTGTCTAAATAATAGTTTCATCTTGCCAACAAGAGGTATGTGGAGACAGTCCCCACTCTGAGATCTTCCTGACCTCCATGTGGAGCCCGTCCCTCACCCCGAGATCTTCCTGACCTCCATGTGGAGCCCGTCCCTCACCCCGAGATCTTCCTGACCTCCATGTGGAGCCCGTCCCTCACCCCGAGATCTTCCTGACCTCCATGTGGAGCCGGTCCCTCACCCCGAGATCTTCCTGACCTCCATGTGGAGCCGGTCCCTCACCCCGAGATCTTCCTGACCTCCATGTGGAGCCCGTCCCTCACCCCGAGTCTTCCTTAGTTCCATTCAGCTGCTTGTGTTACCAGCCCCGGTGACCTGCTCATGGCTGACATTTCCTCACTATTTAAACATGATAAGCCAACCTTCCTCGTGAATGCTGGACAGTGGACAGAGACGCATGCAAGACAGAAACCGGGCATGAAGACAAGACACTGGGCAGCTGAGAAGCGTGGGCATAGCCGCTGCGGGGGTCTTCTCATCCCCCTTCACCAGCGGCTTCTTTGACACAGTGGTCTCAGTTGTTTGCTTTTCTTTCATTTTTTCTTTGTATTTGATATTATAATTTTTGTATCCTATGAAATACATTGTGTACATTTATTTTGCTACACAGCGATTTCCTAAAATACAGTTTATTCATTCATTTATTTGTTTGTTTGTTTGTTTGTTTGTTTGTTTGTTTGTTTGAGACAGGGTCTCACTACATAGCCCTGGCTGGGCTGAAACTCACTATGTAGACCAGGCTAACCTTGAATTCACAAAGCTCTGCCTGCCTCTGCCTCCTGAGGTTAAAGGCGTGCGCCACCACACCTGCTAGTTTGTTTTATCTTGAAATTATCTTGAAAGATAATTTTAAATCTTTGCATGTGTGCCTGTGTGTGTGTTTAAATCTTTGCATGTGTGCCTGTGTGTGTGTGTGACATTACTCTCACTTTCCGTCTCTTGCTGTCTGTCACTGTGTGTGTGTGTGTGTGTGTGTGTGTGTGTGTGCAGGCACACATGTGGAAGTCAGGACATCCTTGGACATTACTCTTCACTTTCCGTCTCTTGCTGTCTGTCACTGTGTATGCCTTGCCAGCTGGTCCCATTTCAGTGCAGGTGGGCTGGGAGTGCAGATGCTCAGGAAGTTCTGGCTTTATGTGGGTTCTGAGGACCTGCCTATCCTCACGCTTTAGTGGCTACCACTCCACCCAACTCATCACCACCTTGAAAGCTTTTTAGTTATAAAACTCTCTAGCTCTTGTATGTGTATAGATGTTTTGGCCTGCATGTGTCTTCACAACTTGTCCACACCTAGTGCCTTCAGAGGCCAGAAAGGGGCCTCAGGTCCCCTGGAAATGGAGTGACAGGCAGTCGTGAGCTGCCATGTGGGTGCTGGGAATTGAACCCAGGTCCTCTGGAAGAACAGCCAATGCTCTTACTGCTGAGCCGTCTTTCCAGCCTCTTGAACACTTTTTTTTTTTGAGACAGGGTCTCTCTTTATAACCCTGGCTGGTCTGGAACTCACTCTGTAGACCAGGCTGGCCTTGAACTCACAGATATCCACCTGCCTCTGCCTCCCAGGTGCTGGGATTAAAGGTGTGCGCCACCACAGCCCAGCTCCCTTGAAAACTTCCAAACATGAAAAATAATCACTTGATTTTTTTTTTAAAAAAGAGACACATCCAACAAGGAGCCATTCTTCATGTTCCCAGTCTGACATACCGCACGGAAAATGAAAGTTTATTCCCAACCACCATACCTGTTCGTCCCTGCATCTGAGAAGGTAAGGTGCCAGACACAGGCGCTGGGCAGGTGCAGCCCAGCAATGGCCCAGATAGTTTACCAACTAAACGGGAGGAGGGAGCCAGCCTCATGGAGCACACCTATAGCTCCAGCACTCAGAGGAGCCAGCCTCATGGAGCACACCTATAGCTCCAGCACTCAGAGGGCGGAGGCAGGAGGAAAAGACATTCAAAAGTCACCCTTAGCTACATAGGGAATTTGAGGCCACCCTAGGCTGCACAAAACCCTATTCAGAAAAGAAATAGGCTGAGAAATCATTTATGGGCTGGATACCAACATAATTAACATGTAATCTGTGGCATTCTTTCGTTCATTCAATCAATAATAAGCAATTTAAAAATAAAAGAAAATACTTCTTTTCTTCCATTGGTTTGTCCTGGGAATCCCTAGATAAGCATTTTCAGGACTTCAGAACCATAATATTCACTTTGGCATGAGTGAGATGCAGTATGATGAGAAGCCCATAGGGAACTGGTTAAGTTAGATGCAAAGCATTTGTGTGGTGTGACATTATTATATAGTCATTAAAAAGAACACAGAGGCCATCGTTACTGTTGGTACAAATGGAAAAAATGGAAAATTGGTGATTCCTCAAAATGTTAAATGTGGCATTATCACATGACCTAGCAATTCAACACACACACACACACACACACAAAGTAATGAAACACATTCAAAAACTTGCACGTAGTAGCATTATTTGTAATAATCAAAATAGTTCATCAACTTATGAGTAGAAAAGTAAAATGCCATGTGTCCATATAGTAGAATATCATTTGTTAATTATAAAGGGGAAGAAACTATGCTAACTGAAAGATCACAGAATGATCCTATATGATTTTATGTATATAAAATGTCTAAAATCAGCAGTTGGGGTTTTGTTGTTACTGGTTTGAGATAAAGTTTCCTGTACCCAGTCTGGCCTCTACTCACTTCTAATCCTCCTGCCCTCTGAGTGCTGGGATTGCAGCAGGTATCAACATACCCAGTTTATGCAGGGCCAGGATTCAAACCCATGGCCTTGCGTATGGTAGACCAACACTCTACAAAAATGAGTTACATTCCAGCCCCCAAATAGGTGGACCTATAGACAGAAAGTAGATTAGTGATTGCCTAACGCTATGCGGTTAAGTAGAAATGGAGTAGATGCTAATTAATGGGCAGGGAGTTTCTCTGTGGATGATGGAAATGCTCTGCAATTGATTGTGGTCACGGCTATACAACTGTGAACACACTGAGTTGTGTAATTTAAGTTGGAAAGCTGTATGTAAATTATATAACAACAAAATACTTGTTTTCCCCTGAGACAGGGTTTCTCTGTGTAGCCCTGGCCGTACTGGAAATCACTCTGTAGACCAGGCTGGCCTTGAACTCAGAGATCCACCTGCCTCTGCCTCCCGAGTGCTGGGATTAAAGGCATGCGCCACCACCTCCTGGCATATTTTATAAATTAATAATAACCGTTTGGAGACTGCCCAGCAGGAGAGCACTTGCCTAGATGCACAAGACTCTGGATTGATCCGGTGTCACAGGCGGGGAGAAAGTGTATTTCAACACATACCGTTGGGAATAAAAGTCACATTTCTGAACAGTAGTTATAATATGCTCCTCTTTTATTTATAAGAAATATATATGGACAGAGAGAGATAGGTATTATTATAAACATAAAAAAGGTCCGTGATGGTACACACCAAGCCGTTCACAGATCTTTCGATGGTCAGGGTCATGCACAGGAGTTGTCTGTATTTGATATGCTTTTAGCATTTACTCCAAGTATGTCCTGCTCTGGACATGTTAAACAAGAAGGAAAGAGAAAGTACACCCTGCCGAAGGCCCCGGAGCCCACTGGCATTCAGGTTAGAGGAAAGGGGCCCCGGGATGCTGAGGTTCTGCATATCCAAGCGCAGCACCCCCAGGCAGGGAGAGGAGGCTTTCAAGCCTGGATGGTCTCACTTCCCTCCCAGGTGTGGCTCAGAGCCAGGCCTCAGGGAGAAACTGTTTGTCCACTAAGTGAAAAGACTCACTTGTGGTGAATTTAGGATTCAAAATACAAAGGGTACTTCCTGTCTCACCCATGGCAACCTCCCTCCATCCAGCCCACCCCCTGTAGGGCTACAGACACTCAGCATCCAACTGCCTTGTGTTCCAAGAGCCTCATGGCCTCACACATCGCTTTTTCTTAGTCGTGGAGACTGGTCTATAAGATCATGAGCACTTCCTTCGAGTCTCACAGTACCCCACAGTGGAGTCCTTGTCATACGTACGGACCTTGCTTTGCTGACCACCCCAAACAATGGCCAATCAGATCCCTCCTGAGCCTTTTCTTTTCCTGGACCACAATCTCTTACCAAAACCATTGCCATCACAGAAGAAAGACAGATGAAATACTTTTTTTTTTAAAGGAAGAAAAGAAATTCCATGCATAGTCCATATATTATAAATAGGGTCAAGAGCGGTGTCTCCATATCAAAGACGTTAATATCGCCACCTAACTAAGCATAGTGGTACACACCTGTGATTCCAGCACTTGGGAAGTTGAAGCAGGAGGATGGCACATTTGAGGCCAGCCTGGGCTACCTGGCAAAACCTTGTCTCAAAAATTTTGTCATTCCACTGAAAACATGTATAAGTGAAATTAATAAATATAAATAGCTTGCCATGGCTTTTTTTTTTTCTTTTTTGAGACAGTCTTACATTTAGTCTAGGCTGGCCCTGAACTTACTGTGTAGCCCAGGCTGGCCTTGAGCTTTCAAAAACTCCCCTGCTTTAGGTCCCGTGGCTACCAGGATTACAGGCCTGAGGCCACCGAGCCTGGCTCTTCTGTTGGGCTTGGATACGGAACGAATGTGGACCATCCCAGGCGAACTCTCCCTGTGTGCACAACTTCCTGGGTTTCAGATTCGTAGGCAAGGCTCTGTAGAGCTGCACGAAGATCGGCACGGGGTGACTCTGAACTTGTGTCGTCCCCCAAGTGTATCCATAGGATAAACTTGTAGCTGTGCGGAGGCCGAGTCACAGGCGGTGGTCAGGGCGGGTTCTGCTGTGGCGTGCCTGTGAGCTGCTCCGCCTTTACCTCTCCAGACAGTCACTTCTAGCTGCTTCTTTTAGGGCAATGATAGTTTTGCTTCTTCTCCTATCTCTGTGCCAGGCCAAATGGAGAGTCTACAGCCTTGCGCAGAGACAACCAGGGAGCTGAGTACAAGCTTCGCTAGGACACTTTTCCTTCTGTGAGACCCTGAACAAATCACCCACACCCGACAAGCTGAACTTCCTTTTCCTTCTCTGTGCAGATGACATCTCTGCCCACTTGGTACCATCCTGTCTCTTCTCTCCTGCCCATCCCCGCCCTCAGGGGCTGGGCTTTGCCCTGCCCTCCCTAAAGGGAAAAAGAGTCCAGGCCAACAGAAAGGTCCACAGGCTTTTTAATGGTGTAATGGCTACTTCCCTTTGGAGACCCCATCTGGTTGTGACAGCTTCTTCCAAGGTGTTGGTGTCAGGGGGGTGGGCGGTCACAGGGTGGGCAGAGGCCATGCAGTGACTGGGAGGGATGGCCAAGGGCTGTTACATTCTGTTTGGCATGTAAACATTCTTCTGTTGCTTCCCAGGGAGGGGGAGGGCAATTCCCTGTCCCCTAATACCTGCCCAAGGGGCTCAGGAGACTGAGCAGGCCGGGCCCCTCAGGAGGAGCTGGGAAGCCAGAGAGCCATGTGCCTGGGGCAGGGCCCTTCTCCTGCACCCCTCTGCACACGGTACGACTGGGGGGGGGAGGCGTATTAAGGTGAACACACCCCACATCTGAGCCAGTGACATGAGCAGAAAGGATTGGGACATGAGGGATGGTGGTGGTGGTGTGATACTCTCATAGAGGAGGGGTAGGAACCTGAAGGGCCTAGCACAAAGGATGGATGATTCTCAAGAAAGGGCTTCAGCTGGGGGTGGGGGGTGGGCATTGGGAGATGTGGTGCCCTCTGCCCTGGTTCCTTCCTGGGGAGAGGAGCCGCTTGGCCCCCTCACCACTCACCTCTGCTGGTCCTCTGTCCCTCCTTCCCCCTAGCCTGATGACACTATTGACGCAGAGGCCTGAGGTTGGTTGGAGCCCTGTGGAGGTCTGGAGTCCCAATGGTAGACTGGGTTTTACATCTGTGCCAGCTCAAGTGCTGACTGAAGCTGGGGGTGGGGTGAGCCTGGGGCTTTCTCAGGCTTCCCTTTCCTCCCATCTCCAAACCAAGGTGTTGTTGGTCCTAGAGCAGAAATGAGACTGAGGGGGGGCCCTACATTCATGGTTCGGTTGGTGGCAAGGAGCAGGCCCAGGGCCTGGGCACCAGGGGTCATGCCCTGGTCCCCACCTGGCATGAGCTGATTGTCATTCATAAAAGCTCTGGGTGGGAGGAAGTGGGCCCCCTACCCCTCTGCTAGACTAGAGGGCAATTAGAGGGGAGCCTCGGGGTGACAAAGATAACTGAATCCAGAGAGGTTTCCTGAGTGTTCTGGGAGCTTCTGCACAGCATGGGATAGACCTCAAAGACTATCCACCCTGGTGTCCTCCCCGGGCTGGTCTCCAGAGCTGTCTTCTTCCCGTGGAAGCAACTGGCCAGACCTGCTGACCCCTGTGAGGAGTTCAGCGGGCACCGAGCTGCTTCCGGTCAGTCATCCTGGGTACAGATGCAGCCGGACCGCTGGAGCACCGCAGCCTGCCTGCTGGAGCACCGCAGCCGGACCGCTGGAGCACCGCAGCCTGCCTGCCTGCCTCTCTTCCTCATCATCTGAATGTCTTGGTTTGCTCTCTGTGGCTCAGGGAAGGGCAGGAGGGCCAGAACGGGGCATGGAGGCTGGGAATGCATTAAAGGAGGCCTGCAGGGAGTCCCTGCCCCAGATAGGAGGGGCTGCTGCCTGTCCCTTCTGCAGCCAGAGTGACGCTTGCCCCAGATGTTAGCAGCCGAGGCTCCTGATGAGGTGGGCGAGCTAATGCAGAAGCCAAAATGCAGGCACAGAGCATCTCAGCTGTGTGGGCTGGCTCAGAGCAAGAGGGGCCCAGGGTGAACTGGGGTGGGGCTGGGGTGGGCGCCAGCTAGCATCACACACAGTCTAAAGTGAGAAGGGCCTTCTGCCTCGGGGAGCCACTTCGCCTCATCCTGCTTCCTCTGCCCACTGAGGGGGATGATGCCTAAGCCAGCCCACTGCCCACAGCAGAGGTGGCAGGATGACCAGAACCGAGTCCCTGAATCCTCAAATGACCAGCACACAGAAGGTGATAACCAGTCCCTCCACCTGCACGGAACTCTGAGAGACGAGACTTGACTGAAACTTGAAGATGCAACATTGAGGTTAGATAGCAGGAAGGACTTCCTGATGGTAAGGGGTCCTGAGCACTAGACCAGAGGACCAGAGAAGTGAGTAACCTTTTTAAAGCCCCATTCCAGGTTCCCGCTGGGAGACACTTGCCCTGAGAGGCAGCTCCCAGCTTCTAGAGGCCCCATTCATTTCTATTCAGGAAAGGTATTTCTGTTCCCCAGAGGCACCAGGAGTAACCCCCTCTCAAGAATCATATGCCCTGTGCTTCGCATAGAGCTGACTTTAGCCAGACCAGAGGTGTCCCCTGAAGCCTAAATAAACCAATGACCCCTGGGTCCCACTTCCCCAATCCCAGCTTGGCCTTCCATGAACACCATGGCTCCTAGGAGACCGTGGGCAGGCCAGAGCCTGCACACGTCTGGAATTTGAGGCTGTTTCTCCTGTTGGGTAGGGTTGGAGGCTGAAGAAGATGGGGATGAGGACAAGATGGGCCGCAGGAGGTGTAAGCAGATGTAAACCTCTTGGGTGGGGGGCGCAGAGATCAGCCAAGACCTGGTGGGTGAAGGGAACGGGCCCTAAAAGCGGAGTCTTCGGGGCGGTAAATGGCTGAGCCTTCCCGGGGCGGGGCAGAGGATCTGCGGTGAGCCTGTCCCTGCAGAGGGGGCGGTAGGAGAGAGGGAGGACGCAGAGAGAGGAACCAAGACACGCACCCTCCGGGGTCAGTGGGCTGGCTGGGCTGCAGGGCGCAACATGTGCTCACGTGCGTCCTGGTGGGTGCAGGCGGGAAGCTGGGGCCGCGGTGGCGCGCGGGCGCGTAAGGCTGTGCTGGAAGCTGCTCCAGTGTGGCCGGCTGCGGGTGGGGACCGGGGTGAGGGTAGGGGGCGCCGCAGAGAGCCGCGGGCGGATGTCATTATCTGGTCCCGGGCCGGCCCTCCGAGACTGCCGCCCGGCCTTTGGTTGCTGCGCGCTGAGTCTGCGGTTGTTTCCCTCTGGGTCCTTTCTTGGGGGCCCCTGGAGAGGCCTCGGGCTGAGATCTGGCCTGGAGGACCCCCCGAGGGGGAGGGGCTCCGGGCCGGGCTTGATGCGACGGGGAGGAGCTCTCTTTGCGGGACAGGGACTGGCTCCGCGGGGACCCGCTGGGGTGGCGCGCGGTGGAGGCGGGGAGGCCGGGACTGCGGGGCGCTGCAGGCCTGGAGACTTGGGCGCGACCTGGGCCGGGACCCCGGCTCGAGGAGTGTTTGGGACGGAGGTCCGCAGCAGTGGCCGACCCTGAGGGCTTCTGCAGCTGGAGCCTGCTGAGGGGCAGAGGGCAAGAGAAAAGGACGTGGGTAGGGGACAGGGGGACATTTTCAGAATGACTTTGAGCATCGAGCCCTAGAGATCTGCGGCATCAGAGCTGAGTAAGGTGGAAGAGGTCAGGCACAGATGAATAAACAGGCCTGGTGTTCCATCCTGCAGTGCAGGGCCTTTTGGGCTATGACTGGAGGAGACTGCTACAGGTTTTCCTTAAGGGCCATGTGTCATCTTTAAAATATCCATGGGTTTTGTATTCTAATCTAGAATATGCTTACGTCAATATCAATACGAAATACCATTTCATGCCAGTTACTGGATGCCCAAGGCTTTACCCTTTGGTTTCAAATGTCCCATGTGAACTAGGGACTGTGTGTGGGCTCTGCTGGTCTCCAGCAGCCTCCCCTGGTCCCACCTCACCGTATCCCCCTCTAGTAATGCTGTTCCTGTTCCCTTGTGCCCAGTGACAGAGCTAACACTTGAGTCACAAGTAACACAGTGCCCAGATGGGAGCTGGTAGACCCGAGAGATGTCGGAGGATGTCATAGTCCTTAACACTGGTTCTAGGACATCCCTGGAGGACTTCTCTGGCCACTCTGCCCACAACCAGTCCCGGCAGGGTTTCTCACCTGCTGGTGATAGCCAAGTCAGACGCTGAGGCTGCACCGTGGGGTCTGCCAGGAAGCTGCTGCCCTTCTGCAGGCGTGGGCACGCCGATGGGGCGAGGAATCCGGCTCCGGGTGGTCACTGCCCGCCCAGCCTTCCTAGGCAAGGCTGCTGTGGGCTCTGAGGCAGGTGTGTCCTCCTCAGAGCCTGTACCAGAGAGTGTCTCGGAGGCACGGCGCTGCTCTTCGCTAGAGGAGGATGAGGCTCCTGAGGCCAGCCTCAGCAACAGACGACCCTGCCTCTTCTCCATCACCAGCCGCGCCAGGTCCTGCTGTGGCCTGACCCTCTTGCTCCACCGCTCTTTGGCCGACAGTGAGCCCGAAGGCTCTGAGCCCGTGTCCTCTTCAGACAACAAGACAGGAATACGGCTCCTGGGGCGAGAACCTGGCATAGCATGGCGGCTGGGGGAGACAGCGGTCCCTTTCTTGGTGACTGGCTCCAGTGGGGATGTTGGAGCTGGCCCATCAGCGAGGGCTGGGCCATTGGGCAATGAGTCTGTGACCACTTCCGAGGGTGTTTCCCCGGGAAGGCCAGACAGGGCACAACTCTCCGTTTCAGTTCCATCCAGCCCTGGCAAAGCCATGCCATTCTCCAGAGGCACTCGGGCCCCCTCCTCTGCAATGCCCGCCTCAGAGAGCGCCTCCAGGCCCAGCTCACCCCCAGTGCTGAACTCCTCTGGCCTGGAGGCCTGCCCTCCAGAAGACATGACATTGAGGTGGGATTTCTCTGCAATGTGAACAAAGGTCCTCTCGACTTTGGTGAAGGGGGAGGAGGTGACTGCCACCAGCCCACCAGTGGCCACCAGCCCAACCCCAAGCCCTGCTCCAGGTCCTGAGGGCCTGGGTTCAGACTTGAGGATGGAGGACAGGGTGCCCGGCTCCGATACATCCAGCTGATTTCCAGTAGGCTGGGGCTGCTCATGCTGAGGGGTGAGGGCCGCCAAGGTGCCCAGATCAGGGTCAGGGGCCAGTTCGGCAGTGACTGGCGACTTCTTCATGTCGCCAGGGGAGACGAGCACCAGCGTTTTGGATCCCTCCTCAGGCTCCAGGTCCCCATCCGCCACGGAGGCCCGGCCCCTGGCCTCTTTCTGATCGTCAGCCAGCAGTGTGGATGGGGCGCCCTCCTGGCTCCGCTCGCTCCCCTCGCTGCTAGAGCCACTTCGAGGCCCCAGCACCTCCTCAAGGGCCCCTGCCTCCTCCTCCTCCTCCTCCTCCTCCTCCTCCTCCTCCTCTTCATCTTCCTCCTCCTCCTCTTCCTCCTCCTCTTCTTCCTCTTCTTCGTCTTCTTCCTCTTCTTCCTCCTCCTCCTCTTCTTCTTCCTCCTCCTCCTCCTCTCCCTCCTTCCCATTGGCCTGAGGCTGAAAGGGAGCCAATGGGACCTGTGGGGTGGTGAGCAGCATGTGCGAGAAGCCCACCCTCCGGACCCTGTTGAGCAGTCGGGCCCGTTCTCGGTAATCAGAGAGGTCTCTCTTGAAGTCCTGGTAGGGCAAGCCCAGAGGCACAGCTCGTGGAAGGCCATTCACCTCAAACGGGGGCGCCACAGAGAACACCTGTAAGGGGCACACATAGGGACCCACTGAGGTCACCCACCCTCAAGAGCCCCGGGAGCCCTCACCTGTACCCTAAGCTAGGAGACCCCACCCTGACCCCTGCCAGAAGGTAGACAGGGGGTCTGTTTTGTTGTTGTCGTGGCCTCGGGACCTAGAATGATCCCTGGCACCTAGTAAAGCTCAGGGGACCCCGACCGAGGGCAGATCTAGCGTCTCCTTCCTCCCTGCCCCCTCTCCCTCACCAGACAGAGCCAACTTTAGGGCATGACTGGTAGCACAGAATAACCCCAAAGTGTGAGCATCTCAGAAAACCCTTTTATAGGTGACCAGGCAGGAGGGGCTGAGTCACTTTCTGGAATGTACTGTGCTTGCAGATGTGCAGGGGCAGGTCCTCTGTAGCTGCTGTGCAGGACCCTGAAAGCCTGTGAGGGAAGGTCCTCTCACACTACAGTGTGAACAGGTTCACTGGAGCACCAGCCTGTTTCCTCCCCCGTCCTTCCGGCCTGCCAGCGAGAACTATGTCCAGTCCTCTCTCCCAGGAACTCAGTTAAGTTTTCCTCTTTGAAGCCGTGTGTGGAGCCCTTGGCGATCCCATCACGGCTGAACCTCTTCCTTCCGTTAGACCCCCACGACATCCTTTCTGCCTCCCCTTCTAGACTAGAAAGGCCCAGCCTCCTTGGCAGAACTGACTGTCTCCTGCACTCCTTGGTCCCTTCTCTGTCTGTGCCTCCCTCCAATCCACTCCACAGACATCCTCAGACAACACTACATCAGGTCTATGGGCTTTGTTCCACAGAGGGGGTGGAGGGCGGTGCTCAGTGTCCAGCACTTTCTTAGGCTTTCTTTCTTTTTTCCTTCCTTCCTTCCTTCCTTCCTTTCTTTCTTTTTTTTAAACACACTGGTCCTCTGTCTTCCTAAACCAACAGGGCACAGTCCATCCAGACGAGACGCCTGAAAGGGGGAATAATTCTGTCACTTCCCGCATCACAGCCCCACATAACCATCTCAGTGTCTGCTCCCCCAGAGCTCCCATGGACTTTTCCTGCCAGTCTAGTACTCCACAGCCACCAGCCTGTTGCCCCGGTCCTGGTACTGCCAGCCATCACTGCCCGACTGAGCTTCCTGAAACTCAGATCCCATCCGTCTCTCTGCAGCGGCCATCACAGTGCACACGTGAGCGTGCCCATCCTTGGCGTGGCACAGGAGCCATCTCTCAGCCCCGCCCTGCCTCCTACCTTCTCCCTACCTCAGCCTGAGATGGGAAGCACCCCTGCCCCTGCCCCACCCGTGCTCCAGCCATTGATGTTATCAGCATCTCCCCGGGGGTCATGCATCTCACACCTGTCTGTTAACAGCTCTTCCTCAAAGCCTTCCTGTTCATCAGCTTTCCTTCCTACCTGCGTGCCAGACTCTTCCATGTGTGTATGTGGCTCTCTTTTTTTTTGTGAATGAAGTCCTTGGAGGGTTTTGTTGTTGTTCATTCACTCAAGAGGTCCTTAACCACCTAAGGTGGCACATACTTGTAAACCTAGCTCTTGGGAAGCAGAGTTATGGAGATCAGGAGTTCAAGGCTAGTCTTGGCTGCAGATTGAATTTGAGGCCAGCCTGGGCTCTATGAGACTGTGTTTTTAAAATAAGAGGGGGTCATGGGGATCCACCCCAAACAAAGAACTACAGACAAATAAGGACAGCCGATAGAGGGGGATTGCTCTTTCCCAGGGGTCAGCTCCCTTAATTGCCTATCTAATACAAAGCAGTCAGCCCTGAACTCATATACACATAGGCAATGCTAAATGAACTCAGCAGCTTGTATTTATATATTCATGTGTGTGTGCGTGTGTGTGTGTGTGTAAGAATAACAATCAAAGAAACTAGGCCAATTTAAGAGAGTAAGGTGGGATAGAGGAGGAATTGGAGGGGGGAATAATGCCATTATATTTTAATTATTTTTTTAAAGAGCAGGGGCTGGGGGCAGATGGTTCAGTTAGTAAAGTGCTTGCCACCTAATTTGAGCCAGGTATGTGGTGTGTGCTTGTAATCCCAGTGCTGGGGAGGTAGAGACAGGTAGGATTCTGGGAGCTAACTGGCTGGCCAGCCTAGCCTAATCTGCAAGTCCCAGACCCCGATGAGAGACCCTGCCTCAGAAAACTAAGTGGACTGTTCAGGATGATGAGTAAGGCTGGTCTCCAGCTTTACACACACAAAGTGTCCCGGTCGCTATGTGAGACATTAAAAATCTATGGGTCAAGTATTGAATAATGCAGACATGCATTTATTTGAGTGCAGCAAGGGAGAAGAACTGGGAACAATGCCAACCCCACAAAGGTCCTAAGCATAAAGGGGTCACATAAGCAGATAGCTCAAAGAGTATTTGCTCACTCCCCTTTGCTCTGCTCACCCTGGTTTGTAGATCACTGCCCCTTCCAACCTCACCATGATTTTTGGCGTAGGCAAAGGAGATGCCCAACCAATAGTTCAGTACACTCAGCTCTGAGGCTGGTGGAGAATGAGACAGGAATCTCCAAAGCTGCGCATCTGTCCCACTGGTGACATCCCCCTCAACATCCACCACCTTCCGCATAATCCACTGTCTGAGAGGACTCATTGTGGGCGTGAGTAGTAGCAGGTAGACAGCCTGTATCTGGTGTGGTGGCACATGCCTGTAACCCTAACACGGAGGAGACTGAGGCAGGAAGATTGCTGTGAGTCTACAGTCAATCTGGGCTACGTAGCGAATTTAGACTGTCTCAGGAACACTGAAACAGGCCATGGCAGAGGGTGCTGGGGGTGACTCAGTGGTAATGCACTTGCTATACAAACTTGAGGCCCTAGTTCAGATCACTAGTGCCCCAGTGAAAAGCCAGGATGTCGTGGCACATGCCTGGGGGGAAATTTCCCTAGCTGGCTCTCCAGTCAGTCTAACCATTTGATGAGCTCTAGATTCAGAGAGAGACCCTGTCTTGGCACAGCCATATCTGAATGGAATGGCAGAAGTCATAAGCCAACATAGCTGCTTGACAAAGATCCAGCAGAGCTGAGCCACATGATGGCTGCCATGTCACCTTTGGTTTTCACCTCCACCTGTTACATACTTGGGGCACTTTTAATATTTGTACAATTTGAGGATATTGGGTTGATGGAAAATTCCTTATGAATCATTTATGCCTTCTCCCAGGAATGCTGCTTCTGAGCTTACCCAGGAAAGTCCTGAACATACTATTCCCTGCCCTGCTTTTAGGGAGATATCCTTATCTACTTGAAAGTCTTCCTTATGCCTTGGAGGTTGTGACACATAAAGTAGCCATAGGTCTCTTTATGAGGCTATGAGACATTCTTGAAACATCTGTCCCTGTACTTACACAGGAACAAGATATTCAAAACAAAGTTAATTTAAAAAGGTCAATAACGGCCGGGCGGTGGTGGCGCACGCCTTTAATCCCAGCACTCGGGAGGCAGAGCCAGGCGGATCTCTGTGAGTTCGAGGCCAGCCTGGTCTCCAAAGTGAGTTCCAGGAAAGGCGCAAAGCTACACAGAGAAACCCTGTCCCCCCCCCCCCAAAAAAAAAGTCAATAAGATTCAGTGGACTAGAGGAACTGTCCACAGTTCAGATTATAAGGCTCTTCCCACGGTACACTCAGACAATTACGTGGCATACAACTGCCCCACACAAAGACATATTGATGAGCAAAGTGTGGAGTGGAAAGATAAAAGTATGAGGTGTTAGGACCTCCCTCTCTTAGAAGTTAGCTCATGTAGAGCCACTATAATGTCATATGACCAAGGAACAACAGAATGCCAGGATTAGACATATAGACCAATTCTATAAAGATATAAATGTGAACATTGTATTGTGCCAGAATTTGAATAATAACTGCAGCAGCTTTAGCCTGAGGATTTTTCCTGGGCACTCTGACCACTAAGAGTTAATAATACATTGCTTGGGACATGACAAAATGCCGGGGGTGATTTGAAGATTTTTTGTTTTGGTCTAGTGTCCTTGAAGCAACCAAAACAACCAGCCTGAGCACAGGCTGTCATATGCCTCTAGATTCTCAAAAATTGGGTTATGGTTTTATGAGTAAGAATGATAACTCTGTTTATTAATTATGTCAAAACTTGAGGGAAAATGATTGGAAATGATAACTCTGTCCTGTCATAGTTTATTAATGATGACTAAAAGATGAGCAAAAGGAAGTGAAACACATGTCCCAAACCAAAAATTATATGATCTATGTTTTGGAACTTCATGAATGTATCCCTGCTAACTAAATTCTGTATAAATAAAGAAACACTCTGGCTGCTGGTCAGTCAGGCTGCAAGATTCTCCTGATCACCATGGCCTGGCTCACATCCTTCTCCCGCCGACTCCTTACACCCTCTGCAGGACCCATCCACCGCCGGGGGATGGTTCCCGGCACTGTCTTGAAAAATAAGGTCTGGAGAGATGGCTCAGCAGTTCAGAGCACTTGCTCTTGCAGAGGACCCAGTTGTTTCATAGCACTCATGGGGTGGTTCACAACCATCCAGAGCCCCAGTGCCGGGGATCTGACACCCTCTTTGACCTCTGTGGGCCTCAGGCACACACAATGCACAGACATACATGCAGGCAAACACTCATGCACATAAAATAAATAAATCCATTTTTTATTTGAAAAATAAGGTAGAAAGTGATAGAGGAGGATGCCTGACCTTGACCTCTGACCTCCACATTCATGTGCGCCCTGTTGTGCAAACACATGTGCAGAGACAGGTAGCCTTGGCCCCCAAAGGAACTTCTGATGGTCTAGAAGCTTCCTTAGAACTTCTTCCTCTTTACACCCCCGTGGAAGTCCCCAGTAGCTGGGTTTTGTTTTTTTGTTTTGTTTTTGTTTTTGCCCACACTACTTTTCCATTCTTGCTTCAACCCTTCATCCACTGATGTGCCTTCCAGTGTCACAGCTGCGGAAAACAGCTGGCCGAGTGGACAAGGCTGCCTAAGTGGCGTTGGGCATCTTGGGCTGGGTGAATGCACTGACAGCAGCGGGCAGGCAGACACTTGGCAGCTTTGCTCATGCCTTCCTACCCAGCGCCAGACTCGCGCGCTCGCTCGGCGCAGGTGTCCCTGAGCCCTACCCCTCAGCAGCTCTCTACTGAACAGCTGCTGACGTCCCCACCCCACTTCCGCGGTCTTGGACACTTCTGTTAGAAACACCTTTTCTCCCACACCTGGCCAAGTCCTGAATCTCTACACAAAAGCCCCGTTCAAGGGAGACCCACCCCTGCTGGCAGCTGGATGACTAGAGGAAAAGTCCTCTCCTCCCATAGTTGTTTGGGGAAGAGAACTGAGAACCAACCAGGCTGGCGAGGTAGCAAGAAGCCCTGACCAAGCATTGGCCCAAACTGGAAAGTGTGTTGACAAGGGTTACCAAGACTCAGAATTTGTTAGCACCTCTCTGTCTCCCACACAGGAGAATGGAGGACCTTCTGCATTTGGGGGAGGGAGGCTGTAGATCTCAGAGCTTTGCCAACAGGATCAGGGCCACCCACACTAGCCTGGGTACACTGGGTTTCTGTTTAAGTCCCCCTGGTCCCTCCCCCACCTACTGTCCTAGGAAGGAGTTCCCTCCTCAGACAGAAGCTGAGTACTCTCCCTGCCTCTCCCAGGATGTCTAGTGAGCTATTTGTCCTCTTGAACTCCTGGTACCTCCAGGATGCTTTCTGTGTACTTGGCCATGGAAGCCTGAGGAAACTCTGGGAGGGCAGCACACCCCAGCTGTGTGGAGGACTAGCTGGCCTGAAGGAGATCACACCTCTCCCCAGGGCAGTGACCCTTCCGATCCTCACTTGTTTGTGTAGGCTCCCAGGCCTGCCTTGGCTCCGCTCATCCCACTGATCTGAAGTTCCCTGGTTGCCAGGCGGTGGTGGCACAAAGCTTTAATCCCAGCACTCAGGAGGCAGAGGCTGGGGGTCTCTGTGAGTGCAAGGTCAGCCTGGTCTACCTGGTTCCAGACCAAACAAGACCCCATAGTGAGACTTTTTCAAAAGCAGCTCAGGATGATCCAGAGTTCAGCAGAAGGTGGCACTGGCTGTTTTATGACCCAAGGGGAAGCCGGCCATTCAAGCGGAGATCCTCAGAGAGAGCAAAAGCCCCAGGCTTCTGATCCTCCCCACACTGTCCCTCCAGCTTCAAAGGCCAGCTGAAGTCGTGCCGCTCCCTCAGCACCACACACAAAGGGAGATGGCTGGACCTGATCCCCTTACGCTACTGAGTGAGCTGGTGTCCCGTTAGCCCAGGGAGAACTTGTGAAGACTTTCCACTCCACCTCATCCCAGTGCCCACACAGGGTGCATGAGGTGACTCTCCTGCCTGGACCCTGGCCAAGCCATACCTGGAACCACGCTCCAGCTCAAAGTCCCAAGGTTGTGGGGGATGGGACAGGCTGAGTGCCAAAGCAAAGGGTTAGCTGACACTCCCCCACGTTGACCAGGGAAAGGATGTGTGTCTGTCAGGACTGCCTAATGGCCCACATCCCTTCCTCTGCTCTGGAAGGTGAACTATCTAAGAAAACATGCTCCACCACCCTGGTCCCCAGCCACGCAGCCATGCCAGGCCTCAGAGGTAAGGACATGGAGACTAAGTAGCTGCTGGCCGCTCTTCAACCACATCTGCTGCATCGCTAGCCTGCCTCAGTCTACCTGCTCCCCTCAGAGTATTTCTGTCCAGCCAAGAGCTCTCCCTCCACTCCACCATGGCCACCCATGAGGGAGAGCCCAGACCTCCAAGTGGCTACTCCAGCTAAGGAAGAGGAAGAGAACATGGCTACCAGGTCTACTCAGACCTCACACACGTGACTGGATCTCCGTGTCTCCCTCCACATCTGCTCTAGGACCCAGAGCCAACAAGCACGTGGGGGAGGGCCTTCTGAGCCCCCGGGGGAATAGGAACTGTGGCTGTCACTGGCCCTTCACCTCCCACTTGCTTTGGGCCCCAAGGGGAAGGTTGCTTCCCTTCAGCAGCTGGAGGAACTCACCCACTAGCCAGAACCTGTCCCAGGCAGCCCCCAGTCACCAGTATACTAGCTCCTGTCTTCTGCCCAGCCAGGGTGAGGGGCAAAAGAGAGGCAGGACCCAGGAGATTTGTCTGCTCAGCCTGCTTCTGCCGTGCTGGCCTTCTTAGTCTAGACCCTTCGACTGCCTGCACGCCCTGAGCTAAATCTGCATGGGTGCTGTCCCTTCACCGAGCAAGGGCAGTAGCAGGACATGGTAGAGAGCACAGGGCATTCTGTCTGGCATTCTCGCACCCCACCTCCACCGCACTCGCTCGGTGGGACCTAACCTACTTCCAGTGGCATTCCTCTCTGTCCAGTCGGCACCTGGAGCAGGGTCCCAGAGACCAGAGTCCGCTCATCAGCTTCTCCCAAGAAAGGAGGCGCGGGGGCGGGGGCGGGGGCGGGGAGGGTAATCGAGTCCAGCTGATTAGCACTCCTCAGTGAGCAGTCCCGGCCCCCTGCCCTCCGCCCTGCCCCTGGAGCTGAGGTCCTCACGGACCTGAGTGGGGCGGCGAAAGAAAGCAGGCCAAGGCAAAGGTTCCTGGAAGGCGTCTTTAATCAGGATTTGGTAGTACACAAGCTCTCCGGATTGTCTGCATGAACATACAGGGACTTTAAAAGGCACAAGATCCCTCGCACAGCGACGCCTGACGGCGGGGCGCCCCCAGCCCCGCCCGTGCACGGCCGTGTGCGCGTGGGTGCGTGTCCGTGTCCCACCCCCGTGGCGGCGCCGCGCGTGTGCGTGTCGGTTTCAAGTGTTGGATTTGTACAGTACTCGCAGTCTGGGGTGGGGGTGGGGGGCTCAGTGCATGCTTTTCTACCCGGGTCCGGGGCCCCTGACGCCGCTATATACACTAAGGAGGACGCACCCCGGAGAGAAACAGGGAAAAAAGAAGAAGAGAAAAGAAAAAGAAAAGAAAAGAAAAGAAAATAAAGAAAGAAAAAGAAAAAGAAAAGAAAAAGCGTCCCATCTTCGTGTGTGTGGTTTTGAGTTTCTCGTGCATGCTTAGGCTGGCCGGGGTAAGGGAATAGTGCAAGCGTATAATACAGTATTATTGCAATACAAAAGGGGGCTGAGGAAAGACTTGGGATGAGAGGGAGGGGCGCTCAGGAATAAACCGGCTGGGGCTGGAGACCTCCGGGAGGGTCTTCTCGCCAACCCCCCTCCCATCCCTCGCTTCACCCCATCCCCGGGAGGGGGATAAGGGGTCTTTGTAGGGAGGGAGCTCAGTTAGGTCCTGGGGCTGAGTTTCCCCACACCACCAGTCCACCTTTCCCGGGGCAGGGGCCAGCCCCTCTCTGCGTCAATACTGTCAATCAACTCTAGGGGCCCCGGAACCCGCCCCTTCCCCCACGGAAGCCCCTCCACCTGGGGGAGGGGTCGACGGAGCAAGTGCAAAGGAAGCAGATGTTGGTCCCTGAGTTTTATTTTCGGGGGTGGGGAAGAGTTGGAAGTGGGGGCATGTTTGGGGAGCCCCCCAGGGCCCTTAGTGGCGGGTTAGGATGGGACAAGGGACGCGGACTGGAGCATGGGCAAAGGGGAGTGGGGTTGGGTGGCTCTGAGAGACCTAGGCTCAAAGTTTGGCTCTCCCCTCAACTCTGGGCTCTTTGGCATCCAATGGCAAGGCCAAGGGTGGGGACAGCCCTATGGGCGGTGAGGTAACCGGAATCGGGATGGGGGTCGGGCTCTAGGAGCCAGCTCCTCCCAAATCCCCCCTCCCCCGCCCCTGGTCTGCACCCTAACCCTGGAAGCACTCAGGGGCGAGTTCCTCCAGGCCAGGGACCCAGCGGCCGCGAGCCCGCAGAAAGGAACAGCAAACAAAACCGAGAGCGAAGGCAGACAGCGGGGGCGATAACCCAAGAGAAGGATTTTAGCAGCAGGCAGCTTGGCGGGGCGGGGACCGGAGCTGGGGTCCCGGGCAGGCCGGGTGCGGGGCTGGACGGGGACTCCGAGGCCGGCGGTACCGGGGACACGCCAAGTAGCAGCTGGTTAAAAAGACCGAACGTACATTCGAGGTGCGACGGCCGCAGGGGTTGGGGTGGCGGGGAGGACGGGCCCCGGGGCGGGGACAGAGCTGGAGTGGGCGACAGACGTCCCTTACAGTTAGAGATCTGCGACAGGGGCTCGGGGGCGCTCCGGGTCGGGGCTGCTGTTTGCTGTCCGGAGAGTGGGTGAAGTGTACGCGAGGCTGCGGGGTGTGAGCGTGCGTGTGCGTGGGTGGTCATTCTCCCCACCGACAGCCTGTGCAGGATCCGAGGGCCAGTGGTGGGGTGACAGGAAAACCCAGGGGAAGGAGAGGGCTGAGGAAGGTTCCCCGATTCCTTCCCCACCTCTTCTCGGGTGGGCTCAGGGGCCTCCCAGGTTGGGAAGTCCACTGAGTATGTGTGGGGTTATCTGAGGGAGATGGTCCTCAGCCTTGGGGCCTCTCCCTTAGGGAGAAGGATGCCTTTAAATGTCAGACAGCGTGGGGCGGACGTGGCTCCCGCCCTCCAGTTAGGAGCGTCCCATATCTAAGTGGAGATTGAGGTACAGCAGAAATTGCCCTTAGATGTGTACACTTGCACCCCAATTGCCACATCAACTCAAGGACAGCGGAGAACACATCATCTGTGTCCCCAACCCCAACAGAGCATCCCAACCTCCAATGGGAACCACATCCCTCCCAAGCATGGTTTCTCCCCAAACCACCCATTAACACTGACACAGCCCCCTCTGTCCTCCTCAGTGGCCCAGGCTCCCCCACCCCTGTCTCAACAGACAGCACCACCCTGCCCCAGAAAAAGAGACCAAGACAGGGCAGAGGACAGAGGCAGGAAGGAGGGTGCTGGGACCAGCCTGGCTCAGAGGTGCCACCCCACAACCCACTGGGAAGGGCTGGGTCTGGTTTTCCTCTAACTAGAAATGCCGAGAGAGATTGGTTATTGGGCTCAGGGTTAGTTGTTGGGATGAATGCTGAGTGGTTATTGCTGTGGCCCAAGCTGCCTTGAGTGTATGGGGTATGTCTTGATTACGAAGAATTTAATACAGCATTTTTCACTGGCCTACAGTCCTCAGGACACCCTCTCCCACTGAGAAAACACTGGCCCTATCAGACAGTTCTGCTCCACTCACAATGAAAAAACCCAATGGCTTCACACACTGAGCTCACCCCGGTGACATGCACACTAGCACACACACACACACACACACACACACACACACACACACACGCTCACACACACACACCACCACCACCACCACCACCACCACCACCACACCCCTCTAGCTCAGCAGCTAGCTTTCTAAGTGGCTGCCTGCGTGCCTGCTGAAGAATGGCCTTGCTTTGAGAGCTGCAGCCCTGGACAGAGGAGGCAGCGAGGAGTCCTCAGGGCCACCGAAGTCAGGTCACCAGCTCTTCCCAGAAACTGCTGTGTGCGTGCGTGCGTGCGTGTGTGTGTGTGTGTGTGTGTGTGTGTGTGTCCGATAATTAAAAATTTGGAGAGTTCACATTAAAAATTGGAAGACAGTGGTAACAACGGGCTGAGCTGAGCAGAGCGACTGGAGTGGGGGGTTCCTTTATGGTAAATTGACTGGCACTGTTTGGCCTCCTGTATGAGTTGGTGACACCCTATCAAAGTCTCCTGTCAGTGCTCAGCAAGTGATGCGGAGTTCTGCTGGGCCTGACCCCTCAGATCCTCCAGGGGGACTAAACTCGGGTCCAGGTGCCTGCTTTCTTACGGTATCTTTGTCTGCCCACCTAATCTTCAGCGCTGGTCCAGGTGCCTGCTTTCTTACGGTATCTTTGTCTGCCCACCTAATCTTCAGCGCTGGTCCAGGTGCCTGCTTTCTTACGGTATCTTTGCCCACCTAATCTTCAGCGCTGCTGTACAATACTTGGGGCAATGTGGGACCAAGGGGGTGGTCATAGGACCAAGACAGAGTCCAGCCAATTCAACTGACCCCAGTGCTCTGGGGTGCCTCATATCTGGATGCAATGCCATGCCAAGGAGAGATTGGGACAGGACAGGATGGTTCAGAGACAACCCTCCTCTTCCTGCTGGAGGGGACCAGCAGGAAAACAACACCCAGACCAAAATATCTAGAGATTCCTGTGGAACGAGAGCTCAGTTACTCAGCCTCAGTGGCTTTTCTATTAATTTATGTTCTTGTAAAGGGAGTATCTGGTTAACCTATGAAATGCAGTAGCATTGAGATTATCTCATAGGTTAGTATGGGGTTCAAGTGAGTTAATTTTGTCAGGTGCCCAGATCATGGCCTAGCACACAGGAAGCACTGTGTGCCAGTGACAGGATGAACTACAGAGCACCCGAAAACACCACTATATGCAGGGTGTGGGTACCAAGTATGAAAACACCATGCTTTAAGCATGACCAAGAGGGCTGCCCACTGGCAAAGCTGGCTTTGGAGAAGCTGTGCACCTCCCCCTGGCACACACCAAATATGCTCTGTTCTCTGGGAAATTCTCAGAGGAAAAGCGACTGATACCACTACAGGCTCCTCCTAGCCCTACACACGGAGACTCAGCCCCAAACCACGCAGAGCTCCATCCAGTTCCACATGACCACGGTCTAACACAGTGGCTTAGAGGAGACTTGAGCAGTTTGAAATAGTCAGAGCAGCCCCACCCCAAAGACACAGTCTGTCAAGATCACTTCCGGTGGGCTTACAAATTCCTCCACCACAGAGGCCAATGCAAAAGGATGCCTTCTGGAGGGCCAGGCATTTTGAGTGTTGTCCTTTGTGACTGAGAGGTGGGGGACAGATTCCCCCATCCCGATAAGCTTGGGGAATAATTATATGAATATAATGCTAAAACTGAGGCTCAAGCCAGTGCCATTATCTTTGACTAAGCATTAAGGCACTTGGGGATCTCAGAACACCTCAGGGACAATTCTGGCCACTGAGGTGGAACTCTGCTCAGGTCTGGTGGTGGAACACTCTGGAAAGGAATGCCAGATAGCAAAGTACTTGGTGTCATGGAACCCCAGCACGGCTGACTTATGGAGCAGATGAACAGAGGACCCCTGCTGCTGTCACATGGGAGAGGAGGGCAGAGGGTAAGGGGAGGGGGCAGTGCTGGAAGCAGGGCGGGGCTGCTGTGTAGCCCCGCCCCTCACCTTGTGCTATGTGTTCTGTTCTTTCTCAAGGAGTCTCCACGGACTCCCTCCCACAACTCCTGCCTGGGCAGAAGGCAGAGCCATCTAGAACAGCCCAGAGGGCAAGAGAGCCCTGGGATGGAGGACATTCCAAAGTGAGCAGCCTGGCTTGAGAAGGGCATATGGTTAGAACTGGGGTCTGGCTTTGGTTGCTACATGGAAGAGATGCTCTTGGCCCAGGCATTAGTGTTAAAAAAAGAAAAAAAGAAAAAGAAAGTTTTAGAGAAGTAAGTTGGTCATGTGCACATGTGGATAGCTTGGCTCCTGGCCACTAGATATAAAGCATCCCCATATTGGTCCAGGAGCCCTAAGACCTCTACTAAAATCAGGGATATTTGAGGAAGTTGATGGACCACAGGGTGGGGAGGAAACAGAGGTCAGAGGGAAATGCATAAATAGCAGAGCAAAAATAGGGACCTAGGAAGCTACTGAAGACGACACACACACACACACACACACACACACACACACACACACACACAGCTGCAGCACCGTGTAACTGCAGTAGGTGCTGGTCATACCAGGGTCTACATAAGTAGCATTCTCTGGAATTGTGCCCGACACAGCCTGAGCATTCACCCCTGACAGCCCTGCTGTGTGTACAGTCACGGATTAGCACGCTCACATGGGTACGACACATGTATTCCCCCAAGCTCACCAAAACACATGGTCTGCAAACTCTCTAGCCTCCTCCCCTCCCCCATCACCAGCCTTCCTGGCAGCCTCCTCACCACCACGCCCTAAGCCTTGCTGGCTGGCATGGGCAGGGATGAAGAGAGGAAAGAGTGGGGTCCCTGCAGTGACAGGTTGGGGAACTGAGAAGTGGGCAGAAGGGGAAGGGACCGTAGGGTACACTCCCAGCAGTGTCTAGGTCCTCTTCTGGCCTTCCTACCTTGTGTCCTGTCTGCACCACACCCAGGGACCTCCAGGGAGAGCCCCTGAGAGTGGCAGATCTGAGCTGTCTGTCTGGGACTTGTTCTGAGACAAGATGTCCCTGTGCCCAGGATCTGTCGGGTCCTGGCTCCTTTACCACATTCTCCATATTGCCTGCAGGTTGGTCCTTGGGAACCCCTCTATCCATCCCCAGCTCCTGAAGACAAGCCAGTCAGGCCTCTCAGGCAGTGACACAGAAGGGTCTTGGGGATGGTGTGGATGTGGAAGGAAAGGGTCTCTGACCTTGGTGGTGGTGGCATGGGAAATGTTCACTAGGTCACAGGGCCGTCCACTCCCCACCACTGAGTATAGACACTCTCTCACCACACCCCCAGCCAGGTTTGACCAGCCTGCATCACACTCCTAGCCCAGATCAACTAGACAGACACAGACGCACATCAGCAGAGGTTCGAGTCCCAACAACCCGTCAGGGTGGATCCGACCCAGCCCCACCAAGACACTACAGAGTAAACAGAACCTGACCCCACAGCCAGACTGTTCCCCCACACCTTGGTTTCCCCTGGACTCCGGAGCTGCTGGTAGCTCCATCTCAGGGCCCCTGTCCTTTCCAACTGCGCCAGCACACCACCCCCTCCCTGCACCATTTTGGCTGGCCCCTAGCAAAGGAGCCCACCCGGGACAGAGTCTCTGGGGACAGAGCCTCTGGTGGGGCGGCAGTTTTACAGTATCTCGGGCCAGCCTTCTAGGGGGGCGTATTGCACGTGGGTGGGATGGGCTGTGCGGCCTGTGATTATTGCGTCCTGGGAAGGAACCATGGTCTCTGTCTGCTCCCCAGCCCCCCCCACCTGCCCCCTCCAGGAGGGGGGGGGGCCCAGCCTAGGTCTTGTGGGTGAACCGCGCCCACACCTGCTGCAGCTGGGACCGCGAGATGCGGAGCACCGAGGGCACGAGTCTGTGGTTGCCGGCGGCCAGGGGCGCGTGGCGCCGGTGGGGAGCACGCACGGGGCTGCTCTCGGCCGAGCGGCTGCGCTGAATGAGGGAACCGGAGGAGCCCGAGGAGCCGCCGCCGCCGGGGTGAGGGTAGTGCTCCGTCTCCAGCGTGGAGGAGGAGAACACGGAGGACGCCAGTCGTCGCAGGGGGCTGTACCGCGGGAGGGAGTGCCCCGAGAGTCTGTCCTCCTCCAACTGAAAGAGACCAAGAGAGTGGAGGGAAAAGAGGCATCAGGCACAGACTGGACAGCTCTTCTCGGGGACCACCCACCGCTCACAGCCCCCGCGGCACCGGCGTCCCTGGCAGAGGGCGGAGGGCGCTGGAGGAGGGGGCGCAGGCTGCCCACCCAAGGTCCAGCCTCGGAACTGCCAGCGCCCTGCCCGCCTCCTCCTCTCACAGCACGGTCTCTGGGTGAGAGACCTTGATCACTCACCTCCTCCGGGAAGCCTTCTGGGCTGGAACCTTCCAGTCAGGAAGGCCCTTTTGTTGGGTCTCTTAGCCAAGTGCCGCCACCCTTCCTAACCCAGCCACACCCCACACTCCTCCAGATCATTTTTAACATATTTGCGGTGCTGGAGCTTGAATCGGGGTCTCCTGCTTGCCTAGCAAGTGCTCTGTCAGTGAGCTATGACCCCCAGCCCGCCTCATGAGATCTAAAACATCAAGCTCCCCCCTCCTTGGCACCCTCAGCCTCCTTACAGGAGGTGTCGGGAGGTGTCAGGAGTCTAGGGGACAGTGGATGAACTCTGGAGTCCAAGTACTCACACTTATTTGCAAGAAGTCAAGAGAGTGTTTTGTTTGTTTTGCAGTTTGGGGGATGGAGCTCAGGGCCCTGTGCTTGCTGGGCAAGCCCTCTACCAGCAGAGCTTTTGAGGTTTTTTTGTTTTGTTTTGAGATAGGGTTTCACTCTGTACCCCACACTGGCCTAAAACTCACTATGTAGCCCAGGCTGGTCTCTAACTCTTGGCAATCCTCCTGGGTCTGCCTTCCAAGCGCTGGCATTACATGCACGGGGCATCACCCCCAGCACCAAACCAAAGATGTCTTAACCCCAACTTTCTATCACTTACTGCAGGGTGACCCTTGACCTCAGTTCTCTGTGCCTCAAGTTCTTCCCCTGTAAAATGGGGTAAAAGTGGCTGCCACCTCCTCAGGTTTGAGGACCAGATATGCAGGACACTTACAGCAGTGAGGGACTGTGTGTTCAGGAGCCCTTCAAAGACACTCTTCAGAATGACAAGCCCAGAGGGTTGCTGAGCTGGGGGAGGGGGGCTACAAATTAGTGGTGGCCCTAAGAATCCCTCTTTGTGCCCTCCTGTCCCCAGGGACACAGGGGACACTTCCCAAGCACATGGGGATGGACATGGTAGCCTGGTGTCTGCAGACTTGGTCTCTCCTTGTCCCTCGCTCTCCCTGCGGCTGAGGACTGGCTGGGCCAGCTCTAGGGGAATGAAGGGGCAAATCGGGAAGGGACTGGGGCCAGCCAGCTCCAGCATGCATTGCTGGTGTCAGAAAGGGGGGGTCACAAGAGACCCCCTTCGGGGAGGGGACAGGGGGAAGACTTTAACAACATCATCTGCTCCACACCACATAGTTTCTTTCCTCCGTCAGCTTCTTTGGGGGCCAAGTTTGGGCTCCTTATTTTCTGTTTACAGTGAGATGGGGCCCAGACGCCCAGAGGCTCCTCTCACGGCATGTGTGGGTGTCTTGAGTACAATACCCAGTCAGAGTTTATTCCCCATCCAAGAGGCCTTAGGAGCTGAAACTGGATCCCAGCATGTGCCCTGCCTGCTCCAGGCCAGGCATCACTTGTGACCACTCACTCGTCCTCAATACCCAGTGTGAAGTCACCTTTGTGAGGACACCCCAGCTTCCCTCATAAGTCCCTAGAGCAGATGAAAGTTCTTCCTTCTCCTGATGGTCCTAACTGTGAGTGCCCATCTTCCAGCCCGTCCTCCCGGCCCACTCCTCTGGACTGCAAGATCTGCCCTGAGGACTGAGAAGGAGGCCTTGCTCATCTTTGTTCCCAGGCCCAGCACACTGGCCAGCTCCTAACAAGGCAGCGTTTTAGTGACTTTGCAGCAGACATCTGTGTGGTTAAGGTATGCTAGCCTGCTGTGCTATTGACCTCCAGCATCTAGACAAGACACAGTCAACCCCAAATCATTCCCTCTGCATTCCCTCTGTCCAAGCTGAGCTGTCTCCTTGGCTCCTGCCAATTTGCACCTGGAGGGAGCCAGGTGTTCCCATATCCACGCTATGCACACCAAGGAACAAGCCAACGCCTAGCTCCACATCCGCTCCCACAGCTGTTGGTTACTGCGTTCATGTGGTAATGACTTCTGCAGGGACAGTTCACACATCAGACTCAGAGCCTGCCACACCAGGTCTAGGAGGGATTCCCGGAAGAAAGGTGGTGGAGGATGGGGTGGGGGTGTTCTTTCTAGTCATCCAGGAATGGAGAGGAATCTCACAGGTTTATTGCAACGTGTAACAAAGCACGCAGCCCCAGCCTAGCCCAAAGCGCCCCGTGCCCCGCAACATTACCAAGTGAGCACACGCCAGTCCAGTTTGCTCCCTGTGCCTTGGAGAATGAAGGGCTTGCCTCACCCTGATGTCCTGAAATACATACAGCACGTGTCCTGTCCCATCTGTCTCACCCGTAGGCACCCAAAGGCACTATGGACATGCCTGCGGGCACATCTGCCAATGAGGCCAGCCAGCTGGTGTGCCAGGCATGTGCGTGCACACATACACATTCAGATGCTCCAGGCACTCTGACCCTGCGCAGACCGTCTGCTTCTCTGACCTGCATTGGCTTCTCTACATGTTAGACACGCACGCCTTAGACTGGGCTCCCAGGCGGAGACCCTGACCCAGCTGCCTGGTGTCATGTCCCAGCTTGACCATTTAGCGGCTCCAGCCAAAAAGCCTGCTCATTTATTTCAGGTTACGACTTTGAGGCTCTTTCCCCAACTTGTAAGCCAAGGCTGCCAGCATGTAGTGTTGCTATGAGGACCGTTCACGGAAGTCCGCAAGTGCGTGTCCCGCACTGGCTGCCATCTCTGTCATTTCCCTCATTGTCCTCCCTGCTCTGGTTCCCCCACGAGCTCCCAGATGCAATGACATGTGCACATCCGTCCACACCCACAAACAATGCACACTCAAGATCAGTGGGCTCAGACAAGCACACACGTAATTTAGAATGTTAAGCCACCTCAATTCTGCACAGTGTGGGGAAACTGAGGCTGGCAAACACCTCCCCCTCCCCTTACCCCACAGACACAGCTCACTTCCCTGTCCATGTTATACACCATGACTGCACAATAGGCCTGTCCCCGGTCCTGAAGGAGTTCCCCAGTGTTAGCATGACACCTAGGATGTACAAAGCATCCACAGGAGAGCCCAACCTGAGGGGAAGCTTCGCTCTCTTGGTCTGAGGCCCGGAAGGAGACAGTGGCCAGCCCACAGAGACCAGGAAGGAACAACAGAAAAGAGAGCCGATTTTATCCGTGTTTTCCTCCCCTCCAGCACCACGGTCTACGCCCCAACTCTGCGTTTCCTGGGAGCCCGTCCCCTGTGCCTGTCCCTTTGGTATCTCTGCCACCTGGCAGATAACAAATGTTCGGAGGTGCTGATTAGGAAGAACAGGGAGTGAGAAGTCCTGAGAACATCTTGTTTGTCCCCTCCTTCCCCACAGCCGTTTGTGGGAACATTGGTCATGGCCTGATCATACCAGCCCGCATACTGCCAGAGCGAAGCCTCCACATCGGGCGGCTGGGGTCTCACTATTTCCAAGTACAAGGCAAAGCCAGATATTCTCCAGACTGTGAACCAGAGCATCACTTCTAGAAAGGTTCTCCTGACATGAGCAAGGCCCAATGCACTCCTCCCCAGAGCTGCCCTCTCCGAGGCACCCATGCTGTCCCAGGCCAGACCTCCCAACCGGAGTGCACGGCAGAGCTGGTTCCTAGGCTGTACCTAGGCACCACACAAAGCTCCAACATAAGACCACCAAGTAGAACAAGCCTCAGGCCCTGAGACTGTGTAAGAGATGATGTTCACTGCTCAGTCAGAGGTCAGCTGGCATGCCATAAAGAGAAGCTTGGCCAGAACAGTGGCTGCAAACCTATTCTGACAGGGTTGTCCTTAACAGGAAACATGACACACACACACACACACACACACACACACACACACACACACACACACACCAACCACCGTTGCCACCATGAGCCATGCTTCAGATCCTCAGCATTTCCAAATCCTTTACCCTCCCACCCTGCTTCTTCAGCCTATTCCTCTAAACCAGGTAGAGTTGTGTGGGCCTGTAACCTCATACGCTCTGAAGGCTGTCAAAAGGACTGGAAACCAGCCCGGGCCACACAGTGGGACCCTGTCTCAAAACACCAAGAGGAAGAGAAGGAGGAGGAGGAAGAAGAAGAAGAGAGAAGGAGGAGACACTGAAGCCAGACAGGGCTCCCAACATGTCTATTCTTGTGAACTCACTATGCAGCTTAGGATGACCTTGACCTGCCAATCTTCCTGCCCCTACCTCCCAAGTACTGGAATTACAGGAGTTTTATGTGGCACTGGGAATCGAACCCAGGGCTTTGTCCATGCTTTCCTGTCCGGAGTCTTCCCTGGCTACCATCAGTCATATCCCATCCTGATTTTGCTCACCTCTCTCCCTATTTCTTCTTCCACGTTCTGGTTCCTCTGGTCAGGATTAAGGACTCCCTTTTCTCTTGCTCCTCTATATGTGAGCATTTCCTAGCTACTGCCCCAGCTCTTGGACCCCCCACCCTACATGTGGGTGACAGCACCCATTCCTATGGTTCCTATGAGTTCAGGTGATATCTCTCTCCTGAGCAACGGGTAACACAGCATGGTCATCCTTCAGATATCAAGAGGTCACTGTGCCCAATCTGAATCCACACACACAAAGCCACTCAGCATTGTTGCCATCAGAAGCCCGGGCATCTAGTAAGATATTGTCACCCCCAACCTGCCCTCCATCACAGCCTTTCTGTTCTCCATCCATCCACCTTGCCCCATGTCACAGTCTACACAGGCCACCAGGGGACTCCTGCCACTGAGGATACCTGGCCTTCCTGCTTCTAACCTTTTACCCTTTCGATTCATTTTCTTTTTTTTTTTTTTTAAGATTTATTTATTTATTTATTATGTATGCAATGTTCTGTATGTCTGCAGGCCAGAAGAGGGCACCAGATCTCATTACAGATGGTTGTGAGCCACCATGTGGTTGCTGGGAATTGAACTCAGGACCTCTGAAAGAGCAGTCAGTGCTCTTAACCTCTGAGCCATCTCTCCAGCCCCTCAATTCATTTTCTACAAAGCAGCCCAAGGGATTGCTCAGCAGCCTCAAAGCCACCACAGTGCCATACTATGTAAAAGTCTTCAGTGGGCTACCACGCCTTCAGGGTCAGTCCCATCCCTTCAGTGTGGTGCCAGAGCTTCCGTGACAGCCCCAGGACCTGCTTCACACCCTCATGGTACTGTGCTGAAGACTGCCTGACACCACAAGGCCTTTGTAGGCTGTCCCTGGGGCCCAGGGGGCCTTTATCCTGCTTTGTCACCTAGCTGTACTCTTCACAATGCAAGACTTATCCCACAACCTAAGCCTGTCTGTCCACACATGGTGTGGACCCTTCATACCTGTCTGTCTCCACACATGGTGTGGACCCTTCATACCTGGCTGTCTCCACACATGGTGTGGACCCTTCATACCTGGCTGTCTCCACCATGGCCCTGTCACTGCCAGGTTCCTAGGCCAGGGGGGCCACAATGGGGCACACAAGGCCTGCCTGCAGAACTCTGGGGGTCTCAGGATAGGAAAGTCATACACAAGCCCAGTCTTACCTGTCTCTGAGGGCCTGTGGGGTCCGACTCTCTCCGTCGAGGGCGGGGTCCCGAGTGCAGGGGTGAGTGGGAAAGGCTGCCAGGCGTGGGTGGCTGTGATGTCTCTGATCGGCCATCACCCTGACTCAGCTGAGGTGGTGCAGGCTGGGGCAGCATCTGCCGCAGGTCCTCCTCTGCCAGCGTCTGCATGCCACGCCCTCGGGGCCTGACAGCGGGCTCTGTCCCCAGACGTCTCCTTTCCTCACCCTCCTCAGGCAAAGGCCGCAGCTCCTCGGGTTCCTCGTCCGTGGTTCCTGACGTGCTCGGCTCAGCCCCAGGAGGGAAGTCCTTCAGCTCCGTCTCCTTGTCAATAATGACCCATTCCTTACTGTCAAAGTCTTCCTCCTCAGCCAGTGGCACCGAGCGGAAGGCGTTGCTCAAGGCCTCCTGCTCCACAGAGGCTGACACGTCCATCCGGCCGCTAGCCTGCCTGTCAGCATGGCCTGTGTCCACTGACAACATCTGAGCTGGCTGTGAGGAGCAGGCCTGTCGTGACGGTGAGCCAGGCAAATCCATCCGTGACCTGCAAGAGCCACCCGAATGGAGCTCAGTGCCGGCCTCTGAAGTCCCAAGGACATCAAGCCAGGGGCAGGGTAGGGTGTGACTCCTGCAACATGGCTTTCTAAGAAACACTTCAGTTATCCATCCACCTACCATGCATTCATTCAACAAGTATTCCTTGATGCTCACCATATCCCAGGCACACGAGCATGCAGAAAACAAGTCCATCCCTCTCCTCTGGGCTACTCCAGGGAAGCTAGTCCTTCCAACACTCAGCAGGTACTTACGCTCCATCTGTGGCTCCCTCCCGCTGCATCCAGGGCAAACGTACCAGCTGGCTCTTGAGTTTACAGATGGCTTCTAGCTCCACTACTGACACCCTCGGGTCCTGCCCAGCTGGTGCTTTTAACCCCAGGTAGGCTGGGCCTTGCAGTCCCCAGCCGCAAGTCAGAGTCTGCACTCCTTAGCCTGTACCCAGGGCCTCTCTTTCCCTAACCAGGTCTATCTGAGATCACCCACTTCTCCTTAACTGTCCACCCTCACCCCCACAGCCAGTGCCTCCATCCTCTGCTCTCCGACCCTACTCTGAAGCACTTCCTGGAGTGAACCCTCCCCTTCCTGCACGGACAGTTACTTGCCCCCACAAGGCACCCTGAGCCCCCACCACACCATGGACCTCAGATCTGCTGGTGTATCTGTCTTCCTTACAGATAGACTGTGACCTTTGCCTGGCAGGGCCTGGGTTCCTCTAACCTTTGACCTCAGGGCATGGATCCTGCCTGGGACATCTTCCGTCGTCACCTTGAACTATGCCTCTGACTCCTACCCAACACCCGGAACATCTGTTTGGCATGGTGCCAACCCCACAGGGAGGGTGCTTCTCATACGGTATGGTTGTGTGTGTGTGGTAAAAGAAGATGGTACATGTGGAGGAAGTGTTGGCTCCTGACCCCAGAACGCCAGGAAAACCAGGCCTAACTCCTCTGGGATCTGGGCTCCGGGCAGGGGCAGCGTTCAGTGACTCAGCTGCAGAGGGAAGATGTGTGGAGCGGATTCCCGTTAGCGCTTCTAAAAGATCCCGTCCAGCCTGCGCAGGCACCGCCCGATCCCACTCTACACCGTATTTGTATCGATTTGTTAGTAAGACTTAGAATAAAACACCATTGACGGAGGCTGCCCCGGGACTCCCTGCAAATGGCTGATCACATTCTTTTCCTGAGAGCAGTTTGTTCTGAGGGACATGAAGGACAGAAGGTAACGATACGGAAGGTGAGCTGTGTGTGCACGTCCCTGCGTGTGTAGAGGACGAGAGAGAGAGACAGAGAGACAGAGACAGAGAGAGAGACAGAGACAGAGACAGAGAGAGACAGAGACAGAGAGAGACAGAGACAGAGAGACAGAGAGACAGAGACAGACAGAGAGAGAGAGGCAGACAGAGACAGAGAGACAGAGAGAGAGAGAGAGAGACAGACAGACAGACAGACAGACAGAGACAGAGCTGGGACACCCCAGCCTCGTCTGCTCCACACTTTCTTGTGCCCCAAGTGCCACCAAGCCATCCTACCCCTTCCCTGCCTGTGACATCCTGAACCTTCTGTAACAGACACTCTCTCCAGCCCACCCCTTCCTGCCACTCCTGAAGGGGTGCTTCCTGTGACCCGAACCGACTTGCTCAAAGTTCCTGCTGAGCTGGCAGCTCTTCAAAACTGTCTTGCTCGGGACACTTGCCCCTCTCGTCTCCAGTCATATCCCTTCCTTACTTCTCCGTGTCCAGAACCCTCTCTACCAAGGGACCCCATGCTGCCATGGGTGGAGATGAGGTGTCTGGCGCCCGGCAGGACAGCCCAGGTAAGTGAGTGAGCTGTCACACACCCAGGGACCCAGCTCTGCCTGTGGTTTGTCTAGCTCCCAGACTGGCACTGTGTTCATCTGGGAGGTTAGGACAGTTTAGGGCAGGGTCCGGGGAGGGGCCATGGCTGGTGCAGGTCATTAGGAAAGATACTGAGTGAGTATCGGAAAGGCTGCCCTCTTCCTGCATGGCCGAATGGGCCTCCTTTCCCTTTCCTAGTGCACAGAAGGCCCTGGTCTACTATGGAGCAAAGGAAAACTCGTGACATTTCATCCTCCAGATGCCCCGATCTGGTGTCCCACCCACTCAGGTGGTGACTCGGCTAACCCCTGCCAGCTACACGCCACCCACGGCCACTTTACCCTCCTCCAACTTCCCAAAGGCCAATTCCCTCAGCGCCCCGCCCCCTGCCTCTCATTAGCCAGATTCCTGCTGGGTCCCCCCTGCTCTCAATTCACACCCCTTACACCCCCAAAACTTGTCCCACCCTGCCACCAGCAGCCACTTTAACCCCCTTTCTCGGCTCTCTGTCTGCAGGCCAAAGGCAGCCCATCTCTGCTGCTCCCCAGGCATCCGAGAATCGCTGTCTAGGAAAAAGTCATCTAGAACCGAGGCCTGGGCCCAGAAACTGGCCTGTCCCACTCTCTCCTCTCTGGATACCCCACCACAGGCCACCGACTGACCCCAATTCTGTTGAGCCTGACCCCGGGCCAAGCACACCCCCACCATGCTTTCTAGGGTTCCTCAACTCCTGCCTCATACACGAACTTTCACAGACCGCCACGCTGGTGAAGGCGTACGGGACCAGAGGGCCGTTGTCACCCCGACCCGTCTACGAACTCACCTCCTCTCATGCAGCTCTACCCGCCCATCAGCTGCTGTCGACAGCCTCTCCGACTCCGGGCTGTTGACCCTTCGGTAGCGTAGAGACCGTACTGGAGTTGTTGGGGAGTCTGGGGGGGCACGCACTGGGGAGCTGGGGACCCCTACTCCCCGACTCTGCTCTTCCTCCACGCAGGGGGTCTGTAGGAGAGGCGATGCTGTGAGTTGGGGCTGACAAGCTGGCTAAGGGTGAGAGGCTTTCTCAGGGGAGAAGAGACATGAGGCGGGGTGGTGGTGGACTGGGAGGATGGGGTCAAGGGCTGGGAACCCAGACGGGGTAGGTCGCCCACACTCTTCTGCCTGGGGGCAATTACTTTGCCGATGTTGATGCGTAGCTTGTTGCGGTTGACATCTGTCTCCTCCCACACTTCAGCCTCGGGACCCCCAGGGTGGGGCACAAGGTGGGGACTAGGGCCCAACCCCTCCGGAGGCCTCCCAGGCAGGATCGGGGGTGCGTTCTCCTGGTCACTCAGGTGCTCGCCCTGTAGCACATCCTCAGTGTTCTCACGAAGCAGGTCCCCGGGCACCGGTGTCACATTGACCACTCTGGAGAGGCCAGGGAGAGTCATGGGTAAGGCTGGCAGGGATGCCCTTCTCTCTTTTCTCCTTTACTCTCTGCCAGCACAGGCCCTGGGGACCCTCCAGAGTGGACACTCCATTGCCATCCATGACCCACAAGGCCTCTGAGACCAGATCATCCTCAAGTTGGCAGGGGCTGCAAGGAAATGTGGCCAGCAGGGACTAGAACATGTTCACCCTTGCTGCAGCCCGCGGTCAGTGTCTGGCTCCCTTCAGACCCTGGAACAAGTCTGCAAACACCCCTTTATACTCCTTATCCGGAGACCTTTTAAAAGAGATGTAGTTACTTTTATGTGTAAGAGTGTTTTGCCTGCATGTATGTATGCGCACCGTGTGTGTGCAGTGCCTGAGAAAGCCAGAAGAGGGCGCTGGGTCCCCTGCTCTGGAGTTACAGACAACTGTGAACCACCATGTGGGTGCTGGGAATCAAACCCAGGTCCTCTGCAAGAACAGCCAGTGTTCTTAACTGCCAAGCTATCTCTCCAGCTCCACGTGTTAGCTCCTTAATAAATTTTATTTACTTTCTTTCTGTTTTTGTTTAGTTTATTTTTATCTTTGTGAGTGTGTGTACACAAGTGTATATGACACAGTGTGCATGTGGAGGTCGGATGACAACCTTAGCTGTTGGTCTTCCTCCATCTTTAGACATAATTGTGGGGTGTGTGTGTGTGTGTGTGTGTGTGTGTGTGTATGCATGTGGAGGCCAGAGGTTGGTGTGTCTTCCTCTACGGTTCTTCACTTTGTTTTGTTTTTGTTTTTGTTCATATTTATTTATTTATTTATTGATTGGTTCTTTTCGAGACAGAGTTTCTCTGTGTAGCTTTGGAGCCCGTCTTGGATCTCACTGTGTAGACCAGGCTGGCCTCGAACTCACAGAGATTCGCCTGGCTCTGCCTCCCAAGTGCTGGGATTAAAGGTGTGCACCACCACCACCCCACATTTGTTTGTTTTATTTTTTGAGACAGGGTCTTACTATGTAGTCCTGGCTGATCTGGAACTTGCTATGTAGACCAGGCTGGTCTCAAATTCTCAGAGATCTGCCTGCCTCTGTCTCCTGAGTGCTGAGATCAAAAGTGTGTGCCACCACACCTAGCCCTCACCCTGTTTTTTGAGATAAGGTCTCTCAATGAACCTGGAACTTGCTATTTCAGCTAGACTGACTGGCAGCTAGCCCCCAGGATCCACTGAGGTAAGGTTCTCCTGTGCATCAGGCTGGCTGAGCTGCAAGCTTCCCGGGGGCTTTCTGGCCTTGTCCCCCATCTCACCATAGGGACACACGGATTACAGGGACACAATACTGTGTCCCCTTATGTGGGTTCTGGGAACCCTAACTCAGGTCCTCATGACTGGGCTGAGTGCTTTATCCACTGAGCCACATTTCCCAGGCTCCTCTCTGTTTTCAAAATAAGGTCTCCCTGTGTAGTCCAGGCTAGTCTCAAACTCATAATCCTCCTGCCTCATCCTTCCAAAAATGCTGGAAGTAGGTATGTACCATCATACCGCACTTCCCCAAGCAGCCTCAGCACAGAATTGGGCCATCGTGGTGTGCCAGCAATTTCTATGATACCTCCCTCCCAAAGGTGGCCCTGGATTAGGTGATGTGACGGCTATTCTTGGTTATCAACTTGACTACATCTGCATTTAACTAAAACCCAAATGACTGGGCACACCTGTAAGGGAGTTTTCTTAATTAAATAATTTGAAATCCATTTCTAATCTGGATCTTTAAAGTGGAAAGCTACACCTTGAATCCAGATCTTTCAAAATCTGAAGATCCACTTTTAATCTGGGCATGCCTTCTGCTGGCCACTTACATAAAGCACATGGAAGAAGGAAGCTTGCTCTCTTTGCTGCTTCTTCAGGATTCTGATGTATACTGAAGACCAGCTGAGACATTCAGCCTCAGGGGCTGAACAACTACTAATTCTTGGACCTTCCATTGATAGATAGCCATTGTTGGACTAGCTGGATCACAGCCTATAAGTCATTCTAATAAATACATTCATTCTATCAGTTCTGGTCCCCTAGAGAATCCTGGCTAGTAAAGGTGGGAACGCTTCTTAGTCAAGAGCCTCCCCAGGTACCCTTCTACGTGCCCCACATTTCAGAAACTACTTCCCCGCATCGGCTGAGGCCCTGTGAAGACAGGAACCAATGTCTCCCTGAGCCCCGGCAGCGTTCGGATGATGTAAGACATACATGTTCGTTATTTACAATGAGAAAGGCAGACTGTGGGGTTCAAGTTGATCCACCAGGATTTCTTCCTTAGTCAAAAGCTCTAAATGAAGAAGGTACCCACTCCATGCTTACGTTCAAGGTAGACTGTGATAGGACAGCCAAGCATCCAGCATAAAGATACAGCTAGGGATGTCCAAGGAGGATGAGAGGGCTGGCTTCTGGGGTGACGGCTCCAGGTGAGGGTCACTGACCACCCCACCCACCCCGATGCCCCCACTCAGACTCACCCGAACATGGCTGCTGTCTGCCGGGTGTTCTGCTGGGGTGGGGTGGAGGTGCTTGTGGACAGGAGGGCGTCGGTGCCCGCCTTCTCCCAGTCAAAGGCCTCATTCTCAGCAATGCCCCGCTCCTTCATGCTGTTCTCAAACACCGACATGATCAGCTGCAGCGGATGGGGGCAGCGGGAAGATAGAGGGGTGACCCCAGGGCCGGCCAGGTGGAAGGGGTAATAGCCAGGATCGCAGTGGGGGGAGATGGGGGCTTCCGGGCCAGGGATGGGCCGAGAGGGGGCACTGGAAGAAGTGCTCATTGACTTTAAATGAAAACACAGCATAAAGCAGTGTGCAGATTCTCCTCTTGAATTAAGCCCCACCAGATGGGTGCTAGTCCTCTGAGACCTGTCCTTCGAGGACAATCTCCAGACTCTGCTGCCATTTCTGTCATCTGAACAGGCACATCAGTGGCCCTGAACCACTGGGTTCCCTCATGGTCTTAGGACTCTCTGCAGGCTACTGCCTCTGATGGGTGCCTCTCTCACAGTCCTCTCCTGGCACCTGACTCACTCCTATATAGTTCCCCTGTCAGCACTGGGCACAGAGCATCCATTTTGCATCACTTCTTACATGCTTCCCTGTCAATTCTACATCTCTAGCCATCATCCCAGGGCTCAACAGGTAGGTGTTCATAACTGTGTGGACCAAGGGACTCTCAATGAGGCTGAGCCAGGACAAGAAGTCTGGGGTCAGCTCCACCAGCAACTGGGACGTCGGGTTCAAGAGGTAGCAGGTAGCTACAAGACCTCTGAGAAGCCCAAGCCATTCAGCATTGGGCTGGCTCTCTTCAGAGCCCAGGGAAGGCACTTGATGATAGGGTCCACTTGCTTCAATTTCTGCTGCTGTGTGATTGACACTCTCCAATTCCCCTCACTGTGCAGCACTGTGCCTCATCCAGAGTGGCTTCTGGGCAAACACTGATGATATGTCTCTACATTCCCTCAACAGTATGATAGGTCCCATGAGGTGTGGTGATGGAGTTATGGGGAGAGCATTAGACCTGGAGTCAGTGTCCTTCACCACAGTGATGTATATGAGGATGGTGCCATGAAGTTATTGAGAAGCTGGAAAATTCCTATCACCTGGTCATGTGACATTGTAGAACAACATTAACCCAGTGTGTGGTGGTGCTGGTATCATCAGTCATATGATTATGCAGTACATAACACTATGTGTTTGATTTTGGTTTTTGTGTTTATTTAAAAAATTATGTGTATGTTTGTGTGTGTGTGTGCGTGAGGGGGTGTTATACACATGAATGCAGGTGCCTGTGGGTGCCAGAAGATGTGAAACTCCTGACATGGTGCTGGGAATTGAACTTGGGTCCGCTGCAAAATCAGCATGTGCTGTTGACTGATAAAGCATTTCTCTAGCCCCGATCTTTGTTGTTGTTGAGAGAGAGTCTCCCTATGTAGCCCAGGCTGACCTCAAATTCGTGATGCTCCTGCCTCTGCCTCATGAGTTCTGGGATTGCAGCTGTGAATCACCACACCTGGCCAATTATTTTTAAATCACTATTTTAGAACATACACCTTCTACTTACAAAAGAGAAGTTTACTGGGGTTGGTTATGCGGTTATGTTAGTGGAAGGTCTGCTTGCTTAGCATGCAGGAAGCTCTGGGTTCAGTCTCAGGCACGGTAAAACATGGGACATGGTGTTACATGTCTAAAATCCAGCCCTTGGGAGGTGGAGGCAGGAGGGTCAGAAGTTCAAGGTTATCTCCAGCTATATATTGAGTTTGAGGACAGCTGGTCTACATGAAACCCTGTCTCAAGAACAACAGAAACTGTAATTTGCTACAGCATGCTATGTTAGGCCAGGAGAAGCTTGAGAGTCTCAGGTGCACTGCGTCTCTTGTCTGGATCATTATCTGATCTTGTCTGCCACACTGTAGGACAGGGTTGATGAAGGGAGGGCCTGTCCAGGTTTGGGAAGTGAGCTCTACAATGGCTATACAGTGAGATACTAAGGACAGTCTGCCCCCGTCACTAAGCAATGTATTACTGTCTGAGCCCAGCCCCGCTCTTAACCGTGATGTCTATCTAATCTCGGTTCCCATCTCTGAACAATCATCCCAGTTGGCTTCCTGCAGAGTTCCGCTGACAAACATCATCATATCATGGTCCTTCCCCTACCCAGGCTCTCACTATGTACCCCAGCTGGCCTGGAACTCTCTATGCAGAGCAGAGACCAGGCTGTCCTCAAACTCACAGAGACATCCACCCCCACCCCCACCCCAAGTGCCAGAATTAAAGATGTGTATGATCATGCCCCTGCCCCAGACCCTTATTTTGAAGCTTGAATGTGGTAACACATGAACAGTACTTATACTGGGGAGGGTCAGCTCTTGAGAAATCTTAGCAGTGACTGCTGTTTGCAAGAGCAAGAACAGTTTGGTATAGTTAGAAGTCCAAGGGGCAGATGCAGGGGCATTGAAGTATGCCAGGCTACAGGGGTGGGGGGCAGTCACTGTTGGGGGCCAGTGACCTCTGAGTGGTGCCCCAGGCTGGGGGTCGCACCTGGTAATCAGGCTTGGTGAAGTAGTCAAGGCTGGCGATGTGGTCCAGGAAGAGATGGAACTCGGATGGCATGTGCTTCAGGAGCATCCGGTGCTCGTACTTCTCCTTGATCATCCCCACCTGCTCCTGGAGGGGAGCGGACACAGGAGGTAAGGCCCCAGCTAGTCCCCTCCGCCTCTTCTACCCAGCTGTGGGGGCCTCACCTTGTCCTTGATCTTCCTCCAGGGCAGCTGGCCCACTGCGAACTCCACCAACATGTAGAAGAGAGACCACAGGTCATCGTGGCGGCCCATCTCCTGAGAGGGAAGAGGAGAGTCACCTCAAGTTCTCAAGTCCTCCTCTGGGAAGGGGTGGTGGGCCCTTTTCTGGGGACATCTGACACCCAGACCCAGACAGACAACGCTAGGGTCTCTCTGAGGCTGTGGCTCATCCTACACCTCAGCACAAAGACACCACAGTAAAAAGTTCTGAGTATGGTTTGGTTTGGTTTTGGTTTTTTTCAAGACAGGGTTTTTCTGTGTAGTTGGTGCCTGTCCTGGATCTCACTCTGTAGACCAGGCTGGCCTTGAACTCACAGAGATCCGCCTGGCTCTGCCTCCCAAATGCTGGGATTAAAGGCATGTGCCACCACCGCCCGGCCTGAGTATGTTTTGTCTCTTCAAAAAAAAAAAAAAAAGGGATTTTTCAGTGGGGAGAGAGATAATGGAGGCCCAGAAGAGAAGGACATCGGGGCAGCCAACAGGGACACCATCCTCCATCTCCAGGCTGCAGCCCATACTCCATTCTTTTCTCCCCACCTTGACATCCACAGCTCCCTTCATACCCAGCTTTGTCTTTCTGCCCTTAGCCCTTAACTCAGGCATTGCCACCCACTCACCCGGTTCTTGTGGGCATTGACCGAGGCATAGCGAACAGTCCCCCGGAACCCGGCCACATTCCGAGGCTGCAAAGAAGAGACCACACCTCAGCCACACTGCCAACCCTACCACCACCAAGACTGACTGCCCACCTCACCCAGGTACCAGCTGTCATCCCAGGGTTGGATGTACTGGTCCTTAAAAGAACACCAAGCCTGCTTAGACAGCTACGAGGAGAAATGTCGCCATACCAGAGAATTCTTAGAGCCCCACCACCCTGACGCCTAGTGGTACTCACGGGCCGGACGTCTCCTGTAGTGTTAGTGTACTGCCGGGCCAGTCCGAAGTCCAACATGTAGCACTTTCTGTAGGTGGAGGGCAGCCGGCCCATGGCAAAGTTGGACTGTGGGAAGAGAGCAGCCGTGAGCTGGGGTCCAGCACCCCCAGACTCACTAAGGTATTGCTATGCCAGCGCTGAAGGGCCCCCAGCCCATGGATTCTTACACCCACCCAGATTCGCGAGAGTATGACCGTGGTATCTCAGCAACAGAGCAGGAGTGACTATCCTCATTTAGAGACACTGAAGGGAAGGTCCAAGGCTGAGGACGCTTCTCTGAATCACAGAACCGGTGACAGCAGCTTCGAGCGCTACTCCATCCTGCTCTAAATCCTCAGCTCCCAAAGGGGCAGCGAGGCTTGGTATGGCTGCCGGCTCAGAATCAGCCGCCCCACACCTTTCCTGCTGTGTGCCCTGGGGCCGTCCACTCAGCCTTCCCACACTTCCCTCTTTTTTTTTTTTTTTAAGATTTATTTATTTATTATGTATACAGCATGTATGACTGCAGTCCAGAAGAGGGCACCAGATCTCATTACAGATGGTTGTGAGCCACCTTGTGGTTGCTGGGAATTGAACTCAGGACCTCTGGAAGAGCAGCCAGTGCTCTTAACCTCTGAGCCATCTCTCCAGCCCCACACACTTCCCTCTTTACCCTTTTAAATGAGAGGATTTTACTTTCCTTTTCTAGCACCAAGATCCAAGATGGCCTCCCCTGACCTCCTCACCTCTAGACTGAAGGACTACAGAGGGTCGTGGGTGAGAGATGAAGTAGAATGGACAGAGATGAGAGCTGGGCACTTGGCCTGGCATGGCCAAGAGGTGAGAACGAGGAGATGGGGTTTGGTGCGGATCAAGAAGTGTCTAAGTAGAAGAGGTTCCTGAGGTTCAACCACTGGAGCGGAGCGGCCAGGCCCCACAGGAGCACCCAGGCATACTGCTCACCGGCTTGATGTCACGGTGCAGGAAGCCCACGGAGTGGATGGCTTCGATGGACTCCAGGATCTGCTTGCCCAGCCTCAGTGTGGTGCTTAGCGTGAAAGTGCCCCTCGGCTGGCTGCGGCGCAGGTCAGCCAGGTTCCGGCCCTGGGTAGGGTGGGCGAGATGGATGAGATGGGATAGGACGGGAAAGGGAAGGGGAAGACTCATCTCTGCCACATCCCAGCTACCACCACTATGACAGCCTTGCCCCCAGAGGGTCGTGCCTACCCTCTACCCACCCCATCAGGGACCGGTGCTTCCCTTCCCCATGCCACACCCAAGTCACTCCAGCTCTCGGGGAAAGAGGCAGGTGGACAGGTCCCAGGGACACACCTGCAGCTGCATCACCACATAGTTGAACTTCTCGTTCCTGCCACAGCCAATGAACCTGCACACGTGGTCCTTCCCTGAAGGGCACAAAAAACGGGGGCCTCCCAAGTCCCATTCCTTCCTCCTCACCAGCCCAAGACAGGCTCTGGTGTGCCCCCCTACCCCCACCCCAGCGTACACACACACACACACACACACACACACACACACACCCCACACACTTTGTTGTGTGTGGTGTGTATGTGCGCCATGCCCACCTAGCGCTTATGTGGGTTCGGAGAATCTGAAGTGCTTTGACCCTGGAACCATTTAGCCACCCTCTGGCACCCTCTCGAATCCTGTTCCAGCCCTGGTTCCGGGAATGCCTCTGTAACAGCCCTGCAACTCCCGCCCTCGGCCCCGCCTTCCTTCTAACGCTCTGGCCACCGTTGTCTGTAAGCCACGACCCACCTCACTTGGCCATCACCAACAGTCTCCCTCATCACTCCCCGTCGCTCTCCTAGCCTCTGGTCCCATCTTCTTAGATCCTGGCTCCATCACCTTCTTCCTCAACCGTGTTACATTTCCTCACTCAAGCCTCTGATCTCATCGTTCTCCCAGCCCCTGGCTCCATCACCTCTTCCTTCCCAGCCCCAGCCCCAGCCCCAGGGTGGTACCTTGAAGCTTTTTGAGTACAGCCACCTCCATCTTGAGGACCTGCTTAGGCTGCTGGGCTGACTCCACCTTGAGGGCCACGTTCTCCCTGGTCAGCAGGTCCATGGCCTCGTAGATCTCACCAAAGCCCCCGCCCCCGATCTTTTTCAGCTGTGGATGAGGGGAAGAATTGTGCTCAGGGATCCAGCTGGACAGCTCCTCAGCCCACCTCTGCTGACTCTATTCTCCACTGATGGGCAGGTGATACTCTTGAAGGAGAGGACACACACACACACACACACACACACACACACACACACACACGGCACCGGACAGGTATCTGAATGGGAGCGGAATGTAAGAGACACATGGCTCCAGGCAGACATGGAGACTGCCCTGATGACACAGGGTTCTAGAGATTGTGGGTCATCTGGAGGGCAGGGCCAGGGGTGTAGCTTGGTCAGTAGAGTGCTTGCTTAGCACACAAGGAGCCCCAGGTTCGATCCCAGTACCACATCCACCAGGCCTGGTGGTGCACACTGGGGGAAGGAGTAAAGGTTCAATACCAGCCTGTGCTACATAGCAGGGCTAGCCTGGGATATCTGAGTCCCTGTCTCCAAAGAAGGGGAGAGAGGGAAGGAAAGAGGGGGAACACATGGGTAGGGGCTTAGCAAGTAAAGGCGCTTGCTGCCAAGCCTGACATCTGGGGTTTGATCCCCAGGACCCACGTGGAAGGAGAGCCAACTGCCTCATGTTACCCTCTGACGTCCACACACATCATGACACACAAAGCCACAGCACACTTCAATACATGTAAAAATAGTCACAACAATAAAGGACAGAAGAGAAGCCAGCACTGTGAGGAAAAGTGAAGGTTCTTGAGGCAGGGGAGGAATGACGGAAAGAAAAAGGGCAGAGGGCGGAAGGAGCAGGCAGCACCTTACTCTGATGGAAGCTAGTGACAACAGAAACCTAACAACCAGGTGGGAAGGACCCAGCCTCTAGAGACAGCGGCCTGTCTCCGGGGAGCTCTAGCCTCGAGAGACAATGACCTAGTCCGCATCCCTCTACAGCTTGCTGCGTGTGAGCACAGAGGACAGACAGGGTAGGCATGTGAGGGGCTCACAGACCTCACCACAGTCGGTCCCAGGCTCTGCAGCACAAGGGAGGAGGATCACCTGACTCCCCATGGTGCACACAGGGACAGTCACAAGGCCCAGGGCCTGCGATGCTTTGGCTAGGCCACACGGCTAGTAGATAACTGGGCTGCATTTTCTCCAAACTGCATCAGCTGGAGACAGAACCTACCGGTGTAGGAGCCAAGGTTACGGGATGTGGACCACTGAGCACTGTAAGTGTGGATGCTGACACTCAAGCCTTCAGACCCCCTGCTGGTGGGAACACGCCTAACGCCTGCTCCCGGGCTCCCCGCTTCCCGGGGCCCCAGCTTCTCTATTGGCCTCCTTTACTTCTCTCCCCACCCCTAGGGAGGGGTCTGGGTGCTGGCATTCACTCAGCCAGCATCCTTTCCTTCTGCTCTGCCATGAGAGCATTCTCATCCACTGGCCACAGTGACTAGGCCCCTCACTTTTTTTTTTCTTTTTTTTTTTTTTTTTGTTTTTTGGTTTTTCGAGACAGGGTTTCTCTGTAGTTTTGCGCCTTTCCTGCAACTCACTTGGTAGACCAGGCTGGCCTCGAACTCACAGAGATCCGCCTGCCTCTGCCTCCCGAGTGCTGGGATTAAAGGCGTGCGCCACCACCGCCCGGCGGCCCCTCACATTTTTGAGGATCCATGAAAAGTGGGGCTGGAGAGATGGCTCAGCTGTTGAAGGCAAGGCTCACAACCAAAAGATAAAGATGAACTTTTAGACCAAAAAGAAAAACTCGGTCTAGAATATGAATGTGTTACTCTCTGTAACAATGCATCATAAAAATGCAATTTTTAGTACCCTGTTATAGAAGGAGGTGGCATGAGACAAAAGTGCCCAGAGCCTGTGAACGTCACAAGGCACCCCTGCTCAAAGCCCCTTAAGAGAACACCTTTCGGACCCTTAGCAGGCCCCATTTCCCTGCTTCTGTGTGTTTTAACGATCCCAACCCCCGCTAAAGGACCTCCCTAAACCAGAGAAGAAACCCAACACAAGAGAGCCTCGGTTTATTTGGCACAGACACCCTTCTCTTGGTCCCACTCTGGACAACCTAAAGTTATCTAGGTTTTGTAAACTTTTTGAGTCTCTGCTTTTTCTCCTCAATAAGAGAGTCGGATTGAGCTGGTAGTGATGGTGCATGCCTTTAATCCCAGCACTTGGGAGGCAGAGCCAGGCGGATCTCTGTGAAATTGAAGCTAGCCTGATCTACAGAACGAGATCCAGGACAGTTACCAAAAACTACACAAAGAAATTCTGTCTCAGAGAGAAAGAGAGAGAGAGAGAGAGAGAGAGAGAGAGAGAGAGAGAGAGAGAGAATTGGATTGAAGCAAGTCACAAAGATCTTTCACCCCTAAGGCCCCAAGTCTCACATGGGCTGATATTTATACTGATTGTGTTCATGTGGCAGACAGACCTCAGCCTGTCTTCTGATCATGAAACTGGCAAGTTAGCTGACCACACCTATGAAACAGGTGTGCTGGTGACTGCCGTATCTAACATCAGTTCCTGAGATAACCCCCGGAGGACACCTTCACAGCCTCTGAGAACAAGAAAGGCACAGAGGGGCTGGAGAGACGGCTCAGCGGTTAAGAGCACCGGTGTTCTTCCAGAGGACCCGGGTTCAATTCCCAGCACCCACATGACAGCTCACAACCATCTGTAACTCCAAGATCTGACATCTCACACAGATACACATGCAGGCAAAATACCAATGCACATAAAACAAATAAGTTATCTTTAAAGAGGTACAGCACAAACACTAGGATTTTTATTGCTGTTGTTGCTATGCTGCTTGCAAGGATCACCCCTCAAGAACGACTTACTGTTTTTATTTTATTTTGTAGCACAAAGACATTTATTTACAACTTCCTGTTTTTAAATATTCCTCCTAGATCGCTGACCCGGGTTCTCCTGGCTGCAGCCCCTCTCTGGTCCATGATTCCCGGTTCCCACACTCCTACATCAGTCCCATCCCTGCCCGAAAATGGCTGCATCTGGCACCTGGTCTCTGGCTCTCCAGGGGAAGGAACAGGAGACAGCCTTAAGGACAGTCCAGGTCTGGCAGACTCGCCCTCCCCCACAGCCGCCCCACTCCCTCTGCCATCTCTCTCCCTGCACACTCCCATCGCTCTTCCACAGAGCACAACAAGGTCTTTAGTCTAAACTCAGTGTGTGTGAACAGTCTTTTTCTTGCCTTTTCAGTACAAACGTTATTCAGCCTCCCATCTGCCAGACACCAAGCCCGTGTGCCAGGGACCCGGGGGTCTTGAAGGAGCGCTTCTCACTTTGCCAAACACCCCTTCCTGTTATGGCTGCCCCGGCTCCTCCTGCATTTCTGTCCAGTTACTCTTTCTCAGGAATCCCGCTTCAGGGGCCCTAAGAATCTCCTAACACCCCACTCCCAGTTCCTGAAAATGCTACTCTGCCTCTCTCCTTGGACCTCTAGGGGACCTGCGCGGCCGGGGGACTGTTGCCATGGAGATCCGCCGGCACCCAGGCCCCACCCTCCTCTCCAACCCAGCACCCCTAGTAAGCTGAGCTTCACCACACCAAAGCCCAGGGACGCGCACACGCGAACACCACAACTGAACACAGTGAAAACATCTGACCTCTATGGTTCTTTCTTCCCCTCTGGATCCCCATTTCTGTGCATACCCCACAGCCGCACGCACTTTTCCCACGCTATACCATCCTACATCATCATCCCACCCTACAATAAAGGGGACACCAGGATGCTTTAAAACCATGGAGAAAAAAGGGTTTGGACGAGGCTGACTGACAGTAGGTCTGGTTCCCCAGACACAACCACTGTCCGGACCCTTACGTGGCCCCCCTCCCACCCAGGATATCATCTCCCCCTGCCCCCCCAGCCCCCGCCACGAATAAACTCGGACTACAACTCCCAGCAGGCCAAGGAGCCCGAAGTCCTGGGTTAGCGGAACAGGGCACGCTGGGAGATGGAGTCTCGGCGTGTTGCACCTGCCGCAGCAACCCGGGAAGGGAGGAGGGTGGATGGAGAAGATGGAGTGCGGATGCGGTGGGAGCAGCCCGCAGGGCCTCTTTCCCCAGACCCAAGCCTTTCCGTCCTCTGCGGAAGCGGAGGAACACATGCTCACTCAATGTCCTTCCCCAAGGTGCGGCAGAGAAGGAGCCCCCTCCCCCACCACCCTCCTCCGCACCCGGCTCTGCAGCTCACACCTAGACATCCAACTCGGAGTTGTTCGGGCTGAGCTGGACCAGCACGACCTAGCCCGGGAAGGGGTGAGAGGGAGCCGGGCTGGAGAGAGGGCACTGGGAGAATGTGTGGGCAAAAATAACATTTGAGCGGTATGCAAACGAGCTCGAGGACACCTCCCACTTAGGGTAAGGGCTCCAAGGGCACCAGTCTTAGGGAGTCTCCAGATCTCTTCTTCTCCTTTCCCAAACCCCTCCCGCTGCCCAGCTAGGTCACTCACTCACCACCTTCCAGCGATCTTTGACCACGTAGTTGGCCGGCAGGATGTCGGCCTGCTCCCCTCCCCCACTCATGTTGGTTTCGTCCTTAAGAGCAGCCGCTAGGCACTGCATCCGCCAGCCGGACGGAGAGGTGTCCGCAGGGCCTGCCCTTGGTGGGCCATCTACCTGGGGGAGTGAGGAAGGGCAGTGAACAGCCTGGCTGCCACCCTAGACCACCTGACAGCTGGGGAAAGGAGCCCCATCCTGCTGGCAGGCATCCTTCCCAAGGCGGGGTGGGGTGGAGTGGGGTTTGGGGGGGGGCCTCTGATGCTCAAGGAGTTACTGGGAGAAATACTTCTGGTGATGGAGGTCAGTGGAAGGGAGGTAATACAAACCACAAATGGGAGGTGTGAAAAATCAGCAACAGGACACGCACAGGATGAAAACAGGAGAGGGCAGTGAAGTGTGAATAAGCCAGAGGGGAAACGTTTACCATAGAGACATTCCAAACGAAGGAGGAGAAGATGAGCTAGCCAGGGGGCAATCCTAGGCGGAGACCCAAGAATGACAAGCCTGAGTCACTCACTACCTGCGGTCCCAGTCTTCCACACCTAGCCTGGGCCACACAACTCCTGTGGAGCTGTCCTTTGCTGGCTGGCTGAGAGGGAAGACTTGCTGAGCATGGGTAAGCCATGGGATACCCTCATCAGACTGGCCACCCAGCCAACCAGAGAGATGTGACCATCAAGAAAAACAAGGTCATGCACAACAGCCCCTTGAGGGTGGCATGGAGGCAGCTGGATTGTTGAGAGGTGACCACCACCCTCAGTGGACGCTGGCCCCGCTGGCAGCCACAAGACTGGGGAGCCAGGATGTGTGCCAACAGTGAACACAAGACCATGGACTCAAGCCATGGATTTCAGAGGGATGGTACTCCAGTGTCTACTCCACGAGGGCCAAACTCAACTGGGAGAGAGCAGAGCAGTGGGTGCTGCCTGAGGGAAGGCAGAGAGCGAGAGAGAACCACAGTCTGGGTAGGTGGGGGTGAGCAAGCCCCTTTCTCCCTCTTTGTGGAGCCAGCCTGGAGGAGCACAGCTTCTACTGTGCTTAGGTGGATAGAAGTTGAGCACTGGAACTAGTATCCCAACCTTCAGAGGCACTAAGATGCATGTTATCCAAAGAAACGTGTGTGTGCATCTGTGTGTGCCTGTGTTCATGTACCCCTCTGTGTGAGTGTACATGTCTTGCTTTGTGTGCAAATGTGTAGAGAAGGGGCCAATAAAGGTGACTTTCTGGTATTTCTGCCACGCCAGCACAGGATTTGGAAACAGCATCTTTTCTTCTCATCTTTCATCTGTAGATACTTTATGTGCTCTCTGCCACACTAACCATGACCCTGGAGAGCCAACACAGGAGTGAAGGGAGTCATTCAGCCCGGGGACTGAGCATAGGAGAGGTGGAAAGTTCTTTGTAAATGGGGTGGGACACTACAATTACTAATTGTAGCTAAGCTCTTTGTAAATGGGGGAAAGGACATTACAGTTACTCCATGAGCCTGACACTGGGCTAACTTCTCAGGTCCTGTGTCTAGACATCCTGATAAGGGCAGGATGGGTTGTGAAGGACCTGAGACATCTTCTCCAGGTCACAGTGTTCCCGTGGGACATGAAGAGAAAGCATTTCCATTGTCACTCTTTTTTAGCTTTTTTTGAAATGACTGAGCTGAAATGTCTCCTCCAATCCGTACAACACCAGGGCTATGGGCCGTCAGGAGTTTGGAAGACAGGGACGACAAAGGAAAGATGGAAGGAAATGGGGTGGGGTTCCGGAATATAGGTCGAGGACAAGACCGAGGCAGCTGGGCATGGTACCACACACCTGTGATCCCAGCACTCTGGAGGTGGAGGCAGGAGGATGAGGGATTTGAGACTAGTCTTGGCTATACAGCAAGTTCAAGGCCAGCCTGGGCTACAAGATACGCTGGCTGAGAACAACAAAACAAAACTAAAGTAAACAAAATAAACTGGAGAAGTAATCAAACTTGTGTGGAGGAGGCCGCAGCTGGAACCCGGCTGGAGCTTAATCCTAATGTGCAGGAGGCCACGGCCCCAGCCCCAGGCCCAGCACAGGGGGAAAGAAAAGAGTTAAATGCAGGCTGGGGAGGAAGCTCAGTGATGGAGTACATGTCCAGCATGGTCAAGGCTCCAGCTTCAACTCCCAACACCACCAAAAATGAGCTTTTTAATAAAAAGGGGGCTGGGGGCCTGCCAGGACAGTTCTGTGAGAAAAGGCCCTCACCATCAAGTCTGATTCCCGAGACCCATGTGAAGAATAGAGGGAACCAGACCCTCCCTGCATCTTGTCCTCTGACCTCCACATGTGTGCCGTGGCACACACAAGATAAATAAAATGTAATCCAAAGGGAGGATTGAGATACGGCAAGATATTGGCCTAACAAGTCAGTACAGGGCCCTACATTCAGTTCCCAGTACTGAAAAAATGATAATAATTTAAAAAGTTGAACAATTGGAGGGGCCTTAGTCCTGTATGGTGGGCTCTGTAGGCGGATGAGGAATCTGTGTGCTGCTCACACATGATACTTGGGAAAGTCTAAAAGGAATGGGTGTGGGGTGGGGGGAGAACTGGCCATCCTATCCACCACCCTTCCCAGAGGATGCCTCCGTGGACCCCAGCTATCCCAGACTGGGTTGACAAGCTTGGGTGCTTGATTACTGCCCTCTGAGGTCCGTGTGTGTGTGTGTGTGTGTGTGTGTGTGTGTGTGTGTGTGTGTGTGTGTGTGTGTGTGTGTGTAGGCATGGCTGTGTGCATGCACGAGAATGTGGGGTAAGTGGAGAGAGAGCGCTAAGTGCTTAGGAGCATATTGTGGTTTGGGAGCAGAAGTGTTGATGTGTGGCTGTGCAAGGTGTGAGGCAGGTGTGTGTGGGAATCTCAGAGGCCAGGTAAGGGGAGAGGAGGCCGTGAGGAGGATGAGAACAGGAGAGAAGAGGTGAGGAGAGTGCAGAGAACAGGGCCTGTCAGAGAGACAGGATGAGGGGAGGGGGTGAGACAAGAGACGGGAGGAGATTGTGGTGGCAGGAACGGAGTGACCCCAAGAGACCACGGGAGGGGCTTCTGGACACAGCTGGGAAGTCAAAAGGAGGCTGGTGGGAGGAAGGGAGGGACTGAGGATGAGAGAGGGGGTCTGGAGACCGCTGAATGACCTGTCAGAGGTGACAGGAGAGTGAGGAGGGAAATCACAGGGAGAGAGCTGGGGAGGGGGCCGCTGCGGGGGATGGGCTGGGAAGGGTGGGTCTGTGCGGGGGCAGGGAGCGGCTCCAGGCCTCAGGCTGCGGCCCAGGCAGTGTAGGCCAGCGTCCCAGCTCCCGATGGCAGCCTCGGAGACCGAAGACCGCTGCGGGATGCGAGCCGAGCCGTGGAGGTGGGCCCGGCGGGAGGCCCGATGCACCCCAGAAGAGACCCCCGGCCCGCCCGCCTGGCCCCGCCCCGCCTCACCTGCTCGGTGTCCGCTGCGGCTGCGGCTGCGGCTGCGGCGGTGAAGGCAGCGGCACGGGGCGGCGCATCCCCCGGGGCCGGGGCGGGGCGGGGGCGGCTCAGTGCGGCGCTGGGCGGCCCGCTCTCTCCCGCGGCGGCGGCGGCCTCCCGACCCCGACCATCCCGGCCCGGCCCGGCCCGACCCGGATCCTCCTCGGGCGACGGCGGCGGCGGCGGCGGCGGCGGCAGCAGCAGCAGCGGAGTGGGGAGCTGCCCACAATGCACTGCGCCGCCAGCATCAGCACCAGCCCTGACATCACCGCCCCACCGCCCCAGCCTTTACATCACTGCCGTTTTTTCTGACATCACGTTCCACTCTGCCCCCCCAGACCCTGCCTGAGCACTCTCAGATGGTCCCGTAAGAGCTGCCTGGTCTTCTTAACTGACCTGTGCCATTCACTTGACCACAGGCTCCTTACCTGTCTCCATCACCGTTTATCTCCCCCACTTCCCAGAATATCCCCATTACTCATTTAGCCTCACCTGACCCCCCATTCCATCCTCCACATAGCCGTCGTACTTCCCTCTTAAGCCCGTTCCTCCACCTGAACCCATCCTCCCCTTACGTCTCTATCATGGTCTCTTCTAACACCGTCCCACATTCGGACACACCACCCCTCACCTGGAACCCTCTCCTCATCATGTACTTCTCTCCTGGTTTACCTTCTCTTTCTTTGGCCCTTTCTTCCAACTGCTGACACACTCTGTCATTGTTTCTTACTGCTTACCAAATAAGATACACACTCTTTATTGTGACATTAGAAACTCTTTCCAACGTGAGCCCATAAGGCTATTACTCTTCTGACAGATGGGATTACTCAATATTCTCTGAGTATACTCTGCGCCCTGCCTCTCTCGGCTCCTTCTCCCATTGCTTATATCCTCAACAAACGCAGAGGGAGCATCCTCAACAATAACAACAGTAGCCACACCTGCCAGACACATTAACTCATCTGCTCTCTCTAAGCGCCCTGTGGAGCAAGAGCACTCACTGCGCGGGCATAGTGACCTGAGTTTGGATCCCAGAACCCGGGTGAAAAGTCAGGAGCTGTGATGCACGGCTCCAGACCCAGCACCAGGGAAGCAGACGGGTGAATCCTCAAAGCTTGCTGGCCAATTTCGCTCCAGATTCAGTGAAAGAAGACACCCTATCACAAAGCAATCAAAGGGGAGAATCCTCTGGCCTCCACATATGTGAGTGCACCTGTGCACGGGCACATGCGTGTGCACACACAGCTGGAAAGATGGCTCAGTGGACAGTGTTTGCCTCAGAGGCCCGACAACCTAAGTTCTAACCCTAGACTTCTGACCACCACATATGCACTAAAGCATGCATGCAACCTAGCACACACACTCCCACACTCATCATGCACAGGCACAATACTAATAACAACAATAATACACTTTATAAATTAAATCATGGCATTTTCAGGAATGTAGATGCCACTGGAAATCATTGTTAAGTGAAGAAGCAGACTGAGAAAGACAACTGCTTCATGTTTTCTATCAAATGCAGGACTTCGGCTGGCAGTGTGTAAAGGAGCCTGTGGCCAAGCCACAGATACACACACAGACACAGGTACACACACAGACACAGGTACACACACACAAAGGTCACACACAGAGACACATATACACACACAGACACAGATACACACACAGACACAGGTACACACACATACACAGGTCACACACACAGACACAGATACACACACAGACACAGATATACACACAGAGATACACCCACAGACACAGATACACACCCACAGATCACACACAGAGATACACACACAGACACAGATATACACACACACACAGGTCACACACACACACAGATACACACAGAGACACAGACACACACAGAGAGATACACCCACAGACACAGATACACACACACAGATCACACACAGAGATACACACACAGACACAGATATACACACAGACACAGGTACATGCACACACAGGTCACACACAGAGACACAGATACACACACAACACAGATACACACACAGAGATACACACACACAGATCACACGCAGAGATACACCCAGACACAGATACACACACAGACACAAATATACACACAGCCACAGATACACACACAGATCACACACAGAGATACACACACAGACACAGATATACACACAGCCACAGATACACACACAGAGATACACACACAGACACAGATACACACACAGATCACACACAGAGATACACACACAGACACAGATAACCCATGCAGATACAGATACACACACAAACACAGATACACACAGATACACACAGACCCACACTTAACAGAGATACACACACACAGAGATACACACATACTCACACTACACACACAGGAGAGACAGAGAGAAACAGAGATACAGGAAGAGAATGGAGAGTGAAAGAGAGAAGGAGAACGAGCAAAAGAACTCTAGGCCAGTGAGCTGGTCACACTTTTAATCCCAGCACTAGGGAGGCAGATGCGGACAGATGTCTGTGTGTTCAAGACCAGCTTGATCTGCATGTGAGTTCCAGACCAGCCAGCGCTGCAGAGTGAGACACTGTCTTTAAAAAAAAAAAAAAAAAAAAAGTCTTCTACGGCTCATAGCTCAGGTGGTAGGATGCCTGCTTTGCATGCTCAAGGCCCAGGGGAACATCCCTGATCCTCTGCTTCCCAGATCATCTACATTTCGTAACATGTTCAATTTTTCTTGTAACTTTCAAAGTATGAAATAATTACAACTGTTTTAATGCCCTTATCTATTAACCTCTTTTTCTGAGTAATTTCTGGGTAATTTAATTTTAATTTATCTTCTGACTATTGGTCATATATTTTTCTGTTTATTTCCATACTTAGCATTTTTCCAACCTTTAAAATTAAAAAAAAAAAAACAACAAAAGTCCAGGGTCTTGGGGCTGGAGGGTGGGCTCAGTGGTTAGGTTGGGCTGGAGGGTGAGCTCAGTGGTTAGGTTGGGCTGGAGGGTGGCCTCAGTGGTTAGGTTGGGGCTGGAGGGTGGGCTCAGTGGTTAGGAGCTGCTGCCCAGGGTTTTGTTGCTGCTGTTTGGGGTTTGGTTTTCTTGTTTGTTCTTCTGTCATTGTTACCAGCTGTTTTTATTTGAGATGTTTTTTCATCCACGCATCTCTTACGGGGCGCTTGGGTTGCTTCCTGCTTGTCCACTGGGCATAGCACTGAAAAGTATATGAAGTGTATGTGTTGCTTAGAAATTCTGATTTAAATGTCTTTTTAAAAGATTTTATTTATTTTAAGTGTACGGCTATTTTGTCTGCATGTAAGTCTGTGCAGACTCATGATGCCCGAGGGAAACCGGGTCCAAATCCCTGGAATTGGAGTCACAGGCAGTTGTGAGCCACCATGAGGGTTCTGGGAATCGATTCCTGGTCCTCTGGAAGAGCAGCCGGTGTGTGTAACTGCTGAGCCATCTCTCCAGCCTATTGATTTAAATTCTTTAGTACACACACCCATAGCTTTGATCCCCGGACCATATGGAATTCCTTTTGAATCCTCTGAGAAGTCTCATGCTTTCTTCATAGCTTCTAAGTCATACCTTCCGGCCCCTCACGACCCAGCTGACACTTCTCTGTGGTTTTGGTGTAGATTTTTTTAGTTGTTGCTTTGTTACTGTTATTGTTTAAAACAAGGCCTCAAGGCCTCAGATACTCTATGTGGCTGAGGCTGGCCTTAAACTCCTGATCCTTCTGCCTCTATCTCTCAAGGCAGAGATTATAGGCATATGCCACCACACCTGGCTCACAATTTTCTTTTAACAAAGTTCATTCTAACAGATGAGCTGATGTTTTGTTTTTAACTTATTTTAAATTTTTATTTATTTATTCATTACGTGTATGGATATTTCATCTGTATATATGACTGAGTACCATATGCATGCCTGGTGCTGGCCGAGGTCAAAAGCAGGTGTTGGATTCCCTGGAACTGGAGCTGCCCTGTGGCTGCTGGGAACTAACTCATGTCCTGTGCAGGGGCAGCCAGTGCTCTAAACTGCTGAGCCGTCTCTCCAGCCCCAGACCTTTTTTATTGGATGTCAAACACTGTGAACCAGCCTCATGGATTTCTCACTCTGTCCTCTGTGTGTGTGTGTATGTGTGTATGTGTGTGTGTGTGTGGTGTGTGTGTGTGGTGTGGTGTGAGTGTGGTGTGTGTATGGTTTGTGTGTGGTTTGTGGTGTGTATGTGTGTGGTATGTGTGTATGTGTTGAGTGTGTATGTTGTGTGGTGTGTGTGTGTATGTGTGGTGTGTGTGTGTGTGTGTGTGGTATGTGTGTATATGTGATGTGTGTGGTGTGTGTGGTGTGTATGTGTGTGTGGTGTGTGTGTGGTATATGTGTGTATGGTGTGTGGTATGTGTGTGTGTATGTGTGTGTGTGTGGTGTGTGGTGTGTATGTGTGTGGTATGTGTGTATGTGTGGTGTGTGTGTATGGTGTGTGTGTGTGGTATGTGTGTGTATGTGTGTGTATGGTGTGTGTGTGGTATGTGTGTGTATGTGTGTGTGTTGTGTGTGTGTGTGTGTGTGGTGCGTGTGTGCATGTGGTGTGTGTGTGTGTGTGTGTGTGTGTGTGTGTGTGTGTGTGTGGACATAGCCAGCTCAGCCTGAGCTGGTTCGCTGTGGCCTGGAACCCGACAAGGGGGGAGCTGGGGCCAATGTCACGGCCACTGTGCCTGCTTCATCTTTCATGCACACCTGGCCCTCCCTGCACTGCCTGACCCCTTTGTTTGAACATATCCAATCCAGCTTTCTAGGTTTATACCTGGCTACCTCTTCCCGTCAGGGAATACATCCAGTCTGGCTGTCAATGACAAAAATGTGGAGATGAACTGGAAGGAACCCTCCACGGGCTTTGTCTCTGCTTCTCGGCAGTGTGAGAGCGCCAACACTCAAAGCACAGCCATATCGCGGCACTGGCTACCGCCCTCCTTCCCATTCTGGAGCTAGGACTCGGTCTTTCCAAAGCCAAATGGACCCCAAAGGCTCACGTTCCTTTTTATAGTTCCTCCAGTGCCACTGAGTGTCTTACACAAAACAGACACATTAAAAATGTGTCCCAATTTGTCTATTAAAGGAGAACTACAAGACATAATATGGGCCCCTGGTGAGATGGCCCAGCAGGTACAGATATCTGCTATGAAACTAGCAACCTGAGTTGGAACCTGGAACTCACATAGTAGAAGGAGAAAGCATCCCCTACAAGTCGTCCTCTAACCTACACACACACACACACACACACACACACACACACCACATACACCACACACATACACATCAGACACATACCACACACACACACCACATACACCACACACATACACACCACACACATACCACACACACACACCACATGCACACACACACACTGCACACACATGTACATCACACATATACACCACATTCACACATACACACACCAGACATATACAACACACACACATTCACACACACACACACCATATACACATACCACACAAAGATCACCAGGTATATGCACCACATTCACACACATCACACACACACACACACACACACACATTCCACACATCCCACACATACACACACACACACACACACACACACACACACACACACACACACGGAGGGATTGGAGGGATGTCTCAGCGGTAAAGAGCGTTCATTGCTGTTCTTCAGAGGACTCAGGTTTGGTTCCCAGCACTGTTTACAGCTGCCTGTAATTCCAGTGCCAGGGGACCCACTGCCCATTCCTGATCTGTTCAGGGACTGTATATGTGTGGTACACACGCATACACGCAGGCACAATGCTCACAAACATAAAGGAAAAGGAATCTTAAAACAAAAACAGGGGCTGGAGGGATGGCTCAGAGGTTAAGAGCTCTGGCTGTTCTTCCAGAGGTTCTGAGTTCAATTTCCAGCAACCACATGGTGGTTCACAACCATCTGTAATGAGATCTGGTGCCCTCTTCTGGCCTGCAAGGACACATGCAGACAGAGCACTGTATGCATAATAAATAAATAAATCTAAAAAAACAAAAAACAAAAAACAAAAAACAACCTAAGACAGGTCTCACTCTATAGCAATGACTGCTCTGAAACTCAGAGATTGGTCTGCCTGTGTCTCCTGAATGCTGGGATTAAAAGTGTGCGATCATGTCTGCTGGCAAGAAAATAAATCTTTAAAAAAAGAAAGGAAGGAAGGAAGGAGAGGAGGGGAGAAGGGAGGGAAGAGAGAGGGAGAGAGGGAGAGAGAGAGAGAGAGAGAGAGAGAGAGAGAGAGAGAGAGAGAGAGAAGAAAGAAAAAAATTATGGGGCTAGAGATGGCTCAGTGGTTAAGAGCACTGATTGCTCTTGCAGAGGTCTGGAGTTCAATTCCCAGCACCCACATGGTAGCTCACAGCTGCCTTTAACTCCAGCTCCAGAGGACCCAGCATCCTCTTCTGTTCTTCTTGGGTACCAGGTACCCACATGTTGCACAGACCTACATCCAGGCCTAACACCCATACAAATAAAATTTTGAAAAATATTTTTTAAGCTGGGCGGTGGCACTCAGGAGGCAGAAGCAGTCTGATCTCTGTGAGTTCGAGGCCAGCATGGTCTACAGAGTGAGATCCAGGACAGCCAGGGCTACACAGAGAAACCCTGTCTGGAAAAACCAAAAAACCAAAACCAAACCCCAAAAAACAAAAACACAAACAAACAAACAAAAAAACCCAAACCAAAAACAAAACATATATTTTTTTCAAAGATAGCCTTTAAAAAAAAAAGACATAATATGAGTAAAAATTAAACCACAGTATGGAAGGTGCAAATTTGTGATGAAACCTTTAAAATGTGATAAATCTTAGCTATGGAGTTTTGTATTTACTATGAAAATAAGGGCAGTACTTATTTTTGGAGGGATTAAAGGGTGTGAGGGGTTGTGAGTTGAATGAGGCATATAGAAACTTCTGGAGAACTGAAACTACATCCCTTCCCTTCTTCCCTGTCTGTGAGCCTCCTGCAGGACACACAAGTGCTCTACCCCACCCCAAACCTGAACATCTCTTTTATTTATTTATTTGTTTATTTATTATGTATACAGTGTTCTGTCTGCATGTGTCCCTGAGGCCAGAAGAGGGCGCCAAATCTCATTATGGATGGTTGTGAGCCACCATGTGGGTGCTGGGAATTGAACTCCGGACCTCTGGAAGAGCAGCCAGTGCTTTTAATCTCTGAGCCACCTCTCCTGCCCGAACATCTCTTTCTCGACACAAGCAGTGGCGGCAATGAGCTCGTTTGTCCTATAATTATTAATTGCTTGCTGTAATTGAGACAGGGTCTGGGACTCGGGTTAGGTTCAGTTGGTTGAGTGCTTGCCTAGGATGCACGAAGCCTTGGTGCTTCTCTAAGCCTTGGTCAACACACTCCAAAAGATTTACTAGCAGTCACAGGACGTTAGCCCAGACACAGAAGGGGACCGTACAGGGCTGTTAAGGGAACTAGAGACAGCCCAAGGTGGTTTGGCTGCCAGTCTACAACATTCCAACACTGTGAAGTCAGTCACCTCTGGAGGACCTTTAACATAATTACGGCTTTCTCTTCGGAATGTCATTAATAAAGTTTCCCTTTTAAATTGTTCTTTGACAATTTCATACCTGTATATATGCCCCCCCCCGCGCCCCCCCTCCCCACCTTGTGTTTCCAGACAGAGTTTCTCTGTGTAGTTCTGGCTGTCCTGGAACTCACAGATATCCACCTGCCTCTGCCTCCCAAGTGCTGGGATTACAATTGTGCACCAGCACTGCCTGGCCCTTTACTCTCTCTTATCTCCCCCCCCCCCCATCCCGTCTTCCTCTTCCCTACCAATGGCTTTCGAATTTCATGGCTTTTGTTTTGATTTTGTGACCACTTAGTTTAACCAGGGCCATCTGTGTGACCATTGGATTAGGACTAATGAGGGGAGCCTGGTGGGTCTGGGTCACCAGTGGGTACACAGCTCAGAGCAGTGACTCCTCTTTCCTTAACCTATTAGTTCAGCAGTGAAGGTGGGCCTCCATCCGTCCAGGCTTGGCTGTTGATAGCCTTGTTCTTCAGCAGGCACAGGGCGGTGACTGCAATGGCTGTGTTCTCCCCAGAAGCTGCATCCACAGCTCTTCTCTAACTTGTGGGCCACTGGATTGTTTTCGTTTTCCCTTTTAGTTTTATCCCAAGTAAGATGGGGGCCTGAGAGTTTCCCATCTCTTCTGTGTGCTCTGCACAGCTACAGAGTGCTCTGCAGACCGTGACAGGAAGAGGTGGGGCCAGGAGGTCTGGAGAGGGGCAGGGCCAGCGTGGTGGCCATGGGGTGGTGGGGAGTCAAATCCTAGAAAGTGTAATAGTCTTGCCCAATTTCTTATCTCTGTACTCACAGATTAGAGCATATCTTGGCCCTCATCAGACATGCTTCTTTTTGTAGTAGACCCAGATTTAATGCAGAGTCCCACAACTGTAGTGTATGAATGCAAATGTACCATCTCCATGTGCCATACCCCCTCCCTCTGAGGTTCAGGGATCATTCTAGAAGAGTGGGTGAAAGAATGTAAGGGAGGGAGGGAGTACTGTCATGACATGGGGCGCCACACAGGAACTTATAGCAGCCTGCACAAGGTCAAGCTGGCCCAAATCCCAGTTTGTGTGAAGGGGAACCATGACGAGTAGCTGAGGACTGCTGGGGCAGATGGAGTCATTTTTCTTTCAGGGCTGCAGGCCCTGAGAGGCTGCCTGTACCTCCTCCTGTAGACGGTTCCATACCATGCACACATGGGTAATACCTAATGGATTCAGTTAATATTACATTAAAGTGGGGAGGGGAGGCTGGAGAGATGGCTCAGTGGTTAAGAGCACTCACTGTCTGCTTTCCCAGAGAAGCTGGGTTTGATTTCTCAGCACCCACTTGGTGGCTCACAACATCCATAACTCCCGTTCCAGGATATCCCATTGTGCTCTTTTGGCCTCTTGGGGCACCAGGCTTGCACCACGGTATACAGAGGTACACGCAGACAAAACACGTATACACATAAAATTATTATTATTAGTAGTAGTAGTAGTAATAGTAGTAAAAGAGCACGTGAAGCTGGTGTAGCTGGTAGAGAAGGGATTGGAGGGGAGAGATTGGGGGTGGATTAGATTAAATCACACTACATATTCTCTGTGTAGCCATGGCTGTGCTGGAACTCACTCTGTAGACCAAGCTGGTCTAGAACTAACAGAGATCCACCTGCCTCTGCCTCCGGATTGCTTGGACTAAAGGCAGGCACCACCACCACCAGGAGAATGATGAAATGCTTTTAAATACAAATTAACGGGCTGGAGAGATGGCTCAGAGGTGAAGAACACTGGCTGCTCTTCCAGAGGTCCTGAGTTCAATTCCCAGCACCCACATGGTGGCTCACAATCATCTGTAATGAGATCTGGCTCCCTCTTCTGGCCTGCAGGGATACATACAAACAGAACACTGTACACATAATAAATAAATGTATTTAAAAAAAAAAACAACAAATTAACAATCAGGGTTTCTCTGTGTAGTTTTGGAGCCCGTCCTGGAACTAACTCTGTAGCCCAGGCTGGCCTTGAACTCACAGATCCACCTGCCTCTGTCTCCCGAGTGCTGGGATTAAAGGCGTGCTCCACCACCGCCCGGCAACAATTTTTTAAATTGTGGAAAGATTAGTGAGAACCCATCATAGTTGCCCATGCACCTATTACAGAGTTTCAGGGCGTTGGGGAGAGTCCAGAACAGCATGAGCAGCTGGGAGCTGGGGAGGGGCAGGCACCCGGGAGGAGTCGGAGCTCAGGGGCGGGTTGGCTCAGGAAGAGCCAATCTCGGAGGAGTGAGCTTGCAAAGGGCGCTCCCCTTTTCCGCCGCGAGTCGCGTTCCCGGATCACGTGGTCGCGCCTGCGCCCTCTAGCGGCGGCGCGCGCGCGCAGCGATGGCGGCGGCTGCGGAGCAGGGCCGCTGCTCCGTGTACTTCTGCGGGAGCATCCGCGGCGGGCGCGAGGACCAGGCGCTGTACGCGCGGATCGTATCGCGGCTGCGGCGCTATGGGAAGGTGCTCACTGAGCACGTGGCTGCTGCAGAGCTGGACTCGCGCGGTGAGGCGGCGCGGGCTGGAGACCCGCAGACTGGGGACCTGCAAGGTAAGGGGACTGGCTGGCTAGGGACTTGCATGCTAGGGGACCCGCAGGCTAGGGACCTGTAGGTTAGGGACTCGCAGGCTAGGATCTTTAAGTTAGGGGTCTGGCTGGCTGAGGAAGGCCCTGGCTTATGACTCTCCTGCAAGTGCACTCCCCATCCAGCACTCTGGCGGGGCCATGCGAGTCCCAGCACACTGAAAGCCAGTGAGAGCCCAGACCCAGCATATGGCCAGCAAGGCTTTGAGGGTTGATCTGGACTCATACTTTCAAAGTTGTACCTAGAACTCCTGTACTTCTGCTCAGAAAACTTTGAAGTAGTTTTCCCACGCAAGAACAGACTCATAAGCTGTGGGCGCTAATGCAATTCTGGGAAAAACTTTTACAAGACAAAGAACCACAAGGCAGAAATGCTAGCGGATTGAAAAGGAGCTGTTCGTGTTTATGGTTGGCTAGCTCATGGTGTATTTGGTTGATAGCCCTCAACTTTCAGTTCCAATCCCAGCACGCTGGAGATTGAGGCAGGAAGAGTTCCAGGCCAACCTGGGCCACATAGACAATGTCTCAAAGAAAAATGAGACCAAACAAAAAGACCACCGAGTGTGATAGCCCGGGGGAAAAGCCTTTGAATCTGTTTTTTGAAACAGGGTTTCTCATGGAAACCCATAGTGACCTCAGACTGTCTGTGTAGCAGAGAATGACCCTGAACTCCCCATCTTCCTGCCTCCACCTCCCAAGTGCCACCCACATAAAGCTTGCTTGCTTTTATTTTTTATTTATTTTTTTTTAAGACAGAGTTTCTCTGTGTAGCTCTGGCTGTCCTGGAACTCACTCTGTAGACCAACTGGCCTCGAAATCAGAGATCCACCTGACTGCCTCTGCCTCCTGAATACTGGGATTAAAGGCATATATAAGTACCACTCAGCTTGTTTTGTTTTTGAGACAAAGTCTGTCTGTATGTCCCTGGCTGCCATGGAACTCACCGAAATCCACCAGCTTCTGCCTCCTGAGGCTGGATTATGGGTGTGTGCTACTGCCCTCAGCTCACAAATGAACTTTTTGACAAGGCGTTTCTGCTCTGCCTCCAGCATAGCCTTTACCATCCTGAACAGTAGCATTTACTCAAGCTGGAAGCTGAGACCCTGACCCTCTGACCCCAGCCTTGTCTCTTGGGCCTTTCCCCAGCGGCTTGGATTCATAGTGAATCAGCTCTTCCCACACACTTGTCAAGCCCCACTAACACTTGCCAGCTTACACAGGGTTTTGGCTTTCTCTTGTGGCTGACCCAGCCCTCACCCCTTTGACAGACTCCTCTCCTGGGCTGGCCTTCGGAGGTCCTGGAGCACAGTACCTGAATTGGGGTGGGAACATCCTTGACTAGCTTCCCCTCAACCACAGGAGAAGCTGCTGGGAGCGACCGGCTCATCCATGAGCAAGACCTGGCCTGGCTGCGGCAGGCAGATGGTGAGTAGTCCCCCCTCCTCTATGCGGGCTCCTCCGGGATGGTAATTCCTGGGATATCCCTGGCCTCCACACCTAGAAGGGACTTCTTCCCCACCACATACCCTGTCATCCTGTCCTTCAGGTCCCAGCTACGAAGTCTTATTTTGCTTTCTTTCCAGTGGTCGTGGCCGAGGTGACACAGCCCTCCTTGGGTGTTGGCTATGAACTGGGCTGGGCAGTAGCTCTCGGTAAGCAAATCCTATGCCTGTTCCGACCACAGTCTGGCCGAGGTGAGTATCCTTCCTGGCTTTCTGGGAACCCGTTTCTCCCTTTCCCAGTGGGCTGACGGGGAGCCGAGTGGGGACATGGAGTCAGCTCCACCTCCCCTCCCCAGTACTTTCTGCCATGATCCGGGGAGCAGCAGATGGCTCGAGGATCCAGGTGTGGGACTACACAGAAGGAGAGGTGGACAGCATGCTGGATCGATACTTTGAGACTTACCCTCCTGAGGGCAAAGCTCCCTCCCGTAACCCAAGTACCTGACCTAACCCTACTTTATTAAAAAAACTTAAGGTTTTTAATGTGTGTTTTAACTGCATGTATGTATATAACCAAATGAATACCTGGCACTCACAGAGACCAGAAGAGGGCATCGGATTCTCTGGAGTTGGCATTAGAGATGATTATAAGCCCCCATGTGAGTACTGGGAACTGAACCCAGGACCTCCGCAAGAGCAACAAGTGCTCTTCACCGCTGACCCTTCTCTCTGGCTCTGGCTCTATTTGTTAAATCCTGACCAGACACTTCTCCAGAATCACTCCAGCCTCAGCCTCAGTAGTAAAAAAAGGTTCATTTAGCTGGATGTGGTGGCACACATCTTTAATCCAGCCCTCAGGAGGCACAGGCAGGTGGATTTCTGAATCCACACAGGTCAGTGTGGTCTATATGTGAGTTCCAGGACAGTCAGAGCTACGCAGAGAGACCTCATCTCAAAAAACAAAAACAACAACAAAAATGTATCGTGGTAGAGGCGGGACAAGTCCCCAGCAGCATCCTTTTCATCCTACTTACTTTAGGTTTAAGTGGAGGGAGCCTTGTCGTGCACTTTGGGGAACATTTCAAGTATGGAAGGAGGCCAGGTGGGCGGATCATCATGTGTCTCGTTTCTGAACTAGGCCAGGGGCACCTGTGCTTCCCTTTGTGAGTTTAGGTCAGTGAGTCTGCTTGGGGCTTTTTCTGAGGATAGAAAAGTCTGGAAGTTAAAGAGTAAAGATGAAGGGGGGCTGGCCAGGTGGCTCAGCTGGTGAAGACGTGAGTTCGATCCCAAGCACCGACATGGAGAAGAGAACTGACTCCCTAAGGTGTTCTCTGATCTCCATACACTGCCAGAGCATGCACGAGCGAGCGCACGCACGCACGCACTCACGCACGCACGCACGAGCGCGCGCGCGCGCGCACACACACACACACGCACACGCACACACGCACACACACAGAGGGAGAGGCCATCAGAGAACACTGGGGTCTGCTCAGCTGCTTCCGAGAAGTATGTGAAAAAGAGGTTTATTCAGTCACCAGACGGTGCTGCTGCAGACACTGGGAACCCCCTCCCATGACAGAGGAGGGAGAACTCCCCACCCCCGTGGCCCTGCCTGGTGGGGCAGCTCCAGGTGTTTCCTGCCCCCTCAGTCATAGGACTCATCGTCGTCATCCTCATCACCAAAGAAGAAAGTGTCTCGGTCCAGGTTCTCAGACTCTTCATCGTAGGAGAAGCTGTCGTTGTCCAGTTCCTCATCAAACTCATGCTGCCACTCGGGCACGTCCCCCTCCTCTTCCTCTTCCTCCTCCTCCTCCTCTTCCAGCCCTGCGGAGCCCTGGGGCCTAAGGAGAGCCACACTCAGCCCGGTGTGAATGTGCATCCTGCTGCCCTCTCCCAGCCCTGCGCAGCCTACTCACTGATTGCTGGGCACGTTGGATCCTTTCGCCTCCCGAGCCTCTGCCGATGGACTCTGCAGTCCAACCCGGAAGTCCTGACAGGGAGACAGGAGTGCCTGAGAAGCAGAAGGGCAGGGGGCCCCAGGCCTCTGGCCCGGCATCCCTTCCACTGATGTTTCCTGAGGCTCCAGGGGAGAGGACAGTGGCGAGCACCCAGCCTGCACCGAATAGCAAGCATCTCTGCCCATTACTAAGCAGGCAGCAAGTGACCCAAGAACAAGGGTCATAGTTGGGCTCCACACCTGTGTACCTAAGCTGGCAAGACCTTGGAGATCTCTTACTCCAGTGACTCCTCACAGCCCTGATCCCCACAGGTAGGAGTATGGTCTGAGAAACTTCTGACTCTGACAAGCACCTGGCTCAGACCCCTTTGTAAGAAACCCCAGGAGCTTAATGACACAGCGGACTGGCCCAGGCCTCCTAGCAGGCCTTCCCAAGCAGGCTGGGCAGGGCAGTACCTGGGTGGAGTGCTGCAGGATGGCCAGCATCCTCTCCTGGATCCTCCGGAGCAGCTCCGTGCCTGTGCTCAGGCAGTCGGGCCGGAGGAGGCGCAGCGAGGAAGCCAGGTCCCGGCACCGCAGCAGGGTCTCCTCTGCAAGGGGCAAGCGCAGGGCCTGCTCTCCTCCATCCACCCCTTCCTCCCACAAGGGTCTGGAGCATCTCCAGAGGGCCAGGCTTGGCTGTCAAAACTCATGGAGCTCACCTGCCAAGGGCAGGGTGACCCAGGACCCTGTGTCATGGACTTTAGACCCGGGAGGGAGGGGCCTGGATAACTGGCTGGCTGGGCGTGGGGCGCTCAGCACAGGAGAGGAGCAGTGTTGGTGCACCAGGCTCACCGAGGAGGATCTGCAGGGCGTTCGTGTGCAGCTCCAGGTTCTCGGTCTGCTGCTCCACCACATCCATGTACTCTGTGTCCTGGCTGTAGAAGCTGTAGACACAGGAGTAGGCCAGCACCTAGAGGAGACCCTGTCAGTGTAGCCAGCCTGAGTCCCGGCACCGCCACCCCCACTTCCCTCTCTTCTGGTTCCTCCAGCCAGGCCCCCTCAGCCCCCTGGCAAACCCTTCCTGCCTGTCCCCCCCCCCCCCCCACACACACACACACACTACAACCTTTCGAGCCTGCTCAAGGGCCCGGCAGGCGTCATGAAGGAAGGTGAAGGATTTGGGTGGCGGCACCTCTTGGATGGCAGAGGCCTGGTTTCGCAGGTTCACGGCAAACTCCTGTAGGAGGAAAGTGAGGTCTGCAGCCATGCAGCTCACAGCCGCCGCCCCCCCCCCCCCCCCCCCCCCCCAGTGCAGTCACAGCCCTGTGACTTCCCTGCTCACCCGGGCGCGGTGGTGGAAAGTGCACCTCTCGTTGTAGTCCTGAAACCGCTTCTCCTGGCGAGCGGCTTTGCTCACCTGGGAAGGGCACAGGGACAGCATGTGGGTGCTGTCCCCACAGCGGGGCTTCTCAGGAGGGCCCTCTACCCTTCACCCAGTTGCTTCCATGTAATCCTAGCGTTGCTTTACATGGGGATGTGGAGGGTTGTCCCGGCCACACTCCTTGTCCTACTCTTCCTGGGCTTTGTCTGGTCACCTGGATGGGGCAGTCCTCCCAGTACTGAGCTCCCAGAACCTCTCCCCACTGGGCTGGGGGCATACGGCTCTGTCCCAGGGCCAGCCGCAGCTGGTCTGGTCCTGACTGGCTGGGCTTTGACCCGACCCCCGACCCCCGGCCCTCACCATGGCGGAGCAGTTGTAGTAGTCCTTGTGGCTTGGCTTCCAGGACTTGAGGCAGCGCCAGCAGAACCCATGGTTACATCTGGCACAGGTCATGCTGTGGAGGATTCGAGCTGGTCAGAGGGGCCTGCCTCTGGATAAGGGTGTCCAGGATGCCTAGGGGCTGGACACACCACTGACAAGGTCCCACCCCAAGCTCTGCTAAGGACACCTCTCTTTGGACTTCCCAACACAGTGGACTTAGAACCTGGGTGGAGGAATCCAGGAGGTGACCCTGGGGGATGCTGGGTGAGGGCAGAGGATTTTCTGCACTTCACAGTAAGCTTGAGTTTCTTCCTTACTGCCAGGCCTCCCCCACACCATGCTCCCTCTACCCCTTCTTACTGCAGACACCCCTCATTCTTCTCGATGGGTGCCTGACAGCTGGGACAGCGTTTGGAGATGAGCTTGGCCAGGTGTTTGCTCTGCGCCTCCACACTCATGCCGTCATAGTAGCCGCCATCATCGACCCACTGGGACATGTGGCCGCAGCTGGCAGGATAGTGTGCCTAGGTGGGGGGAGCGTGAGGACACAGCCAGCTCAGCCAGCTAGCAGGGAACAAGGCAGCCCCCTCACATCTGTGTGTGCGAGAGAGGTGCTGGGCAGGGAAGGAGAGTCCTTGCAGGGGCCGGAGTGGGGCACCCACCTCGGGGAAGTTACAGCTGAAGCAAGAGGCCCAGCCACACTGAGAGCAGGTGGTCCCACTGCCCAGGCCCTGGCGGCACAGGATGCGGTCACAGCCCTGAGGGTTGGTGCACCATGTCAGGTTGGAACAGCTCTCCACATAGCATCGCAGGAGGGCCTTCTTATACTGCGGACAGAGGCACGTTGCTATGAATGATGGGAGAGCAGGACTCTCGGGAGGCTCCAGACGCTCTTAGCCCCTGGAGGCCAGCCCATCCTCTGGGGCCTCAGGCAGGAAGGGGGTACCTTGGAGATGACCTCTGGAGAGGAGACAATGTCACGGATGAAGGCTCCGGTGGGCTGAGCGGGGCAGTCGGCAATGGGACAGGTACAGTTCAGCACAAAGTTCTGCTCGATCCGAGTCGTCAGGTACTCATTCCAGCAAGACTGCCCGGACAACAGGAGGGGCTGATGAGGGACAGGTGCCCTGGCCCCTGACCCGACACCCGCTCCCACGGCTTCATGGAAGGCCAGAGATGGCAGACTCCTAGGCCTACCTCACAGCTGACCCTGCCTTCCAGATGCCATGGTGTCTTGGGATGAAATCAAATTGTAGCTGTTTTTGAGGATGTATGGGGCTCAGGCATTGGCCTACCAATAAATACTATCAGATGGACATAGAGGAAGTGCTAAGACAGGGAAAGAGCAGTGTGTGATGGCACATAAGGGATCTGATGCCTCTGCTGGCCTCCGCAGGCACCAGGCATGTATACAATGCACATATACACATGAATTAAAGACAATAATTTTTTTCTTAAAGGTCAGAGAGGAGGAGGCCTGGGGAACAGAGCCTCCCCACTGGCTCTGGGTCCCCTATGCTGGCCCTGGAGCATTCCTATGGCTAATTCCCTGGGCCCCAGCTTTCCCTGCTTGAGGCTCCACCTCCAAGGGCTCACCCTTCAAACAGACTTGCTTGTGTGTCCCTGCATTCTGATCAACAGCACAGCCATCCTCACCCCACCCAAGTTACCAGCACCAGATTTCTGTTTCCCAAACGCCTCTGTTGTTCCAGCAACCACCCTGGAGCAGGTGTCCTTAACACATTGCAGGAACCTCTTGATAAATGGTCTTACTCTCTAAACACGGTCGTAACCCTCTTAACCTGCTCCTCAGCTTGTGATCATGTGTTCCAAAATGATCAATAAAAGCACCTGGGACACAGTTGACAGGGGCCATGTGAAGAATCTGGACCATTTTTTCACCCTTTACATCTTGAAACAAACCAAAACTAAGTGGGAAGCAAACTGAAAAAGAATCTGGCATCATTTTTAGATAAAGCAAGGGGGAATTTCTCCAAGTGGACCCCACTCTTACAGGTCCACGGTGCCTCATGGTCCCTCATAGCCCTGGACAGCACCCTGGGGCAGCCCTCTACTTCTTGGCCTCGGCCACAGCCACTGTTTAGCCCTAGAACAGTGCTATTGTCGCCCTCTGCCCGCTGTGCCTGCCAACAGGGCTCATGCTGGTGGCCCCTCCCACTGCTCTGGGCCTGTGGCTGTCCTGTGGCTTTGCCATCTCTGCCATCTCTACCTTATTCACAGGCTGGGACTTTTTTTTTTCTTCCCAAGACAGGGTCTCTCTGTGTAGCCCTGGTTGTCCTAGAATTTGCTTTGTAGCCCAGGCTGGCCTCGAACCCAGAGATCTGCCTGCCTCTGCCTCCTGAGTGCTGAGGTTAAAGACGGGCACCGCCACCGCCCAGGCTAGGAATTTTGTAACCAGCTCGTTTTTCTCAGTTGCAGGCTCCTCGTCTCTGCATCTCTCCCGGGGTCCCTTAGACTCAGCTCTGCTCTTTCCCTGTAGTGTTGCCAGCCAGGCCTCTCCACGCCGTTACCACGACGTCCAGTGAGTGGCTTAAACCTTACACAGATGTGAGTGTTGAGTTTCCACTCAAAGCCCCACCCTTCATCCCTACACCCTGCCCCAAAATTCCTCTCAGACACAGCAAAGTGGCACATTCCAGCTCCCCAGATGCTTAGCCCAAAAACAAAGGAGCCGCCTTGAATCTCCCATCTGAAGCCTGTACATCTAGCACACTAGTCTGTGGGCGCTACTTGCAAACATATTAAAACCCACCTCAAAAGCATCACGTGTGTCCGTACAGGTGTACGTGTGTCCGCACTGGTGCACGTGTGTCCGCACAGGTGCACGTGTGTCCACACTGGTGCACGTGTGTCCGCACAGGTACACGTGTGTCCGTACAGGTGCACATGTGTCCGCACTGGTGCACGTGTGTCCGCACTGGTGCACGTGTGTCCGCACAGGTGCACGTGTGTCCGCACTGGTGCACGTGTGTCCGCACAGGTACACGTGTGTCCCTACAGGTGCACCTGTGTCCGCACTGGTGCACGTGTGTCCACACAGGTGCACGTGTGTCCGCACAGGTGCACGTGTGTCCGCACAGGTACACATGTGTCCGTACAGGTGCACGTATGTCTGTACAGGTGTTTATGCATCTGCTCACGGGGGTGAAGAAGCCCAAAGCTGACCTATGGTGTCATCTTGGATGGATCTTCACTTTCTTGCTGCCGCAGGGTCTCTTACTGAGCCTGGAGTTCACCAATCCTGACTAGTTTAGCTCATCAGTTTGCCCAGGGACCCTGTCTCTGCCTCTGGAGTGCTGTGATAACGGGCAGCCTACCCACCACGCCTACCCCTGCTTTACCTATGCTGGCTTCTGCGTGGTTCTGGGGATCTGAACTCTGGTCCTCACACTGCATGGTGAGCATTTTATCTGCTGAGCCACCTCCCCAGCTCCAAGCAAGTTTTCAAAAGTGTAAATAAGATCTCATCACCTTGCTTAAACCCATCATGGCTTCCCACAAATCGCCGTCTCACTCAGCCTCCTCATCCTCTCTCAGACCTCCTCCTGAACAGACAGTGTTAGCCGCCTGCTGCTCTCTGGCTACGGCCCTCTCTCACAAGATGTCATCCCCTAGCGGCCTCCCTTGATCTCCTCAATGGAGAGGGAAAGTCCTGGCCCTACCCGGTCACTTCCGATGACATCACCCCATGCATCTTCCTTCCTGAATTTATCATCGACAACGACGCTGGAGGGGTGAGGCGGGTGGGGAGGTGGGGAGGGCGCGTGTGCTCACCTTACAGCAGCAGTGCAGACAGCAGAGGGACGGCGAGTCGTCACTGGGTCCTAGGGGGCTGATGCAGACAGGGCAGTGGTCAGGACGCGTCGGGACAACCTGGGCCTGGGGTACTCGCAGCCCGGCTGCAAGAAGCAGGGGCTCTGGGTCGTCGCTGTAGCTCTGCAGCAGCTGCTCGGTGCCCCAGTGGGAATGGGCCAGAAGGTGCTGGGCAACATCGGGCTCCAGGTTCAGCGTCTCCTGCACCTGCCGCACCGTCTGCTCCATCAGCCCTTCTACCTCCTGGGGACTCATGGTACGGCCTGCAGGCAGCTGCAGAGACGCCAGGGCCAACATAGCTTCTGGGCTTAGGGAGAGAGAAGGGCAGTGTTTAGTGTCTCCACCCCGCTTACCTGTCTACGAGCTCCCACCGAGCCCCAGTCCCCACCTATGACCCAGAGCTTACACTTGTCTCGCCAGTCTGTGCATAACCACCTGAACCCCGGGGGGAGCAGAGCCCTTCATAGAGGCGAGGGTAAATGTGGGGCTGAGGTGATTGAACAGTGACTGGGGCATTGTGGGCCAGTGGGTAGGTGTCACGGCACTAAGTGACTTATAATGAAGGGGACGGTCCATTGCTCAGAATGCCAGCAGCATGTCGAAAGCCTTCCTATGTCAAGTGTGAAGCCGGGGCATCACAGAGGGAACGGCTGAGTCAGATCTGCACTCAGCCACACAGAACACATGAGCTTGGAGAAGTCAGGGAGCTCATTCCACACGTCATGCAGGCATCATTAAGGACAGACACCAATGCTATAACACATTGGGGGATGCACTTAAGGTTGGAAGTTCCAGGGTTACTGGCGACTTAGAACAGCCTCCAGCAAACTGCCCAGTAGACCAACTTCCTGGAGCTCAGCATATCCCCAAGGCAAGTGCACAGCTAACGCTCTGTGCATGTTTACAGCACAGACCAGATCAGCTCAGAAAGAGTGACTGACATCTATGCATCTGGACCTCCTGCCTACGGGCTGGCTCCGGGAGGATGGGACATCAAGACCCAAGTGGCAAGGCATGAGGTGGGGGGGGGGGGTGGTGGAGAAGAAGAGGGTGAGAACTAGCAAGTAGAACTAGAGGAAGGAAATGGGCAGGACAGACTGGAAGTGGTATTCTGCTTGGTTAGTTTGGGGGTTTTTGAGAGAGGGTGTCACTATGTAGCCCTGGCTGGCCTCAAACTCACAGAGCTCTGCCTGCCTCTGGCTCTTGTGTGCTGGGATTGACATGGGAAGTGTTTTTATATGAGTGACCTCTGCAGGGCTTTGGCCCTGTAACCTTCTCATCACTGAGAGTGGACAGAGCGGGGGTGGCTACCTAGGCTTGGAGGTCTCAGCGCTCTGGTTGCCACAAAAGGGGACGTCTGCCTGACCCCGGCAGGGCCCCATGGGCTCTGGGGTAGCATATATCAGGACCTGGGGCCGGTCATCACGCCGTTCCACATAGCCCTGGCCCAGGAGATGCAGGATGCAAGAGAGAACATCAGTGCTGGAACAGGCCACACCCCCTGCAACAGCGCGGCCCAGGCTTCCAGGTGGATTTGGACCCTTCTGCCAGGCTTCCAGCACCTGGATGGAAGAGACAAGCAGACTGCCCTTACCCACAGAGCCCGCCTGCATGGGTACAATGCCTGGCTCTACCACTACTTACTGGCCAGGAGACCAGCCAAGACCTTCTCACGCCTCACTTTTCTCCTCCAGCCAATGGCAAAGGTTAATATCTGTATAAGTCAGTATTCATATTAGTTTTATTTGTACTATCGTTGAGGACCAAGTTACTCAATCACACACATGGTAAGCACTCATGTCAGGATAGAAAACCCAGATGGAGGGGTGCAGAGGCAGCGGAATAAAGTGCTTGCTTCTCAAAGTGACCTGAGTTCGAATCCCCAGAATCCATACAAAGTCTGGTAGAGTAGCATGAAACTCAGGTGCTCCAAAGGTGAGAAGGAGACAGAGACAGAGACAGAAGAATCCACAGACGCTCATGAGCCGGGTCGCCTCACACATGCAGTAACAAACAAGAAAGCCAGCGCCAAGCAAGGTTGGAAGGTGAGGATGGACACCCAAGGTTGTCCTCTGATCTGCACGTCTGCCCGCGTGCGCGCGCACGCGCGCGCACGCGCGCGCGCACACACACACCATGAGATACACATAACGAATGTCATACACACATAACAAGCAGAACCAGATAGAAATGTCACCCCAGTGATGTTTCATATTGAAAGAGGTCAACTTCTCTTATGCTGACCTCTGGTTCCATCTCTAACCCCAAGCATGACCCCAGGGCACGGTCCTTTCTGCCTACCAGACAAACCAGCTGGTCAATGTGGAGGCCTTTCTCCCCATGGGCTTTGAGTATCCGGACAAGAAGACAGCTCAAGAGGTTCCTCTTCTGCTCCAAGGTCCGGCCCTCATCCTTCTCTACACTGAAATAGGTCTGGGGAGGTGTCAGCCACAGGACCTCTTCATGGGGCTGGGACCTAGGCTCACGAAGCCGCAGCATCCCTGGAATCCAGTCCCGGTCAGGTACCCAAGGACAGGGAGGGACACGTGAATGAGGGTCCTACCATAGTCTCATTCCCTGGCATACTCTCCCCACCGCGGGGCCTCCCACCGTGCCGCAGAGGCTCAGCCCGGCCTCTGACCCACCCGGCCTCTGACCCACCCGCCTGCTGACCCACCCGGCCGCTGACCCACCCGCCTGTGGGGAGTCCTCCAGCATCAGAGGACCATTGTCAGCGGCGAGGGGCAGAAGCGCCTGGTGCAGGAGCTCTGGGGAGAGGCCGGAAGTCCTCTGCAGGGTCTCTACTGACACCTCCTGGAGGGGAGAGACAGTGCCCATCGGGGAAGAGGACGGGAAAGGGGGAAAGGGGGGGGGGGACACACACAGAGACTGGGCAGAAGAGAAGACTGGGGGCTGAGGGGTTAAAGCAGCCGAGGCACCTCAGTCTGGTTGAAATGCAGCAGCAGCCACATCTGCACTGTGGACACATGCAGGGTCTGGTCCCCAAACTGCAGCTCGGCCCGGCCCAGCCATGTCCACTGAAGTCGCCGATGTGGCCCCATGTCCAAGACTGGGTAGTTCTGACCTAGGGAAGTGTCAAGGAGACAGAGTCAGAGAGTCTGGGAATAAAGGGGCTAGGCTTGAGGTGGTAAAAACAAACACAGTATTTTTACGTTTGTGGGTTTGTAATGACATTGCTATATATTTAAAGAACTCATTGATCATCTTTGAAATATTACAGAGAATCAATAATTTAAAAAACAAACAAAAATAGCGTCGGGTATGGTGGCGCACGCCTTTAATCCCAGCACTCAGGAGGCAGAGGCACGAGGATCTCTGAGTTCAAGGCCAGCCTGGTCTACATAGAGTAATCGAGGCTAGCCAGAGCTACACAGTGAGACCCAGAACAAAACCGGGTCTAGAGGGAAGAGGGCAGACTCAGCCTTTCCTGTGAACTACTTCAGAAGAGTGAGCAGCTGGTGAGAAGCTTCTCTAGACAAGGCATCCCGCTCACACAGGAAGGGACAATGACAAACTGGGGCTTCACTGTTTCACAAGTGCCAATGAAGTGGCCGGCACGAGGATCCGGGGACGGCACCTGGGTGGTAGATGCCGGCTCTAGTATCCACAGGGCCCTGGGGCCTATCCCTACGTCGCACACATCAGGTATGGTGGCACACGCCTGCAACACTACCCTTAGGAAGTTGACAGATGGGCCAGAAGATGACCAGCCCTTGGGACACAGTGAGTTCGAGCTCAGCCTGAACTACACGAGGCCCTATCTCAAGAAACCCAAAGCCAAAGGAACAAACAAAAATGGGTTATACTGAAGACTGATGATGTGGAAATCCACGGGTCTCTCTTCACATCCCAAAGGACAAACTTGAATCCAGATAAATCTGCAACCCTATTTCCTCACAAACAGCCATTAAGGGAGAAAGGGAGAGCAGGACCTGGACTGAAGATGTTAAAACTAACCACCAGATGCAATGCCTGGGCCTTGCTTGGATCCCCATTAAAGAAAGCAAGAATAAGACAGAAACTCAGGACAGCCAGGGAAACATGAATAGTGCATAGCTGATGACACCAAGGTCTTTAACTTCTAAAGGGTTGGAGAGTGACGAGGCCTTGGTCTTTAGAAAGCCTCCTCTTTTAGATACGGGAAGGAGAACATGATGCTGGGCCATCTGTTGATATTCTGAGTTTATGCTATTTGTATGTTTGAAACTTATCATTGTAAAAATACTTTAAACTTTATTTTTATTTTATGTGTATGAGTATTTTGTCTGCATGTGTGTCTGTGCACTGCTTGTGTGTGTGGTGCCCTCAAGAGGCTGAAGAGAGCATCAGATCCTGTGGAACTGGAGTTATAGATGGTTTTGAACAGCTGTGTGGCTACTGGGAATTGAACTCAGATCCTCTGTGAGAACAGCCAGTGCTCTTAACTGCTGAGTTACATCTTCAGCCCATTAGTAAAAATATTTTAAATGAAGTAGAGCTGGGTATATAGCCCAGCTGGTAGAATGCTTGTGTACCATCCCCATACAGCATAAAACTGAGCGTGGTAACTAACATATGACAATAAGCCCAACACACAGGAGGTAAAGGTGGAGGGTGACAAGTTCAAGACCATCCTCAGATACATATAAAGCTTGAGGCCAGCCTGGGATATGTGTCTCCAAAGTAAAATAGAATAAAATGCCCTGAGGGTTACTGGCCTTGTGAATAGCTCCTCTACCTCCTGCTTGTTCATGGAGGCAAGGGAAACATATTAACTGTACTGGACAAGGTTTTCAGACTTAACATCAGAAGGGTGGGAAATGTAGGGTAGTGTTTGAGCACATGCTTAGCAACTAAAAGCCCCCAGTTTAAACTCCAGAACTGGGGCGGGGATGGGGAGCCAGGAGATAAATATTTTGACAGTTTTCACATAGTGTCCTGTGAACACAGAACCTGAGTCTTAACCCAAGGAAACATCACAGAAACAAAGTGAGCAACTACTTGAAAGAAAATTGTTGTTGTTGTTGTTGTTATTATTATTTTTGGTTTTTAAAGACAGGGTTTCTCTGTGTAACCTTAGCTCTCCTGGAACTCACTTTGAAGACCAGGTTGGCCTCGAACTCACAGAGATCCGCCTGCCTCTGCCTCCCCAGTGCTGAGATGAAAGGGGTGAGCCACCACAGCCTGACTAAAATTTTGAAGGACTGGATTCTTTAAAAAATGTCAGTGTTCAGAGACAGAGATGACGAAGGAACTATTCTAGACTAAAGGAAGACACCTGAAACCTAAACCAGTGGTGACATCGGCCTGGCTCTCTCCTGGCTAGAAGGCAAAGTTAGAGGAGACAGAGCTGCAATACGGAAGGAAGCTGGAGTGTTACCTGGATTTCTGTGTGTGAGACTACCTTCACGCCTAGGGAACACATACTAAGTATTCAGGAGAAGAGAACAGGATATAGACAACTTTCTCTCAATGGTCCTGAGTGTGTGTGTTCCCACAGATGTATACACACATGCTCATACAAAGAGCAAGTGAGTTTGGTACGCTGGCACATGCCTGTAATCCCAGCACTTGAGAGGTAAAGGCAAGATGCCTGGGAGTTGAAGCCCAGTCCAGGCTACAGAAGGAAACCTTGTTTGAAAGAAAAATGCTAATGCTAACAATAAGATGTCACCACCCAGCACAGTGGTGCATGCCTGTCAGAGGCGCATCCCCGCAAGTTCCAGGCAACCTGCTCCATACAGTGAGTACCTGGCTACCTCCATAGTGAGACCTTTTTTTCAAACAAAAAAATAAAAAGCGAAGTGTTCACAAAAGGTAACTTGGATAAAAGTTACCTGGGTGGTTTTGCATTATTGTTGTAATTTTTCTGTAAACTTGAAATTTTTCTAAATTAAAAAAAAAAAATTTAGGGGCCTGGTGGCGCACAACTTTAATCCCAGCACTCAGGAGGCAGAGGCAGGTGGATCTCTGTGAGTTCGAGGCCAGCCTGGTCTACAGAGCAAGATCCGGGACAGCCAGGACTGTTAACACAGAGAAACCCTGACTCAGGAAGAAAAAAACAAAAATTAGGGAAGGGTAACTGAAACTTTATGCTTAAAGCTGTTAAAATGGCAAATGTTATGCCAGACATATTTTATCACAATAAAAAAAAGTAGAAAGAAAGGCGGAAAGAAACAAACTTGGGCCTGGAGAGACAGCTCAGGAGGTAGAGTGTGTGCCAAGTAAGCACGGTGAGCCGGTGTGGCTCCCCAGTGCCACCTAAAAGCCAGGGGCTGAAGGGAATACTAGAGGCCCAGGCTGAGGAGCAGGTATCCCTAGGGCCCACTGGCCAGCCAGTAGGAACCGATGAGCTCCAGGTCCAGTGAAAGGCCTGTCTCCAAAATAAAATAGAGTGACTGAAGAAGACACCCCATGTTGACCTCTGGTCTCTACATGTACCTGCACACAAAAATCACATGCCACACACACAGATGTACACACATATACCACACACACATGAACATGTATATCCAACACCCACTCACAAACAAGTATACACACATATTCCACACACACACATGAACACATACACAGAGAGGGAGAGAGGGAGGAGGTAATAAAAAAAAGAAGAGAAAAAAGAAACCTAAGGACTGGAGTTGTAACCCACTTGGTGGAATGGTTGCCTCGCTGTTCATATTATCTTGTTCCTATTATCAGTGCCATCTGATAAGACCTTTTGTAAAGACAGTGTTTTTTAGTGGTGGTGGTGGTGGTGGTGATGGTGCATGCCTATAATCCCAGCACTAGGGAGGCGGAGGCAGGCACACCAATGTGTGCTTGTGAAGCCCTAGGTTTGAGCCCCCGCACCACACAAACCAGGCATGGTGGTACCCCTCGGAATTCCAGCACACAGAAGGTGAGAGGGATAAACGTTCAAGGTCCCTCTGCTACCCAGCGAGTTTGAGGCCAGCATGGACTCCATGAGACCTGTCTCAAAACACAGAACCCTCAAAGCTCAGGACTTCTTTCTGTACGAAAGCAAAAGTAAGAGGCAGAAATATATTAACTAAAGCATGCTAGCACATGAGCTCCATCAAAGGAAAACAGAGTCAGTTCATAGTAATAACCAAGTTTAATTTACTACAAAACTATAAACCTACACAGTTCATGATGGTAGTCAATAGCTACATGTAGTTCAATTTTAAATTTAAAATTATTAAAATTAAATACTCAGTCCCTCAGTCATATTTACAAGTTCAAGTGCTTAAAATGGCCAGGAATAGTTATCATATTGAAAAGTGCAGAAAAACTTTTGTTTGTTTGTTTTTGTTTTTCAAGGCCAAGTCTCTCTGTGTAGCCCTGGCTGTTCTGGAACTCACTCTGTAGACCAGGCCGGCCTAAAACTCAGAGATCCATCTGCCTCTGCCTCCTTAGTGCTGGGATTATAGGCATGCACCACAGTTTAAAACATTTTCTTGTCTTTACAAAAGTCTTATTGGATGGCACTCCTGAATGACTTTAAATGTGCATCTCGGAGCAGGGCCGAGGTCATATGAAACAATGGTGACATCACAATTTCTAAAAAAGCTGGAGCGATGGCTTCGTGGTCAAGACCACTGGTCGCTCTTCCAGAGAGCCCGGGTTTGATTCCTAGCACCCACATGGTGGCTCACAGCCATCCCTAACTCCAGTCCCAGGGGTCTGGTTGCCCTCCTCTGGCTCTATGATCACAGCATGTGGTGCAGACACACATGCAGGCAAAACACTTATACACACAACTAATAATAAAACATTAAAAAATCACAGCCACATGGGTAAATTCTGGCTCACCTCTCTCAGTAGTAGGTGAAGCAGACAGGAATTAGTAAGGTATATAATAAAGAACAATTAAAAAGGTCAATTTCATAAAATATGTAGACTCCTGAATCCAACAACCAAAGAACACATCTTTTCCTTAATTGCAGCTTATAAAATCCTCCCATCCACTAGCTCATAAGTGAAGTATCAATACATTAAAGATCCAAACCATCAGAAACCATGTTCTTTAATCACAATGGAATGAAGGCAGAAATCTAAAATTACTAAACAAAAAGAAAAACTTATTTGAGAAAGATGGATTGATTTTTCAGACAGGGTCTGTAGCCCAGGCTGGCTCAGACTCCCTATGTAGCTAAAGATTTCCCTGAATGCCTTATCCTGATGCCTCCTCCCAAGAACTGGGATTACTGGCATGAACCACTAAGCATGGTTTATGTGGTGCTAGGGTTTATACCCTGGGCCTTCTGCATGCTAGGCAAGTGCTCTACCAACTCTATTTCCAGCCTCTGTTTGGAGGTTTAAAAATAGACTTTCCATGAACTAATACATTGCAGAAGTGGCAACAGCATACACCTTTTGTCTTAGCACTCAGGCTACGGCAGGAGGGTGCCTGTGACTTCTAGGCCTGCCTGGTAAACATGGTACATGCCATGCTAGTCATGGCCATACTGATAGACTCTATACATAAAAAAACAGCAATGGAGATTAGGAGATTATTAGAAGTGAACAATAAGAGACATATGATATATAAAATCCTATGGAAAAGGCTAGAGAGATGGTTCAGCAATTAAGAGTACTCAGCATTCAGTTCCCAGCACCCACATGGTGACTTACCCATGTCCATAACTCTAGTTTTAGAGAACCCAAACACCCTCTTATGGCCTCTGAAAGCACCAGGCACATACATGGTATACATCCATACATGCAGCAAAACACATAAAATAAATAAATAAATAAATAAATAAATAAATAAATAAATAAATAAATAAATAAATAGTCAACAATTACACCCAGTGCTGGAGAGATGGCTCTGTGGTTAAGAGCAATGGATGCTCTTCCAAAGGACCTGGGTTGGACTGCCAGTTCACATGGTGGCTCAAACCATTTGTAGCTCTAGTACCAGGGGATCCAGCTCCCTCTTCTGGCCTCCTTGGCCACGGGTGCACAGACACACATACAGGAAAAATATCCACGCGTGTAATAAAATCAAGATCAAAATTACATACAAAAACTTGCCGGGTGGTGGTGGCGCACGCCTTTAATCCCGGCATTCAGGAGGCAGAGCCAGGCGGATCTCTGTGAGTTCAAGGCCAGCCTGGTCTACAGAGTGAGATCCAGGACAGGCACCAAAGCTACACAGAGAAACCCTGTCTCAAAACAACAACAACAGCAACAACAACAAAACAAAAACCCTATGATGCATCCTAAGTGTCCCCTAAGAACAGGGAAAGTAGACACATGCACACAGTAGATCAGGACTCAGCAAACCACAGAACAAAAACTAATGCTACAGTGACCCCTCCCCAGACACCAAGCTGTGAAGAACGCAGACACAGTGCAGTATGTAGGCCACGGTCCCATCTCTATAATGTGCAGGTGCAGGCGAAAATTTATGGTGACAGACGGAAAGATAAAAAGAAGCCACTGACTGGGAAGGGTACATGAAGGAGAAGCCTGTTGGGTGCTGGAATGTTCTGCATCTTGATCTGGGGGATGGGTACAAGGCTGTATAGAGGTATATAAACTCATTAAGTCTTCTATTAATACTACTTATATACCAATCAAAAATGTTCAAAAAAAAACCACTATAGGATGTGGTTAAAATGATGGGGGATAAATAGCCTTAAATATTTTTTTTTTAAAGATTTATTTATTTATTATGTATACAGAAGAGGGCACCAGATCTCATTGCAGATGGTTGTGAGCCACCATGTGGGTGCTGGGAATTGAACTTGGGACCTCTGGAAGACCATTCAGTGCTCTTAACCTCTGAGCCATCTCTCCAGCCCCGCCTTAAATATTTTTATTTGGGAAGAAGTTCCTAAGACTGAAAATGAAGTGAGCAGACAACCTGAAGATCGAAAACACAAACAGAACCAGTTTCCAGGAAGCTGAAGGAGAGAGCAAGCGTTAATGAAGCTATCCCCATTCTTCTGCACCCTCCCCCAGAAACTGCCCAACCTAGAGAGACCCCCTTCCTATCTCTGCATCCCCCACGGCGCTCCTCTCCTATTCTGCTGCCACCCGGAATGCATCTCCATCTCCAGGTTCCTGTCCCCAGCTCCTCACTGTGGCTGTAGAAGCTGGAGAAGCGCTCAAGGGCATCGCAGAAGTCTGTGGGAAGGTGCTGTCTGGGTTCATGCAGGTAGCAGAGTGGAGAGATGGGCCAGCAGCGTGGGGACAGGACCAGTACAGACACTTCCGGACCTGTGTCTTCTATACAGAGTTCCTTTTCAGTCTCCTGTCCCTTGTCTTCTTCCTAAGGAGAGAGAGATGAGCCATGGACTCTCTAGTGAGCTTGTTCTCTCTCTGCCCTTCTCTCCCCCCTTGCCCTCACCTCCACTTCCTCTAGCCTCCATTCCTCCTGGTCTTCCTGTTCCAAGAGCTGCCTGTCAAGCTGCTGGAGCTGGTAAACGTGGAACTGTCGCTGCAGCTCCTCTGAGGTGCGCAGGGTCTGCAGCATCAGCTGGGGGAGGCGGTTAGGGAAGCAGAGGCCAATCTGCTCCAGCACGGCCCCCTCCAGCCAGCTGGAGCCCACGCTCAGGAGTCGGTCAGCCATGTAATGCCTGCAGCACACACAGTCGGCCAGGTCTCAGTGTGGGAGCCAGCGTGGCCCAGGCCCAGCCTTCCCCTCCAGAAGGTGAGTCTCTGTGTTACAGCTCAGCTAAGTCACAAGACCCACCTCATCTCTACCAGCACATGGCCACTACCATGTCTCAACTTCTCAGCTACTCTTCCTTCTTCTTCCCTTAACATTCAAATCTTCCCTTCCTCCGGCCTCTACGTCTCCTGTCCCCAACCTCTCCAGAATGTGACTCACTGGTAGAAATGCTCAAAAGTCGTGGCCAGCTCTAGGCCAGAAAGGACCATGATGGGCTCCAGGTGCCGCTGAAGCTGACCCAGCATTTCCACTCCAGAGGCTCCACCAAGCAAACCCCCCTGGATTTGTTGGTCGATGTGCCTAGCAAACTGCTCACTCATCTGGGGACGACAGAGTGGACAGGAGAGCAGCCCTGAACAAGGGACTGGAGTGGACAAGTGGGAAGAAGGAGCAAAAGGACGGAGCAGAAGGAGACGGGACGGGGGGGGGGGGGGGGGGGGGGGCAGCCCGTGCCTGGCCCTTGGCACGACTCACGTGAGCAGCGGTGAGGAAGGACTGCTGCAGCAGGGCTCCAGAGAAGCCACTGCGCAGAGCCAGAGTGAAGGCTGCCCGAGGCCCGAACAGCTCCGAGCCTGCTCTTCGCAAGCGCTCATAGAGAGTACAGTACCGAGGCACAAAGTCCGAGGCCCTCCAGGCTGCAGCCAGGAATCTGCTGACCTGAAGGAGAGTAGGAAGTGACAGGACGGAGCGACCCCTTGTGTCCCATCCGCCTGACAGACTTGAACCTGCCTACCTGTTCCTGCACCACGCTCAGCCAGCACTGGGTGATGTTCCTGAGGCTGCTGCTGGGGAGGCCTGGCGAGGGTGTGGGGCTTCCGTCCTGACTCTTACTGTTCTTGCTGACTGTGGAAACAGGGCAAAAGAGTGAGCTTCACTCCAGCCTGAGTGGGCCCCAGGGTCTCGGTGTTCATCTCCTGGAAAGGTCACAGCGTATTAGAGGTCTGGAGGGGCCGAAGAGGAAGGAGCTGGAGAGCCCCACAATACAGATTCTCAGCTCAGCAGGCCGCAGTGGACTCACAGGGCTGCATGGCCAGCTCAGGAGCAGGCCCAGGAGGGGGTTCCACATGCACCAATAGGTGGCACAGGCGCCGGACTCGGGAAGCAAAGGACGCTGCTGGACCGCGGGAGCTTGGCACATCCTCCCTGTGCTCCAGGTACTGGTCCAGCAGCCATCCCAGGGAACTCACACCCTCAGCATCTGCAAGAAGACCAGTCAGGAATGGGTGTCTGTGGGAAGTGGGGGGACACAGAGTCGAGGTACAGCTTCAATGATACAGAAAGGTGTGAGGGAGGCAGAGCCCTAGCCCTCCCTCACCACGGCTGGAGCCTGGGAACATGGTAACAGGGCAGGGATGGCGTGGAGGGCAAGCTTCAAATACCACTCTCAGGGAGCGGTCCCTGGAGCGAGGAGAGAGGCCTTGAAGGACACATACAGGAACCAAGAGAACCAAAATATCAACAAAGGTGACCCCTGAGACTTGTGAGGGGCTGGTGTGGGGGCCGGGTGTGGGGTGGTTACCAGGAGACGTGATGTTCTGCACCAGGGGGCTGACCAGCGCCTCCCAGCAGGTCTTGCCCAGTGCTTGGGCGGCCTCGTCATCAGGGAGGAAGCGATCAGCAAAATTCTGTTCATGGCGCAAAACTCTGTTCAGTCTGGGAACACAAGTAGATGCCCGATGAAAGGCAAGTTCCTCACCTCCCCAAAGACCAGCTTCCCCGAGGCCTCCGCACAAGTGCTGATCAACTTCCAATCATGCCACTCGGGGCCTTCCGCCAGCTGGCGGCGGCGGCACTTTGCTGGTCCTCAATGTCCCCTCCAGTGCTGGCTGCAGTGGCACTGCTCAGACTCCTCAAGCATCTCTCCGGCCCCCACTTCCTCCAGTGTCAGTCCTTAACCTCTTCCTCCTGTGCTGCACCCACCTGGGACAGAGCTGGAGGAGGCGCTGGCGGTCCTCTGCTATGTCCCGGCTCCATGCTTGGGCCCGAATCGTGTAGAAGAGGCAAGTGCGTCGACAGAGCTGCTCCCGGAACAATGGCCAGAAAGTGGGCTTGGGGCCCAGCACCTCCACACCCCGGACCCGGGTGTCGATGCCGCCCTGCAGCACACGGACTTCTCACCTGAGCGACTCTGCACTCCAAAGCCACACTCCACACCCTGAATTCCCAATATGTCCAGGCCATCTCCAAGGTGGCCAAGGAGGAACCTGGCTAATGTCCTGGCTTGAAGCTGTGGAGAACCCACCCACTAAGGAGACCCTGGGCTTCCTCCTGGTCCCACCTGCTGGCAGCGCTTTATTCGGATCTGGATGATGGGCCAGAAGCGGTTCAAGTTCTCCAGGAGGGTTACCCGGCTGGCAGAGGGCATCACATTTACCTGACAGGGCAGGAGAGAGGAGGCAGAGACCCACTAAAGAAGTGAGGCAGGGTTGGAGACAGGTCTCAGCAGTTACAAAAACATACTGCTCTTGCCGAGGACCAGGGATTGATTCCCAGCACCCATGTTGGTGTCTTAAAACTACCTGCTGTGGTAGTCACAGGATCTGACGCCCTCTGGTGGTATTTAAGAGCACCTGTACTCACACACACACAGACACACACTTAGACACATATAAAAATAAAAGAAGTGGACGAAAAGAAGTGGAGCTGGAAGAGGTGCAGACAGCAGCAGTCAAGGCCAGGATGGCCTGTCCTACGCACTGAGCCCACTGCACTTCAAGTGATGAGACCTTCCCAGAAGGAACCAAGAGAGCCATTCCCCAGAGACTGGGTCTTCCCCACCCAAAAATGAGGGATGAAGAATGAGAAACGGAGGGATGGTGAATACACAGTAAAGGGGTTCAAGGGTCCCCACCGTGTTAAGTTCGGTGCTGATGCAGCTGACGCTGTCACCCCCAAACACCACCACCCTGGCTGGCATGTAACTTGAATCCTCACTGGCCACAAGCAGAGTCAGCTGCCTGAGAGAAGAGAAAGGAATGGGTGAAAACTAGGGCCACTTCTTCCTACCACTTCCTCCTCCAGCTCTAACATGCCTGCCTCCCCAGACCCTCAGCTTTCCCCTTTATAGCTCTCCAAAATGGTTTTACTTAAACTGCTAGATTCAATGACAAATCAGTGCCATGCTGTGCACATAACAGACATTCCCATGTCATAACCAGAGGTTCCTCAAGACCAACATGACAACATGGGACATCATCTGTCCACAGAAGCCTACACCTTTCTATTCTGTCCCCTGTGAGAGAAATGGGCCACCTACCTGGTCATAGCTCCCTCACCAACCAATGGCAAGTTGTGTACACACTACATCTTAGTATCTCATAGTCCACCTCTGACCCTTGAGTCCCTCTCCTTAACCGAACACACTGAACACTTCTCTACTAGACACACACATCATCCAAAACCTTTTTTTCTGGCCTCCAACCCAAATTCCCATGATTACCTGAGTACCAACTAAAAAACAAAGCTAGTTTCTTTTCTTCTTAAAATCCTTGAATGACCCCGTGTAGAATGGGGAGCATTTATTAATGATGCAAAGATGTGTTACATTCTTTTATGCTGCATTTGTTTAACTCTGTGAAGCTGTGTTACTGTGCCTGTCTAAAACACCTGATGGTCTAATAAAGAGCTGAACGGCCAATAGCGAGGCAGGAGAGGGACAGGTGGGGCTGGCAGGCAGAGAGGAGAGAGAGTTGAGAAGATGGAGAGAGAAAAGGAGGAGGAGAGGAGGCCACCAAGGGCCAGCGACCCAGCCACACAACCAGCAACAGAGTAAGAAGGAAAGAAAGGAATAGAGAAGAGAGAAAGGTAAAAGCCCAGGGGCAAAGGGTAGACGGGACAATTTAAGTTAAGAAAAACTGGCTAGAAATAAGCCAAGCTAAGGCCAGGCGTTCATTAGTAAGAATAAGTCTCCACATATTTTTTGGGAGCTGGGCGGCAGGCCCCCAAAGAGCAAAGAGTAAAAAATAAATAAAATTTAAAAAAAACTACAACTTCCCAAGTTTTTGAACAAAGTTCAAAGCTCCAGGCTCACAAATTCTACAGTCTGCATCTGACTGATCTCCTGGCTTCACCCCTGCCACTGGGAGGTACCCTTCATTTTACCTGACACACAGCATCCCATTTCTCCCTTTGCATGCTGCCTCTGCCTGGAATGTCATTGAGTTCTCCTTATCTAGCTAATCTCAATTTCAAATTTCGGCTCAGTCAGCATCCTCTTGAACCTTCTGACCTTCATTGGTCCCAGGATCCTTTCTCCTGGCCCTCTCTCTCTCAACAGGCTCTTGCTCTTCACATTGACTTGAATGGCTTTGGCTAGGTTCAAGGGATCCTCCTACCTCACTTCCTAAGGAGTGGGGCAACAGCCGTCACGTGCCTGGACCATGATGCTTTCTCTTTACACAGTTTTAAGTCTCTGCTTCTTTTAGTCCCCACTTGAGACAGGGTTTCAATATGTAGCCCAGGCTTGAACTCTTGATCCTCCTGCCTCAGCCTCTTGAGTGATGGCATTATATGCATGCACCAGCAAGCCTGATTCTCTTGATTGACTCGCTAGCCTGGCTCCCCAACTAGACTACAAATCCCTTGTATCTTACTGTCCTTGTACTCCAGAGCCTCTTGACATTGAGCAAACACCCATGGAAAGAGTAGCTAAGTGTACTGTTGATCTCTAAGCACCGCTATCTGTTCGAGTACCAGCACCTGGGTTCAGACAGTGAGATGTCCACACAGCACAGCAAAGACAGGCCAATATGCCAGTCATGCCTTCACTGCACAAAAGGAGTCTGAAAATGTCCCACAAGAGCAGGGTTGACTAATGGAGTCGTGGGACGGTACTCTGGGGAGATATATTGGTGCACAGTAATAGACGCATACAAATGGGTTCACACCTAATAAGAACACCACGGTGCATGTACAAGGTGATGGAGTGGGAGCCAGTGCTACCATTGGACTCCCAGTAGGTCTTGGGGTTGCGGTCCGTCAGCTTGCTGGCCCGGTGTGGGTTGGAGGACACCTCTACCTTCTCCCAGCACTTGTCTTCCTTCACTTCCACACTGGAGCCTGGGGACAAGGGAAGGGTGGGGGACCACAGCATGATCAGAGGTAAGGAGAGGGCCTGGAGAGTGGAAAGGGGGAGGGGGGGACCACAGCATGGTCAGAGGTGAGGAGAGGGCCTGGAGAGTGGAAAGGGGGGGGAGACCACAGCATGGTCAGAGGTGAGGAGAGGGCCTGGAGAGTGGAAAGGGGGAGGAGGGACCACAGCATGGTCAGAGGTGAGGAGAGGGCCTGGAGAGTGGAAAGGGGGGGGAGACCACAGCATGGTCAGAGGTGAGGAGAGGGCCTGGAGAGTGGAAAGGGGGGGGAGACCACAGCATGGTCAGAGGTGAGGAGAGGGCCTGGAGAGTGGAAAGAGGGAGGGGGGACCACAGCATGGTCAGAGGTGAGGAGAGGGCCTGGAGAGTGGAAAGGGGGAGGGGGAGACCACAGCATGGTCAGAGGTGAGGAGAGGGCCTGGAGAGTGGAAAGGGGGGGGAGACCACAGCATGGTCAGAGGTGAGGAGAGGGCCTGGAGAGTGGAAAGGGGGGGGAGACCACAGCATGGTCAGAGGTGAGGAGAGGGCCTGGAGAGTGGAAAGGGGGGGGAGACCACAGCATGGTCAGAGGTGAGGAGAGGGCCTGGAGAGTGGAAAGGGGGAGGAGGGACCACAGCATGGTCAGAGGTGAGGAGAGGGCCTGGAGAGTGGGGGGGGGGGACCACAGCATGGTCAGAGGTGAGGAGAGGGCCCGGAGAGTGGAAAGGGGAAGGGGACTCTGGGTGGGAGCCCAGGGGAAAGTGGAGGAGGGCACTAACCCTGGCAGAGATGCCTGAGGAACACATCAAAGAAGGGGATGTTGATAGGTTGGTAGGTTCGTCTGTGGTCTTCAATCTGGCCCAGCACCATCTGCAGCCAGAACATCAGGAGGGGAGAGAATACAGGGAACAGTCAGAAACATGCATGGAGAAAAGGGGGTCAAGTAGCAACAGAACACTCAACCCCTTTCTCACCAAATTCTGACAGGACATGGTGGGGAACGATTAGGGAGCATCAGATTTGCTGCCACTTCCGACACACGGGGACCCCAGGGACAGACACATGAAGAGCCCAGTCCTTGCTTCCGGTTTTATTTTCTCAGCTCTACACTCACCTGAATGCAGCCAGCCAGAATGCTTGAGGTGAGTTTACTATAGAGCTGGGCATATTTCTCACACTCTGTGACCAGGTCACGAAGCTCAGAGGCCAGCAGGAGCTGCGCAGAGTGCTTGTCCAGGACTTTGGAGAGGGCTTCTTTTGCTCCCAGGCAGCAAAGCACTACTGCATAGTCTTTATGCATCAGAGCCAGGCGATGCAGGAAGCAGGTCAGCTCCTGAACAATCTGAACCCAGAGAAAGACAGGACGGAGCATGTCAGGCCAAGGGCCGGCTCCACTGCAGACAGCACAGTGTTGGAGATGAGGAAGTTTGCAGGCCGGAGAGGATGAAGGAGAAGGGAACAGCACACTGAGTGGCTGGTACTCCAGAGCCAGCCGGCAGTTCAGCTGCTAGTGTCACCGGCTTCTTTCTACCAGTATTCAACTATCCCAGCCTCTGTTGGACATCACTTCACGATGTCCAAAGACTCTGGGATAACATCAGCCTTCCTCTCCTTCCTCTCCGGTTCCCAGTGCACTCAGACCCTCAGACCTACAGGATCTGCTGAACTTCCACAGCCTCGCTAGGCAGGTGGTGCCCCAACATCTGTCTTCCCTCCTCCAACCGCGGCCCAGGCTCCGGTACCTCAGGGTCACTGCTCTGGCCACTCAGGCAGTTGAGGCAGGGCTCCAGGACCTCGTGCCAGGGGAGGACCACTGCCTCAGGGTAGTCCAACAGTCGTGCCGTGACCCTGGTGGGGGTGGAAACAGATGAGGCCCAGCAGTCCCTTAGTCCCTGTGCACAGGGCCTGGACAGACCCTTACCTGAGGACTGTGAGCAGCAGAGGTCTGTTGGGCCCAGGGGCGTCTAGAGTCCGCAGCAACAGGAGGAAAGGCTGGGCTTCCTGCTGCAGGCGCTTGAGGAGGGGACTCACGGCACCCTGCGGGCTGCTGTCATGGCACAGCACACGCTCCAAGTCCAGGAAGAGTTCTGCAGAAGGTTCTCCCACCAGGGATCGGATGAGTAACTCTGGGGACCCGTTTTGACCCTGGGTGCCTGGGCTTTCCAGTGCTGCAGGGCAGACACACCACAGGAAAAATGTGCACGAGAGGCGTCTTAGAAGTCAGTCAAATCGAGGAATGGGACACCCCAGAAAGCCACCCCTCAAACTTCCTTCCTGCATTGAGGATGTCTAGTTTATCAAAGTACAAGAAATTCTCTCTTCTGATCCCCATTGTAGACCTAACTACACTTGAAAAAATACAGTATCAGGAACACTGCTGAGTTAAATACACACATTTCAAACCTCAGTCAGTTACCTTTTCTATTAAATGCTAGCTATAATAAGCAGCACTGTTACAATGATACCTCCGAAGTTTGGAGGCTTTACATACAAACTCAAAGATACACGCTGCTTAGTTCAGTACCCACACATCTTGGGCTTCAGTTACTTTTTTAAAACACGAAGGATTTCTTATGACACCAACAGTCCTCCTTTGGTCCAGAAGTTCTTCTTGAGGTCTAACTTGGAATGGTGCTGCACACTGATACCACAACACTTGGGAGACTGAGGCAAGAAGACCTTGAGTTTGAAGTCAGCCTGGGCCACAGAACCTCACACATATTACACTCCCCTCGACCCTGAAAAAATGTCTCGCTTGAACACTTAAGGTTTCATTCATTTCTGGAAGGTTCCTGTATCCTGCAGCAAAGAACTGACTGGTCACAGCATGGCACATGTCACTGGTCGGCAGAACATCCCCAACACAACGGTACCTGCTCGCTCAGGACTTCCCCGAGGCTCTGAGTAACGATTGAGAAGCATCATGAGAATGGTCCGTGTGGTAGGCATTGGCTCAGTTCCCGGTGCTATCCCCGAGTGCCTGAACAAGGTGTCTCTCAGCTCTTGGGTGATGAGCTGCTCTCCCAGGGTATGGTGGTTACATAAAAGCAGGTTGAGGAGAAGCAGACCATTTCTCACTGCAGAGGAGCACCTGGCAGGAAGGGGTGACCCAAGAAGTTGACAGTGAGTGTACCAGAGGCGGGGAGACAAGTGCAGCTAGGTTGTGGGGTGCTCCAGTGGTCCCTCTGAGGAAGGACCCCTGGCCATCTGACCTTGGGCCACTACTACAATCCCATGAGGGCTAGTCAGTCTTTCTACCTTTCCCGGAAACCCCCACATCAACCACTTGGTTTCTCCTCCAGTGACATTCTGAGAAGGCCACCAGTGTTTACCCAAAGGGGGCAACCTAAGCACAATTTCTGCTGAGCACATGAGCCTGGGACATAGGAGAGGTGGGCTTAGGACACAGCAAGGATCTGGAGTCTGAGGGCAGTGTCTGACCCCTCGGTGTTCAGCATCAGGACCACAGCCGCAGGGACACTAAGCAGCAAGCTCTCAGACCCTGGGCGTGTAGCTGAGTCGATGCTGGCAAAGATCTCTCTGGTCATCTGGGTGTCAAACAAAGGTTGAGTGGAATCTCGGCTGGTCACAAAAGTGGGGGTCTCTGAGGAACTGGCAATGGCTAGCATCTTTAGTGCCTGAAAGAGGAATGAGAGGCAGAGTTAGAGGTGAACAGAGCCATCACAAGGGTAGAATACTTACTCAGCATGTGCATGGCCTCGGTTCAATCCCCAGCACCACCCCAAAGGAAGTAGGAAGCTACTGTCATCGTTCTAGACCTCAAACTCTGGAGCAGCTGGACTGCTGGCAAACAGGTGGTATGAGAAATGGAAGTGAAGCAGATGGTGATGGGACCTGGGGGGAGGGGGGAGTCGTTAGGAGGAGAGGGGAGAGAACAGGGTGGGATGGGATAGGATGAGAGGAAAAGTGAGGGGGTGGGAGGGAGCCAAGAGGAAGCTGCAGAGAGAATGACTTCAGAGTGGGCAGTAATCCCAGGCTGCTTCTCTCTACCCCTGGGCTCCCAACACCAAGGCCACCAGGGCAGGCCACTCTTTCTGAGTCTTCCCCACAGGATGCTGCCCTTTCTGTCCTCAAATACAGCCTTTTCCTCCTTTCTCTCCTCCTTCCTAAACAAGCTCATCTATTCCTGCAGACAACAATGTCTACAAAAGCCTATGTCCACTCGTCCCGGCCAGTATCTACCTGTTCAATTCTGTTCAACCATCTCACAAGTACAGCAGTGAGAATTATAGGGAAAGTACTTGTGATGTGAAGTCTTATTTGTTGGTATTACAGAGGCAACTAAATTAAAAACAAACATTATATCTTAGAGGCAAGAATGTCTCTGCTGTAGGCTGTCTCTCTGAAAGAAGTACCCAGGGAATGAACTGGTCTAGAAGTAGCATTCAGGACAACTCAGAAGAGGTCCAAGGCCTCCAAGAAAAGCTTTCTCTTCTTTATTACCTCAGTCCACCCCACATAGCTGGAGTCTATAGACTTCAAGCTACAAACAAAATGCTGTGATTTTGTCATGGGCAAGAATATGAATTCAGGTTTTGTAAATGCTATTTTTTTGGCCATGCAATTTGAGGAAATCAGAAAATATTTTTGTATATTGGTGATCTAGATAATGACTGGCTATCTTGGAAGGAGCAGACCCCAAATGACCCTATAAAGGAACTGTGTCCTGACCTTCCCAGATTAGCCAGCTATGAGAGGACGTGTCTTGTCCACGCTGTGCCCACGGTGCCGTGAGAACCCATTTTCAGAACTGCTGTGGATGAGGTTTGTTTCCTTCAGGGACACTGGGTCACACACAGCCACAATGTCCACACCACACTAGCAGGAGCACTTCTGTAGTGAGTGCGTAGGAAGCCAATCTGCTCAAGCTCTCTGGACATGGCCTTCCTTCCCTGCTGTCTGGCCCAGGTGGCAGAGCAATGGCGGTGTTTGCCACAAATCCAGTGAGGGATTATTTCTATACACGGGACCACTCAGTTCAAAAAGAAGAAAAACACTCTGTCATATCTAAGATGTCAGTCTTTCAGCACGCACCTCCCTGTAATTTCAAGTGTGGAATAGTCAACACATCTAAAGCTAAACTCCTGCTTTCTCCTCAAGCCCTGTTCCTGTAACATGGTTAGTAGCCATCTCACGAACCCTGCTGCTGAATTCTAAACATGAGTATCTCCCTTCCTTTACAACTTCTAAGTGTCGGTCCACTGCCTTCACCATGAGGTTCCAGGGACTGAACTCCAGCTGTCAGGCTCGGGAGCAGCACCTTTATCCACTGAACCACTCACAAGGATGCCGTGGACCGGATGGTGTGGACCACATGGCCGCCATTGCCGCCAGACAAAGCTCCAGCATTTTGACTTTTGGGATCACGAGTATCCAGTACTTTTACTTTCATTTTTAATTATTCTCACTGTGTGTTTTGCGAGTTCCCTTATGCCTCTTCTTTTGAGAAATTTTGTGTGGGCTTTGAGGGATGAAAATGCATAAAATGGCAGCCTCTTTAAACAAAAATAATCCTTTGGAAGAAAATCTCCGACACTGTGGAACCATCCTGTTAGTTTCCACCTCTGAGGCAGTCGTGGCCAGCCTGCCTCAGACACATACGACAGGACACCTTAAAAGTGCCCTCTGTCACAGTCCCCTCTCTTCTTTCTCTTGCCTTTCTTGCTCCTCTCTTGCCAATCCCTCTGTCTGTCTGTCTGTCTGTCTGCCTGCCTCCCTCAGGTCCCCACTCTGGGATGGCCTTTTGTTCTTTCATTTTCCCATTCCCCAGCCCCCAATACACCTCCTGAACTCTGCTGTACGGCATGTCTTTACTCTTCCACACATAGCGTGATAACTCCGCCTACTCCCACACAAGTCAACATCAACTGCTAGAAAATTAGATAAGTAACATATGCCTGATAAATAAGGTATATTTGATAAGCAAGATTTATAAATTCCGAAGGTCTGCTCAGGTTCACAGTAATTTCTGTCTAGCTTCGTCTTTGCTCACTTTAAGCTTTAGCTATTTGGATAAACTAAGCCATATGAAAAACTGCAATATTCTGTATTGGAGTGTCCGGTCCCCAGAAAGTCCTTTTCCCAAGGTCAGGCATTTAGACAAAAACTCCCATTCCCTCGGGGGCTTGGAGAGAGTTCCTGCTTTCTAAAAAGGGAGTCATTCTTATCTCTGGCATGAGGAACTTGTGGACCTCGATTAACACATGACCGTGGTGTCTACTGACTTGTCAAGGTCAGGGCTAGCTTCCTCAACCCCTGATCACAAGCCACACCAGCTCACACGCCCCCTTCTCCCATTTAATCCTATGCAATCATAGAGTATAAAAGTGACAGCCATCAAGATTCACCCTCACACCGTGAGTCTCCTTCCCCTCACCCACCCCACACCTCCTCTTTGGGACCTGAACCCCACTGGAGTTGCACTCTGGACCAGCTCTTGAGCATCATCCCTTCCGTTGTTGTTTTTTGTTTTGTTTTTCGAGACAGGGCTTCTCTGTGTATCAGTCCTGGTAACTTTTTCTCATGCACTCGAGCTCCAACACCATGCAGATCATATTCTTACAGCTATCTGTGTCTTTCCACTTCCACAACTTCATCGAAATCAGTATACTCACCGCCAGCCCTGCCTGCTGTACCAAAACAGATGTCTTATACTCTTGCATGCAGATCAGCACAGCGTAGATGCCACCCTCCCTGGCAAAGAGGGGACGCCATTCGTGCTTGGTCATGAGCAGGTAGAGGAGGCGCAGGGCCAGCACCACCACCATCTTCTCTCCCACCTGGTTCGTCAGCAGTTCCACCAGGGTCTTCACCAGCTTCTCTCTGAGAAGACAGGACACTGAGACTCCCACCCCAAGGGGCTGTGCCTAACCTTCCAGACATGGTGCTCTCTGACTCCCTGCCCAACTCCATCCATCAAGACTTAGTCTGCTCTTCTTCCCCCAACCCGTTCTCTGGCTTCAGTCTCACTCCTAACCCCGCCCCTCTGCAGTCCAACTGCCCCGGTTCCTCATTTCAAATGAGTCTACAGAATGAATGTAATTCTAGTCAAATGGCTTAAAAATTCAAAAAGAGCGGTGGTGGCGCACGCCGTTAATCCCAGCACTCGGGAGGCAGAGCCAGGCGGATCTCTGTGAGTTCGAGGCCAGCCTGGTCTACAGAGTGAGATCCAAGACAGCAAGGGATACACAGAGAAACCCTGTCTCGAAACTCCTTGGCCACAAAAAAAAAAAAAGTTTATAAAAAAAAAATGGCAGGCAGATTTAGGAAGAGGGGGAACAATATGTAAGAATGGTCAAGAAATATTTGGAAAAAAATAATGGCAGCTTTAATTCTAGTTAGCCAAATATAACCAAAAGTCTATAACTGAAATAGGGAGCCAGAGATAAGGAGACGATAAAAGCGGCAGTGGACAGATCTCGGCCAGGGAGCAAGGATGAGATCCCGGCCAGGGAGCAAGGACAGACTATGGAAAAGTGGGTGGCAGGGCTGGGCGTGGTGGCTCATGCAGTAATTTGGGAGCATTTGGGAGGTAGAGACAGGAGAATTGCCAGGAATCCAAGGGCAACCTTAAACACAGTGTGATAACACAATTTATCTCCAAAAGTTAAAAAGCCAAAATGCAAAACAAATACAATAAAATAAAAATCCTTCAAACAAAGAACAAACCCAGCCTGATGTTGGGGTTGTAGCTCAGGGACAGAGCATATGCTTAGTGTGGTGAACCTTGGGTTCAGTTCCTAGCTCCAAAGGACAGTGCCCGCTGTCCACCTGAAATAAAGTCTAGGCTCTGTTTCATGCCATTTGCAAAACAAATTTCCAGTTGAATTTGAAATGAATATAAAAAAAAAAACAAAAACAGAAATAACAGATACTTTTAGAAAAATAAGAAACTATTTTCCCGGGGCTAGACAGCTCAGGTGGTAAAGCACTCACTTCACAACATCAAGACTTGATTCTAGATCTCTAGAACCTCCATAAAAAGCTGGGTACCAGGGAGGCGGAGCCGGGGTGACCCCACCCCGCGGCTTGCTGCTGCCAAACTGGTGAGCTCCTCCAGCTTCAGTGAGACCAAAAGACAGCCAACACTTGACCACTGACCTCCTTGTACACATCTCCACACACAAGTGTACACACACGTGCCAAAAAAGCTATATATTTTTCTAATCCTGGAATAGGATGGACTCTTTTTTTAGATGTTATTTTTATTTTAAATTGTGTGTGTGTGTGTGTGTGTGTGTGTGTGTGTGTGTGTGTGTGTGTGTGGTTTTTCAAGACAGGTTTCTCTGTTGTTTCCCTTGCTCTCCTGGAACTAGCTTTATAGACCAGGCTGGCCTCGAACTCACAGAGATCCGCCTGCCTCTGCCTCCCAAGTGCTGGGATTAAAGGTGGGTGTCACCACCGCCTGGCTTAAGAATGGACTCTTAATAGGACAGAAAATTTTAGAAGCCATAAAAAGGTAAAAACTATAGCAACCTAAAAACGTTAGCACATTGAAAGGCACTACAAACAAAATTAAGACACAAACAATATAACCTGGAGAAAATGTCCAGGAGCAAGACATAGACCTTCTGTCTGCAAACCAACCTAGCCATAATCCCAACACTGAGATGCCTAGGTAGGAGGATCAGAAGTTCAAGGGCAGCCCAGGCAATGCAGTCTGAGACTCTGTCTCAAAATATAACTCTCCCTTTCATGGAAAAAAAAAATGCTGGTTTTGAGTGAGAGCACTGGGGTCCTGAGAGCTGGTCCTAACAGTGACACTGGTGAGGTGGCCTGGAAACTACTCAGAGAAACAACACAGAGACCCTCTGGGAAAGAACGTGCGTTCTGATCCATCTTCTCAGAACCCTATGGCAACAACAACATGAATTAGACAGACAAGTACCCAGCTGCTTTTGCAGCCAGGGCCACACTTCTTACTTGATATAGGTCCCACCAGGCTGGCCTCAAACTCTGTCCTCCTGCCTCTGCTTCCCAAGTGCTAGGATTAGAGGCATGCTTCACCACTCCCAGCTGCAAACCAGGACTGGTTATGAATTACTTAATCTAACATGGATAACACCTATGAACAAGGTAAATGGAAGTTAGAATGCTCACAAAACTGTTAGCTGAATATCTCTGTAGAAAGGCCTTTTTGAATATTTTTTATCTAATTCTATCTGTCTTTCCTTCCTTCTTTTCTTCCTTCCTTCCTACCTCTTCCTCCTCCTCCTTTTTTTTTTTTTTTTTGGTTTTTCGAGACAGGGTTTCTCTGTGTAGCTTTGCGCCTTTCCTGGAACTCACTTGGTAGTCCAGGCTGGCCTCGAACTCACAGAGATCTGCCTGGCTCTGCCTCCCGAGTGCTGGGATGAAAGGCGTGCGCCACCACCGCCCGGCCCTTCTTTTTTTTAGATCGTGTCTCTATACGTAGTCTTGGCTAGCCTGAAACTCACTAGCCATGAACTTGTAGAGATCTGCCTGCCTTTGCCTCAAGGGCTGAGATTAAAGGTACCGCCACCACATCTATTTTCTAACTTCTCTATACTAAATAGTTTCTCTTGTAATCACAAAAATAAAGCTAACATGATTTAAAAAGAAACACAAGCAAAATGTTTGGAACACAGATAACAAATAATATAAGAATGCCTTTAAATCTATAAGAAAAAGGGAACAGCTCAAAAAAAGTGGGGGACAGGTAAGATATCCCATAAACGGGATAGTTACGGAAGCAGAAACACAGTTTACACAAATATGCCTAACATCATCAGAACTATGACGCTAACAGAGACAGACAATGACCATTTACACTCTTGCTCATCTTCAGCCACTCAGATGGCCCTGTGGGTAAAGACACCTGCTGCCAAGCCTGGTGGCCTGAGATAGATCTCCAGAAGCCACATGGTTGAAGAGAACCAACTTGCTCAAGTTGTCCTCTGAGCTACACACACACACACACACACACACACACACACACACACACACACACACAATGTGCTGGTCAAGGTTAGGGAGATGGAGACCGTAGAGCGGTGAATTTGAACTTGGCTGCAGCCATACAGTTCTACACATCAATGGAAATAATGAACAGCTCTGTGATGACTGACACAAAGTCCTCTAACAGACACTGATTGGGAACACAGAAACGCCACAAAAGAGTGCGGCCACAGACACTAAAACACAAATACATTACATACTCTTTCCACCCAAATAACTACACACAATTTTAATGCTTTTATGCATCAGGTTTTTAAAAGATCTAATTTACACTTTTAAAATATTATAAAAAAATCTCTACAAACAAGAAGTTACACATTTTTAATATTTATTTAAATTTTTGATTGTGTGTTTGTGTGTCTGTGTGTGTGCACATTCGAGGTGCAGGTGCCCATGAAGGCCAGAGGAGGACATCAGATCCCCTGGAACTGGAGTTATAGATGTTTGTGAGTGGCATAACGTAGGTGCTGGGAATCGAACTCAGGTTCTTGGAAAAACAGCAAGTACTGCTAACCACTGAGCCAGCTCTCCAGTCCCTAAACATGCAATTACATATTAAATCTGTAGGTGGTCTGAAGCACACTCTGACAGTGGTGGACGAAAAGGCTGCTTCTCTTTACCAGCTGTACTCAGGACGTCCCCTTGGACAGTCCAGAGCTTCCTCCCTCCACTCCTCGCTTCCCTCCTTCCGTTTCTTACTAACCCACTCTAGTTTTTTTCTTTCTTTCCAGGCTGACCTCAAATTGGTTTCTGACTCCTGAGTTCTATGATTATAGGGATGTGCCCTCACATCCCAGCAAGGCTTCCATTCAATATTCTTTTATATGAACTATTTTGAAAATAAGAATGCACTTGTATAATAATGAAATCAGATGAAACTTTCAAAATAAAGTAGGACAGAAGAACAAGAAAAGAGAAAAAACATTTTCGACAAGGTCTCACTCTGCAGCCTAGGCTGACCTCAGGCTCATGACCTCCCTGCCTCAGCCTCCTGACTTCTAGGAGTAGACATGTGCCACCACACCTGGCTTGAATTTTTTTTTAAAGAAAAAGAAATTTTTTTTTAAAGAGCCAAAAGAACCTAGGTTTGGCTCCTGGCTCTGCTATCTGTAGAACTCTGAGCAAGTGACTAGAATTCTCCGTTTTCTCCTGTAAACTATAATGCTAATATTAATACAGGACTAAAGGCATCATTGTCTCTGAGGCAGTAGACTAATGAGGGCACACATGTGAATTCTCTGGAGTGCTCAGAGTACTGCATCACCAGCCTTCTGCGCCACTGCTCCTCAGGCCCCACCCGTCCCCCACCCTACCTCTTGATTCATTTCTCCTTCCCTCCCACCGGCATCCTGAACGGTTAGAGCCTCAACCCAAACCTCTTCCCTCTGCGACATGCTAACCTCAACGATCTGTCAGGACGGACCAGAGGGTGGTCCCGCTCAGTGACCTCCTCCACAGCCTGGGAGAGGGCACAGAGCCCTGAGAGCTGCAGGTTTGTGTCCAGGCTGGAGAGCTGCACAGTGGCCAGGACCGCTGCCACATGCTGATCCAGGGAGCTGCGTGGACCGGGACCCCTCAAGGCTCTGGCCATTTCTGTAATTAGTGAGGGAAAGGCAGCGGCTAAAACAACTGGAAGTGTTTAAAGTCAAGCCCAGTTATGTCATCAATGGTGTTCACTACTGTGGCTTTCAAACAGTACATGAACAGTCTAGTTACACCACTGAGATGGAGAGGCCTGCAAAGGAAACTGAAAACACTGAAGAAAGAGGCAGCTATCAGTCAGTCATAATCTGTTCCCGGGGAGACACGAGGGCGCTTTCGAGGCCTGTCCGCCATGAAAGGCCTCCCTTCCTCCGTGTTTTCCTCCACTCTCCCCACTTCTACCGGGCCAATGCATGTCTTGTTCTCATGTCCTTGCCCTTCCCTTCCCAGAACCCAACTCACCAGCAGCTGCCTCCTGTGTTTCAGGGGACAAGGCCATCCCCTCTATCACCAGAAGCTGACTGAACAGCTGCGAGTCACTCTGTGCTTTGGAGGACTCAGTCTTTGCACTGGCAGGCTCAGCCTTTGCCTTGCAGGACTCGGCTTCTTCCTCTGAGGAGCTGGCTGCTGACTTGGACTCCTCCTCTGGCTCTGGGGTACAGGAGGGACTTCGTGAAGAAGACAAGCTGCTCAGTTCCTCAGGCATTAGCCCATACTTGGTGTAGATTTGGGAGTTGAGCAGGTCACAGAGGTTGCTGCCCTGGAAGCGATTACTGAGGACCTGTAGCACCCCCTCAGCCATCTCTATGGGCACAGAGATCTCACCTAGGGCTTTTTCACCCAGGGCCTGTCAATACAAAGGGTATTCGTTTCAAGGACCAACAGACACAAAGTTCCTAGGAACAGTCATGGGCAAAGTCACCCCGCCATCCCCTCATGTCTTCTATACACACACAAGACCTGCAAAGCATGTCTCTTCCACTAGCAGGACCTCCACAGGCTTCACCCATTAGCTCCCCGCAACCCACACACAACCAAGTGACATTCTATACTTAGAATTTCCCCTGGAGTGCCCAGCTCTAACCCACCACATCCCTCAGCCCAGATATCTCAGGCCTCTGGTACCTTATCCAGCTTCTCATGCAGATTCTGGAAAATCGGCTGCTGCTCACACAAGTCTAACTTCTTGATGAAGAAAAGTAGCTCCCACCACTCTGCCTGGGTCAGGTACCCTGACTCCTCACTCTTCTGGGGCTCGGGCTGGAGATACGGCAGTGGGTACAGACCATACGCAGGCCTCCAGTCCCAGGAGGGAAATGCTGAGGATATACAAATAGTCAATTTCTGAACCTCTGGGGCAGGCCCCACTCAGAAAAGGCTCAGTGCTAGACAGTACCCCTAGGTTCTAAAACACGCTCCCCACGCCCTCCCTCAGGCTCACCTATGCCCAGTACAGTAGCCCCTTCTCTCTTTTCCACAGACGCTGAAGTAGAATTGCCAGGAGCTTCCTCAGGCCCCAGGATCTCTAGCATGTGCCAGTGTACCCAGTAGGTGCGACCAGTTGACTGCCAGAAGACCTGGTAGAAGAGAAGAGAGGACGCAGCCTTCTGAGCTCTGGGCCTGACCACAACCGGCTAGGACTGGACAAATCTGCATACAGCTAAAGGCTTCCGGCCAGTACGGGGAGGGAGTGGGCCCTGTCCTTCTTCCTAACCTTCATGGCCTCTACTCCCACACTCCTTAGCATCCTCCCCTACTGATACTGACGGCAAAGGGGTCATCCCAGTATATCACTTCTGCTTCCTGGGCACGAGTCCCTATGACCTCACAGGCCACCTACTCCGCCAAATTTTCTCTGCCCTCTAAAATAGAACCCTCTCCTGTACTGATTCTTTTTTTTTTTTTTTTTAAATAACCACTCCACGTCTGAGGGTTTTCTCTTTTCGTTATTATTATTGTTGTTATTATTATTATTTAGACAGGTCTCTCTATGTATCCTGGCTGTCCACGACTTGCCATGTAGACCAGGCTGGCCTCAAAACTACAGAGATCTACCTGCCCCTGCCTCTTGAGTGCTGGGCTTAAAGTCATGCCACCATGCCTGGCCCTCCTTTATTTCTTTTTGTTGTTGAAACAGGGTCTCATGTAGCCAAGGCTAGCCTCCAGCTTGCTATGTAGCCAAGGATGAGTTTGAAAATCCAATCCTCCTGTCTCCACCTCTCCTGTGCTGAGATCACAAGCATGTAACCATTCCCAATTTCATATGGTGCTGGGGATCAAACCCAGGAGCTCATCTATGCTAGGCAAGTACTCCTCAACTGAGTTACATCCTCAGGCTACGTCTGGGGTTCAGCTGCCCCCACGAATACCACAGAAGAGATCCTTTATTGTCCTCCCCCGTGTGACCCCCACCTGCACAGGGGGCACACCATTGTTGCTCCGCTGGAACTCGCCCTCGTCACCAGCACTGATCTCCTCATAGTCATCCAGGATCCGAACTCGCATGCCGGGCTGCACTGTCTGCTGAACATATTCACCATAGCCACTACGGCTAGAAAACTCGGAACGATGGCGGAAGGCCCGCCCTTGCTTCCTGGGAGTAGTGACAGTGGTGGGCATCAACAGCGGAAGGCCTGAAATGCAGGGCTGAAAGATGGACCGGGCTGGCCGGGGTGGTAAAGTGCCCTGTTCGCTCAGGTTCCGGGCCCAGCCCATGCTCCGCACCAGCTCTGAAATGAGGTTGCCCACTGCCATACTGAACTCCAGCTCCCGCTGTCCCCGGCTCTTCTCCTTTGTGAGACATGGAGAGCTGCGGTCTCCAGCTCCGGGCTCCGGACTGTCATTCAGCTGGTCCAGCAGGGAGGTGACACACAGGTAACGCTTCACCAGGGAGAAGAGCAGCTTTCCAGGGATCTGCAAGACACGGGCCGTGCTTTGAGCTCATCTCCTGCTTTGTCATCTCCCTTTCCCTCGGTATCTTCCTCGACAGACGAGCGAGGAAGCCGCATTCTTAGGCCTGTAGTTCTCAGATCGAATTGTCTAAGAAACACAAGAGAATTCGCTTTTTAAACAATTATTTGTGTGCACGGGTACTTTGTAGGTATGTATGTCTGTGCAGGACGTGTGTATCTGGTGCCTGTGGAGGCATGAAGAAAGCAAACATATCTTTTTTTTTTTTTCTTTTTTTTTGGTTTTTCGAGACAGGGTTTCTCTGTGTAGCTTTGCGCCTCTCCTGGAACTCACTTGGTAGCCCAGGCTGGCCTTGAACTCACAGAGATCCGCCTGGCTCTGCCTCCCGAGTGCTGGGATTAAAGGTGTGCGCCACCACCGCCTGGCCAAACATATCTCTTGAAACTGGAGTTACAGAAGGTTGTGAGCCACCATGTGGGTGCTGAGAATTGAACCTGGGTCCTCTGGAAGAGCAGCTAGTGCTCTTAACCACAGAACCATCTCTCCAGCCCACAAAGTAATTACCTTAAAACACAGACTCTTGTGTTTGCTTTTGTGTATATTTGTGTGTGCATGTGTATGTGTACACACAAGTGAGGTGGCCCAAGGTGGGTATCAGGTGTCTTCCTGATCACTTTCTACCTTACGTATCAAGACAAAACCTCTCACTGAACCTAGAGCCCCGTTTTAGCTGAGCTGGCTAGCTAACTTGTCTAGAGGATCGCCTGTCTCTTTCTCCTGCAGGCTGGACTGGAGGCAGGCTGCCACAAACCACCGAGTTTCATGTGGGTTCTAAGGATCCAAACTCTGGTCAGCACGCTTCGAAGGCAAGAGCTTCACCTGCCGAGCCATTTTCCCGGATTCCACTCTTAGTTTCCGGTATTAGAAACTCTAAATGGAGAAGTTGAGAAGGGGTCATGAGCCTTTACTTTGGTTAGCCCTCCAGGTTGCTCCGGGTCCCGAGTCACAGCCTGAGAGACAGTACTATGTACCCAGCACCCCTGTGCCCGGCAGAGTACCTGAGGAAGGTGGACGCCCTCGAAGGCCATGCAGTGCTCCTCAGTGGAGGTGGTCTCTGCAAACAGCTCCAGTAAAGTGTAGCGACTGTCAAAGTCCATGTGCTGCTCGATGCCATCTTGCTGGCCCAGTGACAGGAGGACGTGAGCCCGACTCCCTGCAAGCCACACGCAGTCCATCTTCTCAATCCCCAGTGCTTTCCCTGCCTATCCTAGGCTTTCTCCTCCCCAGAGGCTTTTAACCTTCTTTGTGACTGAGACCCAAGACAAGAAAGACACTTTACATGTAACTGAGCACAAACACATACACACAGAACTGAAACATAACATCACGCTGTTAAAATTACTAAATTCTGGTTCTGATACACACACACACACACACACACACACACGCACGCACGCACGCACGCACGCGCGCGCGCGCGCGCACAGAGTTCATTTGTTTTGTTTTGTTTTTTTCAAGACAAGGTCTCACTAGATAGCCCTGGCTGTCCTGGATCTCTCATCAGACTAGGCTGGTCTTGAACTCATAGAGATCCACCTGCCTCTTCCTCCCAAGTGCTAAGATTAAAGACATGCGCCACCACACACAACTGTGTGCAGATATTTTAATTTTTTTAAGGTGGCTGTAACTCTCCCCATACTGATTTCACAACCAATTAATGCATCTCAAATACTCAACAAATGCAGGTCTCCCTGCTTTACTCTCTGCCACCCAGACGGTGACAGATAAACCCGGTGTCTTTTTGTCCTGTGTGTACCATTCACTATGTTTCTTTTGCCTTGAGTTGCTACTTATTAGTAACGGTTGGGAACTCTCTGCCAACCCCTCCTTACTCCTTGTGACCCCACTCTCTCCAGTGACCCCCCCACACCCCGCTCTCTCTTACCGGCGTCATGGGCCGCCAGGGCCTGCAGCATCTTGCCTGCACTCCGGCGGATCTGAGGCTCCGGATTGCACAGCATGTGCATAAGCAGATCGAGGGCTCCTGTCTCCCTGAAGACTCCGGTGAGAGGCCCAATGCTCGCGTAGGCGCTGAGCACGTGGATGGTGTGAAGCACAGCAGCCGTCAGGCTCGAGGTCCCGCCTTCGGCCAGCTGCCTGGCAGCCCTGCGTACCAGTGCCCGCACGTCAGCCTCCATCTCCGCCATTGCCAACTCATCCAGGCCGCCTGGATCCCGTGGGAAGCTTCCTAGCTCTCCAGCAGGTTCGTACTGAGGTCCTTTAGGTAGTGTTTGCTCCCGCAACAGCATGGGGCAGTTGGCATAGACCTCTGGAGCTGACAGCCACATGAGGAGGTACTCTGTCTTGTCTTCCTCTACATTCACTTTGCCCTCTTCCCCACACCTGAGGACACTCCATCGGATCAGGTATTCAGGATGTCCGTCATGTCCAGGTCTCTGTCGAATGAGTTCTTCAGGGTACGCCTGCAGCCGGGGCCCCAAGGGGACCATGAGGTCCCCTGCTCGTCGATCCCCTACCATCCTGACCTCCTGGAATACACAGGAGAGAGACAGGCAGTATGTGAAAGAGGAAATGACTACGTAGAGCATGATGGAATCTTGTAGCAAAACAGGATGGTGGTGATTGGTGGGTTGTCTGATGAGGTTTAGAACACACAGGCAGAAAAGACAAAGTATACGACAGGATAAATAAGGGGTTATCTTTATATAAGAGAGGAACGTAGTGAAAGAGCAAGGAGATGAAATGAAAGCATTTCAGGGATGGAAGAGGGCTGGGACTATAGCTCAAAGCAGTGGGTCTGCCTAGTGTGTGAGAGACCCTGAGCTCCTAGCACTGTGAGAGTGCGTGCGTGCGTGCGTGCGTGTGTGCTGCCTGTGCATTTGTTTGTGCACTGCTTGCATGCATGGTGCCCTTGGAGGCCAGCAGAGGGAATTAGATCCCCTGGAACTGGAGTTATAGATGGTTGTCAGGACTATATGAAGCCTCATCCAGGGCTTCACAGATGCTTGGCAAGCACTGTACTAACCGAACTACACCCCCAGTCCCATAAATCTTTTTAAAGGCTATGAATTTAAGCATGGTCTGCTGGCACATGCCTATAATCTTGATATTCGGGAGACTGAGGCAAGAAAATCACCTTTTTGAGGCTAGGCTGGGCTACACAGAAAGTTCCAGGCCAACCCCAACTACATAGTAAGACCGTCTTAAAAAAATAAAAACAAGCCGGGCGGTGGTGGCGCACGCCTTTAATCCCAGCACTCGGGAGGCAGAGCCAGGCGGATCTCTGTGAGTTCAAGGCCAGCCTGGGCTACCAAGTGAGTTCCAGAAAAGGCACAAAGCTACACAGAGAAACCCTGTCTCAGAAAAAAAAATAAAAATAAAAAAAAATAAAATAAAAAATAAAAACAAGGGCTGGAGAGATGGCTCAGCGGTTAAGAGCACTGACTGCTCTTCCAGAGGTCCTGAGTTCAATTCCCAGCAACCACATGGTGGCTCACAACCACCTGTAATGAGATCTGGTGCCCTCTTCTGGCCTGTAGGGACACATGCAGGCAGAATACTGTATACATAATAAATTTTAAAAAAATAAAATAAAATAAAAAATAAAAACAAAAACAAAACTGAACACTGTCAAGCTCATAAGTGCTCAGTAAGCAATGTATTACTACATAATCTAATACTATTCTTAGATGGAGACAGTAGGTAGCAGGCATCCGATAGGAATGGGTATTAAGGCAGAATAAAATGATCAGAAAAGGTATGTGAGGTTTGAAGCAGTGCAGGTGCACTCGAGAGTAGAATGGACGGGAAGGCACACCGCGATGAAGAACCGGCGACCAGGGCCGGCGTCACGTCAGGGTACTCAGAAGCCGCCGAGCAGCAAAAGGAGGAGGAGTCAAGTAAGACTTGAGCCCAATGGGGATGGGATCCACTTAGCATGGAAGGGAGGCTAGGAGGTAGCCATTGATGCCACAGCGGCTGTTGATTAGCACAGGACCAAGTCCAACCACCCGCTAGGCCTGGGGCGGGGACGGACAGGGAGGCCAGGAGCAGCAGCTTAAACAGAGGCGTGAAGGTGGCGCCGGGCCGGGGGGCGGAACCGAGCAGCGTGATCGCGTCCGTGCAAGACTCCGGAGAGCCGGCGGAGCCGGCCCAGCACCGCGCTGGGAATGGCCTGGGGGTGGGGTGGGGAGGATGGCGGTCTCGGTCTCGAGAGCGGACAGGACGAGCGAGACCCCACTTCCCCCTGTCCCGGGGAGACTCGGGGTTGGGGAAGGGGAAGGGACCGGTCGGCGCAGGACTCGCTTCTCACCTCTCCCCGCCCGGCTCGCCCCTCTCTGGCATCCAGCAGCGGGTCCCACAGCTCGGCCCGCCTCCTCCACAACTCCTTTCCGGGTCACACGCCGGGCACACGCACAGGCCCGGCGGCTACGGGTCCCACCGTGGCCCACTACGAGCGTGGCAAAACGGCGCGTGAATGGAGCATGCGTACTAGCCGGGGAGCCCGCAGTCGGTGTCCTTCCCAGCTAGTCAGGTGTGAAGCACCCTGCTCTTCACCGGGTCCGTCTTCCTCATCCACCCATGGCAGCACCTGCCCTGGATTAGTTAAGCCATACTCCCACCACCCGGTGACTTTCCAGTGTTTTTTGGTTTAAGTTTCCAACACTCCCCAAACCCTGAGGAATTTTAAATTAGTTCTTCCACTTTGTTTTTTAGGTAAAACCACTCAACTGCCCTGAGGTGCTAGCAAAACCATGCATAGTGAGAAAGTCCCTCGCCTAGATTTCTTCAGTCATGTAGGATTCAATAGTCCAAAGGACCCTGCTTCCAGGGGCAGAGTTTAGGGGATTTTGTATTAGCTCCTCCCTCCCTATGTGAAAAGATCCCAAAGACACAGCCAAAGACCCCAGTCTGTGCACAAAAATGATACATTTATTGAAAGAGTAATTTTTTTTTAATACAAAAGAAAGCTCTGTACATAGGATGTGACCATGTCCACTATTCCTGGGTCAACATCCCAGGAGAAGTAGAAACCACTGATATACCCACATACACCCCACATTCACACAAGCATTCACTCAAACACAAGCACACACACACCCCAGAGCCACTTAGGAAGGGAAACACCAAGGGTCGCTGCACAGAAATGCCACCTCAACCCTGACACACAGACTCTCCCAAGGCCACAATCACACAGCACACATCATAAGCACTTTGCCTGATTCACTCACTGGATCTATCTTTTGTGAGGAGGAATTAACATCTCCTCCCATGTGTTGGGGGAGTGGTGAGTGAGTGGTAGTGGAGTGAACCAAGGGCAGAGGAAGGGGCTGAGCAGTTACAGACCTGAGTCCCAAGCTCCCCACCCTGGCCCCTGGTTTACCACGCCCCAGTCTTGAAAGCTACCCAAGGCCCAGCTATTTCCAGGAGAAAGCCCAGAAGAGTGGCCTCCCCAGCTGGGTAAGATAGCAATGGGGATCAGAGGTTGGGGGTTCTCAAACATGTCAACAGATCCTCCCATGATACCCAGGTGTGCATACGACCCTCCCCACCTTTCACCTAACCTCAGAAGCAGGCACGTGCCCGCCGAGGGCAGTAGCGAGGGGTCTGACAACACTCCACCCCAACTGCCCTTCTGGAAAAGCTCCCTTACTGAACACAGGTGGTTTGGGCTGGCTCTGACACGGGGTAAAATACCCTTCCCCTATGCTAGCCCACCCTCAAGGTCCCCAGCGGGTTCTAAGGGGGTGGGGCATGGCCCTGTACAAATTACATAAATACTGAGGTTACACTTAGAAAAATAAAGTCATTTTCTTCAAGGCTTTTGTCTTAATTTAAAAAAGTTACAGTAGCTGCTTACTCCCTGGGGGAGCTGCCCATTTCTGGCTCTCCATCGCTGCGCTCAGCCCAAGAGCTGCTCCTATGTGACCCCCATTCCTGTGTCTCCCCACCTCCCAGACCCCCTCCTGCTCACTGCAGCCTGGGCCCCAGGGAGCTGTAAGCCTGGGGGGGGGGGGGCACAAGGCTGCAATGATGTGCTGTGGTACAAATGAAATCCATCTCCTCTACCTGGCCCCCTCCCACCCTAGCCCCACATTTGGTCTCCCTCTCCCCAGCCACAACCCTATAGGGTAAAAGAGGCCTAGAGTTGTGGATAACCCTCCCCTCCCCTTTTGCGGCCTGGGGCCCCTTCCCCAGCTTTCTCCTGGAAAGAACCCAGGACGTGGGGCAAACCCAGAATCTCCCGCATGCACACTGGTGGACCCCGAGCTCATGGGGGGGCTGTCCCCAGGGGCCCAGCCAGTTCTAGAGAGCCTAAGGGCTCCCCAGAAAAGGGGAGTTTGGGCAGGGAGGGGGATGAGAAAAACGCCATTAAAAAAAAGTTAAATATTTTAAAAATATATATTTATAGATTTGTTTTCACTTCATCTCCTCAAATAAAAAGTTCAAAATCAACTTTTAAGTAAAGCAGCTGGGAGAAGGGGGAAGACAGGGAAGAGAGAACGCCGGAGGTTCCCTCCAACCCAAGAGCCCCTGCAGGTCCATGGGGACAGAGCGGCAAGGCAGAGCAGGTGGCCCCAGTAACCTGACCAGTGCACAGGCCCAGCTATCCAGGAGCTGAAAGGGGCAGAGGGTGGTGGCAGGAGGGACGAACCCCCTCTCTCCCAGCTGGCTCCCTGAGGGCAGGGGCAGGGCTCTTTTGACCCAGACTGTGGCAGCACAGAACTAACCAGAGGTCACCAGACAGGCTGGAGAGAGGGCCCCAAATGCTTCCTCAGAGGGGACACTGTGCCCAGTCCCACAGAAGGCCTGTGAGTGGGAGGGTGGGCACAGTCCCACCGGGTGAGCGAATACTCAGCAAACATTGAGCCAAGCTGGCAGGGGTCTGGGGAGGAGGACAGCCCCCCCATCCACAGCACGACGGGTGGGGTAGGAAGGAGGGGGTGAGGGAGGGCAGGTGGAGGGCAGGCAGGCCCATTTCTTTGGCTGGAGTGAGAGGGCATAGTCCTGTGGCCGCCCTCTCCTTCTCCTGCCTCCCTCCTTCGGCCAGTCAACGTGTGTGTAAAGAAAACGTGAAAAGGCAACAATAAATAAGTGGGTGCCGTCCCTTGGCCCTCGGTCCAGGGTGGCGGGCGGATCATTCACTCTTGGTGCTGTGGGTGGCGTCCAAGTTCACCACCTGTAGCTCGGTGAGGTTGCTGCTGCTCCCAGCTTGCTGCCCTATCACAGCCATCTGTGGGGAAGGAGGAGCGTGAGGATGGCCAGGAGGAGGACGGACAGGCTCAGGCGCCCCCTGCTGGCCTGCCGGTCCAATGCAGGCCTGAGCATGGGCCCCTTGGCTAGGGGAAGACTGGGTGGGACAGGGCGGGAGGGGGTAGGGGCCCTCCTGTCCCATTTACCTGGTGAAGCTGAACTGCAGAAACAGGGATCTGCACAGTCCCAGAGGATGCTGTCAGGAACACCTGAGGGACACCACCTGCATCGGAAAGCATGGGAGATACTCATTCACTTGCTCAGGAGGAGCTCTAGATATCGGAAATGTGATATACATAGGTGACTGGGGAGCCTCAAACATGTAGCCAAGGATATGTGCCCCAAAGTGTCTCATGCAATGCACGAGGGTGCCTGAAGTGTGAGGGTTTAAGTGTGTGTGAGTGTCCAAATGAACAAATACAGTTGTCCAGTGAGTGTGAGAATATCCAAGTCTGTGTATTTGTGCAGGAATATATGTGGGCATTGGGGGAGGGGAATAAACCGGAGGAGAATGCATCTCAGTGTTGGAGCTGGGGCACAGCTGAGTGCCTGGAAAAGGGAGAAATGGTCCTTCTTTCTTCGGCCCTGCTCCTTCCCTCACCTTGCTCCTGGACCTGGCTGTGGGACACCTGCATGGTGGACGGTGCCTGGGAGAAGGCATTGAGCACGGTGAGGCTGCCATCAGCCAGGCCCGAGGTGGGGGCATACATCACTGCATGGGGACTAGGGTACATCATGTGGCCACCCACAGTTGTGGGTATAGACGACGTCATGATGGTGGCGGGCAACGTCACTGGAAAACACAGATACACATCAGGGAGCTGATCCCTCCTGCTAGCTCTCATCCTGCCCCAGGAGTCCAATCTCTAGGATCTTTGTACCATGTTCTGTGTCCCAGGTTTGACAAGAGATTGTTTCTTTGTTCCTTACCATCAACTGAAAACACCCTAACGCTTTCTTCTGAGCGGACTGTCTATGCATCCAATTCTCTGTCCCCAGACCCTAGCATCCCAGTGATGGGCCCTCTCCCAGGAAACTCCATCACTCACTTTTCAGTTTCACCTGTTCCTTCCTCTCGCTCCCTCTTCCTAAACTCACACCTAACCAGTTCATCCTTGAGACAAGCACTTCTCCAATGTTAGCATAGGAACCTTGCTAAGGTGCAAATTCTGAGTCACTGGGTTTGAGGTGACGCTGGAGATCTGAAAACCTCAAGTCCTCGGTTACTTCAGCCCCTAGACCACACTGTAATGAATAAGGTTGGGGTGACAGCAGCTTACATATGAGAGTTTGCTATAATTCCTGAAATGACCAAAGGTAGCTGAGAGGGATTAGAGTCTGCTACTCGAGACCTGTAACACCCTCCCACCCGGGGACAGACGCGCTGACGGCACCTTCCCGGCTACTGAACAAACAATTTCCCGTGGATTCTTATGTCTCCCTTGACTTACATCCTCACTGCAGAGCAGGGTTCAAACCCCAGCCATGCTCACCGGCTTTCCTATAAACATGAAACCAAAAGCCCCAGTTTCTACTTGAGTAAATTCCCCGGGGTCCTCGGTACAGGAGCCACACGGCTAAGCACCTTCTGCTAGGCTTCCTGTGGGAAGGCAAGGCGTGGGGGGTGACAAGGAGTTATACCTGTCCCGCTGGAGGAGGTCTGCGTGAGGTCTGTGCTGCTGTCACGAGAGGGAGACGCCTGCTGTGGGGCCTGGTGCACCTGAATGGCCTGCACAGGGACCTGCTGGGCCACCGCCCCACCTAGAAGACACGGTGTGTTACTCGGGCTCCATCCCAAGCAGTCTGTGGGCCTCACCAAACACGCTGGAGCACTACAGTCCCGGGTCCGATACTCTGGTTCCCAACCCTTATCACTTTCCCCTGGGACCTGAAGAGGTCCTTCATGTCCGAATGAAGTGACTCCCTCTTCCTTCTGCCTCAGGCTTTGCTTCCATCTTCTTCAGCTGACCCGGAGCTGTCCTTAACCCATCAACATAACCCACCCTCCAGTCACAACAGGGAAGTGGAAGAACACCAACCACCTCCATAGCAACAGAGGTTCAGGGGTGAGCCAGCCAGACAAGACCAGACTGTAGCGTTGAAACTTACTATACCACCAGCAGGGATCTCACTGGACAAAGCTTGTCTTCCAATGAGACACACAGTGATTCTCTTGGGCTCTCTTAGCAAAGAAAGAGGTCCTCCCGGGGCTAGCCCTAAAATCACTTTTAACATCCTCCATTTGACCCCGAGAAAGCAAGCCCCTCCCTGCCGCCCCCTGGGACTCACCAGGCATGAGGGTGAAGCTGGTGGGCAGCTGCATTAGGCCCCCAGAGGACACAGGCCCACTGCCCGTGCTCTTGAGCACAGTCCCGTTGGCACTGCTGGCACCACTGGGGCTGACGCTGGCAGACACCGGTGCCAGGTAGTTGGTGATGGGGAAGGAGGGGCCGCTGCTGACTTGCATGGTGGTCGAGGTGCTGGGTGCTGTTTGGATGGTGGAGGTGGTACCCGGAAGGTTGGTGACAGTGAATGCTGGCTTCAGTGTGTCCTATACGCAGAGTAAAGACGGAGCAGTGAGCTGCTAACAGATTTCATCCCTCAGGAGCTTTGTGTGAATGAAGAATTCAGGCAGAAATCGCTGTTTCTGTTAAAACCCCAATTATACCATTTACTTGCCACGAAAGTCATGAAGCTGTTGATTGGACACAGTGCCTCAAGTTCTAGCACTTGGGAGTCTGAGGCATCTGCGTTGCCTAGCCTGGTCTACACTGTGAGACCGTCTCGAAGTTTAAAAATTACAAACGTAACACCGGGCAGTGGTGGCGCACGCCTTAAATCCCAGCACTCGGGAGGCAGAGGCAGGAGGATCTGTGAGTTCAAGGCCAGCCTGGTCTACAGAGCGAGTTCCAGGACAGTCAGAACCTTGCCTCAAAATAATAAGTAAATATTACAAACAAAGAAAGAAAAAACACAACTACTTAACTTGGAGGTTGTTAAGATTAAGCAGGGAAAAAAAAAAGATAAGCAGGCTAGCTTTCCTAAAACCACTCAGAGAGGGCATCTGAGCTCACACCAAGATCAAATTAAACACTTGCAGCTCTTACATTGAGAACTCCTGGGCGCTTTCTGCCCCAGGGAACCGCACAAATCTCACTCACAGTCTGCTTCTAGCTCTGGCAGTGACTGTCTGGGTGAACCTGAGATAATCACTTCCCTTTTATGAGCTTTAATTTCCTCTTCAAAACATGAGAGGGTTGGGCTTGAGTTCTCTTCAAAAGGGTCCTTATGGTTCTGAACTGCTGGGCTCTACGGCAGGGACCGAGATTTTTCAAAGAGAAAGCTCATGAAGGTCTGACAGTGAGGCGCTTCAGCCCAAGACCGAGGGACTTACCCACGTGCACAGAAACGAGGCGCGCACACACACACACACACACACGAGAAAATGATTGCAGATAACGGGTAACTAACACAAGGGGGGACCTGGAGTTTTGACTCTCTCAGTTCTTACGAGTTGTGAGGAAGAAGCCAGGAGTTGAGAACCAAGCCGCCAGGCCTAGATCCGACTTGATTCAAAAAGCCGGGCTGGGTCAGCTCGGGATGTTTGCTAAGCAACGGGCCCCAAGGCCTTTGGTTGGTAGAGGCGTTGCTAAGGCAAACAGTGCCGCTTCCTTCCATTGGTCAGTTAGTTAAGCACCCGGAAGGCGGAGCTCCACAGGCAGCAGGAAGGAAGACCCGCCCCTCTCTCCTTACCGGGAATAAGGGGGAGGCATCTTTAGTAGCAGGCCAATGCTCTCCCCAACAGCCCAGGCCTGGGTATCCCGAGCACCCCAACACCCGGGATGAGGCTCGCTAGTATGGTAGTTCCTTGCCCAACCTGACAGCCCGCTTGGCAACAGCAGTGGGTTCCCAGGACCCTGGATTAGGAGGCTCCCTTCCTATTCCCAGCCTGCCAGGAGGGCAGGGCCAAGCTACACCCCCGCCCCAAGCGGGGAGACAGCTGGCGGGAGGAATGCAAAAGCCTTGCCAGGCAGGCGGGCTGTGGGCGGGAGGCCGGCGTGGAGCCCGAACCGGCCTTATATGGGCACGGAGGCCGCCCGCTTATCTTGGGGGACGGCCTCCTGTCAGGAATGGAGGATGGACACCTGTCTCCTAGGATAAGGAACACTAACCTGGTCCCACTCCACATCACTAAGAACATCTATTTACCCGTACTAGGCCAAGAAAGGAAAGGGACCCTCTTTTCTCCCCCCCGCTTTACATAGGTGACCCCAACAACACACCTTGGTTTCCCCACTGCTGTCCGATTCCGACACCTGGTAGGTGAGATCCGGCTCTTCAAAGCCAGTGGCACTCATTCTCTGGTCTGTGGTGGGGTCTGAGCGGGGTGGAGAGTCTGGCGAGTTGAGGCAGGTCTGAATCAGTGCCTTGCCGGTCTCACTGGTGATCATGGGCTGCAGTTTGCGGGTGGCAAAGGTATACACGTGGCCTGTCTCGCTGGCCACCAGCAACAGCACTTGCGTCCCTGTCAGCGTGGACAGCTCATAGGCCTGGGGAGTTGGGAGGGATATGGGCAGGTCAGCATTTCCTCTCCACTGCCCTGGGGAAAATTATTCGGTGATCTCCAGCACCGACTCCTGTGATGACCTTCAACTCTGGGGACTAGACATCTGACGGTGAGCTGGAAGTGAATAAACTACCTATGTCCTTGAAGAAACGGTCTGAGTGCAGGCACTCCAAGCAAACAGAAATAGCTCCCAGCAGGGATGGATATATAACTTCAAGGGGACATAGAAAGACCCAGTTAGCTATCCCCTAACACGCCTGGTGCCCGCTTCCTCTTCACTGTCAGAGGGACAATGAGATCCCTACCACACTGGGATTCACACACCATATTAGTGGTAACAGCCATCTAAGTGTGCAACTGCCCATGTTTCCTGCCAGATCACTGCACAGGCTCTAACCTGTTGCCACTGCCTAACTCCTTTGGCCCTGTAACACTATAGTGCCCTTTGCCTTGGGATAGAAGGATAAGGAAGGACCTTCTCCGTGATGATTAAGGGGTTACCGATCACAGATTGGCTAAAACGATGAGAGCTAAGTTTGCAACAGGTCCTCTGCCATGAGCCCAGAAACGGGATCCCCCGCTAAATTGCACAACCCACCTTGGAAGCAGTTCCAGCTTCTACACTGGTTCCCAGGTTGCAGGCTGCTTCCTCTGCTTCCATCCCTTCCTGTATCTCCTAGACTCCTTTCCTTACCACTTTTCCTGGGATATTGGCTGGCAAAAGATACCTCTACAAATCTCCCTGTCCCCAACATTGCATGCACTGATTTGCCCTAGAGCTGGGGACCCTACTTGTCCCAAAGACCGGTGATTCTGCAGCCAGTCCTGCGGGCAGCATGAGATTTCCAGAGAAAGCAACGGAAGACACATGGCCAGGGCGGGACTTGGTCCCAGCTCGCTGTTCCTCAAGGCAGCAGCAGCAGCAGCAGCGGCGGCGGCAGCAGCAGCTCTCCCGCCCAGCTCTCTCACCTGGTCCCTAACCCTGCCTGTCCCTCAAGCCCGCACGACTCCAGCGATGCCCACCTTTCCTCCCACTCACGCTCGCTCACGGCTGTCATCCAACTCCAGCCTCCTCATCTCAAATCCTTCTGCTCCCCTTTCCACCGCCCTTCCCGCACGCCAGGACACAGTGGATCGGCTGACGCCCGCGTCTGGTTATCCACCTTCCTGCCCGCCCCTGTCCACTCCTGCCCTCCTCCAGGACCCTCTTTCTCCCGCGCGCCGGTCACTCCCCCCTCGGCGCCTCTGCCCCGGATTCCGGACGTTCGCAGCATCTCCCCTCTCCCCACATTTCCCCGGCGGCCCCTCCCCTTTCGCCCGGCCGGTGTACCACCATCCCCTCCTACACACCTTGTGCGGACTCGCCGCCTCCTCACCTCCGCCTCGGCTCCGTCTCGCTCCCGGGCTACCCTAGCGCGCACCCACCCTCCAGGTCCCCCCGGGGCGCGCCAACCTCCGGCTCCGGTACCTTCTTCATGATGCCCGTCTTCCTCTTGCTGAAGGTCGTATAGCGCCGCAGCTTGTTGTCGATGAACTCCATCTTGATCTTCACGCGGCCCCGGGTCTTCTTCCCCGGCTTGGCCCCGCTCACCGCACCGCTCACCGGCCCGTAGCCCCCGGCGGCCGCCGCCGCCGCCTCGGGCCCACCGACCACCACGCCGAGCTCCATCTCGCTCAGGCTCCGCTTGAGGCCGCGCCGCTCGGCGCCCAGCTCCTCCTCCTCGCCGGACTCGGAGTCGCCCTCGCTGCCGCTGTAGAGGGCCCCGGCGGTGGGCGCCGGGGTGGGCGCCGCTGCCGCTGCAGCCTCCCGCTCCAGACGGCCCGGGCCGAGCCCCGCGCCGTTCCCGGGAACCCGGCCCCCGTTCGCCCCGCGAGTCCCTCCGCCGCCTCCGCCGCCCGGCCGCCCCGTCGGGGTCCGGTTCAGGCTGCCCCCCAGGGCCGAGCCCCGGCCCAGAGCCGCCGCGGCCCCAGCTTGGCTCGGTAACATGGCGCTCAGTGCAGGAGGGCGGACGGGCAAGTCAGCGAGGAATCGGGGCCGCCGCCGCCGCCGCCATCGGCTTCCCGGTTCCACCGGGCACTCCCGCTGCTGCTAGCGCCGCTCCCGCTGCCGCGGCCGCCGCTGCGAACCCGGGGCCCCTGCACGCCCGGGCCGACCTGGGCCCTCACTTTCCTGCCCCTATGGCCGGGGTTGCCCCAGGCCGCGCGCAGCGCCCCCTGTCCGTGTGCTGGGGAGGCGCGCCCTGCGGCCGTCAGCGTCCCCCGGGGGGCAGGGGCTGCTGGCCGCGGCCGAGACCGCGGGCGGAGGGGGCCGGGACCACGCGCTGGCGGCGGAGGTATCCCCCGACCCTTCCCCCCCCATATAAAGAGATACAATGTTTCCTTTTATGGCGAGGCCGCTCCTTATATGGTGAGCCCCAGCGCCCCCGCCCTATTGGTCCGCGCTTCCGGCACCTCCGCTCCCCATTGGCCGGAAGGGGACACTAATTTGCATAGGCATACCGAACTCGCTGCTGTCATCCCGCGTCAGACCGCGATTCCGAGAGGGGCGGAGACAACTCCTTAAAGGAACAGGCCCGCCGAGCCAGCTCCGCCCCCAAGTGTTGAAGCGTAGTGGAGTATTGAGAGGGGCTGGCGCAGAGGAAGCCTAGGAGAGGGCTGGAATACTGTCTTGCCGAGAAGAGGGAACCCGAGTGCATTGGGGGTTTAAAGCAAACGAGGAGAAACACTCCCTAATTCCAGCGAAGGAGTGCAGGCGTAGATTGGAGCACTTCCATCACTTCCTGAGGAAGGTAAAGTGGTTGGAGCCGAGCGAGCGTGCGTGTTTAGACTCCTCCAGCCCAGCGGCTCCACTCCCGTCCCGTCCCGTCTCGTCGCCTCCCCCCCCCCCCCCCCACACACACACTACTTCCCTTTCTTTCTCTTTTCAAAGGATCAACACTTTCCCACAAGTCTCGCTGCTAGGTCACATCATTCATCATCCTCTACACTGGGGGGTCTTTGGCAGACACACATCTGGACGAGGCGGAGGGACAGACGTCCTCCCATCCATGGTGGGGGCAGGGCGGAAAGTGAGAGGTCAGTGAAGACTTCCAGCTGCCGGCTGTGCTGAAAGAGGGGGTGGTCTGGAGGATAAAGCACACCCCGCAGCCAGTGCAGAGGCCTGAAGTACAGTGGGATAGGAGGATTAAAAGTGAAAAAGGACGCAAAGGTTAAAACGTGGGTATTACAAACCCCGCGTTAAGGGTCCGACAGGCTGAGTCTTTGCTCTTAGAGAAAACAGCTTGAACTTCTGTGTTACTGAAATTACTCAAATCTGGTCGGAGAGGGTGGTGCACACATTTAATTCTAGCTATTCCTGAGGCTGAGGCAGGAGGATTGCCCTGAGTTCAAGACCAGCCCGACCTACGTACTGAGTGCCGAGCCAGCCAAGACCACACAGCAAAACCAGTAAAAAAAAAAAAAAAAAAAAAAAAAAAAATTGCTCAAATAAGAAGTTTGCCTGCCTTTTGGTAGTCCCGCGCCTGGAAACAAGAGATTGTTTCCAGGTCCATTCTTTGGTGTTGGTATCCATCCCTCAAGTTCTGAATATAGATTTAATGGGAGCAAAGAGTAAAGAAAGCCACAACGGCGGTCTGTGGCTAGTTATACGGAGCTACATGTAGTAAGTCGCCCCAATCCATCCTGGTGTGTTTAAAGAGATGGTTTTCCTCTAAGTGCTGTTGTGAAGAAGAAAAAGTGTCATTGTACTGGTATGACACTAGTATTGGAACAAACGAGCTAGCCAGATGTGGTGGCTCATGCCTGCAACACTGAGGAGGCCAAGGCAGGACCACCAGAAAGAGATCATATAAGTACCCCCCACTCCCACCCTCCCACGAGATTAAGGACTTAGATGACGGTTTAGTCAGTGAAATGTATGCTTGGAAAGCATGAGGATCTGAGTTCAAGCCCCAGACCTCACGTCAAAAAAGTCAATTATAAACCAGGAGAGATTGGTGGCACATGCCTTTAATCTCAGCAGAGGCAGAGCCAGGTGGATCTCTGTGAGTTTGAGGCCAGCCTGGTCTACAGAGTGAGTTCCAGGACAGCCATGGCTACACAGAGAGACCCTGTCTGGGGGACAAGGGGCAGCCACGGTGGTACATGCTTGTATCGATTTCGGTGCTGGGAGGAGACAGGCAGACACCTGGGGACCCCTGGTCCCTCAGGCTACCCTACGTGGCAGCTGAGTGAGGGACAATTGTCTTTAAAAACAAGCCTGGGCTGGTGACCTGGCTCAGTGGGTAAAGGCCAGCCTGGTGACCTGGGACCAGCATGGTGGAAGGGGAGAACCAGCTCTCAAATTTGTCCTCTGTACCTGCATACACACTGTAGTGCATGTGCACCCACACATTTTTAAAAACAAAAACCCACAGTGGACAGCTTCTGAGGAATGACAGTGAAGACTGTACTATGGTCTCCCCACCCTCACCCATGCATACAGAAACAAAGACCAGAGCGAAGTATTAAGTATCCAAGTCTCAGTCATCACAGGCTGGTATTGAACTTACGATATAGCTGAGGATGGCTTTGAACATCTACTCCTCCCCTACTCCAGCCCTCTAGTGCTCCCATAAAGAGCTGGAGACACCACACCCAGTTGCACAAAACTTCTGTATGGGCTGGGTGTGGAGGAGCATGCCTGTAATCTCAACACTCACGAGGCAGAGGTGCACCAGTCTATGAGTTCTAGACCAGCCAGGGCTATAAAGTGAGACCCTTTCTCAAAACACACACACACACACACACTAAGAACCACCAAGCACTTTTGTTTGCATGATATATAGGTTGGGCCATATAAAAGTACTATTTCATAGGTCAAGGGTGTAAAATTGTTGATTTCATCTGTTTGCACTGGGTGTCAATGTTCATTGCATTGCTCACTATGAGTCACATACAGTTCAAAACCATGAGAAATATCAAGAGATTAGTGATAAAGTATGTGCACACATGTACATACAGCATAGGTTTAGTCCCTGAGTCTCTGAAAACAGGAACTAGGACCACGCCTCCCTCACATTTCTCCTCTAATTTGCACCAAGGGTACTTACCCATATGGAACGCATTAGCTTAAGAGGCAGAAGAGGTCAGACACATACATTGATTCTGCAAGAGTTCATGGGTCACAGGTAGAGCGGGGGTGGGGGTGGGGATGGAGTCTGAAATCCACAGCCCTGTGGTTTCATCCCCACCCAGCTTCCAAAGACTTTGAGTCCTGTACTGCAAGGCTGCACTCCATCACATCCACAGTGGGCGGTGTCCAGGAAGAACCCTGCCTGCCTCAGCTTTCCTTCTCCTGGGTCACTGTGCTATGTCACAACCTTCTTAGGTGACGTCATTCACACTGCCCTTGGTCACCACCGGAAGGCAGGGGGAGACTCAAGCCCATACCATGTCACATGACTGCAGGTTCAGGAGCCAAAGCCGTTGATGAGGATCACAGGGCTGGGAAGATGGCTCAGTGGTCCAGAGCACTGGTTGCTCTTGGAGAGGACCCAGGTTTGGTTCCCAGCACCCACATGCCAGCTCACGGCCATCTGTCACTCCAGTTACATGGCATGTCTTCCTCTGGTCTCGGTAGGTATCAGGGACACGTGGTGCACCGACGTACATGGAAGTAAAACCCCCATGAACATAAAAAAAAATCTTTTTGCAGAAGCAGGCAGATCTCTGAGTTCAAGGCCAGCCTGGTATACAGAGCCAGCTTCAGGACAGCAAAGGCTACACAGAGAAACAATTTCTCGAAAAACAAACAAATCAACAAGCCAAATCTTTTTTTTTTTTTTAATGTATTAATGGAGTGGGAGATGTAGCAGTGTGTAGAATACTTGCCTAACCAGCACCACATAAACCAGGCACAGTGGTATATATGTATATACTAGTATGTATATACTAGGACTCTGGAGCTGGGTTAAATCTCTAACACTGAGACAACAGGCTGAAATGCCTATTTAATGTATCAAAGCCAGGTTCTCCCAGCATCCCTCAGTCCCTACCTGTTACAGGGAGTGGCTGTCATACCCCGCCTTCCACCCTGAACTCTTCAGCCCAGAGGCTGGGCTGCCCTTCCCCCAGAGGCTCTTCCCTATATAATCCAGACATTTTGGTTATCGGTTCTTCTCATACCTTTGGCCTCCTGGCTGCTGTACCTGGTGCCCTTCTTACCCCATTTCCTCCTGCGCAGGCCTCCCCCCCTCCCCACGTGGCCCAGCTCAGTCCAGGTCACTCCACTCTGGACTCTCCCAGAGGTCCCTGACTCTGGCTATGCTCTCCCTTTTATTTATGATAACTTTCTCCTCCACCATACCTAGGAACAGTCATGTTCCTTTCCTTTATACTTCTTTTTTTTCATTCAAGGTAGAAACAAGAGTATTAGAAAAAAGTTCAAGGTTATCCTTGGCTACATAGTGAATTAGGGGCCAACCTGGAGTGTATGAGGCCCTGAACTAACAACAAAAATTCATAGATGTGTTTTATTTGGATCATACAGCATTTGTGCTTCTAAATAACACTGTTTATTACATTAGGGTTTTTTTTTTTTTTTTGTGTGTGTGTGTGTGTGTGTGTGTGTGTGTGTGTGTGTGTGTATTCATCTATGCATGCAGTACACACACACCACAGTATTCAGGAGTAAGCTCCACATGATGTGGAGGTTCAGTTCCTAGAGGGACCCCAATGCCCTCTTTTGGCCTCCTCTGGCACCAAGCACACACGTGGTATACAGATACACATGCAGATAAAAAATAATAAATTAAAACATTTTAAATGCCAGTCATGGTCTGGAAGGGCTCGGTGGTTAATTGCTGGCTGCTCTTCCAGGGGACCTGAGCTGGGTTCCTAACACTCAAGCTGGGTTGCTCATGGCCAGCTCCAAGGAATTCAACACCCTCTTCAGGAGTCTGTGGGTACCTGCATTCACAGGCTCACAGACACAGACAGATAGACAGATACACATACACAATTAAAGACAATAAATTTAAATCTTAAAAATGATTGCCGTGGAGCTGCAGACAGCTCAGAAGAGTACTTGCTGCTCTTCCAGAGGACCTAGATTCAGTTCCCAGTACCCACATGGCAGCTCACGGCCATCTGTAACTCTAAGTCCAGGGGATCCAATGCCCTCTTCTGGACTCTTAGAGCACTGAACACATGTGGTAAATGAACAGACATACAAGCAGGCCAAACACCCATATATGGACATGCATACATACATAGATACAAAGTGGCCTCAGTCCCAGTACTTGGGGGGCAAGAGGCAGGCAGATCTGTGTGAGTTTGAGGCCAGCCTGATCTACATAGCATATTCCAGGACAGCCAAAGCTACGTAACAGAGCCTCTATCTCAAAAAAAAAAAAAAAAAAGACTGTCACAACACCCTTCCTGTTGAGGTGAGGGTCTCAGCTGTGATGGCAAGTTAGAGGGAACTAAAAGGAAACCATAAGCCAGTGTGCCCAGGAAAATTCTAGAAAGCCATGCTGCAAACTCTAACAGTACTTATCTCTAGACTAGGTCTGGGACAAAAAGAAGTACATTGTGCTTATGTGGGTACCTACCATCAGACTTTTTCTACAATCAGAATTATACTTTTACCTACTCTTTTCTCTTACATTCAAGCAAAACTCAAGACACAAGGCAGAGGTGAGCTAAATGGGTTTTGATGCTGGCTGCCCAGGGCATTGGGGTTAAGATTCTGGTTGGGAATGGTGGCCCATGCTTGCTATCCCAGTACTTGGGAAGTAGAGGCAGAACATCGGGAGTTCAAGAGCAGCCTCAGATGCTAGTGAGTTGAAGACCATTTCTAGACCACACTTGAGATCCTGCCGCACACAAACCAGTAACACTAAAAACAGTTTTACTGTTGAATAAGGAAGACTCTCCTAACACTGGTACCCTTCAGAGAGAGCAAAGTTAGTGAAGGAGATTCCTCAGATTCGGTCAAGCAGGCAGAGGGAAGGACACATCAAGAAAATAGGAGTTAAAGACTGAGGTAAGAGGGTCGGAGGGGCGACCTTTCTTTTTTTTTTTTTTTTTTGGTTTTTTTCGAGACAGGGTTTCTCTGTGTAGCTTTGCGCCTCTCCTGGAACTCACTTGGTACCCCAGGCTGGCCTCAAACTCACAGAGATTCGCCTGGCTCTGCCTCCCGAGTGCTGGGATTAAAGGCGTGCACCACCACCGCCCGGCCGACCTTTTTTTATGTAGCTGAAGGTGGCTTTGAACTTCTTTGTTCTTTCTTAAATTGAAAACACTAGTTTTTATTATTGTTATTATTTTGTTTATGGGTGTTTATCATGCATGTATGTCTGTGTTCTGTGTGTATGCCTGGTACTCATGGAGGCTAGATACCCAGGAACTGGAGTCACAGATGGTTGTGAGCAGCCAAGTGGGTACTGGGCACTGATGCTGGGTGCTCAGGGAGAGTAGCCAGTGTTTGCTCTTAATGGCTGAACCACCTGTCCAAGCCCCAGCCTTGATCCTCCTGCCTCTCCTGACCAGATTCTGGGGTTACAGGAATATACTTCCATGCTTGGTTTATGGTTGGGGATCTAACTCGGGGCTTCACGATGCCAGGCAAGTACCCTATCAGTGGGGTGGTTTTATTTATTTTGCTTTTTTGAGAGAGATTGGCCTCTAGCCTCTGCCTCCTGAGGCATTTTCCATTTTCCAAGTGTATATATATATATATTTATCTATTCTCCTGAGGCATTTTCCAAGTATATATAATATATATAAACTCCATAATGTATATACTTTATATTTATCTATTCTTTATATATAATATATAAATATTTATTTACTTTGGGTATATCAGTGTTCTACCTGAATGTATGTATGCGTGCTGTTTGTGTACCTGATACCTGAGGAGCACAGAAGAGGGGGTCTGATCTCCTGGAACTGGAGTTAGGGATGGTTGTGAGCTACCATGTGGGTGCTGGGAACTGAACCCGGGTCCTCTGCAAGAGCAACAAACAAGGATCTTAACCATTGAACCATTTCCCATCTCATTTTTTGTGTTTTTGTCAAGATTTACTTTTATTTAATGTGTTTTACCTTTATACGTGTATGTGTGTGTGTGTGTACACACGTGTGTGCGTGCGCGCGCATGTGCGTGTTGCTACCCCCTTTTGGCCCACTGGTGCCAAAAGGGGGTATTGAACTCCCTGGAACTAGTGATAGCCAGTTGTAACTGCTGCTTACATGGGTGCGAGAAACTGAAACCCAGGTCCTCTGCAAGACAGCCAGTGCTCTCAGCCACTAAGCCATCTCTCCAGCTCCTGGCCTTCCTAGTTTTAAAGGGACTCAGAGCCTGAATATGTCACTAACCCCTTTTCTGGTCCTCCATGTCCATTACACATCTACATTCCCCGAGTGTGGGGACCGAGTCACCAGCAAAGAGTAAGCGGCTGTCACACAGGTTAAGACGTATTACAAAACATCTGTGAACTGGAGAGCAGACCAGTATCTACTGCACAGTCCTATCCACACCCTACTAGATGAAATGAAGTCACAAAGAACTCTATTCATGAGCAAAGGCAGCGAAGAGCCTTACAAACAGACTGTAAAAAAGGCTTCTTTATTGAGAGCAGCGAGTGTAAAAAAAACAAAAAAAAACATAAAACAAACAACAATAACAATAACAACAACAATAAAAGTATAAGGCAGGGGTGGCCCACCCTCCCCAATTCCTTTAGGGTCCCCCCAGACCTCCCCATGCCCACCCACCCCACGCTGCAATTACATAAAAAAGCCGCCCATGTGCATACAAAAAGGGCGGGCTGTATAAGTGTCAAAAAGCCCTGAACACTTCATCTGCCAGGCACTTGGGATGAGGAAAGGATTTGGGGGACGGGTCTGGGTTAGTGTGCTCAAACCTGCAGCGGGGAGGACTTAACGGCTATGTCCTCCACAACCTGCTAGACCCACCCCAGGTGGGACCCATGGGCCAAGAGGACTGTTGGTCCTGAGTGCCCAGAGCTATCCTGGAACTTGCGTACTTTAGTAAATTAGTTCCCCAAACCTAGCTCGGCCCAAGCCCAGCCCTCCCTAGGCAACATTGGCAGATGAGTGGCAGAGCTGGACCTGGCCAAAAGAGGTCTCAGACCAGAAATTGGGGTTACCTGAGGCACCCATACTGTCCCTGATGAGGAAAGGGGGCAAAGAAAGGTGCCCAGCCCAACGCCTTAGTCACCCAGCCTGGGTTCGAGTCAGCCTCCCCAATGGCTGAGGCGAGGAGAAATGCCTAGGTACTGCCTGCCCTCAACAATGCCCGCTGTGCTTGGGCAGGGACCCCAGGCCAAGAAGGACAGGATAATCTTGCCCATCATGCTTCAGGCTCCCCTCAGGAGGTGTTCTCCCCTGAAGCACAGCCTGCAAGGCTCCCTCACTGCTTGCTCTCTGCAGGGCTGTTTCCCAGGGTGCTGGCGATCTCACTGAAGGAGGGCCGGTCCTTGGGGTTCAGGGCCCAGCAGCGCTGCATCAGCCGGTAGAGCTTGGAGGGGCAGCCTTCGGGCTGTGGGAGTCGGGCCTTCCCAGCCTGCAAGTCTGCAGGGCAGACGGGGCAGAGTGTTAGCCTGGATGTTTAATACCTGCCGGGGTGTGCAGTTCCCACAGCAGTCCCCCAAGGGCCGCTCTGCTCTGGGGAGTACTGGTCAGTGATGGGTGGGTACCATATTTTAAGACTATGGCAAAGACCTTGTAAGACAAAGAGATAACTCTGCTCCCCAAGTTCACTCTGGTTGGTAGGCAGGGTCCCTTGTGGGAGCTGAAGCGACTGAGTGACAGCTGGAGGAGACATTGGGGTAAGTGCTGTTTATTACCCAGTATAAAGTGCTCCATAAGTTAGTTTTGTGTTTTGCAATACTGAGGATGAACCTGGGACTTTGCATATGGTAGTCAAGGGTCTATCACCTCCCACACAACCTGAGCCTGCTTCTCAGTATTTTTAAAACTTCTTTTTTTTTTCTTTTTTTGGTGTTTTGAGACAGCGTTTCTCTGTGTAACCCTGTCTGTCCTGAGCTCAGCTTTGTAGACCAGGCTGACCTCAAACTCGCAGAGATCCACCTGCCTCTGCCTCCCAAGTGCTGGGATTAAAGGCGTGTGCCACTACACCTAGCTGAAATCATTTATTGGTGAGCCATCTTGCTAGCCCATATTTACATGTTTTTAACAACTGGAGAGGTCATATCTTCATAACTGCTAAGTACCAGCCCCAAGGGAGGAAGAGGTAGGCTCAATAACCCTGGGGCCTGAGCAAGCAGAGGTGGGATGGAGAGGGTGGGGTTATATCCAGAATCCTCTCTCAGGAACACGGCTCCTTACCTGCCAGCACTTCATCATCTGCCTGTCCACCATGGGGCATCTCTCCATGCGTGAACACTTCCCACATCAGCACACCAAAGGCCCAGACGTCAGACTTGGTGGAGAAATCCCCCTCCAGGACGGCCTCTGGGGACATCCAACGCAGCGGTACCCAGGCCTGCCGGAAGTGGTAGTACTCACTGCACAGAGAAGCAACACAGGGATGGAAGTCAGAGGCCACGGCCTGGGAGCCCAGCCTCACCTCAAACTAGGACTCCCCCTGGCTGGGCCCAGCCTTTCCCACAGTAGACCTCAAAGGAATCGGTAACGTGGATGCTGAGCACAGGGGTATGCTGGATCAACTCTGGACGTGGATGCTGAGCACAGGGGTATGCTGGATCAACTCTGGACGTGGATCCATTTGAGTGAGGTTTGTTGGTTTTAAAATTCCATTAAGAGGGGTTGGAGAGATGGCTCAGAGGTTAAGAGCACTAGCTACTCTTCCAGAGGACCTGGATTCAGTTCCCAGGACCCAGATGGCAGCTCACAGCCACCTTTACCTCCAGTCCCAGGGGATCTGATGACCTCTTCTGACCTCAGGAACTAGGCATGCACAGGATGCATATACATGCATGCCAGCAAAGACTCATATAAAAACAAACAAAAAAAATGAAACCCAGACTTGGTGATACAAGCTTGTAATCCCAGCTACTTAGAAGGCTGAGGCAGGGGGATCCTGAGTTCAAAGCTTACTTAGGTTACTGAGTAAGTTCAATGCAAGTCTGAGAAACTTAGCAAGATCCTGTTTCAAATTTTTAAAAATTGATGGAGCTATATGTGAGACCTTGGGTTTGATCCCCAACCCTGCAAACAATAAATAATAATACAAAATTAAAGAGTAGGAAAGGTTTAATTAGTAATAAAGTAAGACCAAAGCAGTAGTCAGGCACACTGGGGTGGGCTGCACCTGAGGTGACTGGGGGTCCCCCAACAAGGTGGCATATGTAGATAATCTAGAACATTCTCTGACCATGGTGTCTAAACTTTCAGGCTCAGGCTTTAAGATAATAGTCCTGAATTCAAGAACTTACAGAGGGAGCCATATGCCACTTGCAGTTAATGACATATGAAGTAGCTATAAAAAATTCTCTCTCACTGACCCCTAAAACCAAACCGGTTCTAGGTGTATAATACTGGGGTTTGGTTTTGTTTTGAGGTGTGTGTGTGTGTTGGATTTTTTAGTTTAGTTTTGTTTTGTTTTTGTAAGAGGGTCTCACTGTGTAACCCTGGCTATCCTAGAATTTGTTCTGTAGACCAGGCTGGCCTCCGCTTCCCGAGTGTTGGGATTAAAGGTGTGCACCACCACCACCACCTCCACCACCTCCACCACCACCACCACCACCTCCACCTCCACCACCTCCACCACCACCACCACCACCACCACCTCCACCACCACCACCACCACCTCCACCACCACCACCACCACCACCACCACCTCCACCACCACCACCACCACCACCACCACCACCACCACCTCCACCACCACCACCACCACCACCACCACCACCACCTCCACCACCACCACCACCACCACCACCACCTCCACCACCACCACCACCACCACCACCACCCGGCTTATAACATTGTTTTTGTTTTGTTTGTTTTTTAATCACTGCAGAAAAGTCATGGGCTGGAGAGATAGCTCAGCGGATAAGAGCACTGGTTGCAGGGGCTGGAGAGATGGCTCAGAGGTTAAGAACACCGACTGTTCTTCCAGAGGTCCTGAGTTCAATTGCACCCACATGGCAGCTCACAACTGTCTGTAACTCCTGTTCCAGGGAATCCAACACCCTCACACAGACATACATGCAGGCAAAACACCAATGTACATAAAATACAAAAAAAAAGGCATAGCCAGCAGCATCTTGAGCCACTTCTGGGACCCTATTGTACCTCTAGAGGGGGACGGTCAGGCTCTGCCCACCCCCTCGACCTCCGCTCCACCTTTCAGCCAAGCAGTCATGGAGCCCTTTGCTACCCTTCACAAACTGTACCTATCCTCTGTCCCTAGCTCCAGGAAGGAAGGGGAGCCCCCCTCACCCCCAAGTCCTTCTACCTGTTGTACACATCCTTGCTGAGGCCCAGTGCTGACACCTTCACCTGCCTCTGGGCACTGACCAGGCAGTTGCGAGCAGCTAAGTCCTTGTGCACAAAACGGTTGTTGGACAAGTGCTCCATGCCCAGGGCCACCTGGGTACACAGGGCCACCTGGTGAGAGAGAGCAGCCTGTCAGAACAGCTCAGGCCTGGCGATTAAGGGAACCACCACGACACACCCCTTGTCTATTACTCCAGGCACCCCTGGAGTGCTGCGTAGAAAACCCCAAACACAATGGCCTCGGCTGCCTTCTCCAGAAAGCGGGACACATTATCTGTTTCACTGGGTTGTCTGAAGAGTTAATTAAGTGAAATTAAGGGGCTGAGGAGATGGCTTGGTAGGTAGAGCGTTTGCTTGTGCAAGCCTGAGGACCTGAGTTGGGATCTCCAGAGCCCATGTAAAGGGCTCACTGGCCAGCTGGGCTGGCCAATCAGTGAATTCCAGGTTCAGAGAGAGATCCTGCCTCAAAACACAAGGCTTGATGGATCAGGCCTTTAATCCCAGGACTCAGGAGACAGAAGCAGAGCAGTGTATCAGCTCTCCTGGGAACTGGAGTTACAGGCAGTTAACTGTGACCCACTCAATGTCATCAGTGCTGAGAGCCAAGCTCAAGTCCTCTAGAAGAGCAGCAAGCGCTGCTGAGCCATCTCGTCAGCTCTACACAAACACTTCAGAAGAACACGTTTAATGGACTGCACAGATAGTAGACAGGCACTAACTGTTATGTTATACACAACAGGTATATATTCCTGGCAAGAAGGCAGACTCCAAGAGAGCTAAAAACTGTTCCTGGAGAAGGGGGTCACCACTGCAGAAGTGGTCCATGCTAGGGAATAAAGTCAGAGCACAATGAGAGTGCTTGTAAAGATTCATGATTCTGGGCTGGTGAGATGCTCAGCAGGTAAAGGCATTTGCTACCAAGCCTGACGACCTGAGTTTGGTATCTGGAACCCACGTGGTAGGAGGAAAGAAGCAACTTTTTCAAGCTGTCCTCTGACCTCTGCGTGAGCGCGCACATACGTGCGTGCGTGCGTGCGTGCGTGCGTGCGTGCGTGTGTGTGTGTGTGTGTGTGTGTGTGTATGTGTGTGTGTGTGCGTGTGCAGATGCAGACACATGCTGAAACACCAATAATACATGTTTTTCCAAAGAAGACTCAGGGCTAGAGAAACGGCCCAGTGGTTAAGAGCACTGGCTGCTCTTGCAGAGGATCTGGGTTCAGTTCCCAATACCCACTTGGTAGCTCACAACTGTCTGTACCTCCAGTTCCATGGGACCCAACACCCTCTTCTGGCCTCCACAGGCACCAGGCATGTATGTGCTACAGATAAATACACGCAGACAAAACACCCATACACATAAACATAAATGAAACTTAAAAGACGTATGCTCCTATTATCTCGCTGCCTCATCTAAATAGTGGAAGCAGAGGCTAAAAGATACAGGGGCCCTGTATCACTGCATCATTCGTGTTACAAAGACATGACGAGGCTGTGGAGCTCAGCAGTAGAGTGCCTGCCAAGTGCCCAGGAGGTTCAATCTTGAGCACTGCAAAGAAAGACATTTCCTTCGGCCATCAAGGTGCTTCGGACCGTCGTACAAGCCTGCAGACCTGAATGAGATCCCCAGAGCCTATGGTGGAGGGGAGCCATGGCATATGTGCGCCTCCAGCCATACATACAGTAATTAATAATAGCCAACCTTTAAAAAATGGCAATTAAATCCACACAAGTAACAGAAACTGAAGAGGTCCCTTTGACCCGTGGCAATGACAGAACAAGTGACTGGCTGGCTGTGTGCTTCCGGGGGCATAGAGATTCCCAAGTCATCAACCACAGGACACAATCACGGAGGAGTGAAAATCAGATGGTGGACTAGGGAGACGGCTCATTGGTTAAAGGCAAACCCAAGGACCTGGAACCCCCAGAAAGGTGGAAGGAGAGAACTGACTCCACAAAGTTGTCCTCTGACCTCCACACACCAAATAATAGTAAATAATTCATTTGTTTTTTCTCAGACTGTAGCTCAGACGGGCCTGAGACTCACAATGCAGTCTGTATTATCTTCAAAGTCTCGCGATGTCTATGCCATAGTCTCCAGGGTGTTCCGATTACAGAGAGGAGCCACCACGCCTGGCTACACCTGCAGTTTCTCATTTTTAAGATTTATTTCCTTTTTGAAGATCTGTGTGTCTGTCTGCCTGCGTGTGGGTCTCTTTGTCTGTGTATGGGTCTGTGCATTTGAGTGCTGGGGCCTCTGGAGATCGGAGGAGTTCCTGGAGGTTGTGAGTCACCTGACGCTGGGAACTGAACCTGGGTCCTTGGGAAGCTCTCTTACCCGCTAAGTCTGGATCTGGGAAGCAGTTCTCCTGTCTGATCTGAGTAGGTTCCACATCCCAGGAGGGCGTGGAACCCAGTTTCTGAAAACTTGCTCATCAATCTAAAGATGAGATTCGAGAACATGCAGGACGGTGTTTGGTGAAGGGGCCGGCTTCCTTTCAGTCTGTCTTGTTTCCTCATTTGCTTTTTAAAGTCAGGGTCTCACTATATAGCACAGGTTGGCCTCAAACTCACCACAGACCCCAGACTAAATCTGGCCTCAAGGTCTTCCTTTGCCCCAACTTCTCAAGTACTGGATTACAGACGTGAAACACCACACTCAGCTGTCAGCCTGTCTCCACCCCTGTCCCAGCCACTTACCTTGGTCCTCTCCTGAAGCCATCATCCCCTTCCTGCCATTCAGCCACTTCCTGTCCTTGAGGACTGAACTCAAATGGCTTTCTCCATCAGGAAACTGTCTTTGTTACCACAGCTGTCTGTCTACCTAAGGACCTGGATGTCTTCCACATCCCTGACTGAGGCCTCCCACTCACTTCCGTGTGTCACGCCTCGAGTCCTTCAGCTGTAATGTCACAGTCTCCACACACAAGTTGAAGAAACCCCGCTCAAGGCCACACCCACCCAACAGCCTCTGGACTTGGCTGCTAGCTGGTGCTTTTGCTCAGAGCTGCAGGCGTGTGGGGGTTTGCTTTACCGGAAGCTCCTACAGAAAAGGCAAGGGCCGGAGCGGCTGCCTCTGTGAGGCCAACAGGATGATACCAAGCTACCTGCAGGCTACAGAGCTGGGACCAGCACTTCATATCTCTCTGCCTCGGTTTCTTGGTCCATGAAATGGGGACAGGAACACATTTCAGGGACTGCTGTGCTAATACACACAGGTGCCATACTCGCATGAGGCCTGTCTCTAAAGAAGCACTGAGCACTGGAAGCTCAAGTCTGCCCTTGCTGCGGCCCACCCTGGGGATCCCCGACCTCCTTCTTACCTTCTGTTTGGTGCTGAGGGGCTGTGCCTTCAACTTTTCATCCTTACTCTTGGAAATCCTTAGGAACTGTTTGAGATCTCCCTGAAGGAAGGGCGAACACCTGTTAGGCACAGCCCAGCTGCGGGCTCTAAAGCATCAGACCAAGCCAGTGCTTGCAGAGGCCCTGCTGGAAGACAGTGACGAGCCCTGACCTGAATGCGCACCCGGTCCTCACCCTGGTGGGCACAGTTCACCGGGAGATGAGGATTAAAGACCATATGGAGGATGCCTCTGTCGTCCTTCCTACCTGACAACAGGCTCTGCCTCCTGGAGCCAGGAGCCAGACACAACCCCTTACCCTGTCCTCATAGACTACGGAAAGGGGTTACAGTATCACACACACACACACACACACACACACACACACAGAGACACACACACACACAGACACACACACACACACAGACATACACACAGACACAGACACACACAGACACACACGCACACACACAGACATACACACAGACACAGACACACAGACACAGACACACAGACACACACACACACAGACATACACACAGACACAGACACACACAGACACACACAAAACCCCTTACCCTGTCCTCATAGACTACGGAAAGGGGTTACAGTATCACACACACACACACAGACACACACACACAGAGACACACACACACACAGACACACACACACACAGACATACACAGACACAGACACACACAGACACACACGCACACACACAGACATACACACAGACACAGACACACAGACACAGACACACACACACACAGACACAGACACACACACAGACACACACACACAGACATACACACAGACACAGACACACACACAGACACACACACACACACACACAAAACCCCTTACCCTGTCCTCATAGACTACGGAAAGGGGTTACAGTATCACACACACACACAGAGACACACACAGACACACACACACACAGACACACACACACAGACACAGACACACACACACACAGACACACACACACAGACACACACACAGACACACACACACAGACACAGACATACACACACACACAGACACACACACACACACAGACACACACACACACACACACAACCCCTTACCCTGTCCTCATAGACTATGGAAAGGGGTTACAGTATCACACACACACACACACACACACACACACACACACACAGACGCGCGCGCACGCACGCACGCACGCACACTCACACACCAGCAGCAGCAGAAAAACACACAAGGCACAGAAGGAGACTGAGAATATCCACCCCTGATGTTCCACAGCAGCAGCGTAAGCGCCAAGAAGGCCAGGACCCGGCAAAGGTGGGGAAGAGAGAGGTAGGGTGAGTCTAGGGGTGACAACCTGGAGGGGGGAGGCTGGTGGTGGGGCTGGCACCTGAGCCAGGAGAGGAACCAGGTGAGGGGAGGAGAGGAGAAGCGAAAGGAGAGACAGGAAGGGGGAGAAGGAGAGAGGAAGGGAGGGAGAGAGACAGGAAGGGAGGAGAGAAGGCCCGCCAGGTTCTGACAAGCTTGTTCTCAAGTGGTGGCAAGCTCTGGGACGAAAGAAGTAGCAAAGCAAACTAGTTGGCAGAAGTACCTGAAGGGCATCAGGCAGGGCACAGAGAAGCCCCAGAACTGTCCAGAAAGACAGGAGAAACTGAGCACAGGTAAAGGTAAGGTGGCTACCAGAGAGCAGGGAAGGCAGGTTGCTCAGGTAGCAGGAGGCAGGTCTGGTCTGAGATCACAAAAAGCCAAGACCCCTGTAACGTCCTAGCCCCCGAACCCCTCCTCCATCGGCACACTGCCCAATCAGTGTCCAAAACATACCAGGTCCACATATTCCAGCACCATGTAGTGGGGCTCAGCCTCCCGGCACAGCCCCAAAAGCCGCACCACGTTGGCATGGTTCAGCTTCCCGAACATCTCGAGCTCCCTCCGGAAGTCCAGTTGCTGCTGTTCATCTTTGCTCTGCAGGCTCTTCACAAGCACCAGTGTCTCCGCCACACCCTCCTCTAAGCCCTGGGCCTTCGCGAGGAACACCTCCCCAAACTCGCTTTTCCCTGTGGGCAGAGGGCCAGGACAGTCAGCTGTCTTCACCCAGGCAGTGGAAGCCACGGCTGAGAAGACCACAATGACGGCCTCTCTTGCAGCACAGGAGCACTGGCTGGGAGACCACAATGACGGCCTCTCTTGCAGCACAGGAGCACTGGCTGGGAGACCACAATGACGGCCTCTCTTGCAGCACAGGAGCACTGGCTGGGAGACCACAATGATGGCCTCTCTTGCAGCATGGGAGCACTGGCTGGGAAGACCACAATCATGGCCTCTCTTGCAGCACGGGACTTTGCTCCACTCCACCTATTAGGCAAGTGAGCCATTTCTCCAGCCCCTTAAGTTCTGATGTACCTTAAGAAAAAAATCAGTACAAATCCACAATTTCTCTAACTTTAGTTCTTTTTTCAAAGGACCACTTTCATGAAGCATCAAGAAAATAAACACTATAGGTAGGATACAGGAATGGCACCATGTGCGTGGGGGTGTGACTAATGCACAGGGGACAACCTGAACCCTAACATGCCATCTCTAACATGTTAGACTTTGAGGACATCAGAACCACCTCGGCCCATTACTCAGCCTCGAGACCAGTGTCCTGCACAAAGTTGGGGCAGCTGCAGCCAAGGCCACATACCCAGAGTGGTGATGGGCTGCAAGCTGGCCCGAGGGAAGTGCATCTTGTCACCCGTGCTGTGGCGCTTGTTGGTGGCTGTGGGGCCAGAGCCCAAGCTCGTCAAAGCCACTTCCTCCTGGACCTCTGCCGATGGCTGTCCGTTCTGCAAAGGCCCACCTGGGAACAGGGATCAGGACAACAGCCCAAGGTGAGACGCCCTGGTTACCACAGAGCTCAGTCCCCACGTCCTGTGGTGGGATGTGTTTCTCACTGTCGTCCACGACTCCCATTTGTTTCTTTCCACAAAAACTGGCTATTCCCAGGCAGGCCTTAGAGTGTGACCATCTATTGATGGAGGTGATTAGGAGCTATGACATGAGCTTGCCGTGGGAATCTAATCTCAGTCACTGGCCCTGAATGTCATACCCACACAAGCTGTTTGGTTTTCACTGGACCTTGTATGCAAGGGGAAATCACCGAGGAGAGCCAAGTGCTGTACCTGAATGTCTAACCTGAGTGGAGACCCAGCAATGCCCTCAGGGAGCTTCTAATGGTGGGAGGGGTTAGGAAAAAGATGGACAGATGGCCCCTGGGGGCTGACTACTGGAGGGAAGAAAGATGTGTAATAGAAGCAAGTATGTGCATACCAATTGTATCTGTGCTTTAGAGCTGGGAGAGAAGGCCGGCCAGGCTCCAGTGAGGGAGTCCTGAGCCGAGCGGTTCAGAAGCCAAGGCCCTGAGAAGGGGCTGACTCCAAGCTTGCAGCCAGGGGAGAGGCAGCCCCAGATCCAGCCCCCTGCCTCCAGTACTACTTGGCTCTCTTCCTCCACAACTGCCACAGGGGGGCGCTCTGCACCCATGCTGGCCCACCGCCCCCTAGAGGGGGGCCTCACCATTGAGACACTCCATCTCTGGCTCCTCGCCTTCCGGTTGTTTCTGCAACCTCTTGGCTTTACATCGCTTCTTGCAGTAGAACATGAGGCCCAGCACGGCGATGATGTAGGCTACGGCTGCACCCACTGACAGCCCTATGGTCTGGATCATCTTGTATGGGGGAGGGCTGCCGGGGCCCTCAGAGTCCTCCATCACAGGCTTGTCTGAGAGACACAGGGAGAGGTCAGGACGGCGGGTCCTCAAGCAAAGCAGACCCCGCGTCTTCACCAACCCCCCCACCCCCACCCCACATATGTGGCAACTCCTAGACACCTAAAGGCCTCCACGTGCCATGGGGATCCGAGGAGCATCCCTTCCTTCACTGGCTGACTCGATACTGTGAGTTAACCCTGGAGGGGGCCCTGGGAAGCTTCTAGCTCAGAATCCCAGTTATCACCCAGCTCCGAGTAGGTTCCTGTGTGGCCAGTCTACCGGCTTTCAGTGGCCCAGGGGACAGAAGTCCTCTGAGTCATCGGATGAACTTCGAGGGAGAGACTGAGGACACGCTTCAACCAAGGATCCCACACTCCATTTGCTACAAGACACGTCACTAGGAAGACAATTCTATTGAACGGGGAAGTTGGCGGAAAAGGTTGTGAACTTTCCTCCTCTTTAAATCCCCTCATCTGCAGCCACAGTGACAACTTCTCAAAGGGACAGAGATCACTAGGGCAGGTGTGGCCTGGGGCTGTTAACCTGTCACAACTCCTCTGGCCTTCTTGCTTCCTGACCCGATTTCCTCTCCACTTGAAATAGTCTGGAGTTTTTGTTTCTTTTCTTTGGTTTGAGACAATGTCTTACTCTGTAGCCCAGGATACTAGAGAATTCACTATGTAGCCCTGACTGGCCTTGAACTCATGACAATCCTCCTGTCTCAGCCTCTAAGATCTAGGATTACAGTAATGAACTGTCATGCCTGGTTTATACAGGTTTGGGCCTTTTTTTTTTAAATTACTTTTAATTATGTGTATGTGTGTGTCTACGTGCAGGTATGTGCCTGTGAGTGCAGGGGCCGTCAGAGGCCTTGGGTCATCTGGAGCTGGAGTTACAGGCAGTTGTGGGCCACCTGATGATGGATGCTAAGAACAGAGAGGGCTTGGGTCCTCCGACAGAACAGTAAGTGCTCCTAACCTCTAACCATCTCTCTAGCCCAAGCTTGGATCTTGAAGTGCTTCCCTCCCAAAGGACCACATCCCCAGCCTGGGATGCTCTTGGGAAGTGGTGGGATCTTCAGAAGGTGGGACCTAGTAGAAGTAAGCTAGGTCACTGGGGCAGAGGGGGCTGCCTTGAAGGGGAAACTGAGGCCCAGCCCACTCCTTTCTCTTTTGCCTCCCACTCAACATACAATAAACAAGATGTCCTCTGCCACAGGCTCAAAGTCACCGGGCTCCTGGCAGCACTAGGTTGGGGTCTGAGTGGGAGCCAAGCCAAGTCCTTTCTAAGTGTACAAGGCAAGGAGGCACTTAGGAAGAGAGTATCCTTCAGCAGACCCAAACACATCTCAACTGCGGAATGTCAAGTCAGTGACAGTCCAGCCAGGAATCTGGAGCTGTGATGGTATACTGGAAAGGACACCCCAAGCTCCCCAGTTTAAATGCCTTCTCTGGCTAGGCGGTGGTGGCACACGCCTTCAATCCCAGCACTCAGGAGGCAGAACCAGGCGGATCTCTGTGAGTTCGAGGCCAGCCTGGTCTACAGACTGAGTTCCAGGAAAGGCACAAAGCTACACAGAGAAACCCTGTCTCAGAAAACCAACACATCCATACATACATAAATAAATAAATGTCTTCTCTGTATAGGGTGACACTATATGGATGATGAGAAAGGATTCTACCACTTCCTGTGTAGGGTCCCCTCTCTTGACCCATACCCACGACAAAGAGAGGGGCCTCTGTATGCCTGATGTTACAGCTGTTGCCAGCGATGCAGGTGTAGGAGCCTGAGTCCTCAGGGGCCACATCATGGATCACCAGGGAGCCGTTCTGGAAGATGTGCATCCTGTGGTAAGAGAAGCCACAGCAGAGCTCACCTGGACAGCCCCCAGGGAGCAACCATCACAGGAAAGGTAAAGTCAGTGTGGAAGGGAGGCCACCTACCTGGGTCCCAGCTTGGTGGGGTCCAGGATTCGGTCTTTGCCTTTCCACTGAATAAGAGGCTTGGGGTCCCCCTGGGCCTCACACCGCAGCAACGCTGTGTGGCCCTGGTACACGGTTGTACGCTCTGGTTCCACCTTGAAGGTGATGAACACTGGATAGGAAGAGACCAGAGAGCATCACGGAGCTGTCCGAGCCCAAGCTGTTGCTCCCCGGGCCCCGCCCACTCTGGCTCCCTATCACAGTCGCACCTGCCACGGTCAGCTGGACATGGGCACGGATCTGGCCCTGGGGTTCGTTGGACGCAATGCAAGTGTAGTTACCAGCATCGTCTCGGGTCACTCGGGCAAAGTGCAGGGTCCCAGCATTGTCCGTCACCCATTCAGGGAGGCTGCTCCCATCTGCAAAGACAATCAGGAGAAATTATGGGATGGGATGGACTTCCACGGATGACTGACAAGGCCCTCGGTCTCTCATCTCTACCCCAAACAAACCATGGCTCCTTCCTACTCACAGGCAAAGTCCAAACTCAAAGTCCCCTATTATTTACTTTTTCCCCAATTTTCCAGTCTCACCTCGTGAACAACATTTCACTTGTGCCAAACTAGACCGAGGACAGGCCTTGTCCTCACCTCACTCCTGATGCCCCATCCCAGCTCCACCTGGACTCTCACTTCTTCCAGAAAGATCCCAGACCTGAACGAGGGAGTCCTCTGCCCCACAGCTGGTGCAAATGTGAACCTGGTCCAGCCTTGTAAGAAACAACTTGGCAAGTTGTACAGATGGTTATAAAAACGTTCATACCCTATGTATATAAAATTCCACTTCTGGGATTCTTTCCCAAAGGAAACAAACCTAAATCCAGAAAAATAAATCCCAATAACGTTGAGATTAGAGATTTATTAGAGCAATAAAAAGAGGGGTAACAATCCAAGTCTCTAATACGTAGAGAATATTCAAGAAAATGATAATAAATCCAATAATGAGATTATATATTATATTAAACAGTTGAGACTGACATTATGTACAATATAGAAAGACAAGGAGAAACGCTTAATAATGTTAAATTAAAAACCACATAAGTGCTGGGTATGGTACCACACTTTAATCCAAGAACTCAAGAGGCAGAGGCAGGAGGATCTATATTCAAGGACAGCCTGGTCTACAAGGACAGCAAGTCAGTCAGGGCTACACAGCGAGACCTTGCCTCAAAAAAAAGGAAGAAAGAAAAAGAAAAAAAAGTGTGTGTTGGGGGGAAGGGAGCTGGAGATACGGTGTATTCGTTAAGAGAATGGTCTGCTCTTCCAGGTCTCAGGTTTGAGTCTTAGCATCATATAGTGGCTCACAATTGTCTATAACTCGAATCCCAATGGATCTGATGCCCTCTTCTGGCCTCTGCAGGCAATGCATTCACATAGCATACAGACATACGTGCAGGCAAAACACCAATACACATAAATAAGTAAAAATAAAACAAAAGCCATATACGCTCCAGACATGGTAATACATGTCTTTAATCCTAACACTCAGGAAGCAGAGGCAGGTGGATCTTTGGGATTTTGAGGACAGCCTGGTCTACAGAGTGAGACTCTGTCTCAAGAAAACAAAAAACAAAACAAAAAAGGTCAGGCATATTGGTGCCTATAATTACAGAACTTGGGAAGCTGAGGCAGAATGATCGTAAGTTCAAGGTCAGCCTGGGTTGCACAGTGAGTTGCAAACCAGCTAAGACTATACAGCAAGACCGTATCTATAACAAACAAGCAAACTAAACTAATTAATTAAATAAGTAAAAACTTTAAAAAGTGGCCAGGGATATAGCTCAAATGGGGCAGATTGCCTAGCATACTTGAGATTGTAGGTTCAACCCCCACTACTCCATTACTTCAAACAAACAATAAACAAATAAAAACAGGCATGTCTTTGCTAGGAAGTGTAATACGTAAAAGCTGTATATGCATAAAATTATTATGCAAGAGTAAAAGAGTCATAGAAAAGAAGACAGACAGAGGATGGCAGACGGTGGAGTGATCCACGCCCCGCCCCACCCCACGTTTGCCAATGAGTCCAGGCTACTCTGATGCTGGCGCAGAGCAGGTCTTAGCAATGCTGCCTTGACAACCACCCACCTCTGCCTGGAGTCGCTGTCCAGTCGCTGTCCAGCGCTGCACTCTTGACCCCTTAGGGGTCACAGCTTTCCCCCGCTCTACTGGACTATCACTCAGTCCTACATTTCTGGTTTCCCCCCACAATTCCGGGAGCAGACTGGGCAATCCCCTGTCCCTCAGACATACACATAGGACAAGTTGCCTGCCCTAGTCTATGTCACATGGTACCCACCTGCCCGTACCCACTTAACCGTGGGCTTCTCTCGGCCAGTGGCTGAGCAGGGTACTGTGGCCTCCTTATCCAACTCCATGCACTGCTGTGGCTGAGGCGGGGGCGTGAACTTGAGTTTTTCTGGTTGAGTGAGGAAGGAGAGGAGGAGGAACTGAGACAGGGAGAGAGGCCAGGGCCGTCCCTGCTGCCCCTTCCCCATCCCTCCTCTGCCCAGACAGACCAGGTATCCTCCCGACACGTCACATATGCTGACTCACCCAGCACCTGGACACGGGCCTGGGCCTCGATGCTGCCGGCTGGGGTGCTACTCACACAGCGGTACAATGTCCCATCGTACACCTCCACACTATTGATGCGTAAGGTCCCATTCTTAGAAACTTCGAACCGTGAGTCCTGCAGGACAGACTTGAGTAGAAACGGGCTAATACCAAAGGCTACATGCACATCTCCCGGAGGGCAGCCTCTGGGTACGAAAGCTCTGGGGTATGCACAGAGAGACTGTAGGGGGAAACTCTCCCATTCACCAAAAGCCACGTTCCTCACCTCCGAGATAAGCATTTGGTTCCTATACCAGATGATGGTGGGCTTGGGTGTGGCCTGTGTCAGACAGTGCAAATAGCCAGGTTTGCCCTCCTCCAGCTGGCTGTCTTGGGGCTTCTGTAGCCATGTCGGTACAGCTGGAGTGACAACGAGAAACCGCTGAGCTAAATAACAGGTTTCTGAACCCAAAGGTCCCAATCACAGAAGACACAAAGACACCAGCGGTCCTGGGCTCAGAACCCCCAGGCTGCCCAGGGGACACCCAAAGGCCTGGATGCCAACATTTTCCAACATCTCCATTTCATCCCTAACAAACACCCGAGGTGTATTCCTCCGTCCACAGTCCAGCTAGGAAAACAGAAGTTCCCAGAAGTAACGTCAACGGCTCCCACAAGGCACAGAGGATCGATCTATCTGCAGCTGTGGCATGTACGACTCCACCAGAGCACTGGCTGCTCTTCCAAAGGACCTAGATCCCATTCCCAGCACCTTTGTGGTGGCTCACAACCAGCTGTAACTCCAGTTCCAGGGAGTACAACACCCTCTTCTGGCCTTCCCAGATCCCATGCATGCATATGGTGCACAGACATACAGACAGGAAAACCACGTTTACACATAAAATAAAAATAATTTAAAAAGAAAAGAAGAGGACCCCAGCACCCTGGTTCTGTTTGGCATTATATCACGCTGGGCCACAGTTAGTGTTGTAGTTTGAATATGACCCCACAGGTGTATGTGCTGAAAGCCTGATCACCAGCTGGTGGCGCCATTCTGGAAGAAGGCACAAACTGTAGCAGAAGCTGGGGCCTGGTAGGGGAGTCCCTAAGGGTCCACTTCAAGTCACATGCATCTCTGAAGGACGTGTCTTGTTCCCAAACTCCTCCTCCTTGAACCCCCCTTGCTTTCTGGCTACCATGAGATGAGCGACCTCTGACTCAAGCCACTGCCGCCCTAATATTCTGCCGCCCCTTAGGCCCAAAGCCATGGATCCAACAGACCACGGAGCAAAAGCTCTGGAATGATGACTCAAATGTAAATCCTTCCTCTTTACTCCTAACTCCTCAGACATTGTCACAGCACGACTGATGCACTGGTCCTCAAAACAGCTGCATTTGAGCTGCATTAGCTCCCTGCCTAATCTCCTCTACCTTATGAATAGACGACCCCAACCCTATATCCTGATTCATAGCCTCGGCCCACGGCAAGCCAACTGTCTACTGGTGTTTCCAAACAGATAGCTGGAGGCATTCGTACGTCACATACATAGGAAACTATGCTTGCCGGGCAGTGGTGGCACACACCTTTAATTCCAGCACTCCTGGGGAGACAGAAAGAGGCAGGCAGATCTCTGTGAGTTTGAGGCCAGCCTGGGCTACAGAGTGGATCCTAGGACAGCAGGGTCTACACAGAGAAACTCTGTCTCCCCCCACCCCACCCCCTCCAAAAAAAAGAAAGAAAAAAAGAAAACTGTACTCATTTCCCTCCCAAACCTGCTTGTTCTAGCCTCTCTATCTCAATAAGGAACATTGTTCATTTCCAGCCAAATGCAGAAGCCACAGGTCTAGTCTTGACTTATGGGCCCAAGGCCCTCACTTTATTCTCTACCAACCCTACCTGCTGAAGCTCTGAAACTGGACCTGACTTTGACCAATTCTCATCTCCACCCAGTACTGCCACCTCTTGTTCGGGCTCATTCAATAGCTCCCTGGGCATCTATGAGTAGGTACCTACTAACTGATCTCCCTACTTACTCTCTTGTTTGTTTTGAGACAGAGTCTCACTATGTAGCTCTGGCTATCCTGGAACTCTCTGTATAGACTAGGTGGACCTTGAACTCCCACGGGCTAGAAGCAGTCAGCTCTCTGCATGCAAGGCCAGTCTGGTCTACATCATGAGTTCCAGGCTAGCCAGGGCTACACAGTGCATGTGTGTCGGTCAAAGACAACTTGCCGGGGCCCATCTCTTTTCACACTGTGGGTCCCGGGGACTGAACTCAGGTTGTCAGACTGGGCGGCAAGCATCCACCCCAACATCTGAGCAGCCCCGAACATTCCAGTCTTCTCAGAACAGTCTTCCACATGGAAGCCTGCAAGGACTTCCTGTCTGCCCTGGGGAGGCAGAACGCTTACAACAGCAGCAGCAGACAGCCCTCCTGGGCCCTTTCATCTCTTCTTAATGTGACAGCCACACATTCTCCATCAAGAGGCAGTCCATCTCTGCTTCCTGGAAACCGGGTGGCCTGGGACTGGCCTTGCCTTCCTGAATACACTTTTGCCCTCTTGGAATCCAGTTTCTGTGTGAGGAAACTTGGCCTAGCAAGACCCGTGACTGACTGCCCCTCCAACAGCCCTGTGGAGCTCATGAGCCCTCGAAGGTGAATCCCACCCACAAAATGTAAGCACATCAGTGGCTGTTCCGAGCCACCAGGGTTAGGAACCGTTGTTATGAGCTGAGGTCTTCACTGTGTCCTTACAGGTCACATCTCAGACAACCTTAGCCACTATCATTAGCGTTTATTCCACTGAAGCCCCACGCACACACACACACCCCTCCTATCTCATCATTTACCCTGTGATTTCTCTATGTTGTCCTGCATCCTAAAAACCATATATTTAGAGGTCTGGAGTAGACGGCTCAGCAATTCAGAGCACTTACTGCTCTTGCAGAGGATCTAGGTTCAGTTCCCAGCAGCCACAGGGCAGCTCACAACCAGCAGTAACACTGGTCCCTTCTGGCCTCTGTGGACACCAGGCATGCACATGGCACAAAGACCCACACACATAAAAGAAAATCAAGTTATTAAAATGATCCCTAAGTCGTTCCTCACACTTGCTTTGTCTCTCTCGTAAGAATAAGCCGCATGGCATGTTACATGTGTGCTTTGCTTATCACCATGCTCCCAGAACTTGGAACTGTGCCCTGGCATAAAGGGGCCGCTCGACAAGTCTCTGCGGACTGAACGAGATCCCTGAACTCAGCCTCCTCTGACTCGACCCCCTACATCGCCACGCCTGACCAGCACTGCCTGCCTGGTGTTCAACCCTCAGATTCCACGGGTCTCTTCAGAGCGCGCTCAGCACAGCTTCACCTCTGTCAAGAGACCAACCAAACTGAACAGGCACAAGCGTGTGGTCCTGAGTCTGAGGATCCCAAAGTACCCTTAACAAAGCGGCTGGCCCGCACATCCCGATGAGGGCTAGTGGGACAGCTCGTGTTGGTCCGTATGTTGATACGTGGGCATCCTCTGCACCAGCCATCTGTAAGCCAAGGCTTCCCACCCGAGCCAGGTGTCCAAGTGCAAAACTACGTCCTCTGAGATGTCAGCATTTGTCATTCTGAAGCAGGGAGGGTTTCCTGTAGCTGAGGATGTTCTCGAACACTGGTCCTTCTGCCTCCCGAGGCTGGGACTATACTCGTGTGCCACCATTCCCAGCTTACGTGGCCCCAGGGAGTAAACTCAGGGCTTTGTGCATGGCAGATGAGTACTCTACATCCCTAGTCCAACTTCATTATCTTTATGGGAAGAATCACCAAAATGTCTTATTTTTAAAAAATGTTAAGATGTATTTATTGGGCTGGAGAGATGGCTCAGAGGTTAAGAGCACTGCTTGCTCTTCCAAAGGTCCTGAGTTCAATTCCCAGCAACCACATGGTGGCTCACAACCATCTGTAATGAGATCTGGCACCCTCTTCTGGCCTGCAGAGATACGTGCAGACAGAACACTGTATACATAATAAATAAATCTTTTAAAAAAAATTATAAAAAAAAAAAGATGTATTTATTTTTATATTACATACAACAGTGTTTTGCCTGCAAGTCTGTCTGTGGACCTCATGCCTGGTGCCTGCGGAGGTCGAGGGAGGTTCAGATCCCTGGAACTAGAGTTACAGATAGTTACCAGCCACAACAGTACTGGGAACTGAAGCTAGTCCTCTGTGACAAGTGCTCTTAACCACTGAGCCAGCCACAGTAACATTTCTTTAAAAAGCTTGCAAAGAACGATGAACTAAACAAAACTACCATTTGACCTCTGTTACTTCTCAAAGAGAGGAAGAGACAGGCTGGAGACAGCTCAGGGGGTAAGTGTGTGCCACAGGAGCACGACGGGCTAGTTTGGAGTTCCAGGACTCATGGGACCCAGGGGCAGCGGCACACATCTGCCACCCCAGAACTGAGCAGCAAAGACAGAAGGATCCCCGGAACCTGACGGGCAAGCGGGTTAGCGCAAACAGCCAGCTCTGGGCTCAGCGAGAGGCCATGCTAACGGTGGACAGCGAGAGGCCACGGCTAACGGTGGACAGCGAGAGGCCACGGCTAACGGTGGACAGCGAGAGGCCACGGCTAACGGTGGACAGCGAGAGGCCACGGCTAACGGTGGACAGCGAGAGGCCACGGCTAACGGTGGACAGCGAGAGGCCACGGCTAACGGTGGACAGCGAGAGGCCACGGCTAACGGTGGACAGCGAGAGGCCACGGCTAACGGTGGACAGCGAGAGGCCACGGCTAACGGTGGACAGCGAGAGGCCACGGCTAACGGTGGACAGCGAGAGGCCACGGCTAACGGTGGACAGCGAGAGGCCACGGCTAACGGTGGACAGCGAGAGGCCACGGCTAACGGTGGACAGCGAGAGGCCACGGCTAACGGTGGACAGCGAGAGGCCACGGCTAACGGTGGACAGCGAGAGGCCACGGCTAACGGTGGACAGCGAGAGGCCACGGCTAACGGTGGACAGCGAGAGGCCACGGCTAACGGTGGACAGCGAGAGGCCACGGCTAACGGTGGACAGCGAGAGGCCACGGCTAACGGTGGACAGCGAGAGGCCACGGCTAACGGTGGACAGCGAGAGGCCACGGCTAACGGTGGACAGCGAGAGGCCACGGCTAACGGTGGACAGCGAGAGGCCACGGCTAACGGTGGACAGCGAGAGGCCACGGCTAACGGTGGACAGCGAGAGGCCACGGCTAACGGTGGACAGCGAGAGGCCACGGCTAACGGTGGACAGCGAGAGAAAGGCACCTAACATTGACTTCTGGCTTCCACAGACATAGGTGAACACATCTTCCATGCCACCACCCACAAAGAGACAGACAGACAGACAGACAGAGACAGACAGATATTTTTTTCATCTGTAACATTTGATCTTTCCAACTATCTTGCTTTAATGCCTTGTTACTGGTGAGGAGACAGACCTCTGCAGCTCAAGGAACGTGATCCCAGGGGTTACACTGTGCACTGTGTGCAGAATGGGACAGTGTTCTTCCTCTGTGGTCAGGGACTGCTTTCCTGGGAGGGCTGTCTTTACTTCTGTGGTGTACCACCTCCACCTCTGTGTCTGGCTCACTACCGCCAGATGACCAATATTCCCAAGAGCCCAGAACCTGGAGAGAGCCTCGGGTGTACATCAAGGAAACCTCTGTCCATTACACCCGCATCCCCAAACCTCCTAGGCTACCACACAGACCTCCTCGCCCTCCAGGAGAAGAGTACTCACTGGCCACGGTGATGTTGACATCCTGTCGCCGCTGGCCAGCCAGGCTGGCTGCATGGCAGGTGTAAACACCGGCATCTCTCTCAGCGACAGCAGCAAACACGAGCTCATGACCCTTCTGGTAGACCCTGCCGTGGGCAGGAAGCCGCACACCGGCATGTTCCCACCATACACTGGGTGTAGGTAGACCCTCGGGGGCTGGGCAGGCAACACGCTCCTCACCACCAGCTGTGAACACCCGTGGTTCAAATGGCAACATGTCTTCAATCTCTGCAAGGACACGAGGAGAAGGTAAACTGCTTGACTGCCTTGGGCATCTAGGCATGTGGTACCTTACAGGAAGCCTAGGCTCCCTCCAGCCACAATTCCTCCTCTCTGCCTCTCCTCTTTTAGCCCAGCATCTTCTTCCTCTCTCTGCCCTACAAGCTGCTAGCTAAGCCAGCAAGGGTCCTAACTCTCCAGGAGCCAGCAACACTGGATCCAGTGCCTTCCTCAACAGCAGAGACCCACCTGCCAGGCGCAGTGTGGCTTCCAGGACGATGGGTGGGCCCCTCTGGCCCTGGCCAATGCAACGGTAGACTCCTGCGTTTCGTGTCCGGACCTGGGTCAGCAGCAGGGAGCCATTGGCAAACACCACGGCTCTGCGGAGGTGAGGGGGACTGTGGAGGGAAGAGAGGACTGTCGGGAAGAGGTGGCTCTAGGTCTCCTTGTGAAACAGGATGCACTGAGATTTCACGTTGCAAGGGTCTGGGTTGTGGGAAGGGTGCATGTGTGTGTGCACTTGTTCGTGTCTGTGTGCAGGTGAGTGGCTTTCTTGTTTTTAAATTCATTTTATTTTATGTGTGTATTTGCCTGTGTGTGTGTATTTGTACCGTGTGCACACTTAGTGTCAGCGGAGGCCAGGAGAGGGGTCAGACACCCTGGCACTGGCGTGACAGACAGTTGTGGGCTGCCATGTGGTTGCTCTGAGCCAAACCCAGACGCTCGGCAGAGCGGCCGGTGCTCTTAGAAACTGAGCCATCGCTCCAGCCCCTCTTTCCTCTTCTCCAGACAGGAGTGCGCGGTGTCCCCAGCTGGCCTGTAACTCTCTATGTAAATCAGGCTGGCCTAGAGCTCACAGAGATCCTCCTGCCTCTGCCTTCTGAATCCTGGATCAAAGGCGTGTGCTATTAAATTTGGCAACCTCTTTCCTTTCTTTTATCCCTTTTTTTTTAATTTGTTTGTTTTTGTCTTTCAAGACAGGGTTTCTCTGTGTAGCTCTGGCTGTCCTAGAACTCGCTCTGTAGACCAGGCTGGCCTTGAACTCACAGAGATCCGCCTGTCTCTGCCTCCTGAGTGCTGAGATTAAAGGTGTGCACCACCACAACCCAGCTCTTTTTTTTTTTTTTTTAAATCCTTTTTATGTGTACCGGTGTTTTGTCTACATGTATGTCTGTGTACCACATGCATGCCTGGTGCTTGCAGAATGCATCAGATCCCCTGGAACTGGAGTCACAGGTGGCCGTGAGCTGAGAATGAAACCTGGATCCTCTTAACCACTGGGCTATCTCTCCAGGCTAGCTTCAGACTTACTATATCACCCAGGCTGGCCTTGACCTTACCCAGAGTGGCCTCAAACACAGTGTGTGTGTGTGTGTGTGTGTGTGTGTGTGTGTGTGTGTGTATGTGTGTGTGTACGTATGTATGTACGTATGTATGTGTGTATGCAGGGGTGTGTGTGTGTGTGTGTGTGCAGGTGTGCTCACCTATGTGTGCACACGTGCAGACCAGAGGCTGACGTCTCGTGCTACCTGCTCTAGGGATAGGCTCTCTCACTCTGGAGCTTAGCATTTCAGCTGGACTCTGGCCAGCAAGCCCCAGGCCCACCTGTCTCCGCCCTCAGGGTCACACGCATGCTGCCACATCAAGCGTTCTACACAGGTGCTGGGGATCTGAACGCACGTCTTCACGCTTGCTCAGCATCACTTTATCCACTAAGCCACCTCCTCAGCCCCTGACCTCCAATTTTTCATCCTCCTGCCTCAGCCCCTTAAATATTGGGATGACTAGCACAAGTGTCACACCCAGTTTGCAGGTGTTTTCCAACTGCAAGGAACTTAATTTTAGGGAAGGAGGATAAGGCAAAGTATAACGTAAATGAGACAAGTCGGGGCACCCCAGCTTCAAGGACAAGAGCCTCCCAGAAAATGAGATGGCCTGATGATGTCCTCAGGGAGCTACGCCCCCAGTGACCACCGTTATGTCCAGTACCACGAAGGCATTCTTTCCTCTCCTACAGTCTGGACAAGCATCCCCATAGAGGGCAAACCCTCCCCGAAGCTTTCAGAGACATTTGCTTCCTCCTAAAATGTGTGTGTGGTGGTGTCAGTACCATCTTGGGTCTTTCTATGTGGACTGTGACCACAGTGCCACCTCCCCGTATTCTGAACTTTCATAACTGTTATTAACACTCTGGTTCTAACTTTATTTCCAATTCCTTCTAAAACAGCCTGCTGAAGCCGGGCGGTGGCGGCGGTGCACACCTTTAATCCCAGCACTCGGGAGGCAGAGGCAGGTGGATCTCTGCGAGTTCGAGGCCAGCCTGGGCTACAGAGTGAGTTCCAGGAAAGGCGCAAAGCTACACAGAGAAACCCTGTCTCGAAAAAACAAACAAACAAAACAAAACAAAAAACCAGCCTGCTGAATAATGACATGGCTCTCCAAGTCACTGAACGCCACAAGGTGCCAAGCAGCGTGGTAAGGGATGGGAAGCCACAGGCACAGGCTGCAGCAGGGTGGGGCAGCTCTGGCCTCTCTGGCAATACCTGTGTACTTCTTATCCCTGAGTCTCTACTCTCCATCACAGACGCCCACGTGGGCAGGAGCAGAAGGGGACTGAAGCACAGGGCTAGGTCATGACTGACTGTGGGAGGCGCACGAGGCAACACTAGGACCTTCTACTGCCATCTGCTGGAGGCCTGAAGAAATACAAGTTCACGATGGACAGGTCTAAGGTCGACTTGAACTGAGTCACACACACACATCTGTGGGTTTCTAAAGCACCCACAGATGTTGTCTTACCGGCTGCGGTTAGTGATGGGAGTCTCATCCTCAAAGACCCACTGTAGGCTCGGGGGTGGCTGGGCTGAGAACTGGCAGTGGAACATGGCCTCCTCATTCCTTGCTACGACAACATCCTGAGGCGCCAGCACCACCCTGGCAAAGCTTTCGTCTGTGGCAGGGGAAGTGTGAAGGGGGTGAGCAGGCAGGGCGGTGACCCCCTCCCTGCTCTGTCTCCCCCTCTTTTACCCCCATGACAGGCTCACCGGCAATGCTCAAGGAGAAGTTCTGGCTGCTACAGGCCTGGCCAAAGGCATTGTGGGCACAGCAGGAGTAGAGGCCATTGTGTTCAGGACTGGCCGGACGGAGCGTCAGGTTCCTCTCCTTGCTGCTGACTGTGTGGGTGCTCTGATCATCAGAGAGGGGGGTCCCATCTCGGAACCACTGGTAGGTGGGCCTGTGCATGGAAGTGGGGGTAATGAGCAGGGAAAAGAGGGCACAGAATCAGAAGGTCTAACTGGGCGGTTTACAAGTGGAGGAATGGGAGCCTGAGGAGGGAGTCGTTTGCGTGAACATTAGTTCAGGGACAGAAGCAGAGAGATTCCAGATCTGTCAGTTCCCAGAATCCGGGGTCATCCCATGCAGTGTCCACCCTCCTCCAGCCACTAGAGGCTGGGGGGAGCACTCGGGGAGGGGTAAGGAGCACTGCAGGCTAAACAAAGGACATATGCACAGGCTCTGGGACTTCCGTGACATGGCTACCGACTCCATCCCACCCTCCTCAGCTCCTTACCGAGGGTGCCCGTCAATGTGACAACGAAGCGTGACCTGGGTCTGCGGCTGGATCTCAGCTTCTGAGGCCGGATGCTTCAGGACCACGGGACCCGTCTCGATCCCTGGAGCAGAGGACACAGTTGTGGTGAGAGCAGAGCGGGGACAGGAGGGGAAGGAGGACATCATGGGGCCCGCAAGCTCTGGAGCCACATACAGGTCAGTACTGGGAAGCTGCAGCGGCTGAGACCATGGTCCAGACACAGAGCACAGGCCCGGTCCCGGCAGGTCAAATTTAATACATGCCAAGGACGTCCATGAAAGTCTCTGGCAAAGAAATGGGACAGAGACTTGAAGTGGTGGGGGAAGGCTGGGAAAAATGAGAGATTTCTGTCTGTGGTAATAGTGTGTGCTCAGCATGTATGGGATCCTGGGTCCAATACACAGCAAAGAAAGGGGAGGGGAGGAGTTGGAAGGATGGAGGGAGGGGAGGGGAGGGGAGGGGACAAGGTAGAGAAACAGAAGATGGAAAGATGGAAGAAAAGTGAGGGGGAGGGAAGAAGGGAGGGAGGGAAGAGACTACCAAGTCCCTCTTATCCACACAAGCAGTACACCTGAACTCTACCTGCCCCATTCAACTGGCAGTAGGAGAAATTGAGGCAGAAGGCTCCCAGGACTCAGTACCCTCCTCCCTCCAAACAGGCTCTCACATTTGATATTGAAGGAGGCATTGGTACTGCGGGCTTCTTCTCCTGTGACATTATCCCGAGCCACACACTGGAAGGCGCCAGAATCCTGCAGCCGGTCCACAGCTGCAAAGCTCAGGCTGCTGCCCTGGGCAAAGCGTCGCTCGGTGTCCCGGACAGGCACTCCATCGAGCAGCCAGGACACCTGCACTGGGCCCGGGGCTTCAACTTCACAACGGAGCAGAGCCCGGCGCCCTTGCAGTGCATCCTGGGAAGACGGCTCCTTGATGAAGACAATGGCGGCCTGGGTACCTGCAGATATAGATGTGGGAGAGGCAGGGTCAGGGGCTGACATCTCCATCCTGACACAGAGGGAAGGGGCCATGGGCACAGCTGGCCAGTAAACGCAGGGATGAAGGACAAGCTAGAGTTGCCGAAAATCCACGGAGGAGCACGAATTGTACTGGACGCTCTGCAGAACCCAAAGACAAGCCACGCTCTGCTCAAGGGGCCTTGGGTTCTGAGGATACACAGAACACACACACAGGATAGGACGATGGTCATATAAATGCCAAGCAGATGGTGTGGGCAGTTAGTGCCTGTAGCGTGCAGATGAGGAAGGGGGCCTCGAGGTCTGGGTGGGGGCTGCATCAGGCTTCCCAAAGAGAAGGACCCCTGACCTACAGGACCAGATCCTAGATCTTGATGCTAGGCTGGGGAACAGGGGATATTACAAGCAACCCAACCCTCCCTTACCTACCCCAGAATCAAGGCCCAGAACAAAGTTCAACCTTGACCTAAAGAACATCATGGAAAGACAGCAACTCTGCCTGGAACACCCGAGAGCACCAGGGACAGAGGTGTCAGGAAAGCTGTGGAGCCCACCCACAGATGCTCTGCAGCCCCAAACCCTTAGGCAGTGACTTGGGAGACACCATCCTTTCACTGGAGAAGCCAAAATCCTCCAGACATATAAGCTATGGCCAAGACATGCAAAGGCTGTTCTAATGGCCTCTGCTCTGTCTCTGAGAATCCAGCCGCAGTCAACGCCACAGATTTGTATGTAAAGCCAATCACCTTCTTGCACCGTGGCCACTCAGCCTTGGTCACAACTAAGGGAACTACCATGAACAACATGAAGGAGGGGCCCCACAACCAAAGGCAGAAGCATGACGGGGGACAAAGGAGATCAATACACCTGTGCTGAGCAGATGGGCGGGAGAGCCGGAGGGCAGAGCCGGACATGTGGCTGGCATGGTTAGAGCAGCGTCGGGAGGAACACGCCGGGCTTTGTTCCTGCCCATGTGGGTAACCTGCAGAGCCCTGGAGCCACTGGGCTTGAACATGGAAGAAATGTTCCCAGCCACTGGGAAGAAGCAGGCTCAGGGCCACGTAAGGGAAGGGAGACACTAATAGGGTCACTTTCCAAGTCACTGGGGATTAATCACGGCCTAGCGAGCGCTCTCTCAGGGCCCAGGAGGTGAGGCTTGGTTCTTCCAGGCATGAGACTCTGTCTTCTCATAGAGTCAATGTCGAGACAGGCCTAGGATCCAACAGTCCAGACGAGGGGCTATTCTGGTACCAGTCCATCTCCCAGTCTCCCCAAAGGCCCACACCTCCTGACACAAAACATTCAGGGAGCCGGAAGTGTGCCAAAGTAACCTTGTTCCTTCTCAATGGGACCCTGTTGGTTCTCTGGGGAAGACAATTCTCTACCAAGCAGGGTGATCCCACCCACTGTGCCTGTTAACAAATACACCTCCAGGCACTGCTGAGCACCCCTGGTTACCATGCCAACCCAGACACTCCCCTACACACTTCTAAATACTCCACAGGGGTGTGGTTTTGCCCCGCTAGGCATCATGATACAACCCCTTTGTCATACAGAACAGTAAACTCAGGCCCAGAAATATGAAGGATGTGTTAAAGATCAGATAGTTCACATGTTCAAATCCAAGCCCATAACCCAAAGAAGCCAATCTCATCCCATGCTCTTCCCAGCCCTGCCCCGGAAATATCTGATGCTATAAGGGGGAGTCAGTTTCTCCACAGTCAGGCAGTGTGGCAGACATACCTCCCACAGACGATACCAGCCTCACAAAGACACTGAGAATACTGGTTGACCTGAAGACAATTCGTGTCTAAGACAGGCCTGGCATCACTTGCCAACCACCCCTGTGACAGGCAGATTCAGCTCCACTCCAGTGGCTCTCTATAAATACAATTCACCAAAATCCCGGGACCCTCAACCTGTAACTCCAGGATGTTCACCGAAGAGCAGAGACAGCCCTGCCTCTTGTGGTAGCCAGGGTATCCAACTTGTTGCTAGGGATAGTATGAATGCAGCCCAACACAAGATGTAAACTTGCTTAAAACATCAGGGGTCTTAAAAAACAAAACTGTGTTTGTGTGTGCGTACACATGTGCACATGTATGAAGAGGCCAGAGGTCACCTCAGGTACCACTCTGTGGGCGCTCCCCATCTTTGTTCTCTGGGATGAGGTCTCACTGATATGAAACTTATAAGTAGGTCGGGCTGTCTGGCCGATGAGCCCCAGGGAGTCTCCTGTCTTATGGCTCTCTGGTACTAGGATTCCAAGCCACCACACCTGGATTCTGACGTGGGCTCTAGGGATGGAACTCAGGCCTCCATGCTTGGGTGCCAAGCACGATACTGAGAGCCACCTCCTCAGCCTTGAGATGGTTTTATTTACTTGTTTGTATGGGCAGAGTGCTTGTATATGGAGATCTGAGGACAATTCCTTAGAGTTAGTTCTCTCCTCCCACCATATGGGTTCCAGGAATTGAACTCAGGTCATTTATCACGCTTGATGACAAGTGTCTTTAATCGTTTTAACCATCTTATTGGTTAAACCCATGAGATTTTTCTTTTCTTTTTAGGGGGGGTGGGGGTGGGGCAGCCTGATTGTGTGAGGGTTGGTTTGTTTTTTTTCCCCCCTTAAAGGCTTATTTCCTTTTTAATTATGTGTGTGTCCGTCCAGATTCAGACAGATCAGACTCAGATCCTGTCCTGCTCCTTGTGAGCCACACAAGAGGGTGTTGTGAGCCACAACGCAGCTATGTGTGTGAAGTGCCTTGGCCAGAGTTCGCCTTTGGTAAAAGGCAGCTACTGTTAATCCCATGAACTCTCTTCCTGCTCAAGGACTCAAATTCTCAGAACATTATTAGAAAACTCCTCATGCCACAGCCCAGGGATATACCCAAAGCCTGGACAGAGGACAAATCACCACCACGGAGCAGAGGATAACCAGATGGTGGACGCAATGAGGGAACAGGCCCTGGGGGTGCAGGAACCACAGACCACCTGCCACAGAAATCTGAGAGGACTCTGTGTAACTCAGAGGGACACCAGCGAAGTCACCCCTACCTCGCTCTCCACATCCTCTCCTGGGGCCAGAGCTAAGCTGCTCCAGAGCTGTGACCAGAGATGCTGCATTCCCAGACTGCCACTCAGAGTGCCCCCATCCCACACCCCTATGACATGGCCTGGGAAACATCAAAGTCAGGCCTCCCAGGGGCCTCCATCCTGACGTCAGCTCACAGCAGGGCCTGGTTAGTGCTTGGCTGCAACAGACTTTAATGTTTCAAAAAAACAGCAGAAAGGAGCCTCTGGGCTTCTCTGAGCCCCTGCTCAGTGGCCCCCACATTTACTCAGAAGGCAATGGGAATGTGCCCAGGCTGTCAACCTGCATGGCCTGTGGTAGACATTGCTTCATTGATGTTTTAAGGAACCAGAGAGGCCCTGGCAGCAATGCCAGGCCCCAGGCGCCCTTTGAAATCTCTGTTACGCAGAAGGAAGGAAGTGGCATATGGCCAGGCAGTGGTGGCAAACGCCTTTAATCCCAGCACTCAGAAGACCGAGGCAGGAGGATCTCTGTGAGTTCAAAGCCAGCCTGGTCTACAGAGGGAGTTCCAGGACAGCCAGGGCTACACAGAGAAACCCTGTCTCAAAAAACCAAAAGTGATACAGCAAAGACAGAGGGGGCTTTCAGAGACTAAGGTGGTCCATCTTGTCCCCTACCTCTGACTTGAGGATGCCCTCAGTTCTGTGGTCTGGGAAAAGTCTTTTCTGGCGACTCACTGGTCCCGAGTCTCCTAAAGCTGCAGTCACTGGTCCTCTCTGTGGAGCTGCACAATGGCAGGGAGCCTTCCTGACACAAAACGGCCCTGTCCTGTTACAATCCGTGTAGCGCCCTGCACCCTTTTCCTTACCATCCAGTAAAGATGCCAGGCCTCCACCCAGGCTGTGCGTGGGCTCATCTATGCTAAGTCCACACACACCATGGAGCATCCAAAAGGCAACACTGTCCAGGTAGGACTTTGCCCCTCGGCACAAGCCCCCAAGAAGCTCCTTGGCAACAACATGCAGGCAGAGCCATCTCCCTCCACTAGGCAGAACCCCAGCAGAGCTGGGGCTGCGAACACCTCTTAAGGGCCTTTTCCAAGCCGTATATTTAGGACTGCACGTGTAGCCCCAACCTCTCAGGGGAAGGCCAAATTCCACAGCGGCTCTCTGCCTGGCACCCAGCCGCACTTCGTACCCCCAAGTTGCTCTCTGAGCTCCAGGCCAGTCTGTGTGCATGGTGTGTGCTCATGCACGTGCTGACACACTCACTTCATGGAACAGGGAGCAGCAGTAAATTTAGTTTGGGGATTTTGTTTTGTGGTACTGGGGTTCAAACCCAGGGCCCTGAGCACGCCAGGCAAGTGTTCTATCATGGAATTACACTCCTAACCATAGAGAGGGGTGTGTGTGTGTGTGTGGGTGTGTGTGTGTGTGTGTATGTACGTACACGAGTGCACTTTGAAACAGGGTCTCACTGTGTAGCCTTGACTGGTCTGAATCTTACTGTATGTAGATCAGACTGATCTCGAGCTCAGAGAGATCTGTCTGCCTCAGCCTCCTGAGTACTGGGACTAAACCAGGTATCACCACACCTGGCCTTAGTTCTTGGTTTTTTTAGACAAGAGTCTTTCAATGCATTTCAAGCCAACCTTGAATTTGAGATCCTCCTGCCTCTGCCTTCCAAGTACTGAGACTACACCTATGTGGCTCCACACACTGCCAAGCATCAGGACGCTCTAACTAAGCATTCCAGTTCTAGGTAATGTCGGCTAAGTCACTCAAGTGTCCACTTCAACTGCCAGGGCCTAATCCTTTGACCTACGGAGAAAAACGCCTCCAGGACCTGTACAGGCCTCAGACCCTGCATGTGACCAAATAATTTTAATTCCCTCTCCTCCCTCTCATTAAATAAAACCCCACTCTTTGAACGGGTGTCTCAAGACCAGGCGAAGCCACCATGACCCTGGTTACTGGGTTATGTCCCAGCAGCCCAAGAACTCAGGAGCAGCTCTAGGAAGCCAGGGGCATTTGACATGGCAGGAGGTGTTCCTGAGAGTATGTGTGGCCCTCCTCTACCGAGGGTCCACCACTCAGTCACACATAAATGGCTAGCTCTTACATACCACAGCTCAAGACTAAGCTGCTAGCTCCAGGGTCCAGATCCCTTGGGGGAACTCAACTCCAGGTGGCCCCTGGAACCCAGACCACAGTGGATCCTGTTAGAGCAGATATCAACAGAAACGAGGGACGGTGTGCCAAGTTTCCATGCCCTCTCTGGAGCAACAACACTCGGGCACAGGCCAGGACAAGCAGCCTTCAACCTGAGAAGTACAAATGCTCCAGGTAAGGGAGCCAGTCAGGCTCCTGTCCCACAAGAAGACAGTCCCCAACATCAGACTCTCCAAGTGGAAACTTTTGCTTGTCTCTTTCTCTTTAAACTGTGCTTGAGTTATGCCACATGTGTGCAGGTGCCCTTGGAGGCCAGCAGGGGGCAACAGATCCCCTGGACCTGGAGTTATACATGGCTGTGAGGCATGTGGGTCCTGGGGACCGAACCCAGGTCCTCTGCAAGAGCAGCAAGCACTCTTAACTGCTCAGCCACCTCTCTAGGCCCCCTTTTCACTCCTTGAGACTGGCCTTCATGCAGCCTAGGGTGGCCTGCTACACAGCTGAGGATGACTTTGAACTTCCAATTCTTTCGCCTGCTAGGATTATAGGCATGTACCACCACACTCAGTTTATCAGGGTGTTGGGGATCAAACCCAGGTCCTTCGGAAAAGCAACCAGAGCATTTAACTGCGGAGCCCTCTCTCCAGGCCCCCCCCCCCACACACCGGTTAACTTTTGAGGAATACGTCTCCATCACTGTGGGAATACATCACAGAGATAAACAGCAAGCCCAGGTATCTCCCAGCTCACCCAGGTAGTTATTTGTGGCTGGGAGTCGAAATATCCTTTGCCACCTACTCTAAGGGCACTACACAAAGTTTCAGCACCAGTGAGTCTGAGGACAGGCCCAGAGCACAGCGTCAGTCATCGGAGTCAGTCCACAGCTAACTTCAAACCCCACCAAGTGGCAGATCCACACCTCTCTGTATTCTAAGGTCTACGAAAGGCCTACGGACCGGTCACTAACTGGAGTCCTCTTGTCCCCAATGCTCCATCCACACTTGAACAGAGCAGGAGGGAACAGGTGCCCCTGCACCTGGACAGGCTCCTCATCGAGGTTAGATAACCAAACACAATCAGCAGGGGCCGAGGAAGAACCAACCTAGGGGACCAGTTCTCCCCCTAGGTCTCAGAACTGCTGGCCCACTTCCAGGAGGCCGTGTGTCGAGCACCACTTGGATCCAAGCAGAGAGTTGTGGTGTGTACATGCTCCACAGCGCATGGCCACACCACAGGTGTGGCACTGGGAGGGTAGAACTTGACACATACGCCCCACCCTTAGAGACCCTCAAACAGCTGTGCGTGTCTCCAAGGAATCAGCAATGAACTAAAACTCAGAGTGAAGTGGTGTGATCACGAAGAAGCATGGGTTAGGGAGACCTGGGTTCTAGTCCTTCTAGAATGTAACATTAGCTGATCACCCCTGTCCAGGCTCCAAGACGTAACTCTGAATGAATGAGTTCCAGGGATGCCGGGGAGCACCAGACTCAGAGGCCCCAGTCCCCAGGCTGCTTCCCCACCCCAGCCTCCAGCTGCACAGTTGGCTCTCACTTGCCAAATGTGGGGCCAGGCCTTGGAGGGATTAATGGTGACCCTCTACATGGCAGGTGCACCAGGTCTGAGGCAGCTGGGGAAGGGGGGGTCTGTCATCTCACTGTGACCCTCCCTCTCCTAGGCTCAGCCTCCCTATAAGGCTTTTCTATGCCTCTGAAGCCATGTGCCACACCCACAGGGAGGGCTGACTTTTGTACACATGGTGGCATTTCTGTGACCCTCCTTGTGACTAGAACACTAGGAAAAGTACCCCATGAGCATGTATGGCAGCGGTTCTCAACCTCCCTAATGCTGCGACCCTTTGATACAGTTCCTCATGTTGTGGTGACCCCCAACCATAAAATTATTTTCATTCCTACTTTATAACTGTAACTTTGCTACCTTTATGAATCATAATGTAAACATGTGTTTTCTGATGGTCTTGGACAACCCCTGTGAAAAGGTCATTCAACGACCCCCTCCTGAGAGGAGTCTTGACCCATAGGTTGAGAACCACTGATGTACAGGATAAGAACAATCTGGTGAATGCCCACCTCCCCTGAAATAATGTTCTAGAACTACCTTTCTCTATCACAGTCAATTTGATTTTCCCTGGCCTGAGTTTCTCGTCTGGAAGAAGGATGCCTTGAAGAGATTATCTGCGCCACTCCCAGCTTACACGAGGCCGTTTAAATTTAGCTTAGTTTGAAATGAAGTCCACGTGGGTTGGAGAGATGGTTCAGCAGTTAAGAACAGGCTGCTCTTCCAGAGGACCCGGGTTCCGTTCTCAGCACCCACATCAGACGGCTCACAACCGCCTGTAACTTCAGTTCCAGGGGATTCGAAGCTCTCGGAAGCCTTTGGGCACCTACATGGTACACATAATCATGCCCCCCACAACACACCTACTGTTAAAATAATAAAAATAGAATGAAACATAGTTGAAAATTCTCTTCCTCAGACTCTGTCCACTAGCCACATTCCAAGTACTCGGAGTCACGTGTCGCTTGCAGTCACCATATTGGAAAAACAGAGAAAACCCTGGGAGAGGTCCACTCGATGACAGCCTGCCAATCTCTTGTCAGGCTCTGGAAGATGATGTGCTATTTCTGAGCCAAGGAACTTTCAGCACTGGTCAGCCGTATTTATTTACGCATCTGTATGTGCATGATGTGATGTGTGTGTGATGTGATGTGATATGTGTGTGTGTGTTACGTGTGCTGTGTATGTTGTGATATGTGCATGCGTTGTGTGATAGGATGTGTGTGTCATGTGCATGTGTAATATGTGTTGTGTGTGATACAATGTGTGTGTGCTGTGTATGTGTGTTGTGATATGTGATGTGTGTGTGTGTGTGTGTGTGTGTGTGTGTATGTACAAACTAGAGGTTGAACTTGCATCTTTCTCAATCACCTTATATACTAAGGTGGAGCCTCTCACCTGAACAAAGAACTCTTAATTCACCTTGTCTAGCTAGCCGGCTTGTGCCTCCTGTGAACTGGGATTTTAGGTGGCTGCCACACCCATCCTTCAATTACGTAGGTTCTGGCAGTCTCTCCTGTTCATGCAGCAGGAGTTTTGTTCACTGAGTCTCAACCCACTTTTATAGACAAGGACCCTGGAGTTAGGGTATCTTCATAAACGGACACATCAGGTTCTCAAGGGTACATTCTTTCCGTGATAGCACTCAAGGCAAGCAATGGTTTCCTTTTTTGTTCACGAATTCCCTTTCAGCACCCTCCCGACAACCACTCTGCTGGATGTAATATAAATCCTTTTGTTTGGATATATTCTAAAATACAATAGTTGTTTTACATGTAAGTATTTGTTAAAGAATTTTCATTTTATTTTTAACCATGTATGGGTTTGTGCATGTGAACGCAGGCACTCATGGAGGCCAGAAAAAGGCATCAGATCCCCGGGAGCTGGAACTAGAGATGACTGAGAACCATCCATCCAACATGGGCGCTAGGAACTGAACTCAGGTCCTCTGTAAGAACAGTAAGTGCCCTTACAAGCCACGTGTATGGGTATTTTGAACTTGTGGAAGTGGTCTTGCTTTAAAGGTATCTTCTCTGCTTTCAGCTTTCATTTCCATCAGCCCTGCTGCCCTCCCAGAAGAGGAATGCACGGCTGGGTTTGGACGGAGGAAAAAAGGTTCTTTTTCAGAGGATGAAGAGAGAGCTTGTGGTTAAGGAGGGCTTGCTGATCTTCCAAAGTTCAGTTCGTATCACTCACATCAGGCTGCTCCAGGGAATCTCATACCTTCTTCTGCCTCTGTGGGCATCTGAACACATACATATCACATCTCACACACACACACACACACACACACACACACACACACACACAAACACACACACACACACACATCTTAAGCCTGGCATGGTGGCGCACACCTTTAATCCCAGCACTCAGGAGGCAGAGGCAGGCGGATCTCTGTGAGTTCAAGGCCAGCCCGGACTACCAAGTGAGTTCCAGATTAGTCAGGGCTATATAGTGAGACTATCTCAACAAAAAATTTTGTAAACAAGTAGGTGGCTGAGCACAGCTGTCCACAGCCTGAAATTCAATCTTTACCACATACCTTCCTCCATACATGCAAAGAAACCTTGTTTCCCCCAAGTGTCTGGGTATCCTCAGGGCCTGGCCATCCCCCACACACCTCCCCCAGCTTCTTCTGTTCTCCATCCTCCTTGCTCCAAAGTTGTCCGAGAGGCTGGACCTCAGCTGGTTTTCCAAGGGAGAAGAGCGGCGTCAGCCTCCTATTTTTATACTTAGAAATGTCTGCAAACCACTTCCCGAGCAGCCGAGGGAGCGGAATGTGAGGAAATCGCTTTGCTATGTCATGATGTGGAGGGCCTCGGCAAGCTGCCTCTGCCGCACGGCCGGGGACACGCAGTGATGGTGAGCACATGTGCAGCAGGCCAAGCACCCCTTGGCAGCTCGGCTGTCCTCTAGAGACAGGGCCCAGGAGTCCGGTCACACACAGTCCTCTAGAGACAGGGCCCAGGAGTCCGGTCACACACAGTCCTCTAGAGACAGGGCCCAGGAGTCCAGTCACACACAGTCCTCTAGAGGCAGGGCCCAGGAGTCCGGTCACACACAGTCCTCTATAGAGATAGGGCCCAGGAGTCCGGTCACACACAGTCCTCTAGAGACAGGGCCCAGGAGTCCGGTCACACACAGTCCTCTAAAGACAGGGCCCAGGAGTCCGGTCACACACAGTCCTCTAGAGACAGGGCCCAGGAGTCCGGTCACACACAGTCCTCTAGATGCAGGGCCTAGGAGTCCAGTCACACACAGTCCTCTAGAGACAGGGCCCAGGAGTCCGGTCACACACAGTCCTCTATAGAGACAGGGCCCAGGAGTCCAGTCACACACAGTCCTCTAGAGGCAGGGCCCAGGAGTCCGGTCACACACAGTCCTCTATAGAGACAGGGCCCAGGAGTCCGGTCACACACAGTCCTCTAGAGACAGGGCCCAGGAGTCCGGTCACACACAGTCCTCTAGAGACAGGGCCCAGGAGTCCGGTCACACACAGTCCTCTAGAGGCAGGGCCCAGGAGTCCGGTCACACACAGTCCTCTAGAGGCAGGGCCCAGGAGTCCGGTCACACACAGTCCTCTAGAGGCAGGGCCCAGGAGTCCGGTCACACACAGTCCTCTAGAGGCAGGGCCCAGGAGTCCGGTCACACACAGTCCTCTATAGAGATAGGGCCCAGGAGTCCGGTCACACACAGTCCTCTAGAGACAGGGCCCAGGAGTCCGGTCACACACAGTCCTCTAAAGACAGGGCCCAGGAGTCCGGTCACACACAGTCCTCTAGAGACAGGGCCCAGGAGTCCGGTCACACACAGTCCTCTAGAGACAGGGCCCAGGAGTCTGGTCACACACAGTCCTCTAGAGACAGGGCCCAGGAGTCCGGTCACACACAGTCCTCTAGAGACAGGGCCCAGGAGTCCGGTCACACACAGTCCTCTAGAGACAGGGCCCAGGAGTCCGGTCACACACAGTCCTCTAAAGACAGGGCCCAGGAGTCCGGTCACACACAGTCCTCTAGAGACAGGGCCCAGGAGTCCGGTCACACACAGTCCTCTAAAGACAGGGCCCAGGAGTCCGGTCACACACAGTCCTCTAGAGGCAGGGCCCAGGAGTCCGGTCACACACAGTCCTCTAGAGACAGGGCCCAGGAGTCCGGTCACACACAGTCCTCTATAGAGACAGGGCCCAGGAGTCCAGTCACACACAGTCCTCTAGAGGCAGGGCCCAGGAGTCCGGTCACACACAGTCCTCTATAGAGACAGGGCCCAGGAGTCCGGTCACACACAGTCCTCTAGAGACAGGGCCCAGGAGTCCAGTCACACACAGTCCTCTATAGAGATAGGGCCCACGAGTCCGGTCACACACAGTCCCTTCCCTGACTTCCTTTCTAGAGAAGAGTCAACCCACAGCCTTACCAACGGCTGCCCCAAAGATCTAAGAGGTCAGACACCAGGACAACTGGGCACAAAGGGGAGAATCTGGATGGAGGGAAAGCCAGGGGCACTTGGGAGTGCCAGTGGTTCGGGTTATACTCCTGGGTGCTGGGGGCAGCAGGACTGGGTGTGGCCTCTGCCCCAAGCCACCAAACACTCTTCTGTGTGACTTCTGCTACCACCGTGGCCGGAAAATGTTGACTCAATGTACAAGAGACGTGGGCAAAGCCTTGTAACGTCATTAAATGCAGCCATGACTGCTGTTCAGCTGCCACTCAGGGGGAGAGTCCTGTCCGCCCACACTAGATGGAGGGGCATCTGTGGCCTGGTGGGCCAGCTGTTTGTTTAGAGTCAGGCCATTCTTCAAATACTTCCCAGCTCCTCATATACACCATCGCCCGGCTAGTATGAGAAACTCTTAACCACATTACTAATGCTTAGGATTTTTTTATTCATTCATTCATTCATTCATCCACCATTCATTCATTCATTCATTCGGTTTCCTTTGCAGTGCTGGGGATTAAACCCTGAGCCTTGTACATGCCAGGCAAACACTATCACTGGGCTAACGCAAAGGCTCAGTGGTTAACAACCCTAGCTGCTCCTGCAGAGGACCAGGTTCCTTTCTCAGCACCCACATGGAGGCTCACGACCATCCTTAACTCTAGTCACAGGGAATCCGGTGCCCTCTTATTTTTAAATTTATATTTACACGTGTGTGTATGTATGCTACATGTGTGTGCAGGTGCCCATAAAGGCCAGCAGAGGGTGTCAGACTTCCCAGAGCTGGAGTTACGGGCCGCTGTGAGCCACGGATGAAAGTGCTGGGAACACACTCAGGTCCTCTAAAAGACCAGGCAGTGCCTTTAACCACTGGGCCATCCCCCCAGCCCCTCACTACTCACTACTTTACTTCAAAAAAACATTCTGGATTTGATCCCCAGCAACACACTCGTGTACGTACACACACACACACACACACACACACACACACACACACACACACTTTCCCTCCGAAAAGCAACACTCTAAAAATACATCATTTAGCTGGGCAGTGGTGGCGCACGCCTTTAATCCCAGCACTCAGGAGGCAGAGGCAGGCGGATCTCTGTGAGTTTGAGGCCAGCCTAGTTTACAGAGCGAGTTCCAGGATAGGCTCCAAAGCTACACAGAGAAACCCTGTCTCGAAAAAACAAAATAAATAAGTAAATAAATAAATTCAGCATTCTGGCTGAAGATGGCAAAGTAAGGATTTTAATTCCTAAATTAATAACAAAAGACAAAAAAGAAAAACAAAAACAGAAACAAGTCAACTGTTGTAGAACAGAAACAACTCCTTAAAGAAACTTTTAAAAAGCACCGAAACCGTGCAGCTCAGGGCCAGATGCTTTCAGCCTGGGGCAGCCTACCCTGGGGGCAAGCATCATAAAACAGCAGAACACACACACACACACACACACACACACACACACACACACACACACCAAGAAAAAAGGGCACTAATGCAATGATGGTGTGAATAGGGAAAAAGACCAAGACCTCAGGTTTACTCTGTGTTTGCTCTGCCAGTCTATAGCCAGGGTCCAGAAGGCCCCAAGGTCTGGCTTCACTTAAGTGTCCCTCGGTTCTTCCTGGATTGCCTCTTACAGACCAGCAGAGCCAGGAATGACGGGCAGACACCGAGCCAGAAGACAGGAGGGGAGGGGACGGGCAGGGGCTGGCAGACACAGGGCTGGGAGAAGGAGGCAGAGAGACCGAGGAAGAGCCAAAGAGAAAGTGGGACCGGAAGACACAAGACGGGTGGACTGAAGGACAAAGGCAAGGATGGACTAACAGAGCTGGAGGGACAGAGGGACAAGACACAAGACAGGGTAGTTCAAGTACACACAGGGCTCCCTGTGTCTGTAGCGCTGGCAGAGTCTCCTAACTGACTCTAGCTGCCCTGGCAGATCTGCCCTGGGTCTCCATGGAGGGGACACACAGTGACTGAGGGGAGAGACATCAGACCCAGTCACTGGCCCCAGGGTCTGCCCAGAGCTGCAGCACAGAAGGAAGGTGACAGCTTTGTCTACGTGGAAAACGGGGGAGGGGGGAGCCTGCGTACCTGTGCAAGATTCCGACGTTTATAATGGAGAGCCCTCAATTTAGAGGCTCCTGGTAAATAATTCACCAGGAAGAATACAATGCCTTCCCTGGCCTCATCCATTATTCAAAGTAAGAAATGTGCCACGTTGCTACACTTCCTGACATCTAAAAATGGTCCGAGCCATTAGGCTGGCAGCAAGATGACAGAAAGGCGATTTCTACCAAAGCCCTGACCCGGCGGTCCTGCAGCTCTGGGGCCTCAGCCAGAGAGGCTGGGCATGGAGGCGCAGGCCTGTAATCAGTTACCTGGGAAGCTGAGGCAGGAGGATCACATCCAAGGTCAGTTTGGGCTGTACAGCAAGCGTGAAACCAGCCTAGTCCACTTAGCAAGACTGTCTCAAACTAAAATTTTAAAAGGCCTGGGAACTGGCTATGGAGAGAGAGTTTAGCGGTAAGAGCACTGGATGCTCTTCCAGAGGACCTGAGTTCGAGTCCCAGCACCCACATGGTGGCTCACAGTTAGTTGTCTGTTACTCCAGTTCCAGAGGAACCAAACCTCCTCAGGTACCAGGAATAGACCTGATGCACAGAACATATATGCAGGCAAACAGCCACACACAAAAGAATAAAGAGGACTAAGTAAGTAAATGGCCTGAGAGTACAGCTCAGTGGTAGAGCCATTGGCCTGGCATGTCCAAGGTCCTGGGTTCAATCCACCATAGGGGTAAGAAGGTAGTACAAACTTACCTTCCACAAGGACAGGACGTGCCCATAAGGGTAAGAATTACATGGATTTAAAGTACATGAAACAGTTTCAAATCTATTCATTCACCAACAGACACACAACTTAACTCAATTCCAGAGGCAGAGCTCGATAAAAATCAACATGACGGGTTTCAGAATCACTTAGGAGACCAGCCTGTGGGCGTGTTACGAGGGTGTTTCCAGCAAGGTGTAACTGATGCTCAGAAACCCACCCTGAATATGGGAGGCACCATCCCATCCGCTGGGGTCCTGCACTGAATGAGAAGGAAGGAGTGAGCTGAGCACCCTCAGCCATCTCTCCGCTAGGACTGTGGATGTGAGTGACAGCTGTCTCCAGTTCCTGCCACCCACGCCTCCCCACCACGACGGTCCATACCCCTCAAACTGTGAGCCACAAAAAGAAAAACGCTTTCTCCCTTAAGTCGCTTTTGTCAGGGAGAAATGGCGACATGTTGAGACTAGTTCAAAGCCAGAGCCTCGTGTGCTGACCCACGCCGATAGCGGCAGCCCTTGAGAAGCCTGAGACAGCCTGGGCACTGTGGTCGCATTCTGCCTCAAAACAAACAAACAAACAAAGCAAGCCAAACCAACAAACAAAATTCTTGAGTTCATGATAGCACTCTTTTGTTAATGTTGCTGTTTTCTAAAATGTCCAAAAGTGTCTTGTTTTATTGCTCACCCCTGAAGGATGCTAGAGAAAATACTTCATTATTGTGAAAACTGGTAATAAATAAATAAAGCATTTATTTTCCTTTTTTATTTTTTTGGAATAGGTTCTCACTATGTAGCTCTGGCTGGCATGGAACTCACTTGGTAGCCCAGGCTGGCCTCGAACTCACAGAGATCCGCCTGCCTCTGCCTCCAGAGTGCTGGGATTGAAGGTGAACGGCTCCATATCTAGCCATTTTCCTTTCTAAAGAACAACTGTATCTCAGGATAATGAAACTAATAGGAGGTTTGTCTTTATAGAATTTCTAGCTAATAAATAGAGTATCATCGTTTCACAGTCCTCTAATGAAATAACGGCTCTAGCAATGATTACTGATGGCAGCTAATCTCAGAAAGACAAGCAGATGTTGTGTGTCTACTGAGGGAGACACACATGGAAAAAAAAGGATAATCAAATCCAGACCCAATAAAGCCTGGAGACCCAGTGTTCATTACTAACAGGCTTAGGAATCTCTCTAAACTAATTTGGGAGGAAAAAAACCAAAAACAAAAACAAAAAAGAAGTCTCAATGAGGAATCACCTGCCACAAGCCTAGTGATCCTAGAGTCCAGCTCCCCAGGATCCACATGATGGAAGTCGGAACTGACATCACCTCATGTCCACAGCCCACTAACCTCTTTGTTTGTTTGTTTGTTTGTTTGTTTGTTTTTGAGACAGGGTCACACTGTGCGGCCCTGGCTGTCCTGGAACTCGCTATGTAGACCAGGCTGGCCTTGAACCCAGAGATCCACCTGCCTCTGCCCTCATGTTCTGGGACTAAACATGTGAGCGAGCAATCACGCTAAATTTTTTCTTTAAGAAGACAAAAAAAAAAAAAATGTCAAAATTGGATGGTAAAGGGCCACCAACTGAGACAGTAACTGAGCACAAACTCCACACTCATTCTGCAGTCAAATCCCCACACCTATCCTGTAGTCACAGTATTCACACCTATCCTGTAGACACAGTTCACACCTATCCTGTAGTCACAGTTCACACCTATCCTGTAGTCGCAGTGTGCACACCTATCCTGTAGTCGCAGTGTGCACACCTATCCTGTAGTCACAGTGTGCACACCTATCCTGTAGTCACAGTTCACACCTATCCTGTAGTCTGTAGTCGCAGTGTGCACACCTATCCTGTAGTCACAGTTCACACCTATCCTGTAGTCTGTAGTCGCAGTGTGCACACCTATCCTGTAGTCACAGTATTCACACCTATCCTGTAGTCACAGTGTGCACACTTATCCTGTAGTCAGTGTTCACACCTATTCTGTAATCAGTGTGCACACCTATCCTGTAGTCACAGTATTCACACCTATCCTGTAGTCACAGTTCACACCTATCCTGCATTCAGTCGTCTGATGTCCATACACTCTGCACCCCCAGTGTTCCCTTAGTGGCTGCTCAGAAGTAACCCTGGATCAGCACTTCGAAGATGATGGTCATGCCTGCCCACAGAGAGCACACAGAAGCTGTGCTCACTTACGCACTCCGTCCCGGGTGGCTCCATGTGATGTGGGTACTCAGGGAGCAGCAGCTGCGTGTGCTGTTTAACTGCACCAGATAACTTGATCACATTCTCCCTACCCCATGTGGCACCAGCAGAGGGTCAAAAACCTAATATGGGTTCCCGGTAGGCAATTACATTAATTATCATCATTAATTCAACAAACATTTATTTAGAGCCTACCATGTGCCAAGTCTTCGTAAGTCACTGGAGATGCAGAGAGAAAAACACACAATTACCGTCTTCAAGTGTCTCTGCTCAGCGGGGGAGTCAGACGTGTAAGCGTGTAATTACAGTAATAGCTAACACTCACTGACCCTTACAACGCACACGGCGCCGTTCCCAGCGTTTACCATACTATCTGGTTAAGGCTCAGGCCCACCCAGTGGAATGGGTGCCGTGATCCTCATCGTGCGGCGAGGCAACCAAGGCACAGAAGGAAAGCTACTTGCTGAGGCTCACAAAGCTGCTAAGAGACAAGACACAGGAGGCAAGTCTCAGGTCACACCTGGTTCAGAGCAAGGCCTGCTATGGTCACTGGCCCTGCCTGCTCTGTCACTCATTACGGTGGGCAGGTACAGAGGAGTCTTAGGGGAAGCTTCTAAGTCAGAGGAAGGGGGTATAGAAACAGGAAAATAAAAAAGAGAAAGAAAAAACCTAGAAGATAACTTCAACACAAGGTTTATGGAGGAATGAGGCTTGGAAAATTAAGTCAGAACCAGAGAGCTAGGGACGAAACTCTACTGTAGAGCATGACCAACATGCACACAGTCCGGTGTTCAAGCCCCAGCACAGAACAACAGATAGGAAATAAAATGTCAGAGACCAGGTGAGACCAGAAAGCCCCAGGGGCCATGGCCACACTGTGCTGGGTCAGGAAGGCAAAGGAGGCAAGATGGACATCAACCCTACTCTGGGCGTCCCCCAGTAAAAAACAAGGTGTTCCACAGAAAGTCTGCCTTTCCAGGAGGGGAGCCGCCACAGCATAAACAACTGAAGGAGCTACGCTCTGTCACGGGGGAGAGGCAGGCTCAACCACTGAGGTCCTGAAACTGCAATACGACACCTCTTCTACAGTCCCAAGGCTGTCACAGAACAGCCACAACTGAGGTGCTCAAACAAGAAACAGGTCCTGTCCTGGTTCTGAAGCCCAGGAGCTCCAAATCAAGGCCTTGGCCAGTGGGCTCCTTCCGGAGGCTGTGTCCCGTGGCACCCCCAGTTCTCAATGGCAGCTGCGATCATCTGCATGACTGCCTTGTGGCTCTATCACTCCAGTCTCTGCCTCCATCTTCCCTGAGACTGTCTCCCCTCAAGGGGCGTTTGTATCTCCTCCCCTCTCTTTGAAACTTAAGTTATTTTTTACAATTTTATTTTTTGTGTTTGGGGGTTTAACCTGTATGTATACCACCTATGTGCTTGGTGCCCACAAAGGTCAGAAGACAGAATGTCAGGTCCCCTAGAACTGGAGTTACAGATGGTTGTGAGACACCAGGTAGGTACCAAGAGTCAAACCTAGCCGGGCGGTGGTGGCGCACGCCTTTAATCCCAGCACTCGAGAGGCAGAGCCAGGCGGATCTCTGTGAGTTCGAGGCCAGCCTGGGCTACCAAGTGAGTTCCAGGAGAGGCGCAAAGCTACACAGAGAAACCCTGTCTCGAAAAACCAAAAAAAAAAAAAAAGTCAAACCTAGGTCCTCTTAGCCACTGAACCATCTCTCCAGCCCCTCTTCCTTCTTATTGGACACCAGAAGTTCTGTGGGACTAGATGCCCACCTCAGGAACTTCATTTTCAATTGAATATATTTGCAAAAAACAAATGAATTCTAAACCAAATCCCGTTCACAGGTACCAGGGTTAGGGCTGTAGAACAGGGTTGGGGGCTGGAATTGTGGCTCAGAACTAAAGCAAAAGAGACCAGGCTGGCTTGAGCTGTGGGGCCTGAGCCTCAGCTTGCTGTGTGCTGGTATACAGGCATGCATCATCACACTCGGCTCTGATCCGCACTCAGGTGCCCACTGTGAGCCGGGCACCGCTCTACCTGCTGGGATACAGTGGTGAGCAGGACAGGAAGGTTTCTGTTCTCAGTCTTTACACAGCTTCTCTGGAGATGGAGAAAATGCAGGAGGGTCCGGCCTGGAAAGCAGGGCTCTGCTTCACCCTGTACCTCAGAGCTGCCTTGAGTTCATTTGAAACAGGATCCCAGTTTGATCTGCTTGAGAGCCTGCTGGGGAAAATCTACTCTATTCTTCACAGAGCTCTGGAAGGTTCTACTTGAGCAAGAGTGTGGCTAGGGAAAGTGGGACAGATGCCAGACTGCTGTGCTGTACCCCCAGAGCCTCACCCAAGGTGTCCATCAAAGGTTAAAACCTTCGGTTCACAAAACAGAGGGAATCACAGCACCCCCATTCCAAGTAGGAAGAATTACCCAAGAAGCATACCACCTCCTTCCACAAGCCTCTGGGACAGGTCAGAGCAGGCGATGTCTGATTGGCCATGTTTTGCCTTGACTTCCTCCCCCAATTGGGGGAGTGGCCAGATCCTGCCTGCCTGCCTGTAGTCAGCACACACTTAAGATTGACTTTTTTTTTCCCATTTATTTGTTCTGTTTTTTATATACAGTATTTTGCCTTCATGTATATCTGTGCACCACATGTACCTGGTGCCTTGAAGGTCTGAAGAATGCGTTGGATCCCCTAGAATGGAGTTATATTGTGAGCTGCCATATGGGTGCTGGGAACTAGATCTGGGTCCTCTGCAAGAGCAACACATGTTCTTAGCCCCCAGCACATGTAACCGTCACACATTCTCACACACACATAAATACTGCCAATACTTCAGCACAGCTATGACAAGGGTGAATTTACGGAACTCAAGCATGATGAGGAGAAATCCGTCCTTTTCGGATTAAGCCTTACGGCTCAGCCTTGCTTGATCGTTACTGAAATGGGTTCTCGGCTCAACCCCTGTCTAATCCCAGAGTCAGCCTCACTCCCTACCTCCCAACCTCTCAGGTGATTTCAAACCCTGAAGGAAGAGGGTAAGGCTGACTCCATCACTCTAGCCCATGTCTTAGCACAGACATAATGGGTAACTGTCTTCAGTGTGCTGGACTAGGGATGCATACATACATACCCTACTGAAGCGTTCTCAGTGCGGAGCGTCACCCTTGGCCTCTGCTGCATTTCCAGCCCCATTCCTGTACCTTTGATGGATGGATGGGGGTCTGGAGGGTAGGGGGTTCCGGAGCCTGAGCTTGTGCTGTGGCTTCTGCATGCTAAACACGCTATCACTATAGTATTATAGCCCTACCCATGGTGTTTTCTATAGGTCTTGTATTTGGACAAATTAGTAAATTCTCTTCATGAGACTAGAGTATTTTTTTCAGTTGTTAATTGAGTTTGCCACATTAAAAAAAAAGTCTGCAAAGACCATTTATTTTTACTGGGAGGAGGAGGAGGAGGAGGAGGAGGAGGAGGAGGAGGAGACAGGGCCTTACTATGTAGCCCTGGCTGGACGGAATCACCCCATAGACCAGGCTGGCCTCTGCCTCCCAAGATGAAGCTTACCATTGCCTATACTTGGGATTTTTTCCCCCCAAAACCCAGGAGTGGATTCCAATTGTGTTTAGTACTCTTTTTGCCTCTTTGGAGAACTGTGTGACTTTCTGAGATTAAAGCATCCACAGATTTTTTGGACTACATCCTCATTTGTGGTACCTTAGCCTACAATGTGAAGAATTAGATTTAATTTGCCGATTCCTTATATTAGACTTTTACAGGAACAACTGTAAGTGGGTGGTTTCTTCTGTGCTGTCCACCAACACTTGGGGACAAAGTTCTGTGAACTCTGGGATGCACCCAGGATGTCATCGTCTGCTCCTTGGCTGGATGCCAGCCTACAAAGCATAATGGGCTCAACTTTTTGCAAAAGATTTTTCTTCAAAACCATTTGAGACAACAAGTTTGGGAGTAACTGTTAAAACCACCTTATTACTTGTTTTTTAATAGTAACTAATCTACTCAGCCATTTTAACAGTTCTTGAATACATTTCTTTTTCAAATCTTTTTTATTATGTTTATTCATTCATGTGTGTGTGCACATGTGTGCATGTGTGGAGGCCAGAGAGCTTTCAGGAGTCAGTTCTCTCCTTCCACCATGTGGTCCTGGGCTTGAACTCAGGCTGACAGACTTAGCGGGAGGAACCTTAACCTGCTGAACAACTGACCAGACCTCTCTCTCTCTCTCTCTCTTTTTTTTTTTTTCCTTTTCTTTTTTTTGAAACAAGGTTTCACTGCGTAACAGGCTGTCCTGGAACTTGCTGTGTAGACCAGGCTGGCCTCGAACTCACAGAGACCCACCTGCCTCTGCCTCCCAAGTGCTGGGATTAAAGGCGTGTGCCAGCACTGCCCGGCCAGACCTCTTTTTAAAATTCTCTGAGTGTGTGTGTACACAAGTGTGCCACTGTGCACCAGCGGCGGTCAGAGGCCAACCTTGGGTATCAGTGCTCGGCATCCTTTGTTTGAGAAGGGTCTTTGGTTGTTTTCTGGTGTGTACACTAGGCTGGGGCCTAGCCACTCCCCGGGCTCTCCCACGCCCACCTCCCACCCTGCCATAGGAGGTCTAGGGTTAGAGCACACACTACTGGGGATCTGCACCCAGGCTTCCTGCTTTCATGGTGAGCACTTTCCCACCAAGCCACACCCCAGACAGCAGCTACTTACCTTCTCTTATCTCCATGCACCCATCCATTCTCCTCCAGTCCCCTTTAGATTTCCTCACAGCTGCTGGTCAGCTTCCCTTACATCTGTCGGCTTCTCATTTGTTTGCTGTTTAGGGAAGTGCATCATGTAACACTGGCTAGCCTGGAACTCACTATGTAGACCAGGCTACCTGCCTCTGCCTCCAAGTGCTAGGATTAAAGACATGTGCCACCAAGCTTGGCTAAAAAGTTTTTTTGGTTTTTGCCTTTTTTTTTTTTTTAAATTGTGTGCACACTCGTGTGTGCTTGAAAGTAGGTGTAGGTGCCCTCTGAGGGCAGAAGAGAGTGGCAGACCCCCTGCAGCTGGAGTTATAAATGGCCATGAGCCAACCTGACGTGAGTGCACGGAACTGAACCTGAATCCCCTGGAGCAGTAGCCCACACTCTGCTGAGCCGTCTCTCCAGCCCTTTATTCTAGTTTTTATGAAGACTGTGTGTGGCAGTGTCATGGCATACGTGTGGAGGCCAGAAGACAACTTGAGGAGCTGGTTCTCGACTTCCACCGCGAGATCCTGGGGATCAGGCTTGGAGAGCATCTTCATCCACTGAGCCGACCACCAGCCCCGCTTTCTAAACATTCACTTCCTTGTCTCAGCAGAACTCCAGAGAAGAGACGACAGGAGCCATGGCACCTCCAGGACACTTGAGGACAGTCGCCGTGTGGAGGGCTGTGAAGAACACACTGCTAAGGAGTGAGAGAGTCTGTCCCAGGGAGTGGGTCTCCTGCAGCTCACGGCCCACAGCCACAACACACCTGAAAAACCCCTCTGAAACCCGCCTGGCTAGGCCCTCAGCATGAGCGTAGGCAAGGGGGATTATCATTTCCATGGCACAAGAAGAGACGGAATTCTACAAAGTCAAACTCCTCTAGGGTGGGAATTCTGGTCTTTGGTCCAACAACTTGAGCAACCACGGGGCCCTCTGGGGCAGGGTTGGACTTGTGGGGAAACGAAGACAAGATTGATCCGAAACCCTGAGCTTATCAACTCTGGGCAACAAAACCGAACACATCTGACAGAAAGAAAAATGCAGAGGAGCAGGCGGCTGATTGGCTAAAACAGTGCCAAAGAGAATCAACGACCTCAGAGACGGAGTGAGATCCGGGATGGGCACCGGGCCACCACACCACCAGTTACCTGGAACAACCTGGGCCAGGCTGGCTGTCTTGTCTTGACTATTAGTAATGGAGGATGGAATGTTTGGGTGATAAATCATCCGGGCTCCCTGGCAATGACCCACACTTGAACTCTCTCTCTAGTTTCCACACACAGAGCGCCTGTGTGATGTGGACAAGCCCATGGTGACAGTACTGATTCAGGAGCCGTTAAAAACGTAATGAGAGCCACACACACCTACAGATGTCCTCACACCCGTACACACATACTCACTTTGACACACAAATCTCGTGTACAATTCTGGTAAGTTCACAGCCTCTGACAGAAATTCCAGTCAAGAATTATCCCAGAGACAGACAAGCCCAAGGGCAAAGGCATCCGGATGGATACGAGAGTGCTGTAGTGGCAGCGTTTAAAATAGGAGGCCCTCGGAGAGATGGCTCTGTGGTGAAGCGCACTGATTGCTCTGCTGGGAACTGGGGTTCCATTCCCAGCACCCACATGATAGCTCACAGTGTCTACAACTCTAGTTGCAGGGGATCTGACGCCCTCTTCTGGCCTCCTCAGGCACCAGGCACGTGGCACAGACATACATGCAGGCAAAACATGCATACACATTAAAAAAAAAAAAAGATTCAATTAGGAAACCGTCAAAACAGCCTAACGTCTGTCAGCAGGGAACCCATGTTATAAACTAGGGAAGGGAGGTGGTGGGCGGGGTGCAGGCGTGCTCACTCTAGATTTAAACCCCCCTCCAAAGTCCCCTCTCCCCACGCTGTGCCCCCCAACTCAGGAAGGTCCCAGGGGAGGAAGGACCTCGAGCAATCACACAGGAGGAGGCTAAATCATGAATTGTAAGGGTCTGTTTTCTTTGGCCAGGGCAGTCTGGCCAAGCTCTGGAGGCTGCTGGGCAAACGTTTTTCATATTTTAGTAGCTGGCCTATGCCCAAGGCAGTCAGAAGTTAAGTAAGCTTGAATGAGCTGCACCCATGCTCCCCACGGCCCCAAGACTTCTTAATGAGACTCCACGGCAGCAGCTTCGATGAACCTGCCGGTGCCTTAAATATCACTCACCCTTCACTACTTCTAATGAATGCAAATGATTCAGCAACAGAAACACTTAGCCTGGAGTGAAATCCAGCTTTGTGTGGCTGCCTTCGTCAACTGGCAGCCCAGGCAGATGGTCCTGCCGAAGCCTCGTGCGCCCAGGCTAGCCCAGGCAGCCCCTGCACACGCAGGACCATGGAGACAGAAGGCAGGAAGTCCACAGTATGAGGAAAGACCCACCCTCCGGGACCAGGTGCAGACTCTCACATCTCAATCTCTTTACGACTCTGCTTCAGGGCAGAGAGCAAAGTGTAAAGGGGTGGGGGGCAACAAAAGGTATTTCTTTGATCTGAGAAAGGGGCTGATCCCAGGCACCTCAAAGACCTGTCTGGTCATCACACATCCTGCATTCAAGGGCACTTCTCCAGAGACATGCCCACCCCCAGCAGAGTCCGCTCTGAAGTCAGAGAGGGTGTCAGATCCCTCTGGACTGCAGTTACTGATCGTTGTGAGCCGCCATGTGGCCGATGCCAGGGACCTGTGGCTGATGCCCTGGCTGATGCCAGGGACCTGAGGAACTCAGCAACAGGGAACCTGAAAGACCCACTTGGATCCTTCATGGAAACAGCAGCATCACAGACAGGGTAAATAACCCAATTTACACCTTGTTTTCAGAATTCTCTTTTGGCAGCAGAAAAGGAGAGGAATTTGTTAGGAGTCTTCAGAGCAACTCTGGAGTAATGCACTTCCAACCCGGCTCAGAGGGATTTCTTGTCCTGTCAGCCTGATCAACACCTCTCTCTGGGGCTGAGGTATTGGCTGGCCCAGCACAGCTTCTGTGAATTCAGCTGCCCCTGACTTCACCTATGCTGCCAGCAGCTGGCTGCAGATCCACAGAGGTCCACCCAAGTTCTCCTAGCCTTTCCTAGTCACTGATGTAAATGAGGCAACAGGGTCACCAGACCAAAACAGACAACCAGTTAAGCTCTGAACAACTAAGGAGTCACAGCCTGGGGCATAAAGAGCTTCCGGGCTGAGGATAACGCTCAGCTGGTAGAGGGCTTGACTAGCATGCAGGAAGCTCTGGGTTCTATGTCCAGCCCTGCATAAACCAGACGTGGTAGGTGGTACATATCTGCAATCCCAGAATTAAGACAGTAGAAGTAAGAAGATCAGGGTTCAAGGCCATCCTTGGCTACTGTGAGCTCCAGCCAAGCCAGTCTGCATCACCTGTGACCTTGTCTTCAAAAAAAAATTTTTAAGGGGGTGGGTGATAGCTGGAGAGATTGTTCAGTGGTTAAGAGCATTTGCTGCTCTTGCAAAGGACCCAGGTTCAGTTCCCAGCACCTACATGGAGGCTCACAATTGCCTGTACCTCCAGTTCTAGGGGACTTTCTAGACTCCTCAGGCTTCAAGCATGCATGTAGTGCACATCCATCCACCCAAGCAAACTATGTAAGTACACAGACATAAACAAATCTTTGAATAAAGGAGTATGGGGTCTTCAGTGTTAGTACCCACACCTGCAGACTCAACCCACCACACAGGGATTACTGTTTCAGATTATAAGTGTTTTGCCTCCGTGCATATGTGTGTACCTTGCATGTCTGGCACCCACTGAAGTCAGAGAGGGTGTCAGATCCCTCTGGACTGGAGTTACAGATGGTTGTGAGCCGCCATGTGGGTGCGGGGAATAGAACCCTGGTCATCTGCAAAAGCAACAAGTGCCCCTAACCGCTAAGCCACCTCACCAGCCACAGCTGGATTTTTTAAAATGCTTCTTTACTGGGCATTAACACACACACACACACACACACACACACACACACACACACTGGAGGGGGGTTGCAAGAGCACACTGGGAGGCAAAGGTAGGCAGATCTCTGTGAGGTCAGGTCAGCCTGGTCTACATAGAGAATTCCGAACATCCAGGGCTACATAGAGAGACCCTGTCTCCAAAAAAACAACCCTTTGACAACAGTGTCTAAATACTGCAATAATGCAGTATAATGACTCCACTGTATTAAGATAGTAGAAGTAATCTAGACAGGGTTTTAAATCCACAAGAGACTGCACAGGCCTTATGCAAAAAATCATGACATTTATTTATTTATTTTTTGCTTTGTCTAGCTGGTTGGTTTGGTTGGCAGAGCTAGGGATCGACCCCAGGGCCTTGTTTACATGCACTGAAAAGCACTATGCTAATGGCTCTACCCGACATCCCTCCATGCCGTTCACTATAACAGACTGGAGCGCTCATAGAATGGAGAGCCCACTGAACACTGTTGGCCTTGTTTGATTTTTGGTTTTGTTTATGGGAAACTGAATCCCACACCTCACAGTGCTGGGCAAGAGTCCTACCACTTAGCTGTATTCCCAGTGTTCTCTTTGATTTGGACATGGTCTTCCTAAGTTACCCAAGCGAGGCTTGAACTTACTCTGAAGTCCAGGCAAGCCTTGAACCTGTGATGCTCCTGCCTCAGCTTACCGAGCAGCTGGGGTCACAAGCCAGTGCCGCCCATCTCAGCTGGCTGACTCGGCCACTTTCTGACTTCCCACTGTTTTAGACGCACTCCAAATGTAAGTTGTCTGGCACCTGAGTGCATCACAGGGAAAGAGCATGGCACCTTCACTTCTCTGGGATGGAAACGAATCATCCACAACACATGGTTCTTCAGAACACGTCCAAATGGCTGCAGAGACGGCTTAGTGGATAAGAGCACTCTGCTGTGCAGACATGAGACCTAGGTTCCAATCCCAGAACCTATGACCGATTGATTGATTGATTGATTGATTTCGAGGCAGGGTTTCTCTGTGTAATAGCCTTGGCTGTTCTAGAACTCACTTTGTAGACCAGGCTGGCCTGGAACTCACAGAGATGCACAGTGCTGGGATTAAAGGCGTGCACCACCATGTTCGGCCACTATAATTTTTTTTTAAAGCTGGTCATAGCTGCACACCTGCAACCCTAGCTCTGGAGGAGAGAGGGGAGAATCACTAGGGCTTGCTGCAGCCAGCCTCCATAAAATCATGGGAAAAGCCAGTTCCAGTGATAAACCCTGTGTCAAGGGAATGAGGCAGACAGAGAGCGGTCCTCAGCGGCCTCTTGTGGACTCTGCACTCATGCACCTGAACATACGTGTGTACTCCATGACTCCTGAGCCCTTGAACAGCATGCTGCATGTTTGACTCAGGTGATCTACTAATCACCCCCTTTTCTACCAGGGCGCAGCTTCTCAGAGTTAGAATTCTGGGACAACAGAATGAACCCATCCTGGAACCCCTAATAGGGTGGAATGCCCAAGCCTTACTGAAGTGACACACAAGTTCTGGTCTCAACTCTCAGATGAAAGGGGTGATCTTCCTTTCTTCATCCCACAGCCCATCCATCCCTGCACCACGTGAACCAGAACTCAACCAAGCTAAGAATGTCAGTAGGAAATGGGCCTGGTGGCACAGGCCTGTATCTCCAGATACTCAGAAGACTGAGGCAGGAGAATTACACATTAAGGCTTGCCTGGACAAAGAAAGAGTGAGTTCAAGGTCAACCCACGCAACTTAGTGAGGCCCTGTCTCAAGGTGAAAAAGTTGGGGGAGGGGAGCTTGGATGCAGCTCAGTGGTAAAATGCTTGTGTAGTATGAGGACAGTTCCTGGTTCAATTCCCAGTATCATCAAGAAAATAAACAAATGTAAATACTTTAAAAATGACAGCAATCCCACCCACCCCATGAGTTTCCGGGAGGGCTGAGCATATGTAGCAGCGACAGAGAGCATCTGCCTCACATGTACACACAATGCCCTGGTTTGAACCCCCAGTACACATACTTCCTGAGCTTCTGGGCTACTTGGGTCCCCCTAAAGTAGGAAAGATACATTCCCATAGATCTGGGTAACCAAAACAGAATGGACGGTACCAGGTGTCTGTCAGGGTCAACCCACAGGAGTGTGGCCGAAGGGAGCGAAGGCTGTAACCTCCTGCCTGCCTCAGGCTTGCCCCGTTCAGCTCTCCAGACCCTGAACTTGCTGCTCTTCATCCTGGACCTCTCTGAGCCCTTCTCTGAAGCCCTGGCTCCTTAATTTCTCCATTCTGGCTGTGTCCTAATTCACCTACAGGACATCCATTCCTGGAACAAATCTCCAATCTCTGCCAGGAACAGCCCAGCTTTTAAAATGAAGACTGCAGCCACGGCCTTACTCTTTCTTAACCATTTTGCTGGCTTGGAAACACCCACTTCCTCAGCTGGACAGCTCTTGCTTTCTGAGAGCGCCAACCTTGTCCCGCGTCTCCCCCGCCTCCCCAGCTTAGAGGAAGCCTCACACTTTCAGTCTGTCTTGTTACTCACCTGTCAGATTAGAGGAGACAGCTTCTATTGAAAGGCACTAGAGGGTGGGGACAAACACAGGCCTGTAAATTCATCACCCTCACCACAGTGACAACCCCTTTACTGCCCTCACTCCATCACACACGGGGGTCCTTCCTAGACGACAAATTTCAAAAAAGCCGCTGACTTTTAACATGGACCATTATTTAATGGACTAAGGAAAATGTGGACCAAAATGCTACCTAACTGATCACAGTTCCATCCTCATTTTAGAGACATGGTAATGTGAGACGCGCGCCACGAGACAGGGCGTCGGCGCCTGCACCGTCTCTCTCGATTCTGCTGGGACTGGGGCTGCAATCTCCATCCTACAAAAGAGGAAACAGTTACGCGGTTAAGGTCTCCTAGTGAAGAAACTGTGTGTGGGGCAAAGACCAACAAGACGGCTTAGCCGGGAAAGGTGCCCGCTGTGAGAGCCACGAGTTCAATCCCTGAATCCCTGGAACCCTTGGCACAAGGAGAAAACTGGCTTCTGGAAGTTACTGTCTGGCCTGCACACGTCGGGGCAAGCACAAGCCCCCCCCCCTTCTCCCTCCCCACAAATATATAAAAAGAAAAACTATTAAAAGAAATCATGGAGCCAGAGCTCAGTTCCTGAACAGATTTCTGCATTTTCCTTGGTGCGGGAGGGTGGGCGGGCACTCCCACAGACCCTGGCGGGGGAGCCCATCACAGGCCAAGAGCACTGTTTGGCCCATGAAAACCCAGGTCTTTTCGCAGATCCTACTTCCAGCAACAACAAAAGGGAAACAGGTTTTGCTAGCGCCTCCCAGCAGAGCTGGCTGGAAGCTAGGGGGAACTTCTCAGCCAACTTACTATATATAAAGCACATTTAACGATCCTTTCAAGTCCTGAGAGTGAGAGAAGGAAGGGGTCATTGGAAACCTGATACTTTGGCAGCTAAGCGAGAGGGACCCGGCCCTTAGCATCAGCCCCTGGGGATAAACACCCTCCCAAACCTCTTTGTCTGCCAGACAGATACTTCCTGGAGGGGCAGGAGACTGCAAAACTTTTTATGGCAAGCCCACCTAAGGACACCCCTCCACCAGAGACCTGGCCGGGATCTTCGGCCAACCCACCTAACCATAAACCTTCTATCTCCTCCAGACCTGCTGGGGTCCCTCTCTCCACAAATACCTGTGACCGCCATAAACGCCCTGAAACAGCCCGGTTTACTGCCCAGCCTGCCGCTGCTAAATGAGGGCATTTGTTTCAAATTTGCAAATACCGACAGCGGTGGAAACCTAAGTCCACCCCTAAAATGCAATGTTCTGCATTCCTCCGGGCCTGAAGCACCACGCTTCAAAAGCTTCCAGAGGCCCTAGCTGTTTACTCACTGGTGGGGCTATTGGGTGAGGTACTTCCCTACTCCCTGAGGAGGCGCCTTTGATCCGGGCAGAGTGGGACGGCAGAAAGGGGTGCCACCCTCGCCCGCCCGGGCTAGCCTGGGCCCACGCTCTCCTGCCCCCTGGGTCACCCACGGCAGCCCTGGAGAGCTGGAAAAGGGAAATCTCGTGGGAAGGCCCAAGTAGAGACTCGCCTAAAATTGCTGCCTGGAGACAGAGCAGGCCCATCTTCAAAGGGCCCTGGAGACAAAGAAGGCTGGTGAAGGCAGGCCTGGGAGACTGAGACAAAGCTCCAGGACCTCGGCCTCTCCCGCAGCACAGAGAGCAAATCCTCCACCACCAAAAACCATGAAGCGAATGAACAGGGTCACTGTCAAAACTAGGCTGAATGTTTACTAAATACAAGCCTCTTGTTTGGAAAAGGTGGGGGACAGACGGTCCCCCAAGCCCTCTGCAGCTCCCCAATCCCCAGGGCAGAGGGGAAGCTCACATCACAGTCTCCCCAAGCTGTTTCCTAAACCAAGCATTTTCTTTAAGTCGGTGTGTTTAACGACTGGTTTAATCTCTCAAATTAACCCAAGTGGGAAAGTGAAGGACTCTTTATGGCTGGAACAAGGCCCCCAGCACTTCCTTTCTTCTTCCTCCCCTTAAACCGCAAGACAAGGTGTCCTTTGTTCCTAATGGGCTTTGTTTTCAGGTGGCAGGGAACAGACTCTCAAATGTCACCCTCGCCCTCAGCCTATCGTCTCTCCTAAGGACCCCTGGGTCTGAAGGAGCCTTCCCTGTCTTCCCCGGGCTGGGAAACAGCTCGGCTTTGTTTTTCTAAGAGGTGAACTACCCAGCGGGTCAGACCCCCAGAGTTGCTACCTTACAGCACAGAATAGACGCTTCACGGTGGAACTTAAAAAAAAAGGCAAACCTGGGCAGAATCCTCAAGAAGGCAACGGCTGAGCCGAGGAGGGAACTTCCGGGTACACAGCCTGCGTCTGTCTCCCAGAACGTCAGAGGCTTTGGTCAAAGGGCTTAACTCTAAGGTCATCAGCCCCCTGCCAAGTGTAACCTGGAGCACTGTGACTGCTGCATGGTGACTCCCATACCACCTACATGGGATCTAGCCCAGCCTGGCCCAAGGCGCACTCCTAGCAAGCAGCCATGATCTGGAATGGGGCAGCATCCTACAGCTTTGACCTTCCAAAAGCAAGGAAGAGAGAAGGGAACTCATGAGCAAAGAGCAAACCACAGGTCTCCAGGACAGCATCCCAGACCTGTACACCACACAGCGAGTCTGACTGTAGCTCTTAAAACATTTCAGATCTACACAGACCTCTGAATGGGTCCCTGAAAGTCTCAACCTCACTGTTTAATACACAAAGCAGGAAGGAGATGGCAATCTGCATATTGGAGTCCGACAGAACTCTCCATGAAGGGATCTCTTCATACACTCTTTGTCCAGAAAGAGCAAAGTTTATCCGCTCTCTGGCTGCGGCAGAGTCCTCTTACACTGTCTGTAAAATCTTCTCCCAGACCTCCTCCATTTCACAGCTTCCAGTGACAACGACTGTACCCAGGGACTGAAGTGGAGGCCACAGCAGAGACTTGGAATTCTGGTCTCAGCTCTATCACTTACCAGCTTTTCAGCGCTGAGCAGATCGTTCTTGTGTGCCTCAGTTTACCTGTCAAGTGTATACTCATCGACCCCTCCCAAGCCACCCTGTCTGATCTACACTGAGCCTTGGTAAGGACCCAGTGTCGGCATGGGTGAAGAAGACGTTCTGTAAAAAGCTGGGTGCAGTTTGGAGCTACTGCAGACGGGGCCCTTTCCTGGCTTCAAGACCCACTTCGGGTAGAAAGGGGACTAGCCAGGTATAAATCTGGGCCCTTGTTCAAAGAAAGGCTCTCAATTTTCTCCCCACCTGAAGAACTCTTCCCCGGGCATGGTAACATACACAAGTCACCCCAGCCCTAGGGAGGTAGAGGATGAAGAGTTCAAGACCAACCTCAGATACACAGTGAATCCAGGCCAAGCGAGCATGGCCACACGAGACTGTCTCAAAAGGACACCTACATGGGTGAGACAGCTCCGAGGGTGAAGATGCCCACTGCTGTCAAACCTGACCACCCGGATTCCCTCCCTGGGACCAACATTATGGGAGGAAGAACTGAAGTCCACAAGTTGTCCGTCATAAGCACATGCTCCTAAATACACACTAAACAAATAAAAATGCATTTAAAAAATGAACAACTCCCCCTGTCAAAAATCCCCTCAAACGCCATGTCTCCCAGACTCGGAAGGCGTGGATAGCTCCCAAGGCCCCCTGAGAAGAGCCTTCAAACCATCTAAGGCTGAGGCATACACCTTCCCACAGATTCCTCTGCCTGGATTGCCTGTCCCCAGGGAGAGAAAGGGAAGCCTGAGGCTGGGGAATGGAATGTGGGATCATCTCCAGGCAGCTTCTTCAGACTCAGCCAGCCTTCTGTGCCATTATCACAGGAAGCCGGAAGCCTGCATCTACCTGCCAGGCACCAATATCTTCTGGCGGGTGAGGAGCCAATACGCCTAGGCCTCAGCAGCTCCAGACGGAGATGGCGTGGGGTGGGTAGAGTTCCAGGACGCTGCCCAGGAGTCTCCTATCACAGGTTATGGGTGGCAGTACTGGGCCCATTTCACCATTCTGTACATCAGACCAGATGTCATGAAGAGGGCGCCTTTGAAACATCCACGCACACGTCACTGAAATCATCTTACGTCATCAGATAAGAGACACAGAGCTGCTGATTCCAAAGCCTTCATTCCAACTGGACAGCCGTGACTAACTCTGGGTTGTGCACCACTCAAGAAGCCTGGCTAGAGAGCTAATATCAAGACATAAGCGAGCCAAAGTCCAGAGCTCTCCTACAGTGTTACACTCACCTGGAAGACGGATTCCAATTTCGGTCTTCCTTTTCGCTTTGCAGTGCTGGGACTCGAACCCAAGGCCCTGCATGTGACCGGCGAGTACCCTCCCGCTGAGCTACCACCCCAGCCACAGACAGCCATTTCTAACGTCCACAGAGGCACTATTGAAGCTGGCTGCTGGGACACCTCAGCAGTCCCCAGGGTATACACACACACACACACACACACACACACACACACACGCCTCCGTGCTTCTCCACCCTACTCCCAAGAAGGGGGGCACAAAAGAGCCAGTATGTCCCCTGAAGGGGAGGCCATGCATAGTAGTCTCACTCCTGCTTGAGGCCTCCATCCCTGACCACAGAGCACCTCCCACCTCCTTGTGGTGGTGAGAGAAGGTCCCACCTGTCACACAGAGCCGCTGACGAGGGAAACCCCCAGAGCCGCGTGATGATAGAAGTCCTTCCTTTGGGTCCTGTAAGCATCTGCCTGGGCTGCAAGGAGCCAGAACACCAACTCCCTGGGTGAACCTCAGCATGCTGAGAGATGGTGGCCCCGAACCAGTAACGACCCCCACTTAGGGCAAGGTCAGAGGAGAGTTCCCACCAGGAAGTGCTTCCTGGCTGTGCCCACGTTTCAAAACTGCAGTTGGAACATTGAGACCCGTTTAGAAAAATCACCCTTTGGGGCTGAGGTGGTGGCCCTTCCTGAGCATCCGCCTTGCATTCCCAAGGCCCGGGTTCCATCCCAGTGCCACAAAAAAAAAACAAAAAAGACTGTGCTGCAAAACTCGGACACTAACCCTAACAGTCAGGAAAGGCTGGTTCCGAAAAGGTCTCGGGAAAGCCCTCAAGATGAGACAGGAGCCTCTCCACACCTCAAGGATGGGTGGGTTAACAACGATCAGGGTCATGCCACTAAGCAGATAGGGAAACTGAGGCTCAGAAAGGTTGATTAACCAGCTCACGGCCATTGTAGCCATGCAGCAATTGTGGAGGTCTAGCGTATTGAACATCGTTCCCAGAGTCAGCAGGAAATTCTTCCCTTTGCCACACAGGGACGCTGTGACAGTGGCAAAGATCCCAAGTTCTCAGAGCCCACCTGACGCCTTAAAGTCAGTCAAAGACTGCTGCCCGGATCTTCTCAGAAATGACTTATGGTCCCATACATTCCGGAATGTTCTACTACACGTTCTGATATACATCTCTCCACCTTTTGTTTTGTTTTCCAAGATAGGGTCTCACTACATAACCCTGGCTGTCCTGGAACTCACTCTGTAGACTGGGCTGGCCTTGAACTCATGAGATCTGCCTGCCTCTGCCTCCCAGTGGTGGGATTAAAGGTGTGTGCCGCCGCCGCCACCGCCACCACCACCGGGCTTACATCTCTCCATCTTGTCCCCTCCCCAGCTCCTGGCTGCCCTAAGACACCTCCACCTTTTGAAGACACTCAGACATTGTAAAAGGGCTTCTCAAAGGCCCTCAATACCGACAGCACCCCTTTTCTTGCCACGGCACCTCCATTTCAGACTATTAAATCTCCCTTCCTAGACAGACCTGATGGTACATGCTTATAATCTTATGGTACATGCTTATAATCTCAACACTCAGGAGACTGAGGCAGGAAAACTGAGTTCGAGGCTGGCCTGAGCTACATAGCAAGCTTGAGTCTTGTCTGGCCTATTAACAATACCCTGTCTCACCAGGCATGGTGGCACATGCCGTTAATCCCAGCACTCGGGAGGCAGACGCTGGCAGATCTCTGAGTTTGAGGCCAGCTTGGTCTAAGAAGCAAGTTCCAGGACAGCTACAAAGAGAAACCCTGTCTCAAAAAAACAAAATTAAATACATAAGTAAATAAAAAAAAAATAAAACAAAAGAATCCTTCCCACTACTCAACATTAGAATTTTCTAACAAGCTCTTTACAAATGCAATTACCCTTTGAAATCTGGATTGGCTATTCAAAAATTACAATATAATCTAATAAAGAAGAAGAAAAAGCCTTTGGTGACCCTCCCCCAACGACCCTGATTGACAGGTCTGTACTAAGGCCTAGGAAACACAGATTTTAATGAACTTGAACAACTCTCTTCCCCTTCACCCACCCATACACTCTGCTTTACTCTCTACCATATGTTTTGAGAGCCACCCCACCTCTGTCTTCCTCAGGATCCCTACCCCACAATTTGGGACCCCATTTTCAGAAGTTCCACGCACACTTAAGCAAGGTCACACATACCCTGCTCATTCACCCCCAGGCTTCCGAGAGGATGAGCAGGGACTTTGCAGGACACCTAGCAGGTAAGAGTCCACGCCCGTGCTTCCTGCTCAAGGCACGCCTCGACTGAAGCCGGCAGGGACCATGGCAAGCTAAAGGAAGTGGCGGCAGGGGGAGGGACCAGCGAGCAGCCCTACAGACTGCTGTCTGTGCAGCATTCCTGGGAGGGAAATGGTCTAAGGCAGAGAATAAAGGAGGGATGGAAAAAGTGACACGCACGGAGGGCTTCCTCAAACCACTGATTAGCCGTGGCAGTAGCAGCGCCAGCGCCCCGAAGCGCCACGGGGCTCGGCAGGGGTGACTATGCACTTGGCAGTGAACTTAGAGAACCCCAGGATGGAAGGCGAACCCAGCACGCCATAATGGTAAGGCTTCCCTGCTAAACACACGGGTGCAGGCGAAGAACAGAGGAGCGGGGTGGGCAGTACCCCCAGGGCAAGTGAGGGCCTGAACCCGCAACCACAGCCCAGCCTAGAAGCCAGCCACATGGCTCCGGCCAGAGCTGGAGCCTGGGCACAGCAGCAGAGAGGCGGCCACTGAGGTTTGGGAAAGGAGAGGGAGTCGAGGGACACAGACCAAGGATACCCAACCCTGTTTGAACCCCTTTCTTCCATCAGGAAAACACCAAAGCCTGAGGCCCTGGCCCTAAACTGCTCTTGGTTCCTGTCGTAACCAGCTAACCTCCATCCCAGATGAGTCTCACAGAAGCTAGGCCGGCTTAAATGCAAACTCACTCAGACCCCCAAACGCCCAATATGGAAGCGTGCGTCCTAACAATGCAGCTGTTGGAGCTGGGGCCAAAGCCTTCCTCTGTGAACCAAATGGTCCTGAAAAGTTGCCTTGATTAAAAAAAAAAAAAAAAAGACACCAACTCCTTCAAGAAAAGCAGTAATTCTAAAAGGAGCTAAAACTCGCATTATTTAATGTTATAAACTTCCCAGAGTTGGCTGGGAGGTGGTGGCGCACACCTTTAATCCCAGCACTCGGGAGGCAGAGCCAGGCGGATCTCTATGAGTTCGAGGTCAGCCTGGTCTACAGAGCGAGATCCAGGAAAGGCATAAAGCTACACAGAGAAACCCTGTCTCGAAAAACCAAAAACAAAACAAAACAAAACAAAACAAAACTTCCCAGAGTCTGCACACATCAGCATGCAAGTTTCTTAACAAAATCAAATTCAAATTAAACCCAAAGTTCAGTAACTTTTAAATTTCCACATCAGGAGCAGGAAAGATGATGTCTCAGCGGGTAAAGGCACTTGCCGTCAATCCAGATGACCTGCGTTCCAACCCCTAGGGGCCACACGGAGGAAGGAGAAAACCAACTTCCGAAAATTGCCCTCTGACCTCCACAAATTCATCCACAAACCCAATAAATAAATAAATACTAAAATAATAAATGCATGAATCATGGCCAGAAGTATTCAGAGAAACAAAATTACTTAATGTGTGTTTTAAAATCTTCACATACTATGGGAAGTCTCGGCCCCTCTTCCACGGTTGCAACAGGAGAGCCCTGCTTTTGAACTTCTATTATATAGGAGGAATGTCTACACAAGACTTGTGGAGAGCTCCTGAAAATGCAGACAGCAGCTGAGCATGGCCCCGCTTGTACTCCCGGCACCTGAGAGGTTCAGGCAGAAGAACCATGAGCCTAAAGTCAACCTAAGCTACAAAAAGAAACCAGTTTCTGATTCTGACCTACCTATTCACTCAGGGATGCTGATGTCACCTGGCTCAGGGCTTTCTTTGGAGTAGCAAAGTTACAGGATGTCTCGGCCACACACATTCACCGCATTAGTTTCTTCATCCATAGCCTCTTGGGGCAAGAGAGCTCTGCACACAGAGGTGGCTGTCCATGCCCAGACACACCACCACATCAAAAATCAGAAAAGCCAGCCAGGGAACAGGGAGAGGGGTTCTGTCCCCTTGATTCCGCCATGATGGAGCAGATCACCAGAGGGATAATGAGCAATGTAACACCAGAGAGGCTGGACTGGGCACACAGACACCCCCGCCCCCAGTGCCTAACTTGGCCATTCCTCTCTCTTTCCCTCCCCTTTTCTAACGGACCAGGATGAGGATCCACTATAAATGAGACTTCGTGCTAAAGTAACTCCACAGGGGAAATCCAACTAGGACAGAAATACAGACACTACCTTTAAGGACAGGAGAGTCCATGGCAGCCCAGTCAGACTGTGCCTAGTATTCGGAGACCCCTTGATTTGAACCCCAGTACTGCATAAAACTGGGCACGGTGGCACATCTGTAATTCAACAGGCAGGAGATCAGAAGTTCAAGAGCATCCTTGGCTACACAGCAAGGTCAAGGTCAGTAGAGGTTCCATGAGACTCTGGGGAGAGAGGGACTGATTCTACAGGTTGGTGGTTCTCGGAAGTTGAGCAGAGCTGAGCCACACACACAGGAGAGTGAAGGCCCGGAGTGGAGAGACACAAGTGTGTTTCAGGAGATGGAAACAGGCCAGCTGGCTAACATGGAGGCTTCCAGCAGATGAGACACGTTTATTACTGAAGATGATTAGAAAGCTAGAAAGGTGTATCAGGCCGGTGGTGGCGCACACCTTTGACTCCAGCACTCCGGAGGCGGAGGCAGGCGGATCTCTGAATTCAAGGCCAGCCTGGTCTATAGAGCTAGTTCAGGGTGGAGGTGGGGGTGGGGGGTGGAGAAAGAAGGGGAACTGTAGTCAGTATGTAAAATAAATTTTTAAAAATTTAATTAAAAAAAGAAAGAGCAAGTTCCAGGACAGCCAGAGCTGCCAGAGCTACACAGAGAAACCCTGTCTTGGAACCAAAAAAGAAAAGAAAAAGAAAGAAAGGGTGAAGAGAAAAAGAAATTTGCCTGGATCACAGAAGCATAGCCTGAGCGCTGTCACCAGTCATGGTGCTCTGGCCGCACCGTCTGGGAGTGATGTGAAGATTACCCTGGCCCTCCCCCTGCTAAAGCCACCACTGATAGAAGCAAGGACCAGGTCTGAATTACAGGCTGCAGAGTGTTGGGGAATCCTGTCCTCAGTACAGCAGAAAGTGAGGATTCAGCTTCCACGGAGATGCAGAAGCCTGACCCAAGGACCAGGAAAGAGCAGGTAGAAATCACTGACCAAAGAGACGGTCTGAAGGAGCTTCCATGCATGTCAGGCTGAGTAACGGCCCTGGGACCCAGAGCGAAAGCAGAGAACAGACTGCAGTCAGTTATCTCTGACTTCCACAAGCTCACTGTGACGTATGTGTGCATACACACACACACACACACACACACACACACACACACACAAATGTAATAAATAAATAAGTTAACAACACAGAAAAGAACCCCAGTTTTGGCCAGGTGTGGTCCTACTATCCTCTAGTCTCATCATTCAGGAGGCTGAGGCAGGAGAATCATGAGATGTAGGCCAGGGAGGGCTGCACAGAGTCTAGGGCCAGCCTGAGAGCATGTAAGACCCTGTCTCAAAAAATAGGGGTGGGGGAATTCTAGGTTCCAAACTTTAAGCCTTCTCTTCATCCACTGTATTTATCACACCAGGGATCTCAAGGTTTGGAAAGTAACTCAGACATTTACAGCATAATTACCCAAACTTCAAAATGGTTTAATCCACAAATCTGACCAGGCTAGGTCCCCAGCACCAGCCTTATTAACTTCGAGGTCTCCCTACAACTTCAGTTAATGACACAGTTAAACAAGATGGAAAAATGTACTGTGATCTATTAAAAAAAAAAATCCTTGCCCCCTGAAGACACGCATCTGGGGTGGGTAGAGTCCCTGGATTTCACCAGAACAGCAGGCGCCTCACTGAAACTGTTTACAGCACACGGGCAGGTTCCACACCAAGGCACATTTGGTAGAACTGATTTAAGGCCCTCATTAAAATGTTTCTTTGCAGAGCACAAGATACCCCCAACTCCCTCCTGTCCCAACTTCCTCTCACACACACCCCCTCCCCAGGGCACCCATCACTGAAGTCCACATCTCGAACATCAGAGTGCTCACAGAAGAAACTCAGCAAGCTGCAAGGGCCCCATCTCCACCAGAATTTCCCTTTGACTTCACAAAGATAAACCACAGCAGCAAAGACAGCCACATCCAGCAGAGCCACACACCAAAACCCACCAGGCCTGTGAGCTGGGGCTGCTTACCCATATGGCTGGGCTCTCATCCTAGCTGTGTTTAAAAAAAAAAAAAAAAAAAACTTCCATACTTCCTCCGGGAGCAGATGTGGGACTCTGCCATGAGCAATAACTACCACATACATAAGGAACACGCAGCAACTCCAGAAACACCAGCTAGGAATTCCCTGGACGAGTTCTTTCTGGACTCTGCCTACCTCTTTTTTTATAAGTGGGGTGGGAGAGACTTTCATTCTCTGGCCCCTAAACCCTCAACAGCTGATCAGGAAAATGACAGCAGACAGTTCCCTGCCCTCCCAGCTGGCACTCTTTAAAGGAATGGTTAAGGGTACTAAGGCTGTGCCCTGGGCAGACTGTCTCCCCAAAGAGGGCTGTTTTGCAGACCATCACAGGCGGTTTTGTCTCTGAAGGTGAAGGAGCCGTCCTTCGGGTCCTTGCTGACTGGGACCAGCGGAATGGGTATTTGAGTAGCTGGGCGATTTCCGGTTAAATCACTTCCAACACCTTTAATGGTGACTGACTTTCAGGTGTGATCAGTCAGGAAATAAAATCTGGCGACGGGGGTGCCCCTTGTTTGCCCTGGAGATGTGGGCCACACCCTCATCAAAGTACAGAGGCCCTCCACGAAAAGCCAGAGTTGAGCTTTTTTTTTTTTTTTTTTCGCCTTTCTGCCCTTAGGAAGACAGATATTTCTTTGCTCCCAGAGCACGGACAGGATGGAAATCCAGGAAACAGCAGAGCAAAGCCCGTCCGCACCTTGGCAAGCGGGCCATGCCCGATTTTGGCAGCGGCCTTCACACATTAGTCACCACTACAGTCTGGGACCCTCCGCTCCCGGGACACGACCCCGGCACCGAGTGGGCTCAAGGCTCGGGCCTAGTTGGAGGAGGAGACGAGGCACCCCTCAGTCTAACCTGCCCTCACCGGCGGGGCCATCTGGGGTTCCAGCTTTGCCCCGGAACTTTCAGGGAGGGAGCCGGGCGCGTCGGGCCGTCATAGGTAACAAAGCTCCGCGCCAGGCGCGCCCTAGGTCAGGTCGGTCGGGATCAGGACCCAGGCCGGTCTCCCTCACCTGGGCTCCAAGGCCCCGGACACTCCCAGGGTGTCGGCACCCTCTCACGGGATGGGAAGGCACTGTTCCCCAAAGAGGAGCTCCCCAGCAGGGCTCGGGAGCCGGCGACTCCGGGCAACGCTCGAGCAAACTCTCGGGTCGGGCGGGCGGGCGGGCGGGGAGAACTCGCGCCCCAGTGCACCGCGCGCGGGGGCGTCGCCAACCCCGGGTCCCCGAACTCCCAGCGAGCCTCTCCACCGCCCCAATCGCCCGGCCCACCTCTCCAGGCCCTTCCTGCCCCCGGGACTACCGCGCTTCTCATAAGCCTAGCTCGGTACCCCCGGGTCTCGGGGGACTCACCGGCCAGGAGCGGCAACAGCAGGGTGCTGAGCAGAGGCAGCGGGCGGGCTCCCATCGTGGCGGGCTGCAGGGGAGCGGCGAGGCTCAAGGCGCACGGACGAGCGGGCGCGCGGAGCGGAGCGGAGCGCGGGGGGCCGCTGCAGCAGCCGCAGCCCGAGCCCGAGGCGTCCGTCCGGAGCTGGAGCCGCGCGCGCCCCGTACCTCCAAGCCCTCGCGCGCCACCGCCGCCGCCAAACCACGCCCCCGACGCCCCCTCCCCTCCGCCCGCACGGCGCCCCGCCCCCTGACGCCCCCCTCCTCGCCGTCGAGGGGAGGAGCTGGCGGTGGAGGGAAGGCTCTGGAGAAGGATGGGGGACAGTGGCAGTCCCAGGGGAGTGCCAGAGACCGGGATGTTGTGCCCACCGCCTGGTTTGTCCACACCGGGACGCAGGAGGACCAGAGTGACTCTCGGGATTCTGTGGCCCCTTAGGAACGATGGTCACTCTGGACCTACCTAGAGGTCTGGACCAATAGTTTGCCCGGTGTTCTCCCAAGTTGGTGGAGATAAGCAACCCAAAGTGCCGGGAGACAGCCCAGCTAGGTGTCGCAGGCGTCCACAAATAAGACATCGGAGGGCATAACCGTGGTGCCCTGCTGATCAGAGGTAGCTAGCGAGGGGGGAGGGGCGTGACTGCAGTCAGCTTTGGCACTGGACGAATCTGAACCCAAGGTAGAAACACTGGGCTCCGAAAGCCAGCGAAAGAAAGCTATTAAACAGACATTCATCCCAAGTCCATCTCCAGGCAGTCTGGGCTGTGTCAGGGCATGGCCAAATCTCCAGCTGTGGGGAGGCCCAGCACAGCCCTTGTTCCACGCACCCTCCACCCCCAGCGCCACCACCCCCACATTCTTTCTTTGTTGTGAAAGCAGCAAGGGGTGTGGGAGGCGGGTCAGGAGAAGTCAAGCTCTCAAGGATGGGCCCCAGCTGCTGACAGGCCTCCAGGATATGCAAGAGGAGATGGGTAGTGCCTTGTCCCCCTTCTGGCTCTGGAGGGCCCCCCAGGCCTGCTTAGACCTCCCTTCCCCCAAGCAGCTGGGAGGAGGGAAGGAAGCCACAGAGGGCCTCACAGGCAGGAGAAGTGGCGCCAGGACGCCAGGGTCCTGCCACATGGCCACCACATGTCCCTGACAACCCAGTCCACAGCACCTTCTTCTTGTAGGCCTCCTTCCCCATCCCCCAGATGCCTTCCTCCAGGCCCTGCTAAAGAGGGCACACACACACCGGGAGGAAAACGGGAAAAAGCCAAGGATCCAACAGTCCCGCTGCCCCATCTACCACCGCCCTCACCCTCCGCCAAGAGCCTAACACACCCCATACTTCAATCAAGACTCAAGCCGCAAAAGGTTACCTGATTCTTTTATTAAAGAAACATCGTGAAATACATGGACCTGAAGTGAGGCAGAGGGCAGGGATGTAAGAGGCTAGCCCCAAACCCTCTGACAGAAAAACCAGCAGCAGGCACATCCCGGAGATGCAACCTGCTTTTCAGAAGCCCACCTTGGGGGTCTCAGTGAGCTACTCTAGAGGACTCCAAAGTAGAGAGGATATCCTGAGGGCCCTTCCAAAGGGGGCGGGCGTTCGTGAGGAAGGAGCCTAGACCCTAGAGGCTGCACTCTTCCCTTTAAACTGTCCTTCTTCACCTTCCCATTTGGGGTGGGAAGGACAGGAGCAACGAGGAATGCTGGGAGGCTGTGGGGACCCAGCAGAGGGGGGTGTGGGGGCTGGTGTCTGAATGTCAGCTGCTTGAAGAGAGGTCCATCGTGCTGGCACTGAGGCCCCGGGAAACCTGAAACAGATCCCACCAGCCAGCCCATGAGCACTGGGGGCTCCCGGAGTCTGCCTGTCCCACAGTCTCTCTGGACCTGGGATGGAACCTCCCACCTCCACCCAAACTCTAGGACTCAGCTTAGACACAGTCTGCTGGAGCATACCAGGCGGAAACCCAGGATTACTGGCTTGTAGGGGTTATGAGCCGACACAAGAGGGCACCGTACTGAACTAGCACTGCTGTTTTCTCAAAGACACTCAATACCTTTTGTGTTGTTCCTTTTTCATTCCTTACTAAGACCTCAAGGGACATGCAGCTCTAAACCATTCTGGGATTATTCCTAATCCCAAAGTACCAGTTTGGAGGGCATCAGTGGCTGGTACTCTCCTGATGAACTTGCTACTTACTGTCTGGCCTGAGACTCACTCACTTGCTCAATCTCTCTCTCTCTCTCTCTCTCTCTCTCTCTCTCTCTCTCTGGTTTTTCTTTGATTTTTTTTGAGACAGGGTTTCTCTGTGTAGCCCTGGCCAACCTGGAACTCACTCTGTAGACCAGACTGGCCTTGAACTCAGAGATCCGCCTGCCTCTGCCTCCCAAGTGCTGGGATTAAAGGCATGGCCATCAGTGCCCAGCATCTGAAACTGTCCCTTGATGCCTAGCACCTCCAATACCAAGCCATCAGCTGGACTCCCGAAGGGCTCCAGGCTCCCAGGCCACCTTCATCATGGGGGCACTTCCACCCTCCCTGCTGCCCCTGGAGCTGCCTTCTGGGAGTCCTTCCTTTCTCACCTGGAGTGGAGCTGCACTGGGTTGATTCAGGTAGTTCAGCGAGGCTGCCCGCTTCATGTTGCTGCTACAAGGGAGAGAGAGAGCACTGAGGCCAGCCCATTGTCCCTCGTGTGTGACACTTCCGGGCCATTTCTCCAGCGCCAAGAGAAGCTGCAGGCAAGGGCTTGCTGGCCTGCCTTGTCATACCTCAGCCGTGTCATGTACCTGGAAGGCCGAGGCTCAGTCCCTTGCAGCTTCCTCACCAGGAGTTCACTGCTTCTACGAAGCACATCCCGGATCTTGCCCAGAGAACCACTCCTCTGCAGGGCACCACTGCCGTCCTATCAGAAAGAGATGGGCAGTGGGGGCAAAAGGGTTCCGTGTGGCCTGGCTTCCAAGTCTACCCCTGCCATTTACTCTGCACACGCCCCCTGTCCCTGAAGCCCAGCCGCTGAGAACAAGAGCCCCGTCCATCCGTCCAAAGCAGACTCCAGCGACAGACCTAACCGGTGGGGACAGCAGGACCAATACCCTGTACAAACTTGGAGAAAGAGCCTCAGAGCTTCTCGGTGCCCATAAGAAGGGACAGGGCAGGGCAGCGGCACTGAGCAGACTTACCCCTGACCACTCCACAGCCACTGACGCGTCTTCACCTCCCTCGAATTTCACACTGTCCCCAGGGCCCTCCTGAGTGGTCCTTCTCCCGTCACCATCCCCGAGCAGCTCCGCCACCTTGGTCTGACTGATGGGGTCAGTGCCCTGGGAGGAAGAGGAGGAGATGCTAGGAAGATGGCCGAGCCGGAAAAGCACCAGCTGCTCTTCCAGATTTGGTTCCCAGCACCACACGGCAGCTCACCATGCCAGTAACTGCAGAGCCAGGGATCCAGGGCCCTCTTCTGGCCTCTCTGAGCACTGTGTGCAGACGCACATGCAGGCAAAATACCCCCACACATAAAATAATAAAATCTTTAAAAGACAAAAAAGTAGACGGAAGGCGCTAAGACTTCATAGTCCTTAAATCTCGGGATGGGGCTTTTGGTCTTTTTCTATCAGCGACTGTAAGGACGGCATTTCCCTGTCCTTACGATGCCCCTTACACAAATACTGGGCAGTATTTGCTCTGTGTGGTGGTAGTGCGTCCTTACACAGACTTATGTGTAGCTATGTCCCAGAGTGAATGGGCCACTTACTAAGTCAGCTGAGATCCGTAACTGGAAGAATTCTGACTTGGGTCTCTCCTCAACCTCACCTGCTTCATCCACACCACCCCGTCAAGGGGAAGAGCTGCATTTCTACAGCTCTGCCCAGTGGAGTGGATCCGTGTTGTGTTGTGTTCTTCTCTGTCGTTTGGTTTGTGCGTATTTGTACACGCTGTTGTAGGGAGCACTGACTGCCCTCCCTGTTGTCCCTCACACCATTCTCTCTGAGACAGGCTCTCACTGTACTTGGAGCTTGCCAACTGACTAGACTGGCTGGCCAGCAAACCCCAGGGAGCCTCTTGTCTCTGCCTCCCCAGCTTGGGTCCTCCTGGTCGTCTCCCCAGCTCCCCCCACACCTGACTTCACTATTGTTCTGTGTGATGGGAAAGAGACACACACACTGCTACAGCATGAGGTCAGAGGGCACTCTGGAGGGACTTCTCTCCTTCCACTTGTACATGGGTCCCAGAGTTTGAACTCAGCTCACAGGACTGTGCGGCAAGCACCTTTACCCACTGGGCCAACTTACCAGCCCTGGGGTTGTTGTTTGTTTTTTTCAAGACAGGGTTTTTCTGTGTAGCTTCCAGCCTGTCCTGGAACTCACTTGGTAGCCCAGGCTGGCCTCGAACTCACAGAGATCCACCTGGCTCTGCCTCCCGAGTGCTGGGACTAAAGGCATGCTGTAGCCCAGGCTAGCCTCAAACTCACAGTAATAATTCCACCTCAGCCTCCTGAATACTGGAATTACAAGCGCAAGCCACCACACCAGCTGTGAAAGGAGTCTTGACTCTGTACCATGACACAAAGGGCAAGGATGGAGTAAGAACGTTCTTAAAACCCACCTCAGCTACAGGACTGCCCCACCCTCTCAGCACATGCACAAAAAGCCCCAGCAGCCCCTTGTCCCCAGGCCCGCCCTTCTTGGCCTTCCATTCGGGACTTTTATTTTGGTTTGAGACAGGGTCTCTCTCTGTCTCTCTCTTTTTTTTTTAAGATTTTATTTTTTATATTTTTATTTTTTTTTTTACTTTCCGGAGCTGAGGACCGAACCCAGGGCCTTGAGCTTGCTAGGCAAGCGCTCTACCACTGAGCTAAATCCCCAACCCCTTAAAGATTTATTTATCGGCTGGGTGTGGTGGTACATACCTTTAACCCCAGCACCTGGAAAACAGAGGCAGGCAAACAGATCTTTGAGTTCAAGGCCAACCTGGTCTACAGAGTGAGTTCCAGGATAGCCAGGGCTACACAGAAAAACCCTGTCGGGGCGGGGGGATTTATTCATCTTATTTTATGTGTATATGTGTCTGCTTGAGTGATGTATGTACATCACATGCATGCTGGTACCCATAGAGGCCATAAGATGGCATTGGATCCTCTGGAACTTGAGTTACAAGCAGTTGTGAGCTGCTTGATGTGGGTGCTGGGGACTGAACCTGGGTCCTGTGTAACATCAGCAAGTGCTCACAATTGCTGTTATCCATCCCTGACACAGGATCTTCCTAAGTGACCATGGCCAGCCCGGAACTCCCTCCTGCTTCAACCTCCCAGGTGCCGAGATTACAGAGAGGCACCACTGCCCTGTGCTGTGGGGCTTCTGACCTGCTTCCGGGAACGCAGGGCACATTCCTCCAAGGTCTCAGCGGCCTCCAGCTTTCCCTGGCGCCTGTACAGAGCCCCTAGGTTTCTCAGGGTAGTGTTCACTGTGGGGCTGCAGAGAGATGAGAGAAGGCAGGGAGAAGGATTCAGAAATGGAGAACACAGCCCCACAGCAGAGCGCTTGCTGAGCGTACACAGGCCCTGCATAAACCCTAAGCATCACAAAGACAAGGGAACAGAAAGGGACAGGGAGGGGCTGAGGAAGGCTGAGGGACAGAGGAGCATCCCAGACCGCTGCCCCTCCTGCTGACCCCGGGCGGGCGGCTCACCTGCTCACTTTGCAGGCCTTGTACCACCCTCCATACTCTGCGTAGGGTGTGCCGCTCTCCCGGTGCCGGCTCTGGGGACGAAAGCACAAAGATGGTGCCGGGAAGAGGTGGGCGGCACAGGGCTAAGGTGCACACTGGGGTGGGAAAGGCACTGTACACTGAGGGCTGGGGCGAGAAGTCAGGAGCTAAACTAACACAAGGATCAAGCCAGAGATGCTGGTAGCCTCCAGCTCCCAGGCTGGGTCCCTACTCACCCTGCTCATTTCTTCCCGCTCCTCAGCATGCATCCAGATAGGCTTGTGGTCATCTGAGGATGATACATTGAGTGAGGGGGTAAGAAAACAGATCTGGACACTATGTGGGGAGCCAGAGCCCACAGGCCAATGGGGCTAGGCTGACAAGGCCTGGCTGTCCCAACCCACCCATGTGTGGTCCACGATCTAGCCCCCTTCCCAGACCTTACCACTCACCATCCACAGATCCAAACTCCTGCACATGGGCACGGGTCAGGATCTCTTTGTACAGAGTCTCAGCCTCCGAGTACTTGCCCTGCTTTAGGTAACAGGAAGCCTAGAGACAGAGAACAGAAACACAGGAGCAAGAGGCAGATGGAAGCAGGTCTCAGCCAGACTTCTTGGTGTCTGTCCCCGAGACCCTCTTCATTCATCCTGTTACAGCTGAGGGTTAGTTACCCCCACGCAACCCCCAGTAGGATCGGGAACCTCTGGCAGTACAGTGAAGCAGGCCATTTATCCTCAAAGCAGCCCTAGAGAGGCACAAAGTTGGCAAAGGAATGTGCCCCATTCTTAAGCTTTCTGAGTCCAGGATCCACGTGGGCGGCTTTTCCCTGCCCCCTCCCACCCCCCTGGCTCTTCCTTCCTTACCAGGTTGTTCTTGGTCCGAGCTACGTTAGGGTTGTCTGGCCCTAGCTGGCTCTCATAGATGGCTAGCGCCCGCTGGTAATAGCGTTCCACCGCCTCGTACTTGCCCTGGTTTTGACACAGGAGGGCCAAGTTGTTCAGCTGCTTTGCCACATCCGGGTGGTCGGTGCCCAGGACCTGAGAAAGGGCAAAAGAACCAATGACTACGATCGCATGTGTGCGTGCATGAGGAGCAGAAGGAAGAAGATAGTCAGGGAGGATGGGGTGAAGGGCTGGGGAGGATGAGGAAGAGGGCGGGCACCTTTTCTCGGATCTCCAGTGCCCGCTGGCACAATGGCTCTGCCTCCTTGTATTTTCCCCTTTTACCATACAGCACAGCCAGATTGTTGAGCGTGGCGGCCACCTGCAAAGGAAAGCCAACCGCCATCACACACCCGTGCTGCAAGTGAATGCCCAGTTCTCCATGCAGCAGAGTCCAAGGCAACAGGAGACACAGACTCCACGCAGGAAAATGCTTGCTGCCAAGCCTGCAGACCTAAACTCACGGGGGACGGAGGGACCAACTCCAGTGAGCTGGCTGACCTCTGACCGCTGGATCGACACCTCTCTCTCCCCTTTAAAAAGGACACAGTCTACCACAGAGCCAGAGGCTGCGAAGGGGAAACTACAAACAGATGCCTGAAGCTCTATGAGGGTGAGGGTATCGCCCTCTAGAGGGATTTCTAAACATGTCTAGAGGTGGTTTCTGGCTGCAGTACAGTGCTATTCACAAAGGGAGGCAGGAAAGCTGTGGAAAGAGTGTGGAAAGAGTGTGTGTGTGTGTGTGTGTGTGTGTGTGTGTGTGTACACACACTGTATGGCTCTGGCAACTTAGGAATGCCCTGCTAGGCCAGTGAGCGTGGGGCAGGAGGTCAAGATCGCAGGGCTGCTGAGATGAGGCATCCCTGCCTAGCTAATGTGCATCACAGGGACTGCTCTCACAAGGCCACCTCATTTCCAAAGACATTATTGCTCATTTTCTCAACTATGACAACCCATCAAACGCTTAGCATTCTGTCCTTACTCAAGGTTATTTCTAGAACTTTTTCCTTTTAAAAAGCTCTTAATGAGGGGCCAGAGAGATGGCTTAGAGGTTAAGAGCACTGGCAGCTCTTCCAGAGGTCCTGAGTTCAATTCCCAGCAACCACATGGCGGCTCACAGCCATCTGTAATGAGATCTAGTGCCCTCTTCTGGCCTGCAGGAATACATGCAGGCATAATAAGTAAATCTTAAAAATAAAATTTTAAAAAGCTCTTTCTGAATGTGTGTCTATATGTGGGAATGTACATGGGGAAGCAGGTACTGGTGGAGACCAGAGGTGCCAAATGCCGATTGCTGTAAGCCACCTGACGTGGGTGCTGGGAACTGAATTCCGGTCCTCTGCAAGAGCAGTATGTTCTCTTAACTGCTGAGCCATCTCTCCAGACCCCAGTTCTTTCTTTGGTTTTTTGAGACAGGGTTTCTCTGTGTAACCTTGGTTGTCCTGGATCTCGCTCTGTAGACCAGGCTGGCCTCAAACTCACAGACATCCGCCTGCCCCTGCCTCCCGAGTGCTGGGATTAAAGGTGTGCACCACCATGCCTGGCTGGCTTTCACTTTCATCTTAGCACTTCTATAATAAACCCAACATCAGATTATTTTGTTATTTCTTCTAGCATAGTTGTACTCAGCTATTTATTCTACATTGTATTGTATGTATTATGTAATTAAAAATTATGCTCTGTCTCTTCTATAGTCATTGGAGTTACTTTTTAGTCCTGTTACCTTTTGGGGGGAAATCATATGTACAGGTAGGATATTTTAATTGTAAATTAAATTTCAAGAAAAACCATTTGTCATAAAAAGAGAGTCAAAGGTCTAGGGGTATTGACTCATGGAGTCAAAGTTCAGTGGTAGGCTGCTTCTCTAACCTCAGCAAGGCCCTGGATTCGAGCCCTAGTTCCTATAGAAACATGAGGGAAAGGGGCCAAGAGAAGGAATAAGAAGGATAAATGTGGTCAGAGTATGTTATATACGTGCATGAAATGTATTAACTAGGGCCTAGAGCGATGACTCGGAGGTTAAGTGTGATGGCTGCTCTTCCAGAGGACCCACATTCGATTCCGAGCACCCACATGTAGGATCTGACGCTTCTTCCGGCCTCACGGGCACTGCACACACATGGTGCACAAATATACACGCAAACTACCCATACACATAAATTAAAATAGAAGAAAAGGGGTTTTTTGAAAGAAACTGTCATAATTAAACCTGTTATTTTGTACAATTCCTAAACACTAATATAAAACGCAAGTAACAAAAAAGGAGTCACTGGGTCTCAGAGAACTGAGAAGCACTGAGTTCGCTGGACAAAGCCTGAAGGTTCTCAAGCCTCCTCTATAAGCAGCTGTAGTGAGTGGACTGAGTTGCAAAACACAGAGGGCTAAGAGACCAAGACAAGAGAGTGGCCAGAAATACTGACGGCTGGGTGGTCCCGGCCCAGGGTGCTCTCCCGGATGCTGAGGGCATCATTCAGCAGGTGGGCGGCCTCCTTGTACTTATTCTGGTCCCTGGAAAACAGCAAAAATGATGAGTGTTAGCACACACTCTGTCCCCAGTCCATCTCCTCCCCTCCCTTCCTTTAAAAGGATTTGGGTACACTTAGAGATTAGGGACTCCCCTGAAGTCAGGAAGCCTGTTGGTGCAGGAATGAAGCTTCATGACACACACCAGGCTGCAGATCACTGCCATCCCCAGAGAAAGCCACAAGCTGAATTACACACACACACACACACACACACACACACACACACACACACACACTGTCTCCAGAGAGGCCAGAGAAACAAAGAGCTGGAGGGATGAGTATTCTCTGAGGTCAAGGGTTTGGGATTGGAGAAAGCGAGGGTTCTAGTATGGGGGACACACCCTTGCGGGAGCGTCCAGCAGAGAGGAGAGGAGGCAGGATGGGAGCTGTCATAGAAATGAAGGAGAGTAGTGCTCACCGATACACCAAAGCCAGGATGTTGAGCATGGTAGCCACATCAGGGTGACCTCGGCCAGATGTGCGCTCCAGGTCCTCTAGCGCCTGCTTGCAGAGTGGCACAGCCACCTCATAGCGACCCTGAGCGGCATACTGGATGACCAGGTTGTGCAAGGTCCGCAACCTTGCTGGGATCTCATATCCGCCCTGCTGGGCTGCTGTAGCACCCTGGCCACGGGACACTAACTCATCACAGAAAAAAACAGGGCATTTCCTCAGAGGACTCCTCCTTTTCCTTTACTGCCCCCCCAACACGCCCACCCATTGTCTCTATGCTGGCTCCCACCGGGCTCTCGAAGGAGACTGGAACCACTGTCCTTTTACCCACACCCTTGCACTTGTGCCCATCACAATCCTATTTATCCTCAGGGAGTCACTCACTAACATTTACTCAAAACGCATGCGCTAGAGGTGCCCAGCAAAGCCAAGTCACGAAAGGCTTGGGGACCCCTGCAGCTCCAGCCCAGGGCTATTCTCCACTAGACTGAGAACTGACTAGTGGACCCAGCATCTCTTGGGGACCCATGCAGCTCCAGCCCAGGGCTATTCTCCACTAGACTGAGAACTGACTAGTGGACCCAGCATCTCTTGGGGACCCCTACAGCTCCAGCCCAGGGCTATTCTCCACTAGACTGAGAACTGACTAGTGGACCCAGCATCTCTTGGGGACTCCTGCAGTTCCAGCCCAGGGCTATTCTCCACTAGACTGAGAACTGACTAGCGCACGACACTTATTAAATACTGATGGGCACGGGAGAGGGGAGGAGCTCTAGACCTAGCCTGGGACCCACCCAGTCCCCAAAGGAAGTGGAGAACTTGTCTGTGGATGTAGAGACCCTATCAGAGGGGGTCACAGCTGGAAGCAGCTTCCGGCTGCCCCTCATCACCCTCCAGCCCCAAAGGTAGACAGACTCACAGCCATTGCTGGAATCTTCCTCCTCCTCGTTGGGGAAGAGGTCATCCAGAGAATCCTTGGTGGCATCTCCTTCCTTCTCCTCCTGGAAGAGAAGGGACAGCATGCCAGACCCCAATGGTTCCTCTAAGCCACAAAGTCATCAAGCAAATGGGCAAAAAAAAGACTGTCCCAGCCTCTTAGGTGGAGAACCCAGGGATGTCTTAGACAAAAGCTCATGACTCTGCTTCTCACCCACCAAGTTCTCTTCCTAGCACCCTATTCTCATCCTCCCTCTCTCTAACACTCACTTCTGGTGATTATAGCCTTGTGCCGATCCCTGTGCGTTTACACTGATTATACGTCTCTCCTGAGGGGAGAGAGTATGTCTGCTCTTACTGACACGTACCCAAAGTGTCTAGCTCAGCCTTGGGCTCACCATCTCCCTTTGCTTAGTGTGGACTTAGGGCCTGGCCCTTACTATCTGACACACTTCCATAATGGAAATGTGCTTTTCTCCATCAGGGATGGCAACCTTACATGGAGACTTCAAACTCTAACAGGCTCGCCAGTGTGTCCCAGGCAAATTATCTCTTCACCGTCCCTGTGAATTCCCCTCCAGTGCAGAAACCTCCTCTTTCCCCACAAAATCCAGCACAACTCTTAACCATTTACATGAACCTGCCACCCTAACCGCTACCCAAGCCTGAACCCCACCTCCTGTCTGAACCCTTCTGACCATGCCAGCCCGCAGGGACCCATCTCTGTGGAAGTCCCTTTGTGGGACTGGCCACATCCAGACTGCGCACTTGCTGCTTGTCCAGTCACATCGTGTCCTTAAGCACGAGCCCAGCTCTCCACAGACGTTATAAGCCTGAGAAGACAGGTGCCTTTTCATAGATCTCCTCCTCTGCACTCATAAGGCCCAGGGTACATAAACACCTGCTCAGTGGGGGCTGAACCACGCATGGTTTGAGAGAAAATTGTAAGGGAATTTCCTGCATAAAGTGGGCTATGCTTTCCCTAACCGTAGCCCCTAGGATTCTGGGTCTGAGTTGTCTTGACTGTTTATCTTGCTCCACATACTGTTAACCGGGAGAACAAGAACTTCCGCCCCACTCTCTAGGGGAGTACACATTTAATTAAAGTTGACAGCTATCAAGGCTGAAAATGAAAGTCTTCCACGTGGGAACACGCTAGGCACTGAAGTTTCCTGTGGGATGATGGGGACGTTGCCCTGCCTGTGGTCCGGGCAAACCCTGGTTGCGCAGCTCACCATGCTGTGCCCATCCTCATCATACTGGCGCAGCTGCCTCAAGAACTCCAGGTGTTTTTTTTCCTCCTCGAGCTGAGCCACGGCCTGCTCACTGCGCTGCAGCCGCTGCTGAGTGCCTGCCAGCTCATCCCGGAGCCACTGGTTCTCCTGGCACAGGCGGCGGACTTGGGCCCGCAGCTTCTGCTTCTCCGACTCCACTGTGCTCAGGTGGCTGGCCAGAGCCAGCATCACCTAGGTGGGGACATCACGTGAGCTACAGTCTTCTGGACAGGAGCATCCAGGGGACTTCTGAGAGACGGCCAGTCTGGGAGAGGCATCCAGGAAGCAACAAGCAGGAGTGAGTGGCAACAGCTCTACCATCAAAAGACACTTGGAGGGGCTGGAGCAGTGGTCCTCAACCTGCGACACTGCGACCCTTTAATACAGGTCCTCATGTTGTGGGGACCCCCAAGATAAAATTATTTTGTTGCTACTTCGTAACTGAATTCTGCTACTGTTAGGAATTGTAATGTATATATCTGATGTGCAGTACATCTACTGTTAGGAATTGTAATGTATATATCCCATGTGCAGTACATCTGATGTGTACAGGAGTTTCACAATCCCAGTGAAAAGGTTGTCTGACCCCAAAACGGATCACGATCCACAGGTTGAGAACCACTGGGCTGGAGAGCTGGCTCAGTGATTAAGAGCACTGGCTGCTCTTCCAGAGGACCTGAGTTCAATTCCCAGCACCCACATGGCAGCTCACAACCATCTGTAACTCCAGCCCCAGGGGATCCAATAGCCTCTTCTGGCCTCTGTGGGTACCAGGCACACACGTAGTACACAGACAGACATGTAGACAAAACAGCTACATACATAAATTAATGGATTAAGTTTGAAAAAGATACTCGGAACCCCGTTTTCACCACCTCCACCGTTTGCATTCATCAGATGCAAACCACGGTTCCCACCCAGATCACCACAGCCTCTCCCTGGTCTTTCTCATCTGCTCTCAGTCCAGAAGGCAGAGGATCTCAGACTGAGTCCACCACTCCTTAGAACATCTCAATAGCTCCCATCTCTCTCAACAGAAAAGCAAAGACCCTAGGACAGCCTACCAGCTCCGCATGATCCAGCCCCATCTCCAACAGCATCCCTCCCCCTCCTCCTCCTCCTCCTCCTCCTCCTCCTCCTCCTCCTCCTCCTCAATTTTCTACTCTGTCTCCCCTCACTCAACATTCACTTTGCAGAAAGTCACACCAGCCCGCCCCTTGCTAACCACTAAACTTGCCAGCCACGCTCAAAGCACTTACCCTCTCTGCTTGGGACCCTGCTTCTTCCAGGGCTTGCTCCCTCACCCTCAGATCTTGGCTCAAATGCCACCCTTCCAGTGAGGTCTTTTGTGACCACTCTACATGAAGCTGCATCGTCTCTTTCTCCGTCTCTCTTTCATTTCATCTTGCTGTCTTAGCAGTTCTCACGGTAAATCATTGACTTATTTACCTGTGCCCTACCTCTCCCAGCTATAATATCAGCTCCAAGACGGCAAAGAATTGTACTGTTGTGTTCTGTGATGTGTCACCAGCATTCCAAAGAGGTGGCACACAGTAGGCACTTGATAAATATTTAATGAATGAACAAATCCAAGTTTCGAGGACGAAGTGACCCCCCCTTGCCTCGGGTGACTGACCCTCTCTGGGCTCTGGACCACTGGGCATCACCCTGACTCTTACCTGGGCCTCACTCAGTCCCAGTTCAATGTTCTCCATAGACCGCCGCAGCTGCCGGGCCTTCTCATGCACCAGCCCTTCCTCATGGCCTCCCTGCTGCAGACACTCAATGGTGTGCGACAAGCTCTGTAGCACAGCCTGATGCTCACTGTGTAGGGCCTCCAGCCCTTGGCTCACCAACCGGGTGCTGCCCAGGATCTCCTCCTGGCTGAGCCGGTGTCCTACAGGCTCATCCCGCTGCCCCAACACCAGGCCTGACATCCTGGCTGGGAAGGCTTGCCGGGCCTAGGGAGAAACCACCGAGCTCAGCTGGTAAAGACAAGAGACGTGCTGTTGGAGAGTGTCGGGGATCCAAGTGAAGGGAAGAGTTTGGGAGACCCTGTCCGTGGCTGGGCTGACGAAGAGAATGAGTAAGGGTTCTATGGCACTAACCATGAAACTAAGGTGAGAGATTAACTTGAATAAAGAGCTGTAGAATGAGCAGGTGTGCTTCGAGTTCCAGGAATTTAGGATTTAGCGATTGGAGAGAGCATGGGTTAGGACAGAGAAGCCGGGGATCCGAGGTATTCCAAGAATCATAGAGGGCATTGGGAAAACTGCAAAAGGAGCAGGGTTAAAGGGAACAGAATCTGCAGAAAACAGTGTTCCAATAAAGGGGCAGGACCCAAGGTTAGGGAAGGGGGTCGGGGGCCGACACGGGCCGACACAGAAGCCCTCATTACAGGGCTCCGGAAGGTTGAAGGTTCAGGCTGTGGCAGCAAAGGACCCAAACCCACCATCTCCCAACCTGGTTAGCTGGTGGCCTCCCTTGCCACCCCCCCAGGCTTCGGACTGTCTTCCTACTTCCACAAAACTCATCTTTGAAGTCTCCTTACCTGTGTAGAGAGCAGAGCCCTTGGCTTCAGGCGGCTCCCAGGCCTGAGCCCGGAAGAACTCTGAACTGCGGCTAAGGATTTAGAAAGATCTGCACTGCCCAAAGTCCAGAAGTCCGGCAGCCCCACCCTCCTCTCCCTCCACTTCACAGCCACCCAGGACAAACACCCTCCCTCCTTCTGCCTACAGGTTCTTCAGGGACTAGGACTAATGTCCTTCCTTCCGTAACTCAGTCTCCTCATTCCAGGTCTGAGGAGTGACTTTCTCCCAATAAGGAGAGACTGATTTAATCTGGGACCTGCGGCCAGGGGTGTGCCTGTGAAAGGCTGAGCAGGGAGACCCGGTTAGGATTCCCACCTGGAATACTGCAATAGCCTCCTTTCACAGCTTTGTCTGTCATGACCACCTAACCGGTACCTTAGGGTGCCTCTCAAGCGCCTGATGGCTCAGGAAAGCATAGCAGCTCTGATGAGCTGTGGGGTCACAGGGAAAGGCGCTGGGCGCGGGCTACCCTGGCCTGGGGCTGCAATTCAGGGGTGTCTACGGTTGCTAACTGCGCTGAGGCCCCAGGGTGAGCACAGAGACAGGCAGGGGCTGCGGGGAGGAAGGTGTGAGTGAGCGCAGAGTAGTCGCTGACCAAGACCCGACAGGGGACAAGCTCGAGGTCACAGAGTCAGGCGGTCCGGCAGGGGGCGGGGCAGGCTGTCCTACTGTCTGTCTGTCTGGATGCCGAGGGGCGGGGAAGAATCGTGGGGGGCGGAGTTTTTGAGTCAGTCTGGACTTTTGTGAGGTTGGTCGGAAGTGGTTTATTCACTTGTCCCGGAGTGTGGGGATAAGAGTTGGTGCCATCTTAACCCTCAGCCCCAGGGGTGCTCCCAAGGACTCACCTGCAGTCTGTCGGTCCGGCTGCCGCCTTGACGGGTACTGCCCCTTTAAATTCATCATGGCTGCCGCTCAAGGCAATTGTTTTGACGGCTCTGAGGGGCGGGGCCTGTCCTCCAGTCACGCGACCACAGAGGCCGCCGATAATTGGCTGAGAACTCGTTCTTCCAGGGCGGAGAGGAAGTATGTAGCCTGCGACGCTCCGCTTAGGGGCCCGCCTTACGTCGTCTGAAAGCGACAGTGCCGGGAATGAAACGTCATCCAAGAGCGCCGAGCTCTAAAAAAAGGTAAAAGCGTGCAGAGTCCCGGGGAGTCGGACCACCCATGGCCCTGTGCGCGCTCACTAGCGCTCTGCGCTCTCTGAGCCTGACATCCCCGGCCATTCCCGCCCGGCTTCCGACTCTGCTCCCTGCTGCCCAGGTAATCCGCTTACCTAGGAACTGGACTGTTTCCTCCTGGGCTGTCAGAGATCCGGCTAGTCACGATGACGTGACCTTGGGTAAACTCGCCTTCATCCTCTGCTCTTTATAAGTATTGCTCTCTCAAAGGGCTGGATTAGTCAGACCAGATACTGGCTTGTAAGTGCTTTAGCAGATCTCTGCTAAACAGGTAGCAGTCTTAACACTTATGTGCCTACTGTAAACCAGGCAAAATAGACGACTGCAATGAACGAACTCCTTTCAACCAAGTTATTATGCACATTTTGCAGATGAGAAAACTGGTCAGCAGTCTAAGGTCATACGCCTTTTAGTACTAGACTGGGTTCAGAGCTTGCTTTTGTTTTTGTTATGGTGCTGGGAATTAAACCTAGGACCTTGCACATGTTACTCACTCCTTCGACCACTGAACTACACTCTCCACCCCAAAGCCAGTGCTCTCGACCATTTTAATGTAAGGACGGCTTGTTGCTGAGATTAGAGAATGCCAGAATTTAGACTTGTAGTGGGCAGTGGTGAATCACAGAAAAGAAAAATTACCAATCTTGTTTCTCTGAAGTTCTCAGGCTGAGTATGGCAGAATTTAGCAAATGGGTATTTGATATTCCAAACTACTCTGAAGCACTGGGACTACAGCAGGGGGAAAGCAAAGTAATGGTTTCCATTCACATGTGGAAATTCCGGGAAACATGCAGAGGTCAAAAGGCACTGGTACTGATTGACGGTGCTATATGGGTGTGTGGAATTTACCAGCTCTGGAGAAGGGAATTCTTTAGGGAAGAAAAGGTTTCCTGACAAGAGCTTGAAACAGACTGGAAGATGATGAAAGGGAGAACATCACATTGGAGAAATATTTCAGAGGTGAGAGGACCAGATGATTGTCAACACATACACACACCTGGATAGACACATTACACTGATATTTGTGAAAGCTGAAGGTTGGCGGTTTGGGGACAGTGGTCTGAGGTGCTTCTGGGAGGAAGTGGCCTACAATCTAAACTTGGTCTATTCGCTCTCTCCCTTGATTCTCTGAAGAGAATATTTCTTATCCCTAGATACTTAGCAATGTTGTTCAGCTGCCCTCTGCCTTGGTGCTGCCTTCTCGCCGTCCAGTGCATATGTCTGTGGACCTTCATGCCAAGTTTGTGTCCTGGAAGAGTCGTACCAAGTACACAGTTAAACCAGTGAAAATGAGGAAGTCTGGGGGCCGAGACCATACAGGTGGGAGAAAGGACCCGCAGCATCAGGGAGGAAAATGCATTAGGATCTTGGATGTCTATAGTAGTACACTACAGCTTGTAAGATGTCAAGACATACAATTAGAAAGTATTCATTGAGGTGCTTCTTATTATGTGGATCATTATTGAAGCTGAAGAATAGACCTCACAGAAACAGTTAACTCGGGCTGGAGGGATGGCTCAGCAGTTAAGAGCTGTTCTTCCAGAGGTTCTGAGTTCAATTCCCAGCAAACACATGGTGGCTCACATCATCTGTATGAGATCTGGTGCCCTCTTCTGGCCTGCAGGCATAAATGCAGGCAGAGCACTGTACACATAATAGATAAATAAATAAATCTTTAAAAAAAAAAAAAAAGGAACCGTTAACTCACTCTACGCAGGAAGTGCCATGGTGTTTTTAACCTTCCCAAAACTCATAACAGTTGAAATTATGTGAGTCTAATTTATATCCTCTCAGAAAACTTACTGAATTCAGTAATTTGAAAAGACTTTATCTGTTTCATGCAATTTTAGTAATTCTGTTTTTATTTTATTGAGTCATGTGGTACCCCATCCCTTTTGCAAGGATGTCATGGCCCCCAAACACCCACACGATGCGGATCAAACCTGAGGCCTCGGTGCTTACAAACCAAGCTGTCTGCCCTGAGCTACAACCCCAGCCTTGTCGCTTTTCTGTTTGTGATATAACATTAAGGAGTCCTCCTGTCTAGTCTAGGCAAGGCCTGTTAATGCTGAAAGCTATTCTAACCTGAGTCATATCCCTGAACTGTCTTGACTCTAGGCCGCATCCGAGTACATGGTATTGGTGGGGGCCACAAGCAAAAGTATAGAATGATTGACTTTCTACGGTTCCGGCCTCAGAAGGAAACCAAGCCAGAACCCTTTGAGGAGAAGGTTGTTACAGTCCGCTATGATCCATGTAGGCAAGTTTGGGACGTGAGGTGGTGATGGTGTGGTCTGAATTGTTGTTTTGTAGCTTCTCAGAGAACGTGGACCTTCTTGATGGTCCGCTTATTTGTCCATCATTCTGAACAGGTCTGCAGACATAGCTCTGGTCGCTGGGGGAAGCCGGAAGCGCTGGATCGTTGCCACAGAAAACATGAAGGCAGGGGATACAATCCTGAACTCTAACCATATAGGCAGGATGGCAGGTGAGACACTGCTGCCAGATGCACGGGATGGGGTTGCAAAGGGTCTGGCGCTGATGAAACTGTCTTACAGTGGCGGCTAAGGAAGGGGATGCACACCCTCTTGGGGCACTGCCTGTGGGGACCCTCATCAACAACGTGGAAAGTGAGCCTGGCCGAGGAGCCCAGTATATCCGAGCTGCAGGTATGGGAGAAGAATCCACCCACATCTCACGGTTTGGCAAACGCAGGGTACCTGATGTCACTATCCTCTGAACACTGGGGACCACATCTGTTCCATGGACAGGAAAAAACAAGGCACAAGAGGATGAGCGTGTGCTGTTTCAACCTGACTCATAGTGTGTAGTCTTCCATGTTTCATGTGTCCCTGAAGGGCACAGGGAAGCACGTGGCCTAGATCCCCATGGAAACCACCCTCTCATTTGTGGAGGGTGGCAAACCTGCTTCTCCCTTCCCTAGGGACATGTGGCGTGCTGCTCCGGAAGGTGAATGGAACAGCCATTATCCAGCTGCCCTCTAAGAGGCAAATGCAGGTATCTGTGGGCACAAGTGGGAGGGGCCAGCAAAGAAGGAATTCCTGGAATGTACCTCACCAGCTCCCAAGTGTTTATGATGCCAGGAACTGCCTCCAGCTTGTCTGTTCTCTTTGCCACCTGACGAAGCATGCCTTGTCAGGTTGGCACCTTCTTGGAGTAAATCGAAATGCCTTTTCTCAGCGGGGCATGGTGGTACATGCCTGTAATCCCAGCATTCCAGACTCAGGCAAAAGAATCAAGCGTCCTGGGCTACCTGAGACCTTTTCAGGAAACCAGGAAAAGATGGATGTGGGCTGAACAGTCAGGCTGGAACTGGCTTATAATCTCATCACTCAAGAGGCAAAGGTCGGAGGATTTTGTTGAGTTCTAGGCCAGCCTGGTCTACATACCAAGACCCTGACTCCAAAAGAAAACCACAAAAAACGAACAAAAAAGGATAGAGCCTTTTAACTACTCAGCTCATCCTATTGGACCCACACTCATATACAGTAGAATTTTTCTTTTCTGTCCTCTCCCTGTACTCACTGAGGGTAGGAAGCCGCGCAGAGTTGTGCACTCAGCACTGCCATGCCTGCCTCTTGTCCCCACGGTACATTCTGCTTCTCTTGTCAGGTGCTGGAGACGTGCACTGCAACTGTAGGCAGAGTTTCCAACGTGAATCACAACCAGCGGGTCATCGGCAAGGCAGGACGGAACCGCTGGCTGGGCAAGAGGCCAAACAGTGGGCTGTGGCAGCGCAAGGGAGGCTGGGCGGGCCGGAAGATTCGGCCACTGCCCCCCATGAAGAGCTACGTGAAGCTGCCCTCTGTTGCTGCCCAAAGCTGATACCCCTGGACTCTAATAAAATGCCCCATGTTTTCATCTGTTATTACCTTTCCACTTTTGGAGGTCGGGGTACAGACTGAATGAGGTGTAAACAAGGGTAGAGGGAAGAGAAAGGAAAAGACAGGATGGGGAAGGGGTAGAAATGACCTCCAAGGTCTTTTCCAGTTCTGGCTTGGGGGAATGGGAAGGCACTTCCGGCAGCAGGAAGGAGGACGAAAAGGAAGAGGAAAGGGCGGTGCGGTGCTGGAGGGCCGTGTCGTCGAGGTGGCATCCGCGGCTCCGCCCGCCGCCGGCCCCCTGCTTTCCTCTAAGTCAGGCGGAAACGAGCGGCGACGGGGTACAGGGAGTGGAACCTCAGAGCGCCCCAGCCGGGACCAGGCTCCGCCCCGCAACAGCAGGCAAGCAGTGCGCCGGCGCCAAGTCCCCCGAAGGCCCCGCCCTCTGCCCGCCTGCAGAGGCACGCCCCCTCTGCGCCTCGACCCCTTCGGGGGGCCCAGGCGGGGCCCAAACATTCGCCAGCGCCGCAGCCGCCATCGTGTGCCGCGCGTCCCTAGCTCTGCAAAGGACAGGCCTCGCACCAGGATCCCGGCGGACTTCTGAGGTGGCCAGAGCCCCACCGCGGCCCCTGCCCCTATTCTGAGCTTCCGGATCGCGTCCCTTTCCCCACCATGCCTTAGGACTCTCCCTTATTGGGCCTACCCCCCACCCTCATCCCATCCTGCCGCGACCGCTCCCGATCTTATCAGGTCTTGGTTCCCATCCACCAAGCCTCGCGCCCCTTACCCATCGGACCCCTGTGCACCTTTTCCCTAGCCTCGCGTCTTTCCCCAGCCCCTGTTCTGCAATTGCTCTAGTCATGGATGTCTCCGTTCCTACCCCTTCTCCCAGTCCATCATGCTTTGCTGATGGCCATATTTCACCGTCAGTGCTCTTCTTGCCTTTGGGACTCAAAACACAGTGCTTCAGTTTAGAGATTGCATCCCTCTCCGACACAATCCTGTGCCTTCACACACCCCTTTCCCTGGGTTACCTTTTATCTGCCCCAGGACCTTGGGCTTCATTTGTAAATCCAACACAGCCCTATGCCACTGCCCCTCCGGCTTTCCGAACCAACCCACTTGAGGCTGCATGCCTTGGAGACCTTTTAGCTCCGAGATTTGTTCTTGAAGAACAAGCTCCGCAGTGTTCTGCCCAGCCCCGGTCTCACCCAGCCCGAAGCAGGCCCAGCTTTACCCCACCCAAGCTAACAGCTGTTGCTGCATTTGCTCCGTCAACTCCTGGATGCCCTTGATTTCTGACCTCCCCTCTCACTTAGCTTGCCTTTTTTCTCTCTCCCTCCCTCTCTTGTGTGTCTCAGGTGCCAGGATGGTGGGGGAACTCCGCTACAGGGAATTCAGGGTGCCCCTGGGGCCTGGCTTGCATGCCTATCCTGATGAATTGATCCGCCAGCGGGTGGGCCATGATGGGCACCCTGAGTATCAGATCCGCTGGCTCATCCTCCGGCGCGGAGATGATGGGGAAGGGGACTCAGGCCAAGTGGACTGCAAGGCTGAGCATATCCTGCTATGGATGTCTGATGATGAGATCTATGCCAACTGCCACAAGATGCTGGGCGAGGATGGCCAAGTCATCGGACCTTCCCAGGAGTCTGCAGAGGCTGGGTCCCTCGACAAATCTGTGCTGGGGGAGATGGAAACAGATGTGAAATCCTTGATTCAGAGGGCCCTTCGTCAGCTGCAGGAGTGTGTGGGCACCGCTCCTCCTGCCCCGCTCCTTCACACTGTCCACGTCCTCAGTGCTTATGCCAGCATCGAGCCCCTCACTGGGGTCTTCAAAGACCCCAGAGTCCTGGACTTGCTCATGCACATGTTGAGTAGTCCTGATTATCAGATCCGCTGGAGTGCCGGCCGGATGATACAAGCTCTGTCCTCCCATGATGCTGGTGAGGGGCAGTTTGGGGAGGAAGGGAGAACAGGAGAGGGTCTGGGTCGGCTCAGGGATTCACAGGACACTGTGACAGGAGCTTCTGACCTCATCAGTACGTAAATAGTTCTGTTGTCATTCACTTTAAGTTGGAAGAAAAAACGTGGGGGGCGGAGTTGGGGGAAATGCTTGTGGAGGGAAAACTGAATAAGCAAGAACATAGTTCATTAGCTTTTTTATGCAAAAGAAGAGCTTAGACTGTTGTAGTGTGTGCGTGAGAGAGAGAGAGTAAACTTTGGCTCTAAAAGCAAATCAACAAATATGTCATTCCGGATGAGTGCTGGCAGAGGATTGTTATGAAGTAGAAAACTAGTGAGTTCAGGGAGCTGCTTCTGATTGGAGGCGTGGGTTCCAGGGACCCGGACCCAGATCCTCCTGTCACTGAGCCAGCAAGAGGCCATCGAAAAGCACCTGGATTTTGACAGCCGCTGTGCGCTGCTGGCGCTCTTTGCACAGGCTACCCTCGCCGAGCACCCCATGTCTTTTGAGGGCGTTCAGCTACCACAGGTATCTTGTGAGGGTGTGGGGTGGCGGGAGCTGTGGACTTGTCGCAGAGGATGCTGTGGAAAGAGGGACAAAAGACGAAGACACAATGGGTGAGAATCAAAGGTGTGTCCTACAGGTCCCAGGACGGTTGCTCTTCTCCCTGGTGAAACGGTACTTGCACGTCACCTTCCTCCTGGACCAGCTGAATGGCAGTGCAGGAGAGCAAGGAGCCCAGAACAACTTTGTTCCCGCGGAGCTGAATGCAGGGAGGGGTCGGCTGGAACTGGAATTCAGTATGGCCATGGGCACTCTGATCTCTGAGCTGGTGCAGGCCATGCGCTGGGACTGGGCCTCGAGCGGACCAGGGAGGTTGGCACGGTCCCCCTCTTCCATTTTCCAGCCTCAGCCGGTAGATGCCAGCTTGGAGTTCTCCCGCCCCCACACCCAGCTTATCAGGAGGTCAAGGCGGTTTCGCCCCCGAACTGAGTTTGCAAGTGCCAATACCTATGCCTTGTACGTGCGGGACCATGTGGAGCCTGGGATGCGGGTACGGATGCTGGAAAATTACGAAGAGATCACTGCTGGGGATGAGGGCAAGTTCCGACAGAGCAACGATGGTGTGCCACCTGTGCAGGTGAGGGCTGCGTGGTAGCGGGACACCGAGCGGTTTATTCTGGGTAGGGCGTAACTTCGGTACAGGGGCCTCTTACAAGCCAGCTCAGTTTAGGTCAAAAGGGCAAAGGAGTGAACAGTTGAAGGGAGGGCTGCTTGGAGAGATTGGGACACGTGGGGACAGGAGGTCAGGAAGATGGGCTGCTTGGGGCCAGAGGGAAGCATAGAGGCGTGTGGTGTCAGGAGAACCAGGCATGGACGCACATGTCTGTAATCCCAGTACTGGGGAAGTAGAGGCAGGAGGATCAGGAGTTCAAGGCCAGCCTTGGCTACATAGCAATGCTGAGGCCAGTCTGGACTACGTGAGACCCTGTCTGAAAGAAAATAAAAATGAAATTAGAATAGATGGAGAACGGAGGTAGAGTCTATCGCAGAAGAGGAAGTGAGGCTGTCTGTATTCCGTCTAACACTGTTCGGGTGTTGGAGGTGGTTACATTGTGGACAGTAGTAGAGTCTCTCTTTCCCCCCACTGTCCAGGTGTTGTGGGAGTCAACAGGCCGCACCTATTGGGTTCACTGGCACATGCTGGAGATCCTGGGCTTCGAGGAAGACATTGAGGATGTGGTTGAGGCTGCTGAGTACCAGGGGGCAGTGGTCAGTGGAGCATTGGGTATAGGTGAGCTCTGGGAGGGGTCAGCTCTGAGCGGAGCAGCAGTGGTCTGCCTGGGTGGGCAGTGACATGGCCACGCCCCGTTTTCACAGCCTCACCCTCCAGGCGCTGGAAGCCCATAACTGAGCTCTTTGCTGTGCCCTTTGTGGTGCCTGAGGAGGAAGACGCCGAAGAGAGTGAGCACCTGGCCCAGGCTGAGTGGTGGGAGCTCCTCTTTTTCATCAAGAAGCTAAATGCAGCAGATCGTCAGCAAGTTGTGCAGCTCCTTCAGGACAATCTGGATGGGGAGGTAGGCACTTCTCAGTGTCCCCAGCAGCTCTGAACCATAACATTTGGAAAGCTTGGGAGGGGAGGTGGTGGTCAAACAGCATCAGGGGCCCACAGGGGAGGAGTCTGGAATGTTCAGAGATGCAAGTGTTGATGGGCCGCCGGTTCTAAGAGGTTCAGAGTGGCGGGCAGATGTGTGTGTAGACAGATCCCCGTTCCTACAAAGTGTCTCTCAGCATCTGTTCATTCAGCTGCCTGCAGGGTGACTTTCTCCCCATAGCATGTTCTGGACGATGAGATCCTGCCCGAGCTGACCGTACCCATTGAGTTGGCCCAGGACCTTCTGCTCTCTCTGCCTCAGCAACTTGACGACAGTGCTCTGAGGGACCTGTTCAACTGCTATATCTACAGGAAGTATGGGCCTGAAGCCCTGGCAAGGCAGCTCGGCTACCCGTGCCTGCTAGATGCCCAGCAAGCTATATTCCTGTTCAAAGCCGAGGCCGAGCCTCAGGAATCTGAGGGTGTGGCTAGTGCAGAAGGTGGGTGCCCTGCAGATAGCAGCTGAGAGACCTGCCTTCGGGAAGGGGTCCTCACAAGGATGTCTCTGCCAACGGTTGTGCCGTCTTGTCTGAAAGACATATCCTACCCAGAATCCTCTGTGTGTGTGTGTGTGTGTGAGTACCAGAGGACAACTACAGATGTCATTCCTCAGCTACCATTTATCTTTCTTTTTATTTATTTAAATTAATTTTATTTTAGTCAGGCGGTGGTGCACACGCCTTTAATCCCAGCACTCAGGAAGCAGAGGCAGGCGGATCTCTGAGTCTGAGGCCAGCCTGGACTACAGAGTGAGTTCCAGGACAGCCAGGGCTACACAGAAACTCTGTCTCAAAAAAATACCAAGCAAAAAACAAAACAAAACAAACCCCTTTTGTTATATGCATGTGGGTGTTTTGCCTGTCTGTGTCTGTGTACTATGTGCACGCAGTGCCCAAAGTGTCCAGAAGAGAGCATTGGATCTCCTGGGGTTGAAGTTCAACAGATGATTGTGAGCTGCCATGTGGGTGCTGGGAACTGAACCTGGGTCCTCTGGAAGAGCAGCCAGTGCTCTTAACCACTGACCTATCTCTTCAGCACCACCACCCCTGTTTTTTTAGGCAAGTTCTCTTGCTGCCCTGGTTCTTGCAAAGATCCACCCATCTCCACCTATTCGGTCTTGTGATTACAAGCATGAATTGCCATGTAGCTTTTGTTTCTATAAGGTTTTATTTTTAATTATATGTATATGTTGGGGCGGGGGAGTGTTGTACATGTGAGTGCAGGCACCCAAGGCCAAATGAGGTTGTCGGATACGTGGAGCTGGAGTTACAGGTGGTCATGAGCTGCCTGACATGGGTCCTGAGAACTAGCCAATTCTTACCACACCCCTGTTCCTATAGCAACAGAACCCCCTTCTCAGGGTGCCAGCCCTGCCCTGCAGCATCTGGTGGAGGGCTTGGGCCCATCTGGGAAGCTCCTTGTGGATCTGGAGCAGGCCCTCAGCTCCGACACTCCCCAGGAAGATGAGGTCAAAGCCTGCCTGCTGCAACTCCAGCGGCAACCCCAACCCTTCCTCACACTGATGCAGAGCCTCGACACTCCAGCCACCAACAAGGCCCTGCACCTGACTGTGCTGAGGTGAGGGTGTTGTGAGGGGCAGGTTTGGGCACAGGAGAGCCTCAGGCCAGCTCTATCTTTCTCTGCCTTCCCTCTCCTGTCTCTCCTCCTAGAATCCTGATGCGGCTGGTGAAGTTCCCTGAGGCGCTGTTGCTGCCCTGGCATGAGGCCATGGATGCCTGCATGGCCTGCCTTCGATCCCCCAATACTGACCGAGAGGTAACCCTGTTCCATTCTGGGGAGATGCTGGGAGGAGGAAGACATGTGAGGCAGACCCCTGGGCATGGCCTGGGGTACAACAGATAGAGCCTTTGTGCTCTTGAGTTAATTTTTGCTTTTAAAATGAAATTTTATTTTTCTAAATAGGTAATATATTCACAAAGCTCACAAATCAGAATGACACAAGGTATTCATTGAGAATTCTGGCTCCTACCTAATTTCTGTTTTCTCGGTGTCCCCCACCACACTCCTTATGGGTAACCCACCTGTATTAATTTATGTGTCCGTCCTGTGCTTCCTTTTTTTTTTTTTTTTTTTTTTTAATTTATTTATTTATTGTATATATAGTGGTCTGCCTGCATGTATGCCTGCAGGCCAGAAGAGGGCATCAGATCTCATTATAGATGGTTGTGAGCCACCATGTGGTTGCTGGGAATTGAACTCAGGACCTTGAAAAGAGCAGCCAGTGCTCTTAACCGCTGAGCCATCTCCCCAGCCCTGTCCTGTGCTTCCTTATGCAAGTAGAAACAAGAGCTCCATGGCTCCTTTTTAGCCAGGCCTTTAAGAGGAAGGGGAGGGAGCTAGAGAGATAACTCTGAGGTTAAGAGTACTTGGTACTCTTGCAGAGGACCCAGGTTCAGTTCCCAGCACCAACAGGGCAGTTCACAACCGTCTGTGCCTCCAGTTCCTCAGAATCTGGTGCAATACGTACTTGCAAGCAAACACTCATACACATAAAATAAATAAACTTAAGAGAGGAAGGGGAGTGAAGGAGGTAGAATTTTCTGTAGCAGGGTCTGGGTACAGAAGGCTTCAGAAGGGTCAGGGGTCATGGGGTTGGTGAGTGTCCCAAGTCAAAGCCTTCAGTTTTCAGGCTAGAATCACTGAGGGTCCGCAATGAATTCAGGCCTTCTCCATTTCCTTCCAACCCTCTTAAGTGTCTGGGCTGGGGGGCCTAGACATCTCAAGGCCAATCCTACAACTGGTTCTTGAATTAAAAAACGAAAAACAAAAACCCAGGGTTCTCTGTTCCCCACATACTTACTCACCGGGCAAGAACCCCCCCCCCCGGGGGGGGGGATGGAGGCCGTGGAGGAGGGGCAAGGAGGCTGTGAGGGGGATGGGGGGGGGATGAAGGCCGTGGAGGAGGGGGGTAAGGAGGCTATTCCCATGAGTGTGTGACTTGATTCTCTAACTCCACCTGACTTTGGGGTCTCTCCCAGCCTGTCACTTTCTTCCACACTCTGCCTTGCTCAGCTCCCAGCACAGAGTGGGCATGTGTCACTGCAGCTCTCCATGTAGCCCAGGCTCACCCCTTCATTCACTGCCCCCCTGACATCCCCTCCCAGGTACTCCAGGAACTAATCTTTTTCCTACACCGCCTGACCTCCACGAGCCGGGACTATGCGGTGATACTAAACCAGCTGGGAGCCCGAGAAGCCATCTCCAAGGCCCTGGAAAAGCATCTAGGGAAGCTGGAGTTGGCTCAGGAGCTGCGGGACATGGTGTTCAAGTGTGAGAAGCATGCCCACCTCTACCGGAAACTCACCACCAACATCCTGGGTGGCTGTATCCAGGTCAGGAGAGAGGCAGAGTGAAGTCTGGGTTCTGAGCTGCATAAGAACATGGATCCTGAGCAATGGTGGGGGTGGGGGGTGTGCAAACCTGGAATAGCAAGATGGCTTGAGTGAGCCTGGGGACGTCCGTTCCCTTGCTGCCTCACTTCTCCTCCGACTGTGTCTGCATGAGTCTCGTGTCCCTCTGAACCCAACTTTCTCTGATGTTCCGGCTCCAGATGGTCCTGGGCCAGATTGAAGACCACAGACGAACCCATCGGCCCATCCAAATCCCTTTCTTTGATGTGTTCCTCAGATATCTGTGCCAGGGTTAGTGTCTGTCCCTGATCTGTTTAACGTCACCCTTTTCCCCTCTAGACCTACCTGGCTATGACCTCCACCTCTTCCCACTCCCCCCAGGCTCCAGGGAGGAACAGAAGAAAGACAAGTGCTGGGAGAAGGTAGAGGTGTCCTCCAACCCACACCGGGCCAGCAAGCTGACGGACCGCAACCCTAAAACCTACTGGGAGTCCAGTGGCAATGCGGGATCCCACTCCATCACCTTGCACATGCGCCAAGGTGTCCTCATCAGGTAACGAGCTCCCACCCGCCAGCGTCCTGCCAGTCACCGGGGCTTGAGTGTGGACATGACAGGTTCCAGTTCCCATGGGCTCTTCTTCCCCACTCCCAGGCAGCTGACTCTCCTGGTGGCTGGTGAGGACTCCAGCTACATGCCAGCCTGGGTGGTGGTGTGCGGAGGTGACAGCATCAGCTCTATTAACACAGAACTCAATGCGGTAGGGATCCCTGGGCCATCAGCCCACCCTTTGCAGGATCTCTCTTCCCGCCCGATTCTAAACTCCTAACCCCTACCCATCATGAGCCCCGTACAAACTAGTCTACTGTCCTGGTGCCTATGCGATGGCGTTCGGCATGGAGCACTAAAGCCCCTTTGTCAGGACCCCCATGTTCCTGGGGTGGAGCAGGGAGAGATCTGACAGGAGGGCCAGAGCTGATGTTCTTAGCAGCTCCATCTACACACACCGAGGTGACAACCCTCTGCCACTCACCAGGTGAACGTGATGCCCTCTGCCAGCCGGGTAGTCCTTCTGGAGAACTTGACACGATTCTGGCCCATCATCCAGATCCGCATAAAGCGCTGTCAGCAGGTGGGATTGGGGTATGGGGGTACAGGTCTCTGAGCCCCAGCACATGAGGATAAAACCCAGGTCTCTGTCACCGAACTACCCCACTGCAGCCCCAAGCCCTGATACCTCTGTAGATCCTGAGCCTGGGTCTGGGGCAGTTCAAGGGGCGAAACTTGAAGGGTAAGCCACCCCACCTATGTCAAGGGCGTGGGGCCAGCAAAATCAGGCCTCATGTGCTGCAGGGCGGCATTGACACACGCATCCGGGGACTGGAGGTCCTGGGCCCCAAGCCCACCTTCTGGCCAGTATTTCGAGAGCAGCTGTGCCGACACACACGCCTCTTCTACATGGTGCGGGCCCAGGCATGGAGCCAGGACATAGCCGAGGACCGCCGGAGCCTCCTGCACCTGAGTTCTAGGTATGTCTGTGTGGAAGGTCAGGTTCGGGAGATGAACTGTGGGTGGGGTTCTTAGGATGTCATGAGATAGGGCTTGGGGACGGTCAAAGCCTTCTGAGGTGTGGGGATGATGGGAAGCAAAGAGATTTCTCTGAGCAGAGTTCCTGTTAGAGCAGGGCTCTTCTGGAATATTGAGTTGGGTGCTGGGCTGGGTGCTAGGACGCACACTGAGTAATGGAAACCGTAAGGCCTGAACCCCTTCTCCTCCCCAGACTAAATGGGGCTCTGCGCCAGGAGCAGAATTTTGCTGATCGCTTCCTCCCTGATGACGAGGCCGCCCAAGCACTGGGCAAGACCTGCTGGGAGGCACTGGTCAGCCCCCTGGTGCAGAACATCACGTCTCCCGGTAACCACCTCACAGTAGACCCTGCCCTAGAAACACCTGGGTTCTGTTCTCCGACCTTTGGTCCTTCTGTTAGGCACCTTTGTCCCCTCTCCTTCCAGCCAGGGCTGCTCCTGTCCCCATGTCATTCTGTCCACTTCTTTGTTCCTTGTCCAGCTCAACATCTCAGCTTCCCCAGAGACAAGCCATCCTTTGCTTTGTTTTTCTAACCTCCAGACGAGGACAGCACCAGCTCTCTGGGGTGGCTGCTGGATCAGTACCTGGAGTGCAGGGAGGCGGCCCACAACCCCCAGAGTCGTGCAGCAGCCTTCTCCTCAAGGGTTCGCCGCCTTACCCACCTGCTGGTTCACGTGGAGCCCTGTGAGGCGGCTCCTCCGGTGGTGGCCATCCCTCCACCCAGTGAGTACTTCAGACTCCAGCAGGAGCTCTGCCCAACTCATGAGCTCCGGAACTGTCCCCTCTCAATAGTATTAAGGACCTGCCTTAATAATCTTCTTCCCGGGGGGCCCAGAAGAGAAGCTACAAACGGCGGGAATTATTTTCAGGAAAAGAATCTCAGTACACTGAGCTCTTAGTCCATCCACTTTATTCCTCTGGGATAAAATCCTATCGACACAGCTTCAGTTCTGTTCTCACGCCTAGCTCCTTTCTTGCCTGATTTTTCTCTATCTTTATCTGCTATCCCCTCTAAGTTCTATCTTAATTCACTCATCTTAGTTCTGCCCCATCTTGGTCTTTCTCATCTCATTCTTCCCCATCTGGCTCTTCCTCATCTTCCATCTAGTTCTTCTAGTTCTCCATCTAGTTCTCCAGTCAAAATCCTCCTCAGTCTCTGAGGTTTACAGTTGTGTACCCATGTAACAGCAGTGCTTTAGCCAAAGCCAGGTCACAGGCTTGAATTCCTCCAGGGTCATAAAGGCAGACACGAGTTTTCCTCAGGCAGTGACTGTCAGACCGTCAGGATTTTTTTATTATTATTATTAATTTTATTAAATTTTCTATCCATTTTACATACCAACCACAGATCCCCCACTTCTCCCTCCTCCCGTTTTTTTTACAACCCAAAGGGAAGTGGTAAAGGAGGAGGTCAACTGAGAGCTGAAGTCGGTTAGTATATCAAAACAAGGGGGATTTATGTGCTCAATCTACATTCCTAGAAGTGGTTAGGTAAAATGTTAGAAGTCTACATTGTTAATATAAATACCACTGAGGCTGTATAAGAAAGGAGGGTCTGAGCTAACATACCTTAATTCCGGAGATCGTTTGGCCTTGGATGCTTGATAGGTATTTCAGATAAAATACAGTTATGAGTTCTTGGAAGTGTACATAGCACACAAGAAAATCATTGCAGGAATCGGTAATACAGATACAAAAGCTAAAATATCACCAAGACTTCTTAAGCCATGGCTTGACCTTCGGAAAAGTCCTTGACCTTTCCAAGTAGTAGCTTTTGAGACCGTAGCCGAGTTCCATTACGTTTTCCTGCGGCTTGCATCTGCTCCCCTTCACGCCTACATGCCCAGGCTATCCAGCTTCTGTTTGCCACCCCATCCAGGAACATCACTTCGAGGGACATCCTGTTGGGAAAGGCCTTCAGGGCTTGTCCTTAGGGAGTCGAGGGCCTGTCCGTCTTGACCCTGCCACTTCTCTGTCCCCACAGAGGGCAGAAACAGAAGCCATGACTGGAGCTCCTTGACCACGCGGGGCCTTCCGAGCAGCATCATGAGAAACCTGACCCGATGTTGGCGGTCGGTGGTAGAGGAGCAGGTGGGTAGCAGGAGGTGTGGAGGTGGGGGCGGGGCACTGTGACGGCACCATATTGGCTGCCTTTTCACGCTCCTGCCCCTTCCTTTCAGGTGAACAACTTTCTGACCTCATCCTGGAGGGATGACGACTTTGTGCCACGCTATTGCGAGCTCTTTTATAAGCTGCAGAAGTCGAGCTCTGAGCTGTTCGGGCCACGAGCTGCCTTCTTGCTAGCCATGCAGAATGGCTGTGCCGATGCCTTGCTGAGGCTCCCTTTCCTCAGAGCTGCCCATGTAAGCTCCTTCCCACACCTCACCTGGTCCTCTGCCTGTAAACTCTCTCCTGCCTCCCCAAAGTGGACCACCTCAGTCTCGATTCTGTGATGAGCAGTAGTTTTATATGACCATATATTGAAAACTAGGGAAAAAATCATTACATGTACCATGTTAAGATAGATAGATGAGCCGGGCGGTGGTGGCGCATGCCTTTAATCCCAGCACTCGGGAGGCAGAGCCAGGCGGATCTCTGTGAGTTTGAGGCCAGCTTGGGCTACCAAGTGAGTCCCAGGAAAGGCGCAAAGCTACACAGAGAAACCCTGTCTCGAAAAACCAAAAAAAAAAAAAAAAGATAGATGATAAAGATAGATGGATGGATGGATGGATGGATGGATGATAAAGATAGATAAATAGATAGATGATAGATAGTCTCAACTTGTATCTCTGGCTCTGGCTGGCCTCCAGGTCTTGAACTCAGAGGTCAGCCTGCCTATGCATCCCAGAATATGCCTATGCCTGGGATTAAACGTGTGAGCCGCCACACCCAGTTTTTTCAAAGGTTCATGTATCCTAGGCTGGTCTTAAACTCACTATGTAGCCTAAGAATGACTTAGAATCCTGATCCTCCTGCCTCTATTTCCCGAGTGCTGGAATTTCCGGCTGTCCCATTACACCTGTTTATGTGGTGTTAGGGATTGAACCCAGGGCCTTGTGCTTGCTAGGCAAGTGCTCTGCTGATAGAGAGCTACACTCCCTGCCCTCCTTAATTCCTAATACTTCTGCCTCTGTCTCTCCAGTGATCGTGCGCAGCTGATGTCTTCACTTTTAAATGATGTGATTTTTAGACCATGTGGGGGGGGTGACTTTTCAGAGTTGTTAGTGTTGCTGATTTGCACAGCCGTTAATGAAGGTGTCTGTCAGGCTGGGCTGTAGCTCTGTGTATGCTTCTTAGTCCTGATTTCCATCCCTAGTACCTCCTGAAGGGGGGCGTGGAGGCCGAGCGGTGGATGCAGGCGGTTGTCATCCTACCTGCGTTCCCAGCCCTCCCCACGGTTCTCTCCACTGCTCACTCACTTGTGGTTTTCCTGTGCTCTCCACTCAGGTGAGTGAGCAGTTTGCTCGGCACATTGACCAGCGGATCCAAGGCAGTCGGATGGGCGGAGCCCGGGGGATGGAGATGCTTGCTCAGTTGCAGCGATGCCTGGAGTCTGTCCTGATTTTCTCCAGCCGGGAGATAGCCACCACCTTTGAGCATTACTACCAGTGAGTTGAGCTCTGTTGCGTGGGATATGGAGAAGGCAGGTTGTCTGTTGTGGGGCAGAGCCAGCTCACGGGGCCTGCGTCTGAGATACGAGCAGGCAAGAGTGAGAACCTGGGCCACGCTGGCTCCCACACTGAGACCTGGCCGACTGTGTGTGCTGCAGGCATTACATGGCTGACCGACTCCTGAGCGTGGGCTCCAGCTGGCTGGAGGGGGCCGTGCTGGAGCAGATTGGCCTCTGCTTCCCCCACCGCCTTCCCCAGCAGATGCTCCAGACCCTGAGCATCTCAGAGGAGCTGCAGCGACAGTTCCACGTTTACCAGCTCCAGCAGCTCGATCAGGAGCTCCTGAAGCTGGAAGACACAGAAAAGAAGATCCAGGTGGGTGCCAGGGAAGGGCTGAGCAGGGAGGAGGGAGGAGGGAGGAGGGAGCAGGGGGCCTTCAGCCCTTCCTTGTGAACTTCGTTCCCTTTCAGGTGGCCCACGAGGACAGTGGCAAGGAGCACAAGACCAAGAAGGAAGAGGCTGCTAGGGGGACAGAAGCTGCGGCTGTGGCAGAAGAGGAGGAGGAGGGGGATGAAGAGGAGGAGGAGGAGGGGGAAGAGGAGCTTTATTATGAAGGGACAATGCCAGAAGTGTGTGTACTTGTCCTGTCTCCACGCTACTGGCCTGTCAACTCTGTCTGCCACATGCTCAGTCCTACAACATGCCTGCCCTCGTACCTGAAGGGGACCCTAACCCACTACTCCAACTTCTACAGCAAGAGTAAGCGACCGGCCGGCCGGGAGGAGGGCTTGGCCTTGGGGACAGGGTAGGCTACTGGGAAAGGGACCTGGAGCTGGGGTAGGTGCTAAAGTTAGAAACCTGCATGGCTACAAACACGGCATCCCAGCATGCCCTTGGCATCCCAGCATGCCCTTGTGCAGGGGTACAGGATACCGGAGCTATGACTCCCTTAGGGGGACAGGATGGCTCTGAGGGAAAATGGAGGTTCAAGTTTTAGCTGGAAATGGGGTTGCTGTTGGAATCCAGACCCTAGGAATCTCTGGGAATTGGGGAGACGGAGGCAGAAGTCTTCTAAGATAGGCCACAAGAAAGGGCTTTAAGAGTGGGTGTGTGGCCAGGCATGGTAGAGTACACCTTTAATCCCAGCACTCTGGAGGCAGAGTTAAATGGATCTCTAAGAGTCTAAGGCCAGCCTGGTCTGCATAGTGAGTTCTAGGCCAGCTAGAGCTACAGAGAGACCCTGTCTCAAAAACAGAAAGAGTGGGTGCACTCCTTCCTCAACAGTCACATTTAGTCAGGAAGTGTTCACTGCAGATGAGACTCCAGACTGGGAACAACATGGGGCAAAGAGCAGAACCCCCTCGGGAGTCCCAGACAAGCAGGGGGACAAGCCTTCCTAACCCAGGGGTTTGTCTCTAATCAAATGAACCTGCTTGGCACAGACCGGCACAGACTGGCTCCTTGATACCCAAGGCTCCTTAGGGAAGCTGAGATCAAGAGCCACCATTCCCAGAAGTTCTGCCTGGGGCTGCACACTGCAGAGATCAGCAAGGCCAAGCTAGACTGACGGTGCATGCCCCCTCCTTTCCCTCCTCCTGGTCTTTCCCCCTCCCTTCCCCTGGTACTTCTCCAGGCCAGAGCCACTCCAGCTTAGAGAAAGACCCACAGAGACGACTTCAGTGGACCTGGCAGGGCCGGGCAGAAGTGCAGTTTGGTGACCAGCTTCTGCATGTGTCCACAGTGCAGATGTGGCTGCTGCTGTATCTCAACGACCTAAAGGTGGCCTGTCCCTTCTGATTCATTCTCTTGCCTCCATTATCCCCAGTTCACCCCTGGGGAGGCCCTGAATGCTTCCTACCTCTTCTAAGGTGGTGTCCGTGGAGAGTCTGCTGGCGCTCTCAGAGCTCCCTCCAGATGTGCTCAAGCAGGCGATTGGGCCTCTTACCTCATCGAGAGGCCCCTTGGACCTCCAGGAGCAGAAAGATGTATCGGGAGGTATGCACTCAAGGCCCGGGAGGGCTGCTCTGAGCCAGGGACCGGCTTCTCAGGGCCCTCCCCAACCAAGCGACCACTGTGTTGTTTCAGGAGTGCTCAAGATTCGAGATGACAGTGAGGAACCCAGGCCAAGGAGGGGCAATGTGTGGCTCATCCCACCTCAGACGTACCTGAAAGCCGAGGACGAAGAGGGCCGGAACTTGGAGAAGCGAAGGAACCTTCTGAATTGCCTTGTTGTCCGCATCCTCAAGGCTCATGGGGACGAGGGCTTGCACATTGACCGGCTTGTCTATCTGGTAGGCAGCGGTGGGCATGGCCATGGGGTAGCGCCCACAAGAGGTGGTGGGCCCGTATTTGAAGCGTCTGACTCACTATGTGTGATGGGCGAGACTGGGCCGCACTTGCCCTGCTAGGAGCACGTGACTGTCATGGAAGGCACGGTAGTGAGCTCCATGTTTTGACCTGATTTCCTCTCTGATCTTGGTATCAGGTGCTGGAAGCTTGGCAGAAAGGCCCATGTCCTCCGCGGGGTTTGGTCAGTGGCCTTGGCAGGGGATCTACATGCAGCAGCACCGATGTCCTCTCCTGCATCCTGCACCTCCTGGGTAAGGGCACCCTGAGACGCCATGATGACCGGCCACAGATGCTCTTCTATGCAGTTCCTATAACCGTGATGGAACCCCACACCGAGTCCCTGAACCCTGGCTCGTCAGGCCCCAATCCACCCCTCACCTTCCACACCCTGCAGATTCGCTCCCGGGGTGTCCCTTATGCTTCCTGTACTGGCACCCAGAGCTTCTCCACGTTCCGGTAGCCCTGGAGATGGGGTCCAGGGTAGGTGAGGCTGGGGCTTTCTACAGAAAATAAAACATGGGAATTTGATGATCTGACTTGTGTGGTGACTGCTAGAGATAGGTGAATGGGGGGTGGTTTTAGTTGATGGGGACGGAGTCCTCTGGCATTCAGGCAGTCTTCTGACTCACCAGGAGTCTTGTCAAGGTGAGGAGGGTGGACTGGAGAGCAAAGGAAGTATCAGGTGTGTCCTTGCAGGGGGATTCAACAGCCAAGAAAGGGTCTCAGCCCCTCCTCAGAGGGTGTGGTCAGGACTTTGACATGGCAGGTGGACACCACGCCCACTTGGCCACATGCTTTGCAATTTGCCTGTTACCAAATAGGGCTTCGTTTTCCTCATCTGTACAGCTGGACAGGAGTGACTAAGGGACTTTGACAAGTAACAGGGGGAAGCATTTATACGGGGAAGGCAGACCCTGCCAACCAGCCCACGTCTGTTTTACCTACCACTCCCAGTGCCAACTACAGTCACTGCTGCCTTCTAAGCAAGGGTGACAAAGTAAAAGACCTCTGCAAGTGCCCCGAACCTTGCCCATCTTCCACTGCTGGCTCAGGACCTGGGCTGGAAGCTGTCCTGGGAGGAAACGTAGCTTCTTTCTGCCTCCCTGTCGTCGTCCGTCGTCCCGTCCCCCCACCCACCCTCTTTACTCCTTCATCCTCCCTCCCTCCTCCAGCCAGGAAGAACTGCACAGACTGTCCTTAGGTTCCTGCCTCCAGCTAGCCCCTAGGCAAGCCTGTTGCTTCAGTGAGGCTCTGCTGCCAGGACTGGCTAGCCTGGCCCCACCACACTGAACCAGCGTAGAAGAGTCTAGAAAACCCCAGTGCCAGGGGCAGACTCATCTCAGTAGGGTGCAGGAGAAAGCAGTCTATGGCCCTTGAAGATCAACAGTGACAGAAAAAGTAACAGAGTCGGGGAGAGGGTGAGGAAGTCAGATGGTGGGGGAGGGCTCAAAGGCCAAACAGAAGGAACTGGATACGGCCCAGAATAGACTTGGAACAGAGGAAGGGCAGAGAGGGTTTAGGAGAGAGGGAGTTCAGAAAGAAGCAACAAGAAAAGGCCTGACGGGGTAGGGTGGGGTGGGGTGGGGCGCTCTAGTGGACCAGAGGGCTAGCTTGCTTTGTTGTACAGGTCCCATGATACCTTTGGTCTGTCAGCCCACGAGTGCTCAGGAAGGCCTGATCAGTGGGCTCCGAGTACATGGGGGTTGTCATTTGTCACCTGGGAGCCTTCCTCCTTCAAAGCAGAGATCATGGCTTTTTGAAATATATAATTTATTTTATATCCATTGGTGTTTTGCCTGCATGCATGTCTGTGTGAGGGTGTCAGAAGCCCTGGAACTGGAGCTGCAGATAGGTGTGAGCTGTCATGTGGGTGCTGGAAATTAAATCCAGGTCCTCTGGAAGAGCAGCCAGTGCTCTTAACCACTGAGCCATCTCTCCAGCCCCGAGATCATGGCTTTTTAATGGCTCAAGTCATATTTTTGAACACTACTTTGCAATGTTAGCCCAGATTGCCCTAGAACTTAAGTACCTCAATCTCAGCTCAGCCTCCCAAATGCTGGGATCACAAGAGTATGGCATATGCCCAGAGCATGCACTTCAGCTAGTGGCAAAGTGCAAAGCTTTGTCCCTCTCTGGGCCCTGGTAGCCAAGCCTGCACACACTTCCTACAGGAGAGGCTAGGCCTCAATTTCCAGCACTGCCACTGCCCCAGGAGCTCTGGCATACTCACTAGACTCAGCGCCAGGGGCATAGTGCTGCTCACCTCACCAACCGTGGGCAGTTTCCATCTAGCAACACACGCGAGTGAGCGCACACGTGCACACACACACACACACACACACACACACACACACACACACGATGTTAGGCATTAAACTCCTGCTAGGGAGGACACTACCATTCTGCTGTGTCTCAAGTTCATTCCTCGTAGGAAGTCCCCCAAACACACACACTTGCTTTGCTCTTAAAATCCCTCGATGACGGACTCCTCCTGAATTGCTGGTTATCCTAATCACACAGCTCACAGCCCTCCTAAGTACACAGCCTAGTTGATTTGCTTATATCCAGAGCATCAAGTCTGACTCCAAGGACAACCTCCTGACCAGGCATGAGCCTGTTCCTCTGGATCATTCATTCCTGGAGGGCAGACAGGTGTTTCACTTCTAACAGTGACTCAGGGGAGAGTTATGATTGCTTATGTACCCACACCTGGTTGAGGACTTGTAAGGTCCTCAGTCCCCCAGCTCCCAGTCACACATACACACACAGAAACAAAAACACAGGGACTGGAAAGATGGCTCAACAGTTTGGCAGCTCACAATCACCTCTAACTCTAGCTCTGGGGAATCTGATACCCTCTTCTGGCCTCTGTGAGTTCCCAGGCACATATACACAAATGCAGGCAATATACCCACACCCATAAAATAATTTTTTTTTAAAAAGACTTCACAGTGGACATGTGTTGAACCTGTGAGCTTTGTTTTTTTTTTTTTTTTTTTTTTTTAGATTTATTTATTATGTATACAGTATTCTGCCTGTGTATCAGAAGAGGGCACCAGATCTCACTACAGATGGCTGTGAGCCACCATGTGGTTGCTGGGAATTGAACTCAGGACCCCTGGAAGAGCAACCAGTGCTCTTAACCTCTGAGCCATCTCTCCAGCCCCCATAAAATGATTTTTAAAATTAAAATTTAAAATTATCAGCGGCTGGAGATGGCTCAGCGGTTAAGAGCACTGGCCGCTCATCCAGAAATCCTGAGTTCAACTCCCAGCAACAAGGTGGCTCACAGCCATCTGTAGTGAGCCCTGGGGCCCTCTTCTGTCCTGCAGGCATACGTGCAGGAAGAACACTATACTTATTAAATAAATAAATCTTTAAAAATAAAATAAAATTCTCAGCTCATCCATCTTTTAAAAAGATCGGAAAGGGGGGCTGGAGAGATGGCTCAGAGATTAAGAGCACTGGCTGCTCTTCCCGAGGTCCTGAGTTCAATTCCCAGCAACCACATGATGGCTCACAACCATCCGTAATGAGATCTGGTGCCCTCTTCTGGCCTGCAGGTGTATATGCAGACAGAACACTGTATATATAATAAATAAATCTTTAAAAAAAAATAAAAAAAGAGAGGAAAGGACCAAAAAACAAAAAAACCCGCCAGGTGGTGGTGGCGCATGCCTTTAATCCCAGCACTCGGGAGGCAGAGGCAGGCGGATCTCTGTGAGTTCAAGACCAGCTTGGGCTACAGAGTAAGTTCCAGGAAAGGCTCCAAAGCTACACAGAGAAACCCTGTCTCGAAAAACCAGAGGGGGGGGGGGGAGGGAAAGGAAAGGAAATCTTACACATAAATAAAATAAAAACAAATCCTAGATGGTTATTCTTATCTGAAAATCTCAATTGAAGAAAAACAATCTATTCTAGGCCTTAAGAGGAACATCTACTGTACAGGCTAGTTTTTATGTGGCCTTGACACAGTTGTGTCTTCTGAGAAGAAACTTTGAGAAAATGCTTCCATAGGATTGGTCTTCAGGCAAGTCTGTGGGGCATTGTCGTGACTGATGATTGATATAGGAGGGCCCAGCTCACTGTGGGTGATGCCACCCCTCAGCAGGTAGTCCCTTGTGGTGTAAGAAAGCAGGCTGAGGCCAGGTGTGGTGGCGCCACCTTTGATCCCATCCCTGGGGAGGCAGAGGAAGATGGATCTCTGAGTTGAGGGAAAAAAAAAACAAAAACACATGTCCTGAGGATGGCTGTGATAGCACATACCCATAATCCTACCATGAAGCAAGACACACTGCTGTAGCAAATGCTCTGTCTTACTAGATATGGGCCCAGAAGCAAGGGAGGCCAGTGGCCATGGACTGAAGTCTCTTCTCAGGTGTATGCATTAAAAACACTGACTAATATAGTACCCCCAACATCCCACTCTATCGAAAATCAAGTGATTGTAGGGCTGATTTACACTTTAGACATCTTTTCAGGGCCTAGATTCCAGATGGGGGAGGGCTTGATCTGATTCCTCACACTGTAGACCCACACACAGAGCCCACTAAACGTAGTTCTAGGTCTTCCTTTAAAAACAATGGAGCCGGGCGGTGATGGCACACTTGGCCTTTAATCCCAGCACTCAGGAGGCAGAGGCAGGCAGATCTCTTAGTTTGAGGCCAGCCTGGTCTACAGAGTGAGATCCAGGACAGCCAGGGCTACACAGAGAAACCAAGTCTCGGAAAAAACCAAGTGGGGGAAGGCTGGAGAGAGAGCTAGTGGTTAAGAGCACTGACTGCTCTTCCAGAGGACTCAGGTTCAATTCCCACCATCTATACCGTAGCTCACAACTGTCTGTAACTCCAGGATCCAACACCCTCACACAGATGTACATATGGGCAAAACACCAATAAAATAAAAATAAATAAATAAATGGGAGGGGGGCTGTAGAGATGGCTCGGTGATCAAGTGTGTTCTGTTCTTGCAGAGGATTAAAATTTGGTACCCAGCACCAACACTGGACGCTCACAACCACCGATAACTCTAGCTCCAGGGGGAAACCAATGCTTCTGTCCTCCAAAGGTCCCTGAATTCATGTGCACATACCTACATACAGACACATACACATAATTAAAAACAACTTAAAACAACAATGACCAACCAGAGTAAAGCGATGAGTAACAAGCATGTTTTCAGAGCGGCTCTTATGTAAAGTCCTTTCCCTGGAGCCAGGAACACAGCCCAGGCCCCTTTTCTTTTGAATCCCTGACTTAAGGAAAGGATGGCAGGAGAGCATGAGAACACGATGAACCAGATGGAGAAAGGCAGTGTGTCTTGATGGAGGACGGAGCTCCTGCTGCTGCACAGCCCTGGCACAGTCCCACAGCAGGCCAGTCTTCTGAGCAGCCCAGTTGAGGGAGAGTTGTGAGGCTTGCCTTTGAGCGGGAAGAACCAGAGCTGGCCAACCCCAGATCTGTCCCACAGATCCAGGTCTCCCTGGGACAGTTCCTTCCTACTCATTGCTCGAAGGGAGATGCTTCCTGTCCTTGCCTGCATTCCGGCGCCTCTTTTGACTCAAGAAACTCTCCAGCTTCTTGCTGCGTTTCAGCTCCTTGAACTTCTCAGCTAGGGCCAACTGGCGCTGCTCAGCTAGATAAAAAAGAAGCAAGCTGGTGAGTGAAGGATGAAGACCTTCTTTCTTAGTCCCCCATGGGGACCAAGTCCTCCGTGCTAGGCCGTGTGTGAAGCCATGGTGCACGAGGGACATGGGAACTGCTGTGTGTGCTGTGCTGGTGATCAAACAGCTTCATGGATGCCAGGCAAGGGCTCACTAATGAGCTACAGCCCCAGCCCAGTGAGCCAGCTTCTTTCCGCTTGTGTTAGGAACTAAAGCCAGGGCTTGGCTCATGAGAGGCACTACCACCGAGCTATCAAACACCCCGGCCTAAGCTGACTTTCTTTTTCTTTCTTTCTTTCTTTTTTTTTTTTTTTCTTTTTTTTTTTTTTTTGCGGCAGGGTCTTTCTTACTGTGGAACTCACTATGTAGACCAGGCTGGGCTCAAACTCTTAAGATCTGAGTGCCCCTGCCCCGAGTGCTAGGAGTGAAGGTGTGCCCTACCAAGCCTGGCCTCTAAGCTAACTACTTTTGATGACTCAAGTCTTACTCATCTGAACCAAGGTGGGCATTTAATAAGTGGAGATGCAGTGAGACGGAGATAACAGGGACAGTCCCTGACTTTGGTTTTGTTTCTTTTGGGGGGTGGGCAGGGACTCTAGTCCAGATCAGTCTTCACTTCTACATGTCCAAGGCAACCTTTACCTTCCCATCCCCCAAGTGCTGAGACTGCAAGGATCCGCCTCTTCTTGTTTGATGTGGTGCTAGGGATCAAACCTAGGGCTTACTAAATGCTAGGCAAGCACTCTCCCAATCCGCCCACAAACACCATCTAACTTCGGATACAAGACTGATCACAAGTAGCACTTCCTACTATCCCTGCTGCCTCCGAGTTACCATAGGTCCTTCCTCAAAGGAGCTCATGGATCCTGGTACCATACCCAGCCCACTCACATTTCTTCAGGAAGTAGGGCCGATGGCCCTGCTGTGCCAGAGCCCGCCGCTCCTGCTTCAGGGCCAGGCGCAGCTCCTGCTGCTGCCTCCGCTCCTGCTGTGCCACGTCCTGCTGCTCCTGAGGGCCCCGGGTGAGAAGGGATGGGTGTGTGAGCAGGACAGGCTGTGACTCACCACCTGTAACCGCTCCCGATCACCCGCTGCCACCAGCACCCACCATCCGCTGAAGTAGCTGCCGCAGTTTCTCATGCTCCTCCCCTGAGCGGCGCTTCTTCAACTGCTTCCTCACGAGCTCCACGGTGGAAAACCAAGAGCAGAGTTAACATTCTGTGCCAAGCACTATTAGAAAAGGTTCACACGAGTTAACACAAAAACAATAAACAATGTGTGTGGTGTGTGGTGTCTGAGGATCCAGCACAGTACTAAATATATATTCAAGCACTGAGCTGTAGCTCTTGGGCCCTTTCTTTCTCTTACTAGCGCTCTCTCTCTCTCTCTCTCTCTCTCTCTCTCTCTCTCTCTCTCTCGTTTTAAAATAATTAATTGTGGGGCTATATGTGTATGTGCACATATTTAAATGGAGAGAGGCCCTGGGGTTACAGGCACACAGATGATCATACCAAGCTTTTTATGTGCGTTTTGGAAATTTGGATTCAGGAGCTCATGCTTGCAATATTTAGCCACTGAACCACATTTTTATCCCTTTTTATCCTTTTGTGGTTAGAAAACTAAAGCAGCCAGGCGTGGTGGCACACACCTTTGATCCCAGCGCTTGGGAGGCAGAGGCAGGAGGATCTGTGAGTTTAAGACCAGTTTTGTCTACAGAGTGAATTCCAGGAGAGCCAGAGCTACATAGAGAGACCCTGTCTCAAAAAAACAAAGAAAGGAAGGATGGATGAATGGACGGACGGACGGACGGAAGGAAGGAAGGAAACAAGCAAACGAAAGCAAAGCTGGTAAAGTGGCTCAGTGAGTAAAGGCACTTGCCACACAAGCCTGAGGGCCTGAGCTGGACCCCTGGAACCCACATGGTTGAAGAGAGCTGAAACCGACAAGCTGTCCTCTGACCTCCACACACAGAGGGTGACACTGCAGACCTACACACCAAATAAATACTGAAACAGCACTAAGTTTAATCAGGAACAGAAAGACAGTTATCATATATTCTTTTTGTTTGTTTTGAGACAGGGTTTCTCTTTATAGTCCTGACTGTCCTGGAAATCACTCTGTAGACCAGGCTGGTCTTGAACTCAGAGATCCGCCTCTGAGTGGAGGGATTAAAGGCGTGCGCCACCACTGACCCACAAAGTCTTATATTTTTTTATGCAGATGCCATAGTCAATTTCAAAGAAGTACAGAACAGTGGCTATGAGAGCATGCGAAGGTATGGGGAGGATGGGGAGGCACAGAACTAGTTAACCAGCACGGGATGCACCTGGATACGGAGGAGGATTTCCAAGGTTTGGAAATCAGTTACCATCAGACAACTATGGTTGACAAGTAAGTGAATCCATTATTTTGTTCACTCTTCTTTTTTTGGAGGGTAAGGAGATGATGTCTCATGGTCCAGGGTAGCCTCAAATTCTCTATTTTCCTGCTTCTGCTTTACATCCCAGAGTAGCTGGGATTATAGATATGTGCTGCTAAGCCTAGCTTAAGTGAATATTTCAAAATAGCCAACAGGAGGATTTTGACTGTTTCCAACATGAAGAAATGATTCAGTGTGAGAAGTGAGGCCTATGGCAATTACCTTGATCATTAAACACTAAATACACGGACTAAAATGCCATCCTACCCTACAAATATTAGTAAAGACTATGTATCAACTTAAAAACATACTCATTTAAAGATAACTAAAGCAAAGGGAACTAAGCAACTTGATCACACAGTCACAAAATTGATGAACCAACTAACAGCAAAAAGATCTGCTACCAATATGCGTTCCCACTCCTCTTCCTGACTGTCCAACATGTACTCCGGTTTCCGCCCTCCAAGAGTGGATAGACCAGTTTCATATTACATACCTCTTTCTCCTTGGCTCGGATATCATCCAGGAATTGGTAAGTTTTGTCAAATATCTCAGGGTTATATTCCCCTGACAGATCATCAAAGCGGGGGTCCCGGGCTACCTTTGGAAAGAGAAGGAAGAATACAAACGGCTTGTCTAGCCTCCCTCTTTTAACAAAGTGATGTTCCCTGCCCTTTCCTCACCTTTTTACTGATGGGAACAACCTGACGTAAGAACGGCACTCGGACTTTGGCTGACATTTCCAGAGGACTAAGGAGAAATAAAAGGTCAGGTAAGTACACTTACAGTCTTGGGCAAAGACTGGCAACTTCCCACCCAAGAAAACGGACATCTAATCAAGGTCCTAGGTTCCTTTTGGCTCCGAGGGCAAGTTCCTCACCGGTGCTTATCCGCAGCACACACAGGTTGTCTGGGGCTTTGCTTCTGAGCGCTCCTTCCAGCTACCAACTGTCTGTGTGCCTTGGGTCCCCCTTGGCTCTGAAATTCCAACAGCTCCTCAAATGACATGTCAGATGTGTCTGCTGGAGGGAAAGGTCATACCACTCGGGTCAGTACCTCCCAACAGCAGGAAAGACTAGAGCTGGTTCAGCAGATAAAGGACCATGCTGCCGAGCCTGACCACTGGAGTTAGAGCCTGGAGTCACCACGGTTTAGGTAGAGAACGGACTTGCTAAAGTTGTCCTCTGACCTCTACATCGTCACTGTAGTACGTGTACACATGCATACATACATGCGCACACGCACACACATACATACACACACACACACACACACACACACACACACACACCCAAGATACACAGCAGAGACTCATCCTACCCCCATCCTTTCCAACGTTCTCCATCACAGCAATCATTTTTACAGTACAGGTTATAATGGTGCTACCTGCAATGGTGCTACACTAATATCCAACTCTCCAACTATTTCGGCTACTTGACATCTCATCTTGTTGTAGGGACAGAGGTCAATCAATCCACAGCCCATTTCTTTTGCAATCTAAAAAGAAATCTGATTCTATCACTCGTCGCGGTTAATTATCAGGTCATCCCTGAACTAAAAACTCTCCAGTGGCTTCCATTTTGCTAACCTAGAATTCAATATGGAGACATGGCTAGTTTGGTGCGCCCCCAAATGTGGTTGCCTCTGCCTCCAGAGAGCTGGAAGCAGCGCTGCAGTGTGCTATCCTGCCTGGCCAAATACCTTTTTTTTTTTTTTTGAGATACTGGGGTTTCTCTGTGTACCCCTGGCTGTCCTGGAACTCGCTTTGTAGACCAGGTTGGCCTTGAACTCACAGAGATCCACCTGCCTCTGCCTCCCAGGTTCTGGGATTAAAGGCGTAGGCCAGCGCCGCCCGGTTCTAAATACCTTTTCTTAGATAAGTGGCTTGAGGACGAACTTTTTGCTTTGCTGTTTGATTACTCTTCATCTCCAAGTGCCTGCATACAGCTCAATAAAGGCCCAATTTGTTACATCCGGCTCTCGTAAACCTTCTGGGAAGATCTCTCGTCCTACTGCTAGGAATCTACTCAGGCCTGGGCTGGAGGTTTATGCCCATAATCCCAGCACTTGTGAGGCTGAGGCACGACTGCCAGGAGTTCGAAATTAGCCCGAGCTACTACACCTGGAGACACCCTCCGCGCACCCCTCTGCCAACACATTCTAAAAAACCAAAACCAAGAAACTTCCCTCAAAGTCGTAATGCCGGAAGCACTCCCTCTCACCCTCCACTGAACTGCGGCGCTCAGGGTGGCCTTCCGTTCCCGCAGCCAAACGTCGCGCACTCCGCCAACCCCAGGCCCTCACCCTTCTGCTGGCCGCCTGCCACGCTCCCAGGCTGCATGGCTCCGCGGGAACCTTGCGCCCCAGCCCTAGCTCCAGCTTTCGGCATGTTTTGCGTAGTGCGAAGGTAAAAGACACCACTTCCGCTCACTGCACCGCCCCAAGCCCCACCCCTTCCGGAAGCCTCAGCCAATGCGGTGAGGGCCCTGGCAGAAGCCCTGCTCCGCAGCCCGTCAGACCTCGGGTCTCTTCAAGGCTAGGCTGCGCAGCCAGACCCGAGGGCGGCCCCTCTGCCGACTCCACCCTACTCCCCAGAAACATGACACAGGTTTAGAGGTTTTACGTTTTATAAAATCAGAGCTGGCCGATCTTCGGGGGTCCAGCAACAGCTCAAGGATGAGTGAAGCTGTCGGTTGGTCCCCACCCCGGAGGGCCGGGGAAGGGGGGGTGTCATGCCAACAGCCGAGGCTCCCCTCAGCTCCCGGGCAGATGCTCAAGCAGGGCGAGGGATGGTCACGGGGAGGGAAGCTCCTGAGGCTCCGATACTGCTGGCTTCTCCTCCTCCCCACTCCTGTCCCTTGCCAGCACAGCCTGGCTACCCAGCGGGCCTGGGTCAGAGCAATGGCCCAGGAGCAGTGGAGGGAGGTGGATGGGAACAGAGCACCAAGGGAAGGGGCCCTCGGCCCAAGGGAGGAGGGGAACGCCCTCCCCCAACAACTCCCCACTGAATTCACAGCACAGAAAACACCTCTAGTCCATCAACTCCACGTGGAGGTATACTGAGTCCAGGGTCCAAGGGGCAGGCAGGTGAGGCGGGGCAATGAAGACAGAGCGGGCTCAGGAGGGGAGGCAGCAGAACCTTCTTCCTATCCGTGGGAGGAGACAATGGGGCGGCTGATATTGCTGTTGGTAGTCATGGCATTGAGCTCCCACCTGGAAGGCCAACGATGGGCAGAAGACAGAAGAGGTGGTCTCTATGGCAAGCCCAGAATTCTTTGGACAAAGCCAGGAACACAGCAGCCCCTCTGATTTCCCACAGCTACCTCTTCCTTACAGCCCTTTTGGGTTTAACCACCAGATCCCACCCACCACTAAATTCAACACCACCTACTCATCCACCTCCAAGCTCTTGCGGATTTCCTGTTTATGTTTACACAGATTCCTGAATCCAAGCACCTGGATTATGTGTACCCATCTCAGTAAACATCCCAGCATACCTCTCCTGCTCCGCAGAGATCCAGCCCAACGGCCCTTCTCCCTCACCCCACAGGAGCCCCCATTCTTGCTGTCTATTTCCATTATTTCAAGGTCGTGCTTCATACCTCCTGCTCTCCCTAAACTTTAGGGCTTACAGCCTTTCCCATTCACCCCACCAAATTAAATTATGCTTCTAACAATTCTTTCATTCTACAAAGACTCAGGAAACACTCCTTACACCGAGACACTAAACATGTGCTCAGGACTGAGGGACTTGCACCTCTGTCAATCCAGAGCCTGCCTGGTCATCAGGTCACCCATCATCTGTGTCACCAGAGGACACACGGACCTCAGCAAGGAAGGAAGGACTGGCTCAAGGACTAGGGACTGTCTCAGAATGGCCAACAAGAGTAAATGATACATGGAGTGACATTTGGTGTGTGACTTGAACTCAATACTTGAGTCAGAGGCAGGAAACCAGGACCTCTCTCAATTCCGGAACTAAGGGGGTCCAGAGACTCTTCAACTTTCTACTTTGCAGTCAACCATGAAATTTACTCAGCCCCTCAATACATCACCAAAATAAAAACAAACAAATAAACAAAAAACTGCACAAGGAAGCAGAGCTTCTTCTGAGCATGGTTCAAAAAACCCAAGTTTTTTTTCATAGAGCTAACAGCTGTCACGTGATGTCACCTCTCCCTCCCTTGTTCTTCACAGAAACTTCATCTCCAACAAGAAGTGTCTGTCTTCTGCATAGTGAGACTGAGCTATTCGGGTCACACCTGTGCTGGCCACTCACCCTCAACCAACCCCTCCTCTGCCACCACTTGCTTTACCTGATATCATGGGGCAAACAGGACTGGTCCAGGTTATACTGAATCACGGCCAGTTTGCACAGAGTCTTCAGACTAGGGCCTTTAATGCAGGAGTTGAAGAGCAGTCAGAGTAGAGCAAAGGCCCCCCTGGAAACCACCCAGAACCAGAGGACCTGACAGGAGGAGCACTTGAGGAGTGAGTACTTACTAAAGTCCAGGATGTGTAAGTCAGAATGATCTATGAGGTCAAATTCATCTCCCAGGCCTTCCTCAGGAGAGGGGCTGTACAGACGGGAAGAGGAACACGTAGGTGGGAGAACCACCCACAAGGCCCCTTGCTCAGACACCTCCCCCTTTCCTGAGTCCTGCCCTCTCTCCTAACCTGGTACCCCCAAAGAGGACGATCTTATCCCCAACAATACAGCAGCACTGGCGCCGGCGAGGGCATGGCCCTTTCCCCTTGGGCTCGATCTTCTTCCAGGTGAAGGACCCTAAAGACAAGTCCATAGAGGGTCAGCCCCCGGCCAACCTAGACATCACACAGCCCACCCCAGCCCTCACCTACTCAGCGTCACTCTCTCCTCCCACCTCGACTGTTCCTTGTCCCTCCCCAAGGGTAATGCTCCTTACCAGGATTAAACTTCCAGAGGTCATGGAAGTGCCGGTTCAGCCTTGCATTGTAGCCACCAAAGATGTACAGCTCCCCATTGTAGCCGACTGGAAGGGCAGAGACATGTCAGAGTGGATGGGGCTGCACGGGGGAGTCCACAAGAAGTAACAAGCACTCACAGGCTGAATGGCTCCTGCGCCCCTCAGGCAGCACCGGAGTGTGTGGACAGTCGAGCCAGGCCTCAGTTCTGGTGTCAAAGACTCGTATTCGGTTGCAGTAAATCTCATTGTTGGAATGAAATGGCCCAAAGCGGTCAGCACGGCCCCCAAAGACATACATGTGATTGCCCAGCATTGTGGCTGAATGGAAGTCCCGCCAGCGTGCAGGGTTGCCCTGGCCAAGAGCAGAGAGATGGGGAAGAGGGTCAACATGGGCTCATGTAGGGGAAGCTAACTGAGCTTCCTAGGATTTCAGCGACGGGTGGGGATCTAACAGAACAAAGGACAGACCTTTGTGCAAACAAGGGTCCATGTCATGGTGCTGGTATCCAGCTTGTGAATGTCATTGGAAAAGCAGTCTGCCTGAGTGATGAGAAAAAGGAAAAAAAAACGGGTGTCAATGGTTACTCTTTGACTATCCTTCCAAAGTCTCCTGTTCCACCATGCTAAACTTCCCTCTCTTCTTCTTTTTGGTATAAAACTGTAGTTTTTTCCAGACTTACCAGCTGCTCATATCCCCCAAAAATGTACATGATCTTGCCCAGGACACAAGCTGAATGTCCATCACGGGCCCCAGGAACTGTTCCTGACACTCGGGGTGTAGACCACTTGTGAGTATCTTTTGAAAGAGGAAAGAGGACACAGGTCAGCTGACATGCTCATCTTAATTCTGGCCTTCCCTTCTCCAATACTCCCCGAACCTCCCCTTTCCCAGCCCCACGGCATCATGAGACCTGTACTCACTGACATCAAAGGCGTAGAGTACGTTGCAGGCTCCTTCAGTGTCATTACGCCCACCCCAAAGGAAGACCGTGTCATCGATGAGGACGGTTGAGTGTCCATACCGCATATAGGGTACAACAGGAGCCTGCCCTCGGACGGCAGGCCTCACTGGGGGCAGCTTTGTCCAACGCAAGGACACTGTGGACACAGCTCTGCTCAGCCTGGGAACCTCCCTCCAGGCTGCCACCTTATCCCAAACCAAGCATTCTTATCCAACCCTCCCTGGCCACAGAGACCGCCACCAAACTTCATTCGGGTGCCCACTCCCTCCCCCTGATGTAGGAGCCCAGGAAAGGTACCAGAACTGGCTTACCCGCGTTGAAAATGTGCACGTCTATCTGCCGCAGTGTCTCATAGTCTTCACCGGAGCAGTAACCCCCGAAGGAGTACACTCGGTGCCCAACAGCCACTGCAGCATGGTTCACCCTGCGTGGCCCGCCCTCCAGATGCACTGTCCACCGTAACATCCCCTGGGCCACAGGTTACAGGAACATGCCCCCCCGGCACGGCCTGCTGCCTTTGCTACCTGTACACAAGTCAGGGCCACGGGTTCCTCAGACAAGGCTTCTGCTCGGCTCAATGTGGCTGCCCAGGACCAGTCTTTGCCTCCTGTGTCACCCTAGTGGCCCTCCCACACCACCCCTCTACAGGGACACTAGTCACAGCTCAGGTGGCTGGCCCTGTCCCAGGGGAGCTGCAGAGGTCAAGAAGCTAGCCCTGGCCCTGTGTTCTCCCACAGTGAAGGGTGGGGCCACCTTAACCTGACTGCCAGCTCAGAAGCTGGTGACCATTACTACCCCTACTCATGCCAACTCCACCCTGCCCCTGGCTGGAAACAAGCTCCAAGCCCCCAGTGTCCAAACCCCTTTCCCATACTGGGTGTTCTTGCTTCTGGCTCTGCTTCCTGCCGCCTCTCTAAGAATTTCCCTCCATCTCTTAAAGGTAGGGATCTCCAAAGCCTCCCAGCTATTAATAGCACAGCCAGCCCCAGCCAGTCCACTGAAAGCTGGCACAGTGCTTTAAAGGAAAAAAAAGCTTTCAGGTTTTTAGAATGCAAGTGTCCCTACCTAGGACAGGGAACTCCATGTAACCATGGTTGATTAGCCCCTCACAGGGAGTTCTTGTCCAGCTGATCCGTTGTCCCTGGGGTCACCCAGGGTGCCCACAGGCAGGAGGAGTTTCTCTGACAGCTGAGGCTCTCGTATGCTGCCAGCACTAGGAACTTAAGCCAGAAAGGTTATGTGTACATTGCGGGCTGGGGGAGGGGAGGGAGTTTTCTCCCTTGCCACTTTCCCAACCTTACTATCCTTAGAGAACAAGCCACTTCCAACAGCTCTTCCCCTGTTATGTCTCTAAAGGAGGGATGGGTGGGGTGCACACAGGAAAGAGGAGGGAAGCAAAAATGCCTTTGGGCAGGACAAAGAGCCCCAAGCATGAGACGAGCCATGGCCTCTTAAAGACAGCTGGCAAGCCTAGTGATAACGGGTACATCCGAGGGCTCTTTCAGGTAAATCCTTTAGCAACTGGCAATGCCTCTGCCAGGAGACATCTGCTGGGTATGGGCGGATCATCTGCTCCCTGTTCAAAAAGCCTTGGCAGACAGAAAAACGGGCTCAACCTGCGGCCAAAAAAAACCCACCTCAAGGCCAGCCCCCTGCAGGAGGCAGACATGTCCTTCACTCGGCTTGCCACTACTGCCCACCCGACCTCCCCCAACCCTACACTGCATACTTTAAATCGCCATCTCTCTCGACCTGAAACAGCAGCGGCCCAAACTTCCTCTCACTTCATTACTCCTGCTCTTAAATCAGTGTTGGTCGGAGAAAGCAGATTCAAGAACGGAAATCCAAGGCAGGTGCGGCCTTTAATCTCAGCACTGGGGAGGCTGGGGGATGTCTATGAGGTCAAGGCCAGCCAGAGCTACATAGTGAGATCCTGTCTCAAAAAAAAAAAAAAAAAAAGGGGGGGGGACCTATCACCTCCCCTGAAGACAGTCCAGATAAAATGAAAATGCACACAGATGAGACTATCAACCCCAGTGAGATGGTAACGAATCCGAGCATCTTCATAAAGACAACTCAAACGCAGGGGTTAAACAGGACCTCCGGGTCTCCAGCCTTCTCCACCACTACATCTTCAACCTTCCCTTCACTTGATGTGCGCTCCCCGTCCCTGACAGCTTGCAATTTTCGCCCTCCACTTGCGACCCTTCCCTTCCTGCCATCCTGAGAGCTGGATACAGTTCCCGTTTCCGTCTCCCATCCCGGTCCGCACTAGAGCCCTCTAATTCGTCTACCTCCACGGGGAGAAGAAAACATTCACTGTCCCCTTCCAACCACGGTGCTCCTCTCCGAGAATGACTCGACTCTGTCTCATTCCACCTTTCTCAGCCGCCCCTCCCCCACAACGCCAGACACTGTCCCCTCCCCCTGCCATTATGCTCAGCTTCCTGATTCTCTTCGGAACCCACTCGTCCAGTCTCTTTCAGCGCCTCCTCCAGTCACCAGGTCTCTCGCACCCCTCTCCAAACCATTTCCCCCAAACCTTTCGCTGCCCATTAACACTCCTCTTTCCCAGCATCCCCCTAGCTCCCTCCCCACCCCCATCTCATCCTTCTCAGCCCCTCCCCCGCGACTCCGCGGCAGGCATGGGCGTCGCCAGACCCTCCAATTTTTCTCATCCTTCACCCCATCCCAGGCTACCTGCCAGGCCGGGCCGGGGTGGGGCCGCCGGTCCTCGCGCTGCTGGCAGCCTAGAACCCGTTGCGCGCCAACCGATTCCTCGGTCCCCAACGAGATAAACACTGCCAGGCTTCGTCCTTCCGGCGGGCAGCAGGACGCGCACGTGCAGTGGGAACCCTGGGCCCGACGCCTTCAGGGACTTGTAGTCCACAAGTTACTTCAGGGCCGGTAGGCTGGGGGAGGGCGCGCATGCGCAGAATACGGCGCGCTCCCGAGGATCACTGGGTAATGTAGTTCTTTGTGGTCCGGGCGGGGGGGATGGCGGAGGCGGGGCAAGAGGCGGACTTCTCGTCCTCGCCTGCGTCAGTCTTGGGCACGGGGCGGGGCTGGAGGACTAAGAGCCACACCACGTCCTGCCCCACCGGAAGTGAAGGTGCGGGTCCGGCTGTGGGCTCTGAGAGGGTGAGGCGCGAGGAAACACCAACGCCGAGAATCAGTGGGGGCGGGTAGGGCACGGTGCAGCTGGGGCCACTGAAGGGGCACCCCTGGGCTTGAAGGGCTTTTGCCAGGCGGTACTGCGGTGCCCCGGAGAGTGGGGATGAGGGGTGGGGACGCGCTATTGTGGGTGGTCTGGCGACCTGCAGTTACCAAGCCGGGGAGGGCGTGACGGGAGGGGGCGAGGTTCTGGAAAGGGTCTATAGGGAGGTGGTGAAGCCTTCAGGAGTCGGGAGAGCTAAAGACTGGTGGGCTGGAGTTCAGTATGACAACCTAGACTTAAGACGACGCAAGAGAGAGAGATGGGAGAGAGACGGGAGAGGGAAGGAAGGTGCAAGAGCCCTGAGAGAGGGAAGTGGGTTTTATGAATGTAAAAGGAGACTGCAAATCGCGGGATGAAAGAGGACCTGGTTTCATCCCGTCGCTATCCTGCCTTTCTGTCCTTGCAGCCCCTGCCCGGATGGCAGCAGTAGTTCTAGGGGGAGACACCATGGGCCCTGAGCGTATCTTCCCCAATCAAACTGAGGACTTAGGGCCACATCAGGGTCCTACAGAAGGAACTGGGGATTGGAGCAGTGAAGAACCCGAGGAAGAGCAGGAGGAAACAGGAGCAGGCCCAGCAGGCTACTCCTACCAGCCCCTCAATCAGGATCCTGAACAAGAAGAGGTGGAACTGGCACCAGTGGGTGAGGGAGAAGATGGAGCTGCTGACATCCAAGATCGGATCCAGGTATGGTGGAGGAACAGTTCCTAAGCAGCTGAAACAGAACTGCCAAAAGATGGATGCAAATGATCTTCTCTCTGGTTCTGCAGGCCCTGGGGCTTCATTTGCCAGACCCACCATTAGAGAGTGAGGATGAAGATGAGGAGGGAGCTGCAGCATTGAGCAGCCACAGCTCGATCCCCATGGATCCAGGTAAAAAAGCACATTCTTTCATTTGGGAATAATTATGAAGGAAATAGATTGGTTTAGAACCAGTAAGAAGAGTTAGAGGACCACCTTACTCTTAAAAAGAAGGTAGTTTGCAGACTTCAGGATCCAGGTGAAATGCTATTCAGCTCAAGTCGGGTGGGGAGATTTGGCTCTAGTGTGGGAGTGGCGACTCCCATAGTCTATCCCCTAACCAGCCTACGGCTGTGCTTTCAGAACACGTGGAGCTGGTGAAGAGGACCATGGCAGGAGTAAGCCTGCCTGCACCAGGGGTTCCCGCCTGGGCTCGGGAGATATCGGATGCTCAGTGGGAAGATGTGGTACAGAAAGCCCTCCAAGCCCGGCAGGCATCCCCTGCCTGGAAGTAACCACAGAGAGCTGCCTCGTCTCCCTACGTTCCAAGCCAGGACCAGCCCAGGACTAACACAACTCTGGTTTTAACATCCACCTTCCCATGTCCCTTTTCACATCAAGGCAAGTCAGACCTCTCAGAGACCCACTTTATTCAGTTCTGTACATATGGGGACATTGGCCCAAGCCCAACCCACCTCAGCATGTATCACTCTGTGGAGAATAAAGCACCCTATGTACACAGCCAAAAGCCGCACTGCCTGTGCCCCTGAAACCTGGTCCAGCCCTCCCCACCCTTGCTTTTCTGAGTGCCCAAAGGGTACAGGTGAGGCCTGCCCAGCACCAGCATAAACAAGGAAATAAATAGGGTTGCAGGGGCCATGCTTTGGGGCACTGCTCCTGCTTCCTGCTTTAGAGCTTTGGAACCAACAGCACAAAGGAGAGCAGTCAGCCACAGGGTGGTCCCTTCCGTATCTGTGATCCCAGGACTGCTGCTTACCAGAGAGGGGCAAAGTAGATGGTTCATTCTCCCCACCTTGGCCCACGGGGCCCTGTATTCATCTAGTGTCCGTACATACTTTCTGACCTCTGTGCTGTCCTGGTTAGGCAGAGGATAAGGGGGAATACACCACCGCCCCCTGCCTGCATCATGCTAGGGCTAGGGGCCTATTTGTGCTGCTGGGGGTTGGTCCCTCCAGCTCTTCACTCCAGGGGCCAATGGAGCCTGATGTAACTTTGGTGACACTCTCCTGCTTTACCCTGCAGTGGAGAGGAGAGACACCTCAAGTTCACATGAGGATGAAGGGGACAGGAGAGGAGCATGTAACTCCTGTGTTTGTGTTTCTCAGAACAGTTTCAGGTAGCTGTGGGGTTAGGAGCAGGGGGACAGGCACCCCCAGGTTGTCTAAGCACTGAGCACTCAGTGCTCAGCCTGTCTGTACTAGCCACAGGGAGGCATGAACACATTTAGGGGAGAAGAGGGAGCCCTCTGGGCATCCCTGCTTCCAGTGCCTGCATCCTCTAGAGTAGCCAGAGAGGTGCTGTTTTGCCCCAGGTCAGCCAATAAGGAGCAGAGGGTGGAGGGCCGGGCTGCGTCCCAGGGCTGAGTGGGCTGTAACCCTGTGGGAAGGGGAGGGTCAGAGAGCCTCCTGGCTAGCAGTCAGGAACTCTTCTGCCCGCTTGTGTGCCTCTAGTGCCTTGATGGTGTACACGTCCTGTGGCAGCTCTGACTTCCTCCGCAGCAGCACTTTCTCCTTCTTGATGTCCTTTAGCATCTGGGTATGGACAGGGAGAAGGAAGGCCGTGGTGACCAGTTCCCAAGAAACGCCCCTTTCTCCTCTGTTTGGTTCTGCTGGCCTCTCTCCTCTGTCTCCTAGAACTGTTAGTGCTATGCCAACCTGACCCTTGCCCCCGGTGCCCTCTCACCTGCACAGCCTCTGTTTCCACTGTCCTCTTCAGAAGCTGGATGTCCTCTGCTGTGGGGGTCTCTGTCTCCATGGAGTACACAGGGGGCAGTGGTGGAGGGGCTCGGAACATAGGGTACTGAGAGGGCAGGGTACGGACACATGGTGAGCACTTCAGAGCCGTCTGCCTCATCCCTCCTGAGTCTCTCCCCAGCTCTAAAGGACCGTCCGAGTTAGGGCGCTGGCAGAAAAGCCTCACCTGGGGATTGAGCCGTGCCAGCTCCTCAATCTTCTGCCACATTTCCTCTCTTTCCTTCATTCGGAACCGGCCCCTGTGGGAAGGAACAGTCAGGTTGGAATTGGGGACAGTGAGCTGGAGGCTGGAGATAGAAACAATCCTCTTAGGGGGGAGAGAGAGAGAGACAGAGACAGAGAGACAGACAGAGAGAGACTCACTTCTGCTTCTCTGCCTTGTACTGTTGTGTACAATCATCAAACAGCTTCTGGTTCATTTCCATGAACAGCTTCAGGGCGTTGTAGATCAGTCCATGGATTGTCCTGCCATCCAGAGAAAGATGGTGTGCACGAGACCAGGGCCTGCCGCCACTGCCACAACCCCAACTGCTTGTTTCCAAGTGTCTCTGCCAAAAGCTTTTCCATTTCCTGTTCCCCTCACAAACTCTACACTGTAGAAGCAGCTAACTCTTGACTAAACCATGGAGCTTTGAGGGCATTTGATGGTCCTTACAAATACTGGCCCTGCAGTCGTACGTACGCTTGCTTTCCCTGCTCATGCTCCACGGCTTCCCAGGAACCGGAGGACTGTCAGCACCACACTAAACTTACCTTCTGCAGGAAAGCCTTCTACAACTTGGACTCCTTACAGGTTTTTAAGCATACCGTAGCATACCACACAGTTCCCTCCAGTCTAGAATGTCTCCAAGGCTGTGGTATCAAACAGCTCAGCTATTTGGTACTGCAAGGATGTCTCATTAGCACCTATTCTTGCCAATCAGCTCCTCAAGGACCTACTTAGTAATATTTGGTGGGCACCAGCTCTGCTTGCTGAGTGGCCAGGTGAATTCCTATGTCTTGAGTTCTACACCCTCAGCACTTTGAAACCCAGGTCCCACCATCAGCCCAAACTCGGTGCCCTACTTGTTCCAGTGGCTTTTGGAGTTCCGATAGAGTGCAGGAAACATGATCGGGAGGACTCGGGCAGCGTTGTCGCTGATCAGGCTCATGATGTACTCATTGTTCCAATAGTAGAGGGCGCGCTCTGCCACCTGGCAAGGAGAAGCGGAATCAGTGGGCACTCCCTGCGGTCCTCAAGACCTGCTCTGCCATGTCTAGGAGACAGCAGGTCTGGTCTCACCTGGAAATGGGGGCTGGAGACACACTTGGCAAGCTGGCGAAAGAGGGGCTCCATCACTTTGCTGAATTCTGAGGGTTCAATGACATCCAGAATCTCCTCTAGCTCGTTCAGAAACATCACTTCCTTGGGGCTGTGGGTCTTAGGCCAAAATTTGAGAAGTCCCACAATCACCTGTGAAGAAGACATGAGGATAAAATTCCTAACACTGCTCAGTCTTCTGGGAAGCCTTTGTATTGCCTTGACCCACACCTACCCTCACCTAACCACATGGCTTCTCTGGCTTGAGTCAGTTTGCTGAGTATATAGGTTTGGGCTCCCTCGAGAGGAACCCACCTCCCTCAGTCCTCCTGGGGTCCACTTACAACCTCATTCAGTAGTTAGAGACTGGAGCTAGGGGTGTTGCTCAGTCATAGGAGATACACCTGAGATGTACAAGCCCTAGGGTTGATGGCCAGTGTCACCAACACCAGAAACAACCAACAGGTACAGATAGGCGAGCACTGCTGACGCCCGGGGCCCCAGAAGGGAACTTACCGGCTCGGTGAGACTGCTCTCCTTCTCCAGGAACTGAACCACACAGTATGCCAACTGCAAAGGGTTGAGGACGGAAGTGAAAATACGGCTCTCAGAAAGCCTCAGTCACAAATGCGATCCCAGAACGGAAGGGGAGGTGTAGACGATTCCCCACCACCCCCCTTCTGTGTCAGCAGGAATCCCTTCCCTCCCCTTTGTCTCCGATGCTCAGGTCAGGGATCCTCAGAGGCCAGCAGCTCACCTGAGGGTGGTATACACTCAGGGACTTGACCTTGTGAAGTGGAAGCAAGACACGGATGAGAAACATCTTGTGCTCTTCCTTAAGGGGCAAGGCAAAGCCATTGATGATGCTAGAAGTCGAGGGAGGTTTTTAGGACCGAAGGCTTTCACATTCAAGCTCCGTGTGCCCACCCCCAATCTTCCATGGCCTCTGCACCCCTACTCACCTGCCGAGGATCTCCAGGAGCTCAGCAATCCCATTGTGATGTTCAGTCTCATAAATGAACCTAAGGGAAGAAGGTCCTCTCGACACTACCCTCCAGCATTCTGCAGTCTCCCCTGCCTTCCTGTTCCCATCCCACCACAGCAGGGGCATGCTCCTCTCCCAAGCCTGGAATCATTGCCTCACCTGTAGAAGATGTGGTTGATCTGCCTACGAATATACGCCCGGAGCCCCAAAAACTTGCCATAGATGCGATGCAAAATGGTCTTGAGAAAGTCCCGCTCTCGAGGGTCCTCACTATCGAATAGGTCCAGGAGCTAGGAGCAGGAGGTTAGAAAAGGCAGAGAATGAGGCAGCAGGCAGAGAAGGCACGGGCTGGGGTCACAAGGTAAGGTTCTAGCCATGAGAAATCCCAACGTTCTCTGGGGAATGGAGTCAAGTCTCTGAAAAGTGATTTTATTATATGGCTCATTCAATTTGCTATCTGGGTATGCATGTTTATACCCCACTGAGTGGAGAGAGATACTTTGTTCTTTTTTCCCCCAGTTACACTGGAAGTTTCTTTGGGAGCCTTTTACTAGACAGGGCTGAACCCCCAGGACATCAGAATAAGGGAAAGGAGCAGGCAGGACACAGGTGGCGGGTGGTGAGGTGGGGGTGGTGAGGTGGGGGTGGTGAGGTGGGGTACAGTTCAAGGGGAGGGCAGGAGACTCAGACTCACAGCAAGTACAAACTTCTGGTCAATATACTTCTTGGCTATGTTTGGCTGGAAATCTGGAGACTCCAAGAAACGTAAGAAAAACTCATAAACAAGCTGTGGAGGAAAAGAAGTTTCACTGGGACCTGACCCAAGGACTGCGAGCTGCCCCCTTACCGCAGTCCTGAGTGACCTGTGTCCTCCAGCCAGACCTAGCCTGTCCCTTTGCCCTGGTACCTGGAGATGTGGCCAGGCAGCTTCCAAGGTAGGCTCATCTTCCTCAGGGTCGAACTCGGCTCCTGTGGGATTCGATGAAGGTGGCAGCGTCCGGAAGAGATTCACTGAAAACTGAGGGGTGAGCCCAGCTTAGAGCACTGTCTGGGCTTGCCCAGGGGCTCCCATCCCTCCCCCTTGTATCCTTTCCCTATGCCCACCATGGTGACAGCCTCCGGGTAGATGGCCTCAGTGACAACATCACGGCTGTGGGTGATATACTCCACCATCTCGTTGAGTCCTGCCCGCTTCACCTCTTTGAATTTGAGGTCGCTGAGCGGGTCTGACACAAAGTCAAAGAGGACGCAGCACTGGCGTAGCTTCTGGATGAAGAGCTCCTCACGCTCCTGGGTGGGCGAATCTGTGGAGGTCTCAGCAGTCAGGTGTGCCCCATCATTCTTCATGCGTGTCCCACTGCCTCTGCAGATCGTCCCTCCCCACCCTGCCACCATGCTGCTCCCGGCACGTGTCACAGCTGAACCCCCATGTCTATAGAACACCCTTTTCCCGAAGATAGACTCCTAAGCCAGTCTTCACGGCCCACAGCCAGTTCACAGTCCCTCTCCATCTGGGAGTACCTTTCAAGGCAGGAAGCTTTTGTAGCTCCCTGTTCTTGCTGAGGTTGAAGCGGGAGGAACTCTGCCGTCGTTCTTTCTTGACAATCTGGGGTCCCCCTGAGTACTTGATTTTGCTGAGCTGTGTTGGGGGTGGTGTGCTGTTGCTGGGACGCTTGTTGGATGATGGTGGCTGAGACTGAGGCTGGGGCTGGGCCTGGACAAAAAAGTAATTTGTTGAGTCCAGTTCTCCAAGCGATGCCCTCTACCCTGGCCTTAACCATCCCATCCTGTAGCTGAAGTTTTCCTGGTCCTGCCTGGCCCATGGTCAGGACAAATCTCTTACCCATCAGTCCCCCAGCCAAGTAAACACACAGAGACTTATATTACTTATAAACTGTATGGCCGTGGCAGGCTTTTTGTTATCTAGGTTTTTTTTTATCTTAAATTAACCCATTTTTATTAATCTATAAGTTGCCACGTGGCTCGTGGTTTACCAGTATCTTAACATGTTGCTTCTCATCACAGCGGCTGGTAGCGGCTCCCTGCCTCAGCCTTCCACTTCCCAGCATTCTCCTCCCTTTTTGTCCCGCCTATACTTTCTGGCTACTGGCCAATCAGCACTGTATTTCTCAATCAATCATAGCAACACATTTTCACAGCATACAGAACATCCCACGGCACCACTCCTGGCCTATTCATGCTTGTGGAGAGGTAGTGAGCTATCCTTGTCAGGTACGCCAGGGACAGATACAACTGTGGTTATAGCTCCAGAACACAAAAGCCAAGAAGTCCTATCAGTGTATCAACAGCCTTCAAAGTGGTCATGTCGTAAGGAGGCAAAAGTGATTGGGTGAGTGGTGACAGAAATCAGAAAAGTAGTTTTCAGGGCCAAAGATCTAGCTTAGCAGTAGAGTGCTTGCCTAGTGTGTGCAGAGCTGAGTTCAGTCCTCAGTATGGGGGAAATACAATGTCAGTCCTAGCTGCAAGAGCTGACTGAGAGGAGACACGAGGCATCTTCTGAACAATGGAAACACTATGTCTTGAGGACATTTGGGAGGGGTAGCACAGTGTGTAGCATACCTAACAATTCTGAAGTACACTTCAGATTACTGAATGTTCTATACCCTTCAATTAAAAAGAGAAAGAAATTCATTCTTAAGTCTTAGCAGCTTACCAGAAATTTAGTTTAATAAAAATCCTAGCCGGGCAGTGGTGGCACATGCTTCTAATCCCAGCACTTGGGAGGCAGAGGCAGGTGGATCTCTGAGTTCAAAGCCAGCCTGGCCTACAGACCAAGTTCCAGGCCGGGCAGAGTTGCATAGTGAGACCTTGTCTCAAACAAACAAAAGGCAGCCGGGCGGTGGTGGCGCACGCCTTTAATCCCAGCACTCGGGAGGCAGAGCCAGGCGGATCTCTGTGAGTTCGAGGCCAGCCTGGACTACCAAGTGAGTTCCAGGAAAGGCGCAAAGCTACACAGAGAAACCCTGTCTCGAAAAACCGGAAAAAAAAAAAAAAAAAGAAAAAAAGAAACAAACAAATGGAGAGTGGCTGGGCTGCAGAGATGGTACAGCAGCTTAAGAGCACGGGCTGCTCCTCCAGAGGACCTCAGTTTGATGCTCGGCACCCACAGCACAGCCTACAAATGCCCGTAACTCCAGCTCCAGCTCTAACACCCTCCTCTGGCCTCCAAGAGCACCAAGAATACCCATGGCACACAAACATACATACAAGTGGGCAAAACACTCATACACATAAAAACAATACATCTTTTTTTTGCTTATTTGGGTTTTCCAGACAGGGTTTATCTGTGTAGCCCTGGGTGTCCTCCCTAAAAATAATAACTCTTAAGGCAAAAAACAAAAAAACTGGCGATTATGCACACCTGTTAATTCCCAAATTTGATGGTGGACGCGAGAGGATCAACACCAGTGCAGGCCAGCCTGGACTGCACAGCAAGACCCCGTCCAGACAACAACCAACCCCACTGAACTGAGGGGGCTTGGCGGTACACACCTGGGAGTCAGCTGTTGGGAGGCGACGAGGAGGAAGCCTGAGCAACTGAGGGAGACGACTCAAAGTTAAGAGGTGCAGACACACATCTCCACAGCAGAGTGTTCGCCCAGCCCTACGTTCAATCCCCAGTATAGCAAAAATAAACAAAAACAGTTAAGTCCTGCGAACCCTGTGCTCTCTGGATACAAGAGAATGAAAGACAACAGAGCCTGGCTAGGGGAGGCAGGGTGTGTGTGGGTGTGTGTCCCCAGCCTGGTTCATTACCACGGTGGCCACCTGGCTCTCTGCTTCCAACAACCCTAGAAAACCGGCTTGACTGGAGGTCTGACTCGGGGAACACAAGGAAGGGGACAGAGGAGGCACACACACCTCTGTGTGACCAGCAATGAGCCAGTGTCATTCGAGACAATGCAGGGTGTGCGGGACTCTGGGGGCTCTCCCTCTCTACAGTCAGGCGGGATCCCACCTTGAGGGGAGAGGGGAGAGAAGAGGTTGGGAGGTGAGTGTCTGGTGAACATGTAGACCCTCCCATGCTTGCCTGCCTGAGAAAAACCAAACTCTCAAGAACACACTAAAAGCCAGATGTGGTGGCGCACACCTTTAATCCCAGCACACGGGAGGCAGAGGCAGGTAAATCTCTGTTGAGTCTGAGGTCAGCCTGGTCTACAGAGTGAGTTCCAGGACAGCCAGGGCTGTTTCACAGAGAAACCCCGTCTTGAAAAACCGGGGAAAAAAAAAAAAAAAAAGAATGGAAGCAAGGAGTGTCTGGCACACAGCAAGTGCTCTGTAAGTACTTGCTGCTGTTCTTGCTGCTGCTGCTGCACCTGTGACCATTTTTATTTCTATACCTGGGTCCTAGGAATATGGCACCCTGGAAATGCCTCCCCAAGTCAGCCCCATCAAATGTTCCTTGGAGTCCACTATGCCCCGTCTCAGGGAAGCACACCTCTTCCAAAAAGCTGAATCAGCTCACTGTGGCCCTTGGGGTCACCTCAGCTTCCTTCAACTGCCAGTCTGGTCCATTGCCTCTGTAACCACTCACTCCCTAGTGACACCTCTTCCTTAATCTATTTATGTGTCATTCCCTTCAACGAGATCAGTGGTGCTCAGCCTTCCTAACACTGCAGCCCTGTAATACAGCTCCTCATGCTGTGGTGACCCCCAACCAGAAAGTTATTTTCGTTGCTACTTTATAACTATAGTTTTGCTATTGTTATGAATTGTAATGTAAATATCTGCAGAATATCTGCTATGTGACCCCTGCAAAAGGTCATTGTAACCCCCCCCCAGGGGTCACGACCTACATGTTGAGAACCAATGAACTAGATAATTAATTTCTTTTTTTTAAAGAAAATTTATTTGTTTATTATATATACAGTGTTCTGCCTACATGTATGCTTGCAGGCCAGAAGAGGGCACCAGATCTCACTACGGATGGTGGTGAGCCACCATGCGGTTGCTGGGAATTGAACTCAGGACCTCTGGAAGATCAGCCAGTGCTCTTAACCACTAAGTCATCTCTCCAGCCCCCTAATTTCTTTTTTTAGAGGTTTATTTATTTACTATGTATACAGCATTCTGCCTGCATATATCCCTGCAGGCCAGAAGAGGGCGCCAGGTCTCACTACAGATGGTTGTGAACCACCATGTAGTTGCTGGGAATTGAACTCAGGACCTCTGAAAGAGCAGCCAGTGCTCTTAACCTCTGAGCCAGCTCTCCAATCCCCCCCCCCCCTAATGAATTTCTTGAAAGCCAGGGCCCTGGTTTGTACCCCTCTGGGCATCCCCAGAAGTAGCATCTAACAAGCACTCATTGATGTTTGGTTGGCTGAACAGGAACAAGCCTCCTCCCTGCAGGCCCTCCTTGTCTTATCTCCATAGAAGTCCTCAGAGCACTGGTGGGTCAGCACACCATGAGGAACTGTAATGAAGGGTCGCAGCGTTAGGCAGGTTGAGAACCACTGTCTTGGAGCAGCTCTGTGAAGCAGCAGTAGCAGCAGCAGAGTCGAGTAAGGGTAAGGGACACACGAGGCCCCAGCACCCTGACAGACCTCACACTGCGGGACCACGCTGAGAAAAAAGGTGCTCTTCCCAGAGACGGAAAAGCAGAACCACAATTTTCTGTTGACGAGAAGGGAAGTCAGCTAGATCAGTCAGGCGCGGCGCTGCACACCTTTAATCCCAGCACTCAGGGCAGGAGGATCTCTGTGAGTCTGAGGCCAGCCTAGTGTGCATAGTGAGCTCCAGCTAGAGCTGCATAGTAAGACCCTATCTCACAGAAAGAAAAAAAGAGTCATCTAGATCAGTAATTTTCCAACCTCCGTCCAAGTAGGGTTTCAAGAGAACACAGAGTTGAATGGGTTAAAAATAAAATGTCCAAGGCTGGAGAAATGACTCAGTGGTTAAGAGCACTCATGGGCTGCTCTTCCAGAGGACCTGGGTTCAGTTCCCAGAACCCACATGGCAGCTCACAACTGTCTGTAACTCCAATTCCAGGGGATCCAACACCTTCACACAGACATACATGCAGGAAAACACCGATGTACATAGATAAATAAATCATTTAAAAGAATAAAATAAAGTAAAATGTTGTGGTGGCACTCTGAGTTCGAGGCCAGCCTGGTCTACAGAGGGAGTTCCAGGACAGCCGGTAACACAGAGAAACCCCACCTTGAAAAACCAACAAACAAACTGTCCAAAGCCAGCCACACTGAGACTGCACTGCTGAGCGCTGGAGTGGCTGGAGAGTCCTGAGGGGCATCTGCTTCATCTCACTCAGTCACTCCAGTCTTTGTTTTGCCGTTTGTCTGTGTGTGTGTGATGTCGATGCACATGTTCATGTGTGTGAGTGCACTGTGTGAGGACACAGTGTCACAGTGGGCATACGGATGTCAGAGGACAACAACCATCCATCTTGTTGGAGGTGGGGTCTCTTCTTCACTGTGCACATGCCAGGCTGATGGCCTGTGAGCTTCCAAGAGTTCTGTCTCCAGCTCCCATCTTGCTGTAGTTCACTGGCATTCCCAGAGCGCACCTAGTCAGTCTTTACATGTTCCAAGGATGGAGCATAGCCATGCTGTGTCTAAGTACTTATCTACTGAACCATCTCCCTAACCCCAGCTCTAGTTTTTAGAAGGACCACTGGTCGGCCCCCAACACAGGAACCAACCTGGGAGACAGCAAGCCCATCTAGTAGAGTCCCTGATGACCAAGGCCCAGTGAGGCCACCTCCTGTTTGTCTACACCCTTCACATGCTTGTCAGAAAGCAAATGCATGGATATGTCAGCCACTCACTGCATACTCAAGCATTTATTCCAAATCTTCCAGCTTCTTCGAACGTCTCTCCACTGTCCTTGAGTGGGTAGGAGACAAGTGAGCCCCTCTATACGGCAGCCATCACGAGGGTAGCTGACCAAAGGCAGCCCAGCATTCTGCCTCCCAACTGGACTTTGTCCTGTCTAGTCCTGAGACTCCGCAGAGACCTGAAGTACTTTCCAGAATCTACACCCACCCAGGAAGCCTTCCTGTACTCACTCCTCTGGCCTCTACCTCCCAAGTGTACACACACACCTATACCACCACGCCTGTTCATGTGCCACTGGGCATAGAACCCAGGGCTCTGTGCGTGCTAGCCAAGCACTCTACCAGCTGAGCTACATCCATAGCCCCCACTAGAAGAATTATTCTAACAGAAGCCAGGTGATGGTGGCATATGCCTTTAATCGCAGCGCTTGGGAGGTAGAGGCAGGCAGATTTCTGTGAGTTCCAGGACAGCCTGGTCTAGAGAGGGAGTTCCAGGACAGCCTGGTCTACAGAGTGAGTTCCAGGACAGCCTGGTCTACAGAGTGAGTTCCAGGACAGCCTGGTCTAAAGAGTGAGTTCCAGGACAGCCTGGTCTACAGAGTGAGTTCCAGGACAGCCCGGGCTATACAGAGAAACCCTATCGAAAAACCAAACGAACAAGAAAAGAAGACGTATTCCAACAGAAAGAGATGGAAACATAAAATTAGTAGAAATAGAAGCTGGGCAAAGTGGTACATACCTCTACTCTTGCTATGTAAGAGGCTAAGGCAGAAAGATCCAGAGTTTGAGACTAGCCTGGGCTACATAGCAAGACCTTCTCTCAAAATTAATTACAAAATGCACAGACAGAACCAAGCATGGTGGTTCACACCTCTAACTCCAGCACTCGGGAGGCAAAATTGAAACTATCACTGCAGATTGAAGCCAACCTGGACTACTACAGAGCAAGGCTCTGGTGCAAAACACAATTAACAAGGGCTAGCAAGGTGGCTCAGTGGGTAAAGGCACTTGTCCCCAAGACTGACAACCTGAGGTCAATCCCCAGGACCCAAATGGTAGAACAAAATCAACTCCCACCAAGCTGTCCTATGACCACCGTGCAAACACACAATAAATATACAAATAAATGTAGTTAAAACAAACAGGGCTGGAGAGATGGCTCGAGGTTAAGAGCACTGACTGCTCTTCCAGAGGTCCTGAGTTCAATTCCCAGCAACCACATGGTGGCTCACAACCATCTGTAATAAGATCTGGCGCCCTCTTCTGTATACATAATAAATAAATCTTGAAAAAAACCAAACCAAAACAAACAAACAGCTGGGCAGCAGTGGCACACACTTTTAATCCCAGCACTCGGGTGGCAGAGGCAGGCAGATACCTGAGTTCGAGGCCAGCCTGGTCTGGTCTACAGAGGGAGTTCCAGGACAGCCAGGGCTACACAAAGAAAACCTGTCTTGAAAACAACAAAACAAACAAAACCCAAAAACAAAAACAAAAAAACCAAAACAAACAAACAAAAAACCATACAAACAAAAAGCACAGATTACATGCTGTATCTGCGGCACCATGAGTTAACTGGTTTAACACATGAAGACCGTTTTAGTTGAAGACCACAGCGGCATCGTCTCCCATGGTCACACTCAGGGCTCCATCCAGTCCTGTCTACTTCTTCCCATCTTCCTTTCTTCTCTAAACACCCCACTAAGCATTAAAGAGGAAGAGGTGACTAGGACATGCCCTGGCCTTCAAAGAGCTCAGAGACTGGGTAGGTGAGGCAGCCACAGAAGCAGCTAATGGTAGAAGGAAAATACTAGAGCAAGACCACAAAGGCTGTGGAAACACAGAGGAGTGGGTTACAAATTGCCTGGAAGAATTATGGAAAACACCTCTCAAAAAAAATATTTATTTTTAAATTATGGGGTGTGTTTGTGTAGCTGGAATTACATACAGGTTGTGAGATGCCCAACATAGGTGCTAAGATTCTAACTCGGGTCCTCTGCAGGATCAGCAAGGGTTTTGAACCACAGATCTACCTCTTCAGTCCCTAAAGGGGTGAGTTTTGATTTAGCTCTTAAAGGATGTGAGTTTAGTAGCAAAGAAGAAGAGAGGACAATAAAGCAAGTCCAGAACAGGGGAACTGCATGCAGGAGGCCACATTACAGGGAGGCTTGCTGGTTCAGATGACTTCCACGGGGACAGTAACCAGGGCAGATGCTAGAAGAACAGAGGGAGGCCAGCTCAGAATCGCTGTGGATGCTGGATTTTAACTGTGGGAGATTCCAAAATAATTTTATGTTGTTTTAAAACAGGGTCCCACACTATAGCCCAAGCTGGACTGGATCTTAATGTGTAGCCGAGGCTAGCTTTGAATTCACAACTTTCATCCTGCCTCCACCTTCCAAGTGCTTGGGATACAGGCACGAATGAGCACACCTGGCTCAGATTCGACTTCGGTGGGTTTTTTGTTTTTATTTTGTTCTGTTTTGAGACAGAGTCTCTCTATGTAGCCCTGGCTAGCCTGGAACACACAATGTAGACCAGGCTGGCCTCAAACTCAGACAGCTCCGCCTGCCTCCTCATCTAGAGTGCTGGGATTATTGTTGTGGGACACCACGCCCACCTCAAATTAGTTTTGAAGTAGAGAAACTTGGCTGAGGTACAGCTCAGTGGCAGAACACATACATGCTTTGCTTGAGTGACACCCGGGGTTCAGTCCCCAGTACTGGAAAGAAAAAAGGAGAAGACTATAAAACCAAAAAGGTTTGAGGATGCCTACTGTGGCCTTGGAGCTGAAGTTGGGGAAACTGGGCTGTTTCTTCCTCCCCTCATCCCTACATCCAGAACTCAAAACAGCAGTGTACTAAAGAGTCCATTTTTTCCAAAGTCAGACCAGAGAAGATCCTTAAATGCAGAGGCTGGACACAGTGAGTCTCATTTGACCTCTCAAAGTCATTTTCCACTCTAGGATCCTCTTTTAGAATCTCAGAGGCAATACTTTATTTAGCCTATGAATCCCAGCTCTGCCATTTATCCACGGAGTGATGCTGTTCACTCTGAGCCTCCAGACCATCTGTAAAATGGGGTGACAAGAGCAAGATCCTAGGAGAACGCAGTGACAGTTAAATGTCCATGCAAAGCATTAGGAAGTGACTGGTACTACATGCTGACTGAGCAGTGTCCCATCCAAATCTGTGTCCACTCTGCGTCTTTGAATGTGACTTTACAGATACACATCATCAAGTGAAAATGGACATTACTGGGTTCCATAGGATGTCCCTGATGACTGGTATCCTGCTACAAGGAAAATTCAGAGAGAGACGACACAGGGCTGTGGAAAGCCAGCAGGGAGGCAGAGAACTAACCTGTCCCTAGAACCTGCAGACAGGACTGGGGCGACGGCTTGCAGAGTAATGTGCCTCTATGTAATCGGGTGAACAGTTTTGGATCCCCAGGACCCACGTAAAAGCCAGGTGGCATGGCAGCACACCTGCAATCCCCAGGAACCAGAAGCAGGGACAGAATCCCTAGATCAGTGGTTCTCACCCTTCCTGACACTGTGACCATTTAATACAGCTTCTCATGTTGGGTGACTCCCAACCATAAAATGATTTTGTTGCTACTTCATAACTGTATTTTGCTACTGTTAAGAGTCCTAATGTAAATACTGATATGCTGGATATTCGATATGAGATCCTGTGAAAGGGTAGTGTGACCCCGAGGGGGTCAAGATCCACTGGTTGAGAACCTCTGCCCTGGGGCAAGCTGGCTAGTCTGACTAGCTCTAGGTTCAGAGAGAACATACCTCAACATACAAGGTCCACAGAGATTGAATAAGACATCAAAATTAAGACTGGGAGCAGCTGAGAGGACATCTGATGTCAGCCTCAAGCTTCTAACGAATGTGCACAGACTCATGCACCTCCACACATGTGAACACACATATATACATACTGTACACACCACACACATACATACACAAAAATTAAATAAATTGAAAACATTTAAATTTAAATAAAAGAGCACAATGACATGGCTCAGTGGGTAAAGGACCTCGGTTCAATCCCCAAGTCTACGTGGCGGAAGGAGAACCATCCTCTGGCCTCCACCGGTACATCCTGGCACACTCACAATCACTAAACAAAAACAAACAAACAAATAAAGGTAGTGTGTCAAAATCTGAGACATGGTCTCAAAACTGCAGACCAGGCTGGCCTTCAACTCTCAGAGATCTGCCTGCCCCCGCCTCCCAGGTGCTGGGATTACAGTGAGCACAACCATCCTGTCCCCAGTTTTTCAATGAAAGTAAACCTCAGAAGCTGGAAGATGTCTCTGACGTGCTTGCAGAGGAACCAGAGTCCAGTTCCCAGCACCCATGTGAGGCAGCTCAGGTCAGCTTGTAACTCCAGCTCCAGGGGACACCACAGGGATCCAATACTTCCTTCTGGACTCTGTGGGTACCTGCACACACATGTGCACATATCCACACAGAAATTCAAAATAATTTAAAGAAAGATCTCAGGTCATGTCTGTTATGCTACCCTGACTTCAGACTTCTAGCCTTCATAACTGTAGGGAAATTCACTTCTGCTGTCCTGGTGTATGGGAATCTGTTTTGGCTGCTTTGGAAAACTAATACAGAATAACTTCTCAATAAAGTAAATGTTAGCTGCTATAATTACTAGGATTAATTGAAAAACACTCCGGTAAATGTTTAACAGAGTTTGGCCGGAGGACCTCCAAATTCTACACTAGAAAAGGGGGAAGGAGGGGCTGGAGAGATGGCTCAGAGGCTAAGAACACTGGCTGTTCTTCCAGAGGTCCTGAGTTCAATTCTCAGCACCCATATGGTGGATCACAACCATCTGTAATGAGATCTGGCTCCCTCTACTGGCCTGCAAGGACACATGCAGACAGAACACTGTATACATAATAAATAAATACATCTTTTAAAAAAAAAGAAAAAAAAAAAAAAGGGGGAAGGAAAGCATGGTGAATAGTATTTTAAAACCATGCCTCAGGGCCGGAGAGACGAGGCAGCACTTTAGAGCACTGCTCCAGTGGACCCAGGTTTGATGCCCAGCACCCACATGGCAACTCACAACCACCTGTAACTCTCATTAGGGAAATCTGATGCCCCTCTTCTGGCCTCCACAGATGCCAGGCATGCCCATGGTACACGACATACATGTAGACAAAACATCCACACACATAAAAATAAAAAACACATTAAAAAAAGGCCACGTCCTCCCAACTTGGCCTTCAATTTTCCCAGCATGTCTCTAACATCTGTATAAGAGTACCTTCTGAAAAATCATGAAGTAAATGCCTGTGGCTACCTCACATAGACAAGCCCTGGAGACTTTACATAAAATAGAGCCCAGGGTGAACTTGACATCTAGAGGGACTAAGACAGACGCCACCTCCCTGAGCAGAGCCTCCTAAAGACCCAGAGACATCACGGCAGTCGGCCTCAGCACACTCCTCACTTCACCAGGCCTTCATTTCCCCATGTAGAGAGTGAGGTCTCACTCACTCTCCAGTTCACACCTTCACTGACTACTACGTTCATATGTGGGTGCTCACACCGGGCCAGGCAAGTGAGAGCCTCCTGAAGCTCCCAGACTAGGAAACAGTGAGTTCACAGAACTATTTGACACTGTTGTGAAGTGCAACCAAGGGGCTGAGGGACAAAACCGTAACTCACAGGGCCCCATTCCCTGGGGATGGAGGGAAGTGGTCAAGGCCGGCCACCCTAAGCAGATAATAAGCAGGGGGCCTAAGAACTGGAAGAATGTTAGCGAGGCAGAGGAGGGAGGGCTTGGAGTGTCCTCTTCCTTTATGTCCTGGCTCTGAATCTCTCCTGCTGTTTTTAACACTGCTCACTAACTCTCAACTACTTTCCCAGTGGGTCCCATCAATACCATCACCTCTGAAGGGGAGACTGAGCCCTGAGGGTGTGTCCCAGACACATCTGGCCCCAGACACATCTGGTATGACCCACATTGAGTCCACAGGCTTGAGGGGGAAGCCATACAGCACCATACAGCTTTTCCCTCAGTTCACAGCCAGGTGGGAAGACCGTGATGGGAACAAATGGTCACAACGTCTGGTGACAAGGACCAGTCCAAAGACTGTGCGGATTCCTGTGAGGTGCAGAGAAGGAGTCATCACTCTGTTGTGGTCTTTATCTGCCCGGGGCTGCAAATCGGGCAGGAAACCTAGTCTATTCTCCCGATGACTTTGCGACCCCTACAAGATGGTCACCAATGCAAACATTAACTGGCTCTCTTACGAGGGACAGGGACAAGTAGCCTGGAAATCTAAACCCAGACTTAACCACAAACACTTGTCAACCTCCTTCTCAGGGAAGTAACTGAGACTTCTGCTTCCTGAACAGTTCAGAGTGGGAAAGAGCGGGGAAAGCAGAGAGGATGACGGCCCCCACACATTCACAAGGCTGCTCAGCAAACAGCACCCCACCGACTGTACCCCAGATGTTCAAGGACACCCCTGAACTTCCCTAAGCCCCTCGACTCTGGCTGTCTTGTTTGCCTGTTTATTGCTTTATAGCTAGCCCTAGACTGCCGAGCTGTGTTGACCTCTGTTCATGGCTGTCCTTTGGTCACACTGAGACCAAGAGCAGTGGGCCCAGCCCTGCCCAACTCAGGGACACTAGCCACTCCCGAGCCCCTGCCCCACCCAGCTCCATACCAAAGTGACTTGTCATCCCACGAAGCACTTGTAGACTTTTCCCCTTTACACCAGGACCACACACCTCTCAGCACCCCACCCCCACCCCTTTTTGAGTCAGGGTCTTGCTACATCACACAGGCTGGTCCCAAACTTGTGATCCCCAGCTCCCCAAATGATGAGTTTACAGGCAAGCATAAGCAGACCTCACATCTTTCCATGGTTTTTACCCTAAGAAAGACATCCGCGCAACACACTTGAGCATGCTGGAAATTAAACCCAAGGCCTTAATCATACTAAGCCTGGGCTCCACTACTGGCCATACCCCTAACCACTGAGAAAGGAGCTGTCAACACCAGAAAGTGGCAGGCAGAAACACCTTCCACGGGACTCTAAGGAATCTGAAAGAATTAGAGTACTTGTTTGTTCTATACCAGCCAAATGCTGCCCCAGAGCACAGAGGCCTGCCTCCCATCCAGGCTGCAGGAGCCTCTGTCTGTGTAACCGCCCCTCAGACCCGGGCCCCAGCCATCAAGGGGCTGTGGCCAGCACCTGCACGGAACCAGGGCCATGGCTACACCTTTACCTCGTCTGCGTTCTCTCCTCCACCATCTTTGCTCGAGCTGCTGGGCTTGGCTGTGCCTTTGGCAAGCTTGGGAGGGTCCTGCTGGGAGAAGATGGGGTTAGGGTTAGTAGAGGCCAAGAGAAAGGAGAGGCCTTATCTGAACCTCTTAAATCTTTTTCTTTTTTTCATACTGGAGATCAAACCAGGGGCCTTGTCTATGCTAGGCCAACACTCTACCACTGAGCTGTATGTCCAAGCCCTTCCTAGGTCTTTGTTTTAACTACATACCACCCAACTGATTCAGTTAAAACCTACTGTATCAGCTGGGCATGGTGGTGCACGCCTTTCCTCCCAGAACTCAGGAGGCAGAGGCAGGTAGATATCTGAGTTCGAAGTCAGCCTGGTCTATTGAGCAAGTTCCTGGACACCCAGAGCTACACAGAGAAACTGTATCTCAAAAAACCAAAAATAAATTAAAAATCCTACTGTATTGACTCCGGGACACACAAAGGAGATACAGCCCCTCCAAGGAGTTTAGATTCTAGTTAGGAAGCCAATTTCAATCTAATAATTAAGCATGACAGTAGTCTTCATCTGTCCCCTCACCAGGTAGTGAACGGCTGGGCTCAGGAAGCTCTAGTCAGGAAAGGACCTAGGGGAGGCGGCTTCCTGGAATAGCATCAGTAACAGAAACTCTTCCTCAGTTACTCTGACTGGCTTCTGGGCAACCTGGTCAGAGGTGCCAACTGCTTCTGTGCTAGAGCACAGCAGAACTCGTCTCTCTCCCCTCAGGGCCATCCAGAAAGACCCTGAGGCATTTGTTTAGATGTCAGAAGCAGCACCCAAACAGGAGGGTGCTAGAGTCTCTAACAGGGTGCTAACGGATCAGAAGGGTTCCGCCCGAAATGTTAAGAGCGTCTCAGGCAACAAGCAGTGGACTAGAGATGGAGGTGAAGTCCTGAATTGTTAACAAACTGTGAGCACCAATCTAAAGGTTCCCTTGGGAACCTGGCAACTGGCTCAGAGCCCTGGCCTGTCCAGCATCTCTTTCCACGCTCTGGACCAAAACAAAAGCAGCCACACAGAGACAGGATGGGGAGACTGTGAAAGAGACCTGAGGATGCAGCCACACAGAGACAGACAGGATGGGGAGACTGTGAAAGAGACCTGAGGAAGCAGCCACACAGAGACAGACAGGATGGGGAGGCTGTGAAAGAGACCTGAGGATGCAGCCACACGGAGACAGGATGGGGAGACTGTGAAAGAGACCTGAGGAAGCAGCCACACAGAGACAGACAGGATGGGGAGACTGTGAAAGAGACCTGAGGATGCAGCCACACAGAGACAGACAGGATGGGGAGACTGTGAAAGAGACCTGAGGATGCAGCTCTGACTGCAACTTGAACACAAATCGATGCTGCGGCATCCACTACAAGTCTTGGGAACTTCCACCCACTTAACAGACCTGTGTCTGTGCTGGGCCCCGACAGAACCACGCTAGTGGGTCTGGTTCAGTCATGAGCACGAGCCCGTGGAAGGGGCAATAAGAAATCCTTACTTGTAAAGGGAAATGCAGCCCATTCTGGCAGTGTATGCAAAAGCTCAGCCTGAAGTGCAACAGCTGCACGACTGGGAAAGTAGACAAAGAAGGGGGGGGGGGGGGCAAGATGAAGCTTCGCCCGCAGAGGAGGGCTGCCATGTGTACTAAAGACACAACTTATCCTCGTGGACTCGGGACGCTGAAAGAGCACAGGCCGAGGCCAACAAGGACGGATTTTCTCACGGTGGAGTTGTATGGAAACAGACTGCCCAGTGAAGCTAAAAGCTCCCGGTCCTGAGCATTTGAGCAGAGGCTGGATGACCTCCTCTAAGGCATGTTGCGAAAGGATTCAAGTCTCAGCTGAGAGCTGGACTGGAGGACCTTGGAAATCACTTCCAGCTCTGAGAGTCGGCAATTCAAGAGCAGCCAAGCCCCTTCAGTAAGAAGTGTTAAATCAAATGATTGTGACTATGGGGGCAAACGGATCCCAGGGAGAAGAGAGTTATGTGTGGGCTGGAACAGGGGGAAGGCTTTCTGGGGGTGGAGAGGGAAAACCGTTCTCTCGCGGATAGGGAGCAGCTTGATGCTCTGTACTAGGGGGAAGGGGCTTCTCTGGGCTGAGCACTCTCCCACTGCACTGGCCAGGCCGGCCACACTGACTTGACAATTGCTCACAGCAAGTGGTGGAGAAAAAAAAGATGCAGCACACACCACCAAAGTGACTGAGAGCACACAACAGACACGGGCCCTCCAACAGAGCTGACCCATCTTCACTCCAGGCTGGTCTCTAGACTCCATCATAAGCTGCTTACTTCTCTTGTCCCCTCCACCCACCTTATGGCACTCAGCACGACGCCTGAGAAACATATCTCAGGGAATTTGCCTGATGTCAGCTGCCTTGGTGTGTGGGTGTGAGTGGGTGTAGGGGAACAGGGCCCACAAGCCTTGCTCCCTGTCTCCTCAAGAGCAGGTGAAGCACACACACTGTGGCCCGGCCCAGCTGTCGAATGACATGAGGCCCTGGGGTTTAGGGCTAGCACTGTGTTTTGAGCTCAACTTTTACAGTTCCGTGAGAGTGAGGAGGTAACTAGCCTCTCCCTGTCCTCACCTATTAAACAAAAACAATAATAGGACCACTTCCCTTAGCCCAGTGTCTGGCACATCAAACCCTAATGTTGGTTAATTCTGTTATTACGAATAAGAAAGCGGGAAGGAGCAGGGTACTTCATGCAGGAAAATCAAAGACCTAAATCGATTCTCAGAAGAGAAGGATGCAAATCTCCCCGAAGACTGACTCAGCACCTACCTACTGTGTGTTAGGGGATGCCAAACCTCCAGAGTTTAGTTACTTCCTCAAGGAGGAAGACAAGGGCTGTCCACAATCCATTCGCACCCAAGACTGAACACATGCAGTCTGTAAGTGAGCCCAAGTGAAGGCTCGGCCAAGCTTCACAGAGGGAGCAGTGAAGGACAGTGAGGACGGGGACCAGCGGAGATAAAGGAGAAGGGACAGGTGATGGATGAGCAATAAGGAGCCTCCACCCACCTGTCTTTATGCCTCCATCCTGGTACAGCTCCGTCACACTGTCATCTCTCTCCCCCTCAGAACTTTAAGGAGGCCAAATGCAGCCCAAACTCCAGTGCAGGAGGTTAACTCTCATAAAGGGTTCCACACCTGCTTCCATGCATCCCAATCCTCCCAACACCCTTGATCAACCAGATCACTCATGGCCCCAGGAAGCTAAGAGTGTCTCCTCTAATTCTCTATTATCCAGTAGGCAAAGGCTTTCTGCAGATGGGACACGATCTGGTCCACAGACTAAAAACTCCAGAGGGGTAAGGATCTCAATGCTTCCTCTGAACACCACAACCTCTCAAGTTTCCAGTTTAGCTCAGGGTTAGGGTTAGGGTTAGGGTTAGGGTTAGGGTTAGGCTAAGGATCTCAATGCTTCCTCTGAACACCACAACCTCTCAAGTCTCCAGTTTAGCTAGCTGGAGTGTGCAGTTTCTACAGGGGAATGGCCCAAACCGTACTGGCAAGCCCACTCCCAAGGTCAGGACTGGGTAGGGGACACAACTCTGCTCAGCTCACCACCTTTAAGAGGTTCAGCAACTAGTATATGCTGAATATATATGTATATGTATATGTATATGTATATGTATATGTATATGTATACATATACATATATATCAGCCCTGTGCTCTAATCTCAGACTCTGAGAAGTTATGAAGACAACCCATAATCAGAGCTACCTGGAAAATACCCAACAGCCCCAGGATAAAGAGTTTAATTGATAAGGTGGGGTGGTAGCATAGCAAGCCAACCGGGGGACATGAATGCAGTCCGCCTCTGGGGTCTTCAGGAGGGTGGACCACAATACCAGGCCAGAGCCAGCCCCGAGAGAAGAGAGGCCGGGGGAGGCTGCAACTGGTATCCTAGCATCCCTGGGTAAGTCTGTACCTCAGAGGAACCACACCTCTGAGTCAGATCTCAGCAACAGCAGGAAACAAAGGGTAGGAAACGGCAGGGATGAGGAACAGGTGAAGGCGGTATGGAGACAGAAGAAGGTGAAAGAAGGCAACATCAATCAACGGCCTGTGAGGCTGGGAGTGTAGCTCAGTGGTGCTGCACATGCTCAGCGTGTGCAAGACCCCGGGTTTGATCTCCATCAAGGCAAATAAGAAAGAAATGGCCTGTGTAAGGACAGTACGACAAAGTATGAATGTCCAGGGGTGCCAGGACTGCAGAATAAGAAGAAAACTAAACAGAACAGGGCAGATTCCTGCTTTAATATAACTCAGGAAAGGGAGAAACCCAGCACTGGTGCAAAAAAAGGAAATGCAAAGGTTATCCTAAGGAATAAGGGGAGGAGCCTGTGCAGATTAGAAACGGTGTCTGGTTTAGGGTGAACGTGGAAGCCAGCTGATGGCAGTTAGGCACTTGCACAGAAGAGCCCTCCAAGTCGGGAGACCTGATATTGCAGCTGGGCCTCCAGCAGGATGTGTGACCTTGGACAAGTCCCTTCCCTTGACTCGGCCTCAGTCTCCTCATCTGTACCACCAGGGACTATAATGCATGCGCTCAAAAGCTCCCTTCCAGCACCAACGTTCTGGGGTTCCATCAACAGAAGGAAGGGCTCAGTCCTGGCTTACAAGTTTGTGTGTAAAGGAAGACTCGAGGGAGGGGCCTAGGCCAGATTTGGGCGGAGGAGAGAAAAAGCAGAGCGGTTCTAGGTCAGGGGCTTGTCGTGGAGAGAGAAGGGACTGTCCAGAACTGTGGAGAGGCCGTTTATAGGCTGGTGAGGAGAGGAGGGAAGGGGCTGCACGGGGCGGGGGTGGGGGGAGTACTGGAGGAAGATGCAGTCTTAGATGAGGACTGTCCCAAACCCGTGGGGGATCGGGGACAGAGGAAGGTGGGGAGAAAAAGCAAGGGAGTGAGCTGGGAGTGGAGCAGATCTGGAGGGGGCCAGGGGTAGGAGCAAAGAGGAAGGGAAGAGAGATAGGTGGGGGGAATCTGTCCGGGGCAAGGAGGGAGAGGTGCCCCAGCTGCTGCACGGGCTGGGGGTGCTGCCAGCCGCGCGGCCCAGGGGCTGGGCCCGGGAGTGCTGCGGGGGGCCGGACCGGAGGGTCAGTCTGAGGCTGTCCCGGGCCTGCCTCGGGCCCCTCCCAGAGCTCCGCGCAGGCCCCGCGGCGGAGGCGCAAGGGCAAAGGCCACGCTCACCTTATCCTTCTTCAGTTTGTAGGGCATCTCGGCCGGTCCACACCCGGCCCGGCTCCTGCGGCCCCGCTCCGGCTCCGGCTCTGCTCGGCCGCACTCGGCCCGCTCGGCGTCTCTTCGCCACCGCCTGCGCGCTGCGCCCGGGCCGAGCGGTGGCTGCGCCTCCAATTGGCCCTAACTCTTACAAACCTGCCTGACAACCAGGCGCCGCCTCCTCGGATTGGCCATTGGAGCCAAGCTGCTTCCTTTTTTTCTCATTGGAAAGAAAGAGTACAAACCGCCAGGGTTCGGCTCCCAGAATTGGCTGGAGGGGAAGGTCCCGCCCTAGAGGGGGTCGGGCTTCGCGGAGGAGGCGGGGCCATAGGGAAACCCGAGCTTGGCTGGCAAAGCTGCTCTCCGGCGTCGCCTGTGCGTCGTCCTCTGCTATTCATTCCTTGGCTCCTTCCCTCCAGAAGTGGCTCTCACGTTTTCCCCTGCTCTGCCTCGTCCGAACTCGAGGAAAGAGACCTAACACGGAAGGGTAGGAGTTTAAGCAGCTCAAATTGCACACGTCGAATTGACAGAGAAGACTCCTAAGGGTCCCCCTGTGCATTCATCAAGTCTGTTCTAGTTCACAGTTGCAGAGGAGCAGAGGGGAAGCCGGTCAGCAGTGGAACCCCACTGAAATAAAATCAGAATCCCTGGTTCGCTGCAGCTTCAAGACGTGGGTCCCGGTACCTACTGCAAGGAAGCTGGGATCGGTAAACCAGCTGCGTTTGAGCCATTAGGGATGAAGTGGAAAAGTAGCCTCATCGTTCAGTGTCTCAGAAAACCTATCCCTTACCCGTGCCGCTGCCGCCGCGCCCAAGCTGGTGTTCTAGTGGATGAGATTGGGTTCCTGCCCTCAGGGAGTTCCCACTCTGATGAAGTACACAGACTTGTATAAGATGATTAAAATACAATGTCATAAATTACACAAACCTCAGAGTGGCATGGAGAAATATATTTTAGTTATCCTAGTAGCCAATAGACTACATTAACAAACTGGAGGAGGTCCATCAAAAATAAGCCTGTGGGAGCCGGGTGTGGTGTCTTACTCCTGTAATCCCAGCACTTGGAAGGTGCAGGAGAATCAGGAGTTACAGACCAGCCTTAGCTATAGCCAGTTCAAGACCAGTTTGAACTACACTAAGACCTTGTCTGTAAACAAAACAAAACAAAAAAACCATAACAAACAAACAAAACCCAAACATGAGTAAAAAGTTAAAAATAAGCCTCTAGTTGCTGTCCCGAAAGTAAGGGGCCTTGGATCCCCCCCAACAGCACAAATAACTAAACAAATAAGTAGCCAATGATTGTTATACAAAGAGTAGGAGCCATGAGAATGGGAAAGATGGAGGCTGGAGAGACGGCTCAGTGGTTAAAAGCACTTGCTGCTCTTCCAGAGGACTTGAGTCTGGTTCCCAGCATCCATATTAGCTGGTTCACAACTGCCTTTAACTCCAGCTCCCAGGGATCTGATACCCTCTTCTAGACTCTGTAGGTACCTGCACTTACACACACACACACACACACAATTTTTTTTTTAATAGAATGGGAAAGATAGGCTGGAGACATGGCTCAGTGGTTAAGAGCACTTGCTGCTCTTCCAGAGGACCAAATTAGGTTCCCATCCCCTACATCAATTAGTTCACAACTGCCTGTAATTCCAGCTCCAGGGGATCTGACGCCCTCTTCTGGCTTCCATGGGCATCTGCACACAGGTGGCACACACACAGACACATTTAAATAAAAATTTTAAAAACAAATGAAAAAGAGATGATGGGATCAGGAGATGTGTACAGTCAACAGGATTTGGTGAGTCACTGGATGGGGGGGGAGATGGCATAAGAGAAAGGAGGAGTTAAGGATGACTTTCCTAAGTGATGAAAGACGGACAGAGGAAACTGGCCTCCTAATGGCAGAGGTAGTAAGGATTGGCCAGAGGCAGACAGAGATGATAAATACTGAACAGTAACACCTTGATTTTGCAATTAGGAGGTGTCTGGTGATCTTTGCCAGGAACCTTCGGAGGAGCGGCAATTTATAGTGGGTTGAAGAGTGAGCATGAGGTGAGGACATCAGATGTCGGGTCCTGGCTGGGACACAGAAATAGCATTTAGCTTTATGACTAAGAATGAGTTCAAGGCAACACACACTGGACTGCATTTCTACTATTATTTGAGGGGAACAGCCTGGGAGGGAAAGATGTTTATTTGTGGGTGGACATTTGTATCTGTATGAGTGTAACTAAGGCAGGGCAACAAACCTCCTTGCCCCCACCCAAAGCCTCAAGATGAACTGTAGTCCTGAGGCATAGAGCTTGCCTGCGAGTCTGTATCCTCTTTAAACCCACAGTCCTCGGTTCCTCTAGGAAGCAGGGACAAAGACATAGGCTGGAAATGAGACTTTTGTCATCTGGGGGACTCCGAGTCCCCAGCACCTTCTCATTTGTAGTTCTCACTACAGGGTCTCGCTGTGTACCTCAGGCTGGCCTTGAACCCGACATTCTCTTCCCTCGGCCTCTAAAGTGTGGGTTTACAGATGAATGGAGCCGTGTGCAGTCCCAGTACCTTTCTGCATGCTGTTCTGCAATCTGAAATGAGGGTCTGGGATTGCAGCTCAGTGGGAGAGTGCTTGCCAAGCATGTGTGAAGCCCTGGGTTTAATGCCCATGTGTATGTAAGCACCAATTTCGCCAGGCATGATGATGCACAGCTATGATTCTCATACCCAAGAGGCTGAGGATGAATTACCATGAGTTCAAGGCTATCCAGGGATATATAGCAAAACCCTGTCTAAAAAAAACATCAAGAGAAGGACAGGGTGTGGTGGCACATGCCTTTAATCCCAGCGCTCGGGAGGCACAGGCAGGCAGATCTCTGTGACTGAGGTCAGCCTGGTCTACAGAGTGAGTTCCAGGACAGCCAGGGGTACCCAGACAAACTCTGTCTCAAAAAACCGAAAGAAAAAAAAAATCAAGAGAAATGCAGGCATGGTAGAGCACTTATAATTCCAGTACTTGAGAGATGGAGGAGGAAGGGTCAGGAGTCTAGAGCCAGTCTTGGCTACAGAGTTTGTTCAAGACTGACCCTCAAAAAACTGAGAAGGGCGGGCTGTGAAGATGGTGAAGTCATCTTCATCAGCGCTTGCTGCAAAAGCATGAGAACCTGAGTTCAGCACTCAAGAGGCCACTCCTAGCATCCATGGAAAAAAGACAGGGTGTGACGTCACTCATCAGTAGTCCCTGCACTGACCAGGGTAGAGACAGAAGGATCCCTCAGGTTTGCTGGCCAGCCAGTCTAGCCACATCAGTTAGCTCCAGGTACAGTGAGAAATCCTGTCTCAAAAAAACATTGTGGAGAGCAATTTCAGAAGACACCTGGGTTCCATAATGGTTTCCTCCCAAAACAAAATTCCATGCTGGCTGGACAGTGGTGGCACATGCCTCTGATCCCAGCACTCGGGAGGCAGAGGCAGGTGGATCTCTGTGAGCTCAAGGCCAGCCTGGTCTACAGAGCAAGGTCCGGAAAGTATGAGCTACACAGAAAAACCCTGTCTTGAAAAACCAAAACCAAAACAAAACAAAAAACAAAAACAACAACAAAAAAAAATTCCAGCCCGCAGGAACCTCCTTAAGCAGAACATCTTCAGAAGTTCCTGAAACTGAGCAGATTCACTAGGCCCCTCCCTGCAAGAGTGAGCAATAAAATCTGAGGGTCCCTCTCAGAGAACTAAAGCCAAGTTGCAAAGACTCTCAGACCAGATGAACTACCTGGAAGAAGCAGAAACCAGCCAAGCTGCCTAGAAGAGGTTTGGACCAACTGAGGCACTGGGAAGGATGCTCTCCAACCTGTTGAGCTGCCTGCAGGCTGTGCAGTGTGCTCCAGGTTCCCAGCGCTGTGAGCTGTCCCCATGCTGGGGTGGGCTTTGGTGATGCAGCTGTCTGTGAGTCATTTCTGCTCACATTCCTGTAGTAACTGCAATAAAGCTCATTGTTTCACCAAGTTGGAGTTTGTTGGTATTTGTGCTTTGGTCTGTCATGGGACCCCTATCTGGGGGGAGAGACATGTGTTGTGGTTGTGTCCCCAGGAAAAAGTTTTGTCACACAACAACCTAACCTTAACATCTGGCCGGCACGTGAATGTTCACATGTGCATCAGTAAGATTACATGCGTGCACATGCATGAACACGTGCACAGACAAAAAGAACAGAGAATGGATAATTCCACTTGAGACAAGTTCTCATGTATGTTAAGCTGGCTTCAAATTCACTATGTAACTGTTGCCTCTACCTACCAAATGCTAGGAAGATGGAGTGTACCACAACCCCTGGTTTCAAACCCAGGGCCTCACCATTGCCGGACACTCTACCAACAGAGTTATATCCCCAGCCCAATTTCAGCTTTATAAATAAACTACGGTATTCCCAGGAACTATAATCAGAAATCTAAATATTTTCTCATCTTTCTGGGGATAAAGACCCCTTAATACATGTAATTCTAATTCTCAGCTTTCAGGTGTCTGATGTTCAGATTTTTCAAGAATGTGTACTACATAAAACAGAAGCCTTGCTCAAGAAGCTCAACTGTAAAGAACGAGAGAGAGAAAGCTGGACGGCGGCGGGAAGAAAAACACAAGATTCAGGAAAAGGCAATAGCCACCATCCAAAACATGGGTTAAGTGTAAGGAATCGAAACCCCAGCAACTGTTAATTGGAAATGTGATCTCTCACTGAACGTGATAGAGCAGCAGAGACGGAGATGAAATCTAGGTAACACGTTGCCCAGGCTGTTGGCTCAGTTCCCATCACACAAGGCTCCAACCCTTTCCTCTGCCTGCTCTGCCGCCTTCCCCCATCTAGGGCAGAAACAGAGAATGGGTCTCCGAGGACGAGTAGGACAGAGCACCGGGTGTGAGGGAAGACCTAAACTGCTCCATCTTAAAGTTGGGTGGGAGTTCAGTGACCACGAAGGGCCCAGGACGCTGGAACACAGCTTTGTGCGGGGCGTGTGGAGCAGGGGTGGCGAGCAACAAACCGTGAATCAGGTGCGGTACTCAGTCAGCAGCCACGGCTTAACTACACACATCGACGCGTGTCTGGGACAGTTTTATAATCCTACCACGCCCTCTTACAACCCTCTCCGCAGCCCTCAAGCCTCAGTGCCTACAGCTGAGCGGGACAAACTACGATTTCCTCAGGAAAAGATGGACTCCTTCCACTTTTCCCACCAATCGCTCTTGATCAGTAAAATACTGAGGACGTGTGACCGGGCGTGACAACTGAGAGGGCGTTATTTCCCCTACCGAAATGCAAAGGTAAATGCTCCCACACGCAGACTCAAAGGGCGCATGCGTCGGCGATTACGGAGGCGGCGGCCGAGCCAGCCCGCGCGCAGTACATCTTCCCTGGGGCCGGCTCGGCCACCGACGCCCCGCCCACCTTCCCCGCCGGAAGCGGAAACGCCCCTCGCTCCCGGGAGTTTTCCGGTCGCTAGTTCCGGAAGTGGAGGTGCTCTGGGCTCAGTGGCCATGGCGCTGGCTGTCTTGCGCGTCCTGGAGCCCTTCCCGACTGAGACGCCGCCGCTGGCGGTGTTGCTGCCGCCCGGGGGCCCGTGGCCTGCGACAGGGCTGGGCCTAGTGCTGGCGCTGCGGCCGGCGAGCGAAAGCCCTGCGGGGCCCGCGCTGCTCGTTGCGGCTCTAGAAGGTCCGGGCTCCCAGAACGAGCAGCGAGGGCCCGGGCCTCCGCAGCTGCTGGTGAGCCGCGCGTTGCTGCGGCTCCTGGCGCTAGGCCCCGGGGAGCGAGTGCGAGCGCGGCCTGTGCGGCGGCCTCCGGCGCTGGGCTGGGCGCTGCTTGGCACGTCTCCCGGGCCGGGGCTGGGGCCTCGAGTCGGGCCGCTGCTGGTCCGCCGCGGGGAGATCCTGCCCGTGCCTGGTTCGCGAGTGCTGGAGACGCGGCCGGCCTTGCAAGGGCTGCTGGGCCCAGGGACGCGGCTGGCTGTAACTGAGCTCCGCGGGCGGGCCAGACTGGGCCCGGAGAGTAGGGACCACAGCCACCCCCCACCCCCGCCCGTGGTATCCTCCTTTGCTGTTTCCCACGCAGTCCGGCAACTTAAAGGAGTTTTGGGAGGGGCTGGAGATACACTGGGTGTGACCCGGAGCTGTCTCCGGGGTCTCGGGCTCTTCCAGGGCGAATGGGTATGGGTGACCCGGGTCGGAGAGTTCCCAAACACCTCCCAGCCGCACTTGGCTAAAGTACAGGTCCTAGAACCTCGCTGGGACCTGTCCGAGAGACTGGGACCCAGCTCTGGGCAGCTGGGAGAGCCACTCGCTGACGGACTGGTGTTTGTGCCTGCTACTCTGGCTTTTAATCTCGGCTGTGACCCCCTGGAAGTGGGAGAGCTCAGAATTCAGGTCAGGAATGCTGCTTTTCCTTCTGCCCTCTTCTCTCTCTTAACTGAATTGGAAGGCTAGCTGTAGAATTTCGGTCCCCTGTCCCTTACAGCCTTAGACTTTGCACTTCAGGTCTCTTAGCCTTGTTTACCCAGTCTCCATTATCAGACTGTCTCCATAGTGGTGCATGGGAAGAGCTCATGTGTTAAGGTGAAAAGTGAGGTTCACTGTCAAGTACCAGATGTGCGGACTCTTATGCTAATCAGTAACTTGGGTGCTACATCAGAATGATGTCTTGGTACCTCCCGCTTTCGCTTTTCATTGACTTCCTATTCTAACACTTTTTCTGATAAAAGTCTACCATCCTTTACTTCAGACCTAAAAATGAAAACTCCTTAAATCCTTTTATGATCTCAGTACCATAACTTTAACATCATTTCCCCTCCTCCAGCCTTTTGAGTCTTCGTTAGGATATTTACCTTATTCTTTTTATGATTATATAATCTGTCTAATCCTCAATCATATATTGTAAATTCCTTGAAAGGGCTCTTTGTTATCTTTGGTGCCTGGTATTTAATATCTTATTAAATACATTTAAGAGACATTCTTGAAGTGTTTCGGTTTCTGCCTTTACTTCAAAAAAATACAGTTGTGCTGGGGGGCCACAATGCAGTTTAGTTTCTAAGCATATAAGTGTACTTGAAATTAACTAGCTAGAACAACACCAGCTCTTGCATTGATTTAACCCCCCAGGTGCCCAGTGGTCATATGTAAAAACATGTCCATCAGTGTAGAAACTTGTTAGGTGAGTGACCAGTTAATACTGTGCGATGGAGCTGGTATGTGACTCCATGAAAGAGCACTTGACTAGCCCGAGAAGCCCTGGATCCAGCCTAGCCCTCAAACCACACTAAGCAAACAAGTCCACTAAGATGTCCATATGTGAGTAACAGTGGGAGTGGGTTTCTTCCGACTGAAGGAAACTGGTATGTTGGAGCTCCTTCGGTTGGAACAGCCCTGTTAGCTTGGTGAGGCTGTTCCCGAAGCTGGCTGTGGGAGCTAGCTCCTGTCTGTAGTCCTAGAACTGAGAAGCTGAGGCGGGAAAATTGCTGAGTTGATGATCAACCTGAGCTCTAGAAAGAGACAACAAAACCATATCCTTTTCTCACAGCCAGAATTCGGTGTCTTCACAAAAGACCACTTAGTGTCAATTCCAGTAGCTGCCTAGTGTCACTCAAAGAGCTTGTAGGGGCAGGGCATAGTGGTGTTTGCCTGTAATCCCAACACTTGGGAGGTGGAAACAGAAGGATCAAGAATTCAAGAGCACTCCCACCAACATAGGGACCAGTCTGGGCTACATGAAACCCTGACTCAAAAACAGACAGGACTTACAAAAATACATTTTTTTTTTTTTTTAAATTTGGTTTTTCGAGACAAGGTTTCTCTGTAGTTTTGGTGCCTGTCCTGGATCTCGCTCTGTAGACCAGGCTGGCCTCAGACTCACAGAGATCCGCCTGGCTCTTCCTCCCGAGTGCTGGGATTAAAGGCATGCACCACCACTGCCCGGCTCAAAAATACATTTCTTTGCCCCTTACTGGCTTTGGGCTAAGTAACAGGTTTCAAAGAAAGGTCCAGGAAGATTCTCTTTACATGCAGCTTTTTGGAACCAGGGTCACAAAGAGTTGACATGGCTTCTTAGTACACATTAGAAGGAGAGTTTTTGGTTTTCTAAGGACGACAGAGATACACAGTTTGGCTACCTCAGGCTGCTAGCCTTGATGTAAAGACAAAAGGCAGATGTAGACAATGGCTGCTAAGAGGGTAAAACCTGTCTCCTTGGAGGTTGTAAGGTGATGATTGTTTCTCCGTTAGAGGTATCTGGAAGGCTCCATCACCCATGAAGACCAAAGAAGCTCTTCACTGCTGTCTGGGCCTCCGTTTGCCAGAGAGTTACACATTGAAATTGTGTCCTCACCGCACTACAGCTCTGATGGAAACTATGACCATGTTCTTTACCGGCACTTTCACACACCCAGGTCAGCTGCCTACTCCTTTTAAGGAAAAGAACACCTCACCTTGTCCCTCTCCATCCTTGTCCAGCCCATGCCTCAGGTCCGGGTACCCCAGGGCTACTGGCTTAGGAACTGCATGATAGTCAGTATTGTGGCAGGGAGCCTTGGAAGGTGATTTGAGCATTCTAAGAAGGAAAGGACTGTTTGGTCAAAAAGCACTCTCAAAGAGCCACGGATGCTCCCATCTCCAGCCTCACCGTCATTTCCCCAACAATCTAAGTCTTAATTGTTCCCTAAAAATTGGAAGCTGTGGGTCTTACAGCCCAGCTGTGTCAGTATGACACACTTCCTGACACTCCTAGTGTGAGCTGACTGAGGCCACTGATGTGTTACAGGGTGGTCCAGGAAGGGGATGTTCTGTGTGTACCAACAGCTGGGCACGTTGAGATTCTGGAAGGACGCCTGGAGAAACTGCCCAGGTATGCAGCTGCCGCCTCCTCTATGGTACAGAGTCATAACCTAAGTGCAGTTCAACAGTCTCCTCCCAAGTTGTATGTAATAGTTTTGTGCTAAAGGATATTTTATTACTGCTAGAGAGGAAAAAAATGCAGTTTCTGGTTCCCGAGTGGACCAACCAAAGACATGTTAAGAGTCACTGCCTAGGGCTGGGGTGTAAGGAGTGGTAAAGCACTTGCCTAGCATGTGAGGGGGCTCTCTATTTGGTTCCTTGCGCGCACACACACACACACAACACTGAGTGAACAACACTTTAATGGACCTGGAGCTACAGTTAAGTGTGGAACACTTGCCTGGCTTGACTGGAGGCCCTGGGTTCAATCCCCAGCACATATAAGTTGGGGATGGTGGTGTACATCTGTACTTAACAATACTTGGGAGGTGGAGGTAGGAAGATCATGAGTTCAAGGCCAGCCAGGGCTTAATGAAACTTCATGGGGGAAGGGAGTAGAGACTACTTTAGCCTTCTATGAAGGGAAGAAAGTGTACCCCAGGTAGTAGTCCTTCTGCCTTTCTTAGACTGGTTCCCATTGCCTGTATTTTTTTCTTCTTCTGTTATATTTCTCTGTGGTGTGTGTGTGTCTGAGTCTGAGCACTCGAGTGCACACTCATGGTTTCGTGCACGTGAGTGCCACAGTGCACATGTGGAGGTCAGAGGATTACTCTCGGGAGAAGGGTTTGGAAAGAGAACTTGGGTTTGAGGTTTGGCAGCGAGTGCCTTTACCTACTGAGCCATGCCCTTCCTGCCTTTGTTGTCCTTAGGTTTATTTAAAGATTTATTAAGGCAAAAGGAACCCTTGACAGTACCAGGGACTGACGCTAAGGGAGCACTACTCCCCTCGTGTTTTATTAGGGAGCACAGTTGACAGACAGGCTAGCCCAACTTTGACACCTGTCACTTGCAAGTTTTCTGCCTCGTCCTGTGTCCTATGCCAAGAGAGATGCCCCGCCAGGAGGGCCTGGTTCATCTTTGTCAACATCCAGAGCCTGGTTCCTGTTGGTGCCTGGTGCTCCCTGTGATAGCAACCCTAGGCCAATCGGGCCTGGCGTCGGGGCTGGTACTTACTAGTCTCTCCTGCCCCTGTCTCTCTTGTTGAACAAATGCCTAAGAGCTAGTACTGTGTGTTGTGGTTGGTGGTGGTGCTGACGGTGGTGGTGGTGGTTTTTGTTTTTTTAAGACGTGGTTATCTGTGTCGCTTTGGCTGTCTTGGAACCTGCTCTGTAAATCAGGCTGGCCTTGAACTCACAGTGGTGTTGTATTTTTGAGTAAGGGCCTTACGCTGTAGCTCAGGGTGGCCGCAAACTCATTATGTAACCTAGAATGACCTTGTACTTGGAGCAATTCTCCAGGCTCAGCCTCCTGAGTGCTAGAATTACCATGCCTGACTTAGCTGTTTTGTTTTGAGACATGTCTCACTATGGATCTCTGACTGGTCTGGAAATCACAGATATCCACCTGCATCTACCTCCCAAATTCTGAGATTAAAGGCATGCACCACCATGCCCATCTTGACTTGGATTATTTTTTGAGAAAGGGTTTCATGTAGCCCAGGCTAACTTCAAAATACATGTGTGAATGATGGCCTTGAACTTCTGATCTTCCTGTTTCTAACTCCTGACTCCTGAGATTTATAGGTGTGCACGCACAAATCTATGTGGTGCTTTCAAACAGACCAGGGCTTTGTGCTAGCTGCTAGCTGCCTTAGCCTCTTCCCAGTTAGTAGCTTAAATACCTCTGACTCATGGTGACACTGGTTAGGCTAGGCAAGCATTCTGTCAGCTAAACTAAACTCACAGCCCCTGACTTAGTTTTCTGTGGAAAAACTGAACACCACCCACACTTCATACTGTCAAAGGAAAAAGCACCAGCAGGTCATTTTCTGGACTGCTGCCGACCAGCTCCAGCTACCTGTCTTCTCAAGGAAACCAAGGTTGGGAAAGTAAGCAGCTGAGTTCAAGGGCAGGTGTAGGACGTTAGCCACCTAGGCATGGTGAGGGAAACCCAGGAGCTCCTTAGATTGGCTAGAAAGGAACTCCATCATTGATGGACCCTCTTCAGCCTCCCTTAGTCTTGGCTTTACCAACCAGAGCTACCTGGGATTCATCTGCTCCACTGCCTCGCCAGCACCTGCTCTCTGGCGGTTTGGAACACAACCCAGTACTCCCTCAGCAGAGCTCTGGTGAAGTCTAGATCTCTGGCCGTTCTACTTCCTGAAGTGGAGCACCACCCTCTGCTGAAGAAGTCGGCCCCTTCCCAGCTCCCCACAGTGCCATCCCCCATTGCTTTCCTATACACTGCTTCCAGGGTGTACTGACAAGATTTCCGGCGTGGTAGAGGTGTGAGGCTGTATACTCAGCTGCAGTGGTACAGTTTTCTGAACTAGAGCAGGGCTCAGACCTTTCACCTGCATGCACCAAGCTCTAGGTTGGGTACACAGCACATACTTTCCCTTAGGTTTTAGTTTTTAACACAGCCACTGCCAGCCATAATACTTAGAGAAAATGTATTGTTTGGGGTATGTGTTTGTGAACACGGGTATGCAGGTGCATGTGTGTGTGTGGAGGCCCCGAGGTTGACATCAAGTGTCTTCAATTGCTCTCCACCTTATACTTTGAGGCAGGGTCTCTCGCTGCACCTGGAACTCTTTTTTTTTAGGCTAGTTTGTCTCACCAGCTCACCCTGGTGAGTCCCTGTCTCCTCCTCCTGTGCTTGCTGGGGTTACGGGCAGGTGACCATACCCACCCATCTTTTATGTGGCTCTAGGGCTCTGGACTCTGGCCTTTCTATTGTTTGGGTAGTACTTTACAGCTGAGCCGTCTCCCCAGCCCCTTATAAGACTTGTAATGCAAACCTTCCTCTACTTGGAAGTACTCCCACCTACCTTTGCTGCCAGAGTGGGCAGCTTGGCAACTATATGGCATTTTGAGTAAAGGAATTTGCATCCTGAAGGGTCTTAGAGAGGCCTAGAGTGTAATTGTTCCTGGTGTCTCACTGCCTAAGAATTAAAAGGAGGAGAATTTAATCATGTCTGCCCGGGAGACTGAGTGACTAGCCGTTATCTGTTCTTACCCTCTTGCCGTTAGTAGCATAAGTACCTCTGATTCACAGTGACACTGGGTGTGATTGCTTAGCCTTGGTTATACCTCCAGATTGCATAAAATACAGATGCCTGACACACCCAGACCAGGACTAGAATCAGGATGAGCCTATGGGCTGTGTGTCTGTTTCTTTCAAAGGATGAAGTAATATTTTTTTAAATTCCATTTATTTATTTAAAAATGTGTGTTCGGGAGCTTATGGAGGTCAGAAGACAACTTGTAGGAGTTGGTTCTCTCCTACCATGTGAGTTCCAGGGATTGAACTCAGGCAGTCAGGCTTGGTAGCAAGTGCCTTTACCTGCCCAGCCAGCTGGTTGGCCCCAGTGTTCACTTTTGAAATTAAAGTGAGTGGCTCTGAGATTGGAAGACCTTGACTACAACCTGGCCTCTTACACTCTTTTGGGGGTGGGGGAGTTCGAGACAGGGTCTCTCTCTGTAGCCCTGGCTGTCCTGGAACTTGCTGTGTAAACCAGGCTGCCTTGGACTCAGAGATCCTCCTGCCTCTGCCTCCGGAGCTGAGAGTAAGGGTGTACGCCGCCGCTTGAGGCCTCACTTCCCCTTAAAGTGTACGGTTCAGCTGGTCATGGTGACATGTACCCATCATTCCACCTACTTAAACTGACACAGAGGATCACCTGAGGTTATGAATTTGAGGCCATTCTAGAAAACACAGAGAGACCTCTTTCAAAATAAACAAGTGTATAATTCAATAGTTTTTGTTGTAGTTACAAAATTGTGCAAACATCTCTAGTTCTTGAACTTTCCTAACCACAAAACAAACTACCCACTAGTAATCATTCCCTGTTTCTTTCCCTGTCGCATGGACTGAGAATACGTGAAAACCATTTCTTTTTAAACCCTCACAGATCATTGCAGGACAGAGAATTACTCATCCCACTGTAGTACTGTAGCGTAGCCTGTCTATCTCATGACCTTCCTGCTTCAGCCTCCCCGGGACTAGAGTTAGATGGCATTATTAAGGAATCTAACTTCAGTTAGCGTTTGCCGGATTATTGAATAAGAAACAAGGGATACCTCGGTCTGAGATCTGGGACCCTGGTGCAGCAGTACAGGAGAGAGACTCTTCTGAAGCCAGGGAAGCGGCCATAGGTCGCAATGCTCAGTGATGGCGGCTTCACCTTTTGGAGCAGGTGGCTAGGACATGTGCCGGGAGAAATGCCCTCCCGGCTATCTGATGGCCGTACGGGGGGTTCAGGAGGACAGACAGCTGCCCTCAGAGGCGTTATGGTCCAGTCAGGCAGACAGGACCATCTGCTTTCCTCCCTCCCAGCCCCCATCATGCCAGTCTCAGGGTAATCACCTGTGCTGCTCCTAAGTCCACCCTTTATGAGAGAGCCACCTGCTCTTGGAGGGGGCAGATGTGGACTCTGGGTCTTGGGTTCCTTGGCCTCTTTCTTGCAGGTGGCGGGAGGTGTTTTTTAAAGTGAAGAAAACAGTTGGGGAAGCCCCAGCTGGGCCAGCCAGTGTCTTCCTGGCGGATACCACCCACACCTCTTTATACATGGTAAGGCCTTGGGCGGGAGGAGACCTGGCAGCGGGCTGGGAACACTGGAGTCACGGGCCTCTTCCCACCTTTCACAGGCAGGCTCTGCCCTGAGCCGTGTTCCACTGCTGCCTTCAGAAAGGTCCACTCCCTGGGACAGCTTGTCTCCTCCAGGCCTGGAGGCCTTGGTGAACGAGCTCTGTGCCGTCCTGAAGCCTTACCTGCAGCCTGGGTGAGTGAGGTGTGAATCCAGGCCTGAGAAGGGCCTGCTCAGAGCATCCCTGCGGAGCAACATCCAGAGAAGTAGCTCCCAATGGTCCAGCCAGAGTTGGGGGCCGCAAGCCAGGACACCTAGTCCAGGCCACCAGCAGACTCCCAGGTGCTGTCACTGAGCCTGCTTTTCTGCTCGGGGAGTCCATGATCCATCCTGGCCTTTACCACTCCATCCCTGAAGGACACAGTGCCCCATTCCAGGGGCCCAGGTCTAAACCCAGACCCCTCCTGTGCTCTTCAGACTAGAGCTCTCAAGCTAGGCTTCACTGAAGGCACGGTGGTCTGTGGCTGCAGAGCACTCTGAGTTCATTGCTTCTGCCTGAGCACCAGAGAAGGTATAAGACAGGGCCTCAGAGTGGAGACAGCCTGAATGGGAGTTAGGGAGGCACAAGGGTCCCTGTGTTACTGGAGTCTTAACATTGGGGCAGAAAGTGGCGGACAGTGTATATTCCTTAATTGCAGAGGAGCCTTGCTCACAGGAAGCAGCTGTATACTTCTTCGAGGGCCCCCAGGCAGTGGGAAGACCACAGCAGTCACGGCTGCATGTAGCCGCCTCGGGCTCCATTTATTGAAGGTGAGAGCCTCTGGAGAGGATCCCAAGCACTTCCCCCCAGCCCAGATTCTGCCCCTCTCTCTTCCTCTGTTCCCTCATTACCACCTAGCAGTTCTAACCCTGGAGCCCCGTAGTCTGGGCTAATGTATAGCCCATGATGCTCAGCTCCTCAGAGGTCCTTTCAAGGTTGCATATCCCAAGGAATGGCTAGGGTAAAAAAAGCTAAGACCCGGTCAGTGCTCCTCCTTCGCCGGTCCCTGCTCTCCACAGAAAGACTGTCTGCTTCCGACTCCTCCCACCTCTCTCCCTTCCACAGGTGCCCTGCTCCAGCCTCTGTGCAGACAGCAGTGGGGCCGTGGAGACAAGGCTGCAGGCCGTCTTCTCCCGGGCCCGCCGCTGCAGGCCTGCTGTCCTGTTGCTGACAGCTGTGGACTTTCTGGGCCGGGACCGCGATGGGCTGGGAGAGGATGCCCGTGTGGTAGCCACACTGCGTCACCTCCTCCTTGATGAGGACCCTCTCAGCAGGTACTTACAGAGAGGCGGGTGACGAAGGGGAAGTCCCCCCTAAGTCTTTACAGCCCTTTATTCCTTATTTCCTCACCCCTGCTGGCTTCTCAGAAATCTCACCTGCCTATCCAGGGCCTGGATTCTTAGGAGTCACCAGACGTAGGAGGGTGCAGTCTAGCGTTTTGGAGGAAGCACTAGATTGAAGCCTTTGTCCTCATGAGCTCCCCCTGTGACGCACAGACCCCCCCCTCAATAGTGTCCCCACAGGTCGTGCTGGGACTTTGGGTGGCGCTCGTCCCTGCCCAATCCCGACACCAGTCATCCCCACAGCTCGAGCTGTGGGCTGTGTTCTACACTCCGCCCGTCCCTCTGTCTGCAGTTGCCCTCCGCTGATGGTGGTGGCCACCACAAGCCGTGCCCAGGACCTGCCCGCCGATGTGCACACAGCATTTCCTCATGAGCTGGAGGTGCCAGTGCTGTCTGAGGAGCAGCGGCTCAGTGTCCTGCAGGCCCTCACTGCCCACCTTCCCCTGGGCCAGGAGGTGAACCTGCCCCAGCTGGCACGACGCTGTGCTGTGAGTGTCTACGCAGGTTCCTCGTCACACTAGGACTTCGGTCCTGCATGAGGTGGTGTCCTGTGAGACGGGAAACCGCCAGAGCCTCTGCAGCTGCAGTCCAGACCCCACGGGCTCTACCTGCTACGCCATGCCCATGTCCTTTTGTATAATTCCCTAGGGCTTTGTGGTAGGGGACCTCTATGCCCTTCTGACCCACACCAGCCGGATAGCCTGTGCCAGGATCAGAGCCTCGGGGTAAGGGGGGCTCATCATGGGGACGGTGGCTGGGCAGGTGGGGAGAAAGTAGTGGAACCCGCAGAGAGGTTCTGTCTCTCTGTTGTTTTGTGACAGTCTTAATCTGTAACCTGGTTGGCCTGGTCCTTTTTTATTTTCATTTTTTTAAGATGGTCTCAGCCTTGGCTGCCCTGGAATTCACTGTGTAGTCTTACAGGTGTAAGCCTAGCCCCACGTTTCTCTCTGTAGTTTGGCAGATAAATTGAGTGAGGAGGATGAGGGGGCGCTGTGTGCGGCTGGCTTTCCCCTGCTGGCCGAGGACTTTGGGCAGGCCTTGGATCAACTGCAGACAGCTCACTCCCAAGCTGTGGGTGCCCCCAAGGTGAGAACCAGGTCCTCGTGGTGGGGCAGGTGCTCCCCCTTGCACCTCCCTACCCTACACTCCTGTGTCTCCTAGATCCCTTCAGTGTCCTGGCACGATGTGGGTGGGCTGCAGGATGTAAAGAAGGAGATCCTGGAGACCATCCAGCTCCCTCTGGAACACCCTGAGCTGCTAAGCCTGGGCCTGAGACGATCAGGCCTTCTGCTCCATGGGCCTCCAGGCACTGGCAAGACCCTCCTGGCCAAGGCAGTGGCCACCGAGTGCAGCCTCACCTTCCTCAGGTCGGCAGGCGTGGGAGGAAACGTGGGAGGCTGGTGGGAGGGCGGGAGGAGAGGACAACTGTATACGCTGAACACCTGTGGTGGGTCTCACTCATCCGTCTATCGCTCAGCGTAAAGGGACCAGAGCTCATCAACATGTACGTGGGCCAGAGTGAGGAGAATGTGCGGGAAGGTGAGTGAGCAGGGAGAGGCGGAGCCTTGGGTCCTTCTCCAACTGCAGGGGCCCTCACCTTCCTCCCCCAGCTGCTGCTCATGGTCAGCCGAGTCGGGCAATTGTCCGGGCTGAACTGCCCGGCCCGTTGCCCGCCCTCCCCCCCGACTTCAAGCTCCCTGACACCCTCCTGCGAGCCCTCTCTCTCAGTGTTTGCCAGGGCCAGGGCTGCTGCTCCGTGCATCATCTTCTTTGATGAACTAGACTCCTTAGCTCCAAGCCGGGGGCGAAGCGGAGATTCTGGAGGTGTGATGGACAGGTCAGGAGTCCAGTGTGGGGATGGAGTCTGGGATCCCAGAAGGGGGGGATGTGAGATTAGTCTTCAGGTCGGGGATCTGCCCTTCCAGTTCAGAGCTGGTAGAATGGAAGCTAAAAAGGAGTTGGGTGTGGAACTTTGAGGAGGAGGGCTGCCTGTGTGGAGAGGGACGTGGTGCCGAACTCAGCAAGGACCTTGCTGAAGTAGCCTTCAAAGAGACGCACGGCAGCCTGAGGGCACACCAAGGACTCTGGCCTTTGCCTCCTCCCCACAGAGTGGTGTCTCAGCTCTTGGCTGAGCTGGATGGGCTCCACAGCACTCAGGATGTGTTTGTGATCGGAGCCACCAACAGGCCAGACCTCCTGGATCCTGCCCTTCTGCGGCCTGGCAGGTGGGTATCCTGGACCTCTCTTCCCAACCAGACCCCTCCAGGCTTGTGTCTTGACCTCTGCATGTCCTTCACCTCTCATGGCTGGCAGCCCTGACGCTTTTACTGTTTCTGTCTCTGAAGGTTCGACAAGCTGGTGTTTGTAGGGGCAAGTGAGGACCGCGCCTCCCAGCTGCGTGTTCTGAGCGCCATCACGCGCAAGTATGCTTTGTCAAAGAGCTGGGGCCTTGGGATGGCCGGGGAGTGTGTGCCAGTCAGTGAGGCTCTGGAGGGGGAGGTGGAGCCAGCTTGAACATTTCTGGTATGGGTGTAACAGGTTCAAGCTGGAGGCCTCTGTGAGCCTGGTGAACGTGCTGGATCGCTGCCCGCCCCAGCTGACAGGTGCAGACCTCTATTCTCTCTGCTCGGACGCCATGACAGCTGCCCTCAAACGCAGGGTTCGAGACCTGGAGGAAGGTGAGCCCCCTTGCCAGCCCCAGAGGGGAACCAAAACGCTAGTGGGAGGCGGGCGGGCCTGGCCCGCATTTCAGGGGGGCAGCTGAGCAGGAAGGAGCCTCCCCAGGGCTCCCTCCTTCCTAGGCACAGACCAGGCCTCGGTTCTTCAGCTAGGTGGGCTCTGCCTTACCCTTCCTTGCCGCCCCCCAGGGCTCGAGCTGGGGAGCTCAGCGCTGCTGCTCACCATGGAGGACCTGTTGCAGGCCGCAGCCAGGCTGCAGCCCTCAGTCAGCGAGCAGGAGCTACTCCGGTACAAGCGCATCCAGCGCAAGTTTGCCGCCTGCTAGGAGCTGCCTGCCCTCTTTGTCTGCATCTGCCCACACTGCTGAAGGTACCTGCTGCCATGTCACCTGAAGGCTGCCTTCCTCCAGGAGATCCCCTGTGGGCCATAGTGGGAGGCCCTTGTGTTTGGGAGGAGGGCCAGACCTGACAGCCTGGGAGCTTGGCAGCCTGGGTATCAGTTGAGGTACCAGTTGTGGCAGAAAATAAAGTGTATACTGCCCCCTGCTGGAGACGCAAGGGGTTGCGGTGCAAAGGGCAAGGGTATGGGAGGATTCAGGTCTGGGGAGGGGATGGACACCACGGGGGCATGTCACTTCTGAAAGAGACACAAGGCACAGGGGGATTGAAAAAGGACAGACTGTATTGTTGACTCCCCATTTGCCTGACCCCACATCCCCTGCACCAGCTGCAGAATCTATGTTAGAGTCGGTCTTGGGATGGGGACCTGAGTTAGTCCCACCCCAGAGGCTGCCACTGTCTGGGCAGGAGGCTTACAGGATCAAAAGCCACACTCAGCCGGTCTTCTTGAGCACATGGATGAAATAGCAGGGAACGTAGGCCTGGCCGGGCTTGTAAGGCTTGAAGTCGCCCAGGACGCTGTGTTGGCACTTGCCCCCGAAGGCTGCTTGGAGCAACTCCGTGAAGGACGCCAAGCAGTGTGGGTAGTAAGAGAGCCGGAACTTACTGCAACAGGGCCCCCAGCCAAGCATGAGGGCTGCTGGCCTCAGCTCTCCCCACCTCCATCACCTCACTGCCGCCAAACCGTGCCATACCTGAAGCCAGGAGAGCCGTCTCTGCCAGCGCCTGGCACCTGCACTGTGTAGTCCAGGGTCACCATGTGGGCCTTGTTGTTCACTGCCAGCACTGAGGTTGTGATGTCCTTGGTCAGGTCACTCTGTAAGCAGCGGCGGCAGCAGCTGCATTAGCTTCCATAAGCCACCGTGGGGCTTCCGACCTCCACTCATACCTCCCACTCGGGGCCAGCCCAACCTTATAGTAGATGTTCTTCCCTTGGGGTGCATAGCCTGTGCTGAGGATGTGGTCGTAGTTACGGTGATCGATGACCAGCAGGCCCCCGGGCCGCACCATGCTTGCAATGTTCTTCAGCGCCAGCCGGTGGTCACTCTGGTCACCTGGGTGCCAGGCAGGGCCACAGACACCATCTGCTTGGGCCTCCAGCACCAACTCCCTCCCATCTCCCTCCCAAGCGCCAGCACTAAGGAAGAGAGGCAAAAAGCAGGTCTGCCTTGTCAAGGCAGCCAGCCAGCCACCATCAGACACGGCAGAGCTCACGGCAAAAGCCACAGCCAAGGCCACACGCTCGCTCACCTTTGCAGTCTGGCAAGTGAGCAAAACTGTTCCCGAGGCAGATGACGGCATCAAAGCCATCTCCTGCTGGCACATCTTGGTTCAGAGTCAACCAGTTGGCTTCTTCAATGACTGGAGGCCGGGGGTGGGGATTGCAGAATCAGTGGCATCATAGTATAGCGGCAGCCGCCTCCACCCAGGGACACATGGGACTCATTGGGGACATAGAGAGTGAAATGGGAGAGAGCCATTGTTGGAAAAGCCAGCTCTCTACAGGCTTTCATAGCGGGGAGAGACAGGATGCTGTAGAGATTTAAAAGTAGCTCTGCAGAACCCCTGTGTTGGTGTGCACCTCTAGCCCCTGCTGGATGGAAAGCTGAGGCAGGAGAATCACTTGGACCTAGCCTAGCCAGAGCAGGCAACATGGGAAAGCAAAAATGCTGGCATAGCTCAATTGTCAAGTATCTGCTTAGTATGCCCAAGGTCAATCCCGAGCACCAAAAATACAAGCTCCATCTTTCAGATTTATTTATTTACTATGCATACAGTGTTCTGCCTGCATGTATGCCTGCACACCAGAAGAGGGCACCAGATCTCATTACAGATGGTTGTGAACCACGGCGTGGTTGCATCAGGACCTCTGGAAAAGCAGCCTGTGCTCTTAACCTCTTAGCCATCTCTCCAGTCCCAACAAGCCCGTTCTTTACGCCTGGTATCTTATTCTGACAGCGAAGCCTTCCTCTTTAGGAAGATGACAGGAACTTCACTGTACCCTGAGGACACACGCCGCACAAAAGAGCTCAGGGCAGAGAGGAGTGCCCCTGGGAGCGTATGGCCAGGGCCCTGACTGGACCTACGTACCCCACTTGTCAAAGGCTGGCTCCTGCCTCCGGTTCCAGCGCTCCTTAAGTGCGTACTTCAGCATCTTGTCACTGGCGTCCACACTCGTCACGCTGAAGCCCTCTTCCACCAGCATGATAGAGTCCACTCTGGATGAGGTCGGAGAGGAGGGGCAGGGAGGACCAGTTAGGAGAGCCTGGGAGGCCAAGGAGGAGGCCGTGCGTGTGGCCTCCATGTTCTCCAAACATGGCATTTCACAGACCATTCCTCTGCTTCCTGCCTCAGACCACCTCCACTGACCTCAGGTGGCCCATGAGTATATTCCTCTTTTTACTTTCTTTCTTTCTTTCTTTCTTTCTTTATTTATTAAGGGAACAGGGCTTCACTGTGTAGCCCTGGCTATCCTGGAATTCACTCTGTAGACCAGGCTGGCTTCGAACTCACAGAGATCTGTCTGCCTCTGCCTGCTGAGTGCTGGGATTCAAGGCATGCTCCACCACTGCCCGGGATGAGTATATTCCTTATACTTAGCAAAAAAAGGTTTTTTTGAAGGTTTTTAGCCTGATTTACATAGTGAGTTCCAGGATAACCAGGCCTTTAAAGGGAGACCCTGCCTTAAAAAACAAATTCAAAATTTTAATTTTATGTGTCTTGCCTGAATACATGCATCATGTGCATGCCTGGTGTCCGCAGAAGCCAAAGGAAGACGTTGGGTACCAAACCTGGGTCTCTGTAAGAGCATAAGCACTCCTAACTGCTAAGCCATCCCCCCGGCCCCCTCTTATTTATTGAGTACGGGTCTCATATGGCCTGGAATGCACAGAGATCCACCTATGTAGACCTCACAAAGTGCTGGGATTAAAGGTATGTGCCACCACACCTGGCAGCAATACTTTTTAATTTAAATTTACCCCCCCCCCCACACACACACACAGGGTTTCTCTGTGTTGCAGCTCTAGCTGTCCTGGAACTTGCTTTGTGGACCAGGCTGGCCTTGAACTCCCAGAGATCCACCTGCCTCTGCCTCCCAAGTGCTGGGATTAAAGGCAAAATTTTTAATTATGTCTTATGTGTGCATGTGAGTGCAGTGCCGTCCAAAGCCAGAAGAGGACATTCAATTCTCCTGGAATGGAATTACAGACTATTGTGAACCAGCTGACATAGGCACTAGGAACGGAATACCTGTCTTCTGCAAAAGCAGTGGGTGCTCTTTAGTTGCTGAACCATCTCTCCAGCTGAATATTTTTTAAAAAATAATCGGAACCAGGCACTCTACAAATGTGCACTTGAGAACTGGACACACTAGGCTCCTGGAAATAAAGTAACTCATTGAGAGGGGGCGGTATGTGTCCTGCTGGGTTGGAGTGTGGGCCAGACACTGTCCTCTCTGTCGCTCTCCACCAAATGCGAGCCTTTACTTCTTGGGAATGAGTTTCCTTGGTACTAATTGGAGAAAATCACTACTTACCTCGTGGGTTTTTGTTACAGATTGAAACACATGTAACCCAAACTCTTGGCGTAGCACTTGACTGTGCAAACAGGGCACAAATGTCCTGTTCACACTGCCCGAGGCCATCACAGGAGGCACAATGCTAGAGCCAAGGATCCATCCAGCTTGACTGAAGTCCGGCTTCTCCCTGCCCATGAACCCTTCTCTGCTCACACCCTCGCCCTGGGCCAAGTCTCCTTGGCCCCCTCCCCACACTCACCGTGCTCATTCTACCCCGTGGGCAGGGACCCCTGACCCGCCAGTGCTGCCTGCCAGGCTCCAGCCCGCAAAGGCTGCCCCACTGGCCTTCCTGTGTGCTCTTGTTTGGACTCACCCTGTGCCACAGGCCACGTCCAACACCCGACGGCAACCATGCTGGCGCAGCAGCCCAAGCAGCCACGCCTTGTACTCTGCGGTGCGGCTGCGGGTGTCCCCGATGTACAGCTGCCACACGCGAGCGGCCTCCCCGTCAGCATACTGGTCGGGGATCCCTTCTGCCGCCACCCCCAGGGAGCGGGTACGGTAAATGCTGTCCACCATCCTGACCTGCGCCTGGCTCCCGGGCCACGAGCTCCGCACTTATAGCCCTCAGGCAGGGCAGCCCCACCTGGCCAATGGCAGGTGAGAGCGGGGACACGCCCCTGCTGGGCCCCGAGCCCTGGGACCGCAGCCAAGCTGCCTCCGCAGTGGGGATGGTTCAGCCAGGCAGTCCTAGACCTGGTTTTCCCCGTTGGACGAAGTTCGGTGGCCCAGGGCTAGGAGGCAGATCAATGAGTGCCCACTCCATCCCTACCAAGTGAGAAAGGGAAGACGCCTTTGAAGTCCACGCAAAGCAGAATTAGACCACGCCCAGCATAGTTGGGTGTCCCACTACTGACCACAGAAGGAACACCCCACTGAAGAGGGCCACTGGGTCGGGGTGACGGGAAGTCAAGTGCAAGAGCCAAGTCCACCTGGAGATAGGTGTGTCTCTCATCAGGCCCCATCCCTCCTCCCATCCCTTTCTCAGGCCAGGAGCCTCCTAGTCTGGGCCTTCCAATCCCTGAGCTATACCGAGCACTCTCCTATAGGCTGGGCGCAGTGAGGCTGAGGCAGGAAGATGCTCAGGAGTTGGAGCCAACCTGGGAATGTAAGACACCCATCGGCTCCCCATGCGGGTACGGGTCAGGAGCGGAGGTGCAGGTGCGTGGTGCCCTGGCTCTAACTAGCCTCACAATTTGAGGGTCGATTTGATTCGTTTACTCACCCTTCTAGTCCCAGCCAGGGTTCCTAGATTTCTCTCTCAAGGACAAGATCCCAGCAGGACTCTGATGTGGAGAAAGCTGTTCCCCACAAGTTCATACACTTCCAACTTCACAGACTGGTCAGAGCGTAAGAATAAAGGAGCGCCCTTCCTTAGCCTTTCTGATGCAGGGAGAATACCCACGATCCTGTGATTGTTAACTTTCCTGTGTATTGTATGGTTGTTCTGACTGCATAGATGTCAGTGGGCCACATGTGTGTCTGGTGCCTGTGGAGACCAGAAGAGGGCATCAGATCCCCTGGAACTGGAGTTACAATTGTGAGCCGTCACATGGGTGCTGGGATATGGAACCTAGATCCTATGGAAGTGCAGACAGTGTTTGGGTTTTCTTTTTTGTTTGTTGGTTTGGTTGGGGGTTTTGTTTTGTTTTTTGCTTTTCCAGACAGGGTTTCTCTGTGTAGTCCTGGCTGTCCTGGAACTTGCTCTGTAGACCAGGCTGGTCTCGAACTCAGAGATCTGCCTGCCTCTGCCTCCGAGTCCTGGGACTAAAATGTGAACCACCACCTTCCAGCTGCGGCCAGGGCTTTTAACGGTTGAGCTATTACTCCAGCCCACATTTTTTACTTTTTATTGTTAGTACAGAGTCAATCTCAAATGATTCTGTCAAGGCTCAAATAATACAGCCTCGGGGCTCAGTGACCCTCAAGACAGGTCTGTGACACTAGCTCAGAAAGGCTCTGAAGGCTGAGTGCCACGGTGCGTGCCTAAAATCCAGTGCTTGGAGCAGAGCCTGAGAGGATAAGAGCAGGAGTTCAAGGTTATTGTAGGTGACAAAGTTCAAGGCCAATCTGGGCTACATCAGTTCCTGTGGAGGAAACTTCAAGTAAATCCAATGTCATTTATCAAAATACTCTTGGAGTAAATCTATCAACCCTAGACTTTTTTCAAATCTCATCTTAAATGACTATCATTTTATTTACTTACTTAGGTTTTAAAAATTGGGGAGCCGGGTGTGGTGGTTATTCATCTTTAATCCCAGCACTTTGGAGGCAGAGGCAGGTGAATCTCTGTGAGTTCAAGTCTAGCTTGGTCTACAGAGTGAGTTCCTGGACAGCCAAGGCTATGTAGAGACCCTGTCTCAAAAAACAAGAAATTGTGTGTGTGTGTGTGTTTAGAAAAAAGTATGCCATGGCATGGACACGTGAGAGCTACTTCCTAAAGTCAAGCCCAGGTCATTGGACTTTGTAGCAAGCACTTTTACCTGTTGAGACTTCTTGCTGGTCTTTTTGTTGTTTTAGACCAGTGGTTCTCAACCTTCCTAATGCTGTGACCCTTTAATACAGTTCACGTTGTGGTGAGTCCTAATCATAAAACTATTTTGTTGCCACTTCATAACTGGAACTTTGCTACTGTTATGAATCATAATGTAAATATCTGATAGGCAGGATATTGGATATGTGACCCCTGTGAAAAGGTCCTTTGGCCCCAAAGGGGTCATGACCCACCAGTTGAGAAGCACTATTTTGGACAGTTTTATTATGTAGCTCTGGCTGGCCTGGCACAAAACATTCTAGTTTTGAAAGCAAGCCTCCTGCCTCAGCTTCCTGGATGCTAGGGTTCTAGGCATGAGGCACCATACCCAGCTTAAACGACTGTATTTGTGATGGGCTCCCTGCATCCACCTGTATAGTTTCAGCTACTCAGGAAACTAAGGCAGGAAATCATGTGAACTCAGAAATCCAAGGCCAGTCTGTGCAACAAAGTGAAAACATCTCAAAAATCAAGAAAGGAAAAAAAGGAATTAACCTGGACGTGGTGGATTAACCTGAACATGGTGGATTAACCTGGACGTGGTGGATTAACCTGCACATGGTGGCTCAGGCTTTAATCCCAGAGTTGGGAGGCTGGGGCAGGAGAATTCCACAAATGTGAGAGCAGCCTGATAAGTGAGTTCCAGCCTAGCCTAGACCACAGCGTGAGATACTGCCTCAAAACATTGAGAAGCCATTGCCTTCTCAATGGAAGCGGGACTTTGTGTACTCTCTCTTCAGGAAGGCACACGTGACCACCTCTATGCTGTTGAAAACGGTTTTTGTGGGGGTAGGAAGGTTATTTAGTAATGTTGGGGATGAGGGTGTTGTTGAACCCAGTGTCTTTTTTTTTTTTTTAAATTCTGTTCTGAGACAGGGTCTCACAATGTAGCCCCCGCTGGCCTCTGCTTCCTAAGTGGAGAGAATAAAGGTGTGCACCCCGACACCAGACCTACTTTTTTTTTTTTTGTAGACAAAGTCTTGCTGTATAGTCGTGGCTTGCCAGGGCGATCCTCATGCAGGACTGGCTAGATAGATTTGAAAAGCTAAGCAGTGTAGGACACATTTTCATTTTTCCCTTCATTACTCCACTCCCCACCCCCCTACCCAACCCCACCCATCCCCACCTCACCCACCTACCCCCCTACCCAACCCCACCCTCCCACCCCAGAAAAGAGTTCTTAAGAGAGCAGGTGAATCCCTTAACACTCTTTGAATGTGCCGGAGGGTCCGGGAAGGGAAGTGCTCAGGGATTTAAAAGCTGCTGGAGAAATGTCACCGTACAATGACTGTAGGGGGATTGTGGCTCAGGGCAAAACCATTCACCTCTCATGGCAGGCCCTGGGCTTGATCCCCAGCTCCACAGTCAATCGATGGGATCACACCGATAACTGGCAGGCCACTTCTGAGGCCAAGCCCTGGGCACAGTGGGACTTCATTAGAGTCCTGCTCCTTTATTTCCAAATGGTGGTGTGGGTTCCACCCAGCTTCATCTTAAGGTCCACAAGAACAGGACATGGCGCGTGCTTGTAGCACAGCTGGTTCACAACTTCAGGGCCAGCCTTGGCTAGTAAATCCTACCTAGGTCAGCCTGTGCCAGAGAGATCCGTAAACACATACACACGCGCACACAGTGTCCAGTTAGTTGGTCTCCAGGAGACCCACCCAATAAGCACTAAGCACTCCAGGCCATTCTCCCACTGTTATCAAAGGTTTCTGATGAGGAAACAGGCCTAACTCCAGCTCCAGCTAATGCGGCTGGGGTGGGAAGTTATGAAAGTGTTGTCAACACCCAAACTCAAAGGTTTCTATAAAGGGGGGGGGGGCAGCCTGGGCAGCCAGATCCTGCCTCTGCCTATCTGCACTGGGCCAGGTCGGCCTGCTGGGGTGGGCCGTGGCAGGGGAGCAGTGAGGGTGATACCAGGTCCTTGGGAGGCAGGGAACCGTTCCTACAAGAGCTCAGGTCAAAGTGTGGCAATCCCCACACTGCCCTCAGGTCTGGACCATACCAGGATTGGGTCGCTGGGCCAACACCCCTGGACATTGATAGGGCTTTGCTTCATCCTACTCTTAGATCAATGATGCTCTGTGGACAGATTAAGATATGCCCTGAAGTGCTGTGGGTTAACAACAGGATGAACTAGATTCCCTGACTCCTAACCCCACTCCCTACCCAACCCCTAAGCTCAGAGCCAAGTCAAGGGAGTCCTGACTCCAGACTGAAATCTCCTGACCACCGGCCCCTTACGACTGGGCTCATCAGTCTTGGAGAGGGACAGGCAGCTAGACCAAACCGGGACCCCTCAAAAGGCCTGTCCTAGGCCCCAACAACCAAAGACGACTTCCTCTTTGTTTCACTCTCCACACTTGGGGTCCCAACTCAGAGGAAAGAGGCCTCACCCCAGGAGCTTCAGTGCTGGAGCCTCTCTGCACCACACCCCTAATCAGCTCAAGGAAGTATGGAGTCTGTGGAATAGTCTGGCGAGGGCTGAGTTCTGGAGGCGCTGTCCAAGCAGCAGCTGCTTCTTGGCTTCCTTTCTGCTAGCACTGGGATTGAACCCAGGGCCGCCTGCACCCTGCCACCAATCCACCCCAGCTGCACACAGAGCTTCTCCTGGGCTTGGCTTTCCCTAACAACGTGCTGTCGTTTCCCAGCCCTTCTGTGACACAGGGTCTGAGTTGGGAACTAGCTCTTTATCCAGGTAGGATCTGAAACTGCAACCTCCCTGCCTCAGTTGCTGGGATCAACTGTCTTGGTATTCTCAGGAGTGGTAGGTCAAGGCCAAGAAACCCCAGCTGTTGAATAGGAATTACTCTGAGTGCCAGGTACGGAAGGAAGTCTTGGTAGCTGTGGGCCGTGGAGTCTGAGCCCCGGCTCTTCTCACTGACGGGAGGCCTTAGGTTCGCTGGCCGACTCCATCTTCACGGAACTCACGTCGCAGGTGTCTTAAAGCTGGGAGTGAATGCTTGAACGGCTGGCAACACAGGAGTTACCAACCTTGCCCGGATGCATGCGCCATCCCAGCTCTAGGGCAGGCAGGGTGTGTGCTCCTGCCGGCTCTGCCTAGGAGGTGGCCCTCCTGTTCCTCCCTGCCTGGGAGAGCAGGGCTGAAGCAAGGCCTCGTTAGGAGACTGAATGTCCAGGTACTACTAGGAAGACCAGAGGGAGAAAATGGGATCAATTAGGGAGCAAGGTCCAAGAACAGGCAAGGGCAGAATTCGGCAGGAGGGGTGACGGCAACCACTCTACAGCAGGGACAGCAAAGCCTTGGGGCAGAGAGGGAGGGAAGGAGGGCAGCCAGGTGCCCAGGGCACAGTGCACAGGAGGCACCAGGGAAGTGGGAAGGGCCCTGGGAAGCATGGGCAGCTTCTCTAGAGGGTCAGCTGGGGGACAGGGTCAGACACCATGCCGGACCTTACCCTATGCCACCTTTAACCCAATGGTCCTCAACCTGCGGGTCGTGACTCCTTTGACAAATCTCTATCTCCAAAAAACCCAAAACTAAGATTCCTAACCGTAGTAAATTTACAGTTATGAAGTAGCAACAAAAATAATTTTATGATTGGGGAGGGGGCGTCACCAGAACACGAGGAACTGTATTAAAGGGTTGCAGCATTAGGAAGGATGAGAACCACTGCTTTAACCCAAACCAACGCTGGGCACTGTTGGCACCCGCTCCTCCCAGTACCTGGCAGGAGCCTCATTAAGCCTCCAATGAGGGTGGCAGCTTCATCACCTTCCCAGCCCTCAGGACTGGGGGAGACAGGCAGAAAAGAGCAACCAGGGGACACTCTGGAGGCTGAAGAGGACCCAGGAACCAGAACCAAAAGGCCAAAAAGTGTTTACTCAGGTAGCCCTGGGGAGGAGGGCTGGGCAGAGCGCGAGCTGTCCTCAGGAGTGGATGGAGATGGGGTGCTCCCATGGCTGCAGTTTTCCTTCCCGTGGGGTCAGGTGAGGTGCCCTCTCCGCAGGCTCTGGAGTGGCCCCAGGTCTGGCCCCTTGTGCCACACCACATTGAGTTCATCCTGGAAGTTCTGAAACTCACGACCTGACCAAGGACCCAGCAGAAGAGAAGGCTTGGTGGAGGGAGAGGCAGGTGTGGCTGCCACGCTTCGCTAAGCCCTTCCTGAGGCTGCGTCCGTCCCGGTGAAGAGGGTACAGGGGAGTCGGAGACCGGACGCTGGAGGAGTCGATTTATGTGCCTTGTGTTCTTCAGGTTCAAGGTCGGGGTCTCAGTTTAGGGATGCTGGGTTGGACCCAGAGCTCACGACGGGGGCTGTGTGGAAAGAGAGCTGCCTTCTGTACACCCTCCTCCTCTTCCCTTTGGGGGGGGTCTCCCACCCCCAGATCAGTCCACTTCTTGCTGTTGCTCAAGGGCAGGAAGAGGGCACAGCCCAGGCAGGAGACCTGAACTGGACAGCAGGCGGCCCTGCTGGAGGCGTGTCCCATGCTCTTCAGCTCTGGAGTCAGGGGTCTTGACTCGAGGACACTACGTTGGGCTCACAGCTCATCAGGGGGGCTGTGTGGGAGGGGGGACGCCTTCTGCACCCCCTCCTCCTCCTCGGGGCTGGCATCCCCCTCCAGGCTCGCTAGCTCCTTCCTCTGCTTGCTGCTGCCACCCCCAGAGCCCTTGACCCTGCCACGCTTCTTCTTGGATTTCTTCCCGCCCAGGGAGGCGATGTCCCCCTTCTTGCCAGACCACCGCTCTGCCAGGCAACCTGAGGGAAGATGCAGAGAGGCTTTAGAAGCAGCTCGCTGGCGGCTGCTGGGAGGAGCCCCTCACCCATCTCCACATCACTCTTTTGTGGCCACCAGACTCAGTTCTCCCGCTCTGGGCCACCACCTCACCTTATCTCAAGCTCCCTGAGGGCAAGATGCCCTCTACTCCCCACCCTTCAGCCCACCTCCTGAGGGTGGGCAGATGATGGAGACACTGCCCACCCCTCCTGCCCTCACTCACTGGTGTCCTTGCCCTTGAGCACGTGGTTGGCGCAGAGGAATTCAGTCAGGTCTTCCTCCTGGTGGTTCCTGTACCAGTCCTCAATCACTTCTTCAAATTCTTCCACCAGCACGTCACACTGTGAAGTACAGCACCGGGAACTGGCAAAGACCAGGCACCCGGCTCTCTCCCAGGGCACCTGGCCACACCATGACCCACAGAGATAGGCGGGCAGGTATGACTTGCCTGGGGAAACTGAGGCAAAAGTAAAAAGGTGCCAGAAATGGTGGCGCATGCCTTTACCCTGGTATTCAAGGCACAGGCAGGTGGATCTCTGTGTTTGAGCCCAGCCTGTTCTACAGAGTGAGTTCCAGGTAAGCCAGGGCTACACAGGGAGAACCCATCTCCAACGGATGGGTGGGTGGGTGGATGGGTGGATGGATGGACGGACGGATGGATGGACGGACAGACGGACGGATGGACAGATAGAGGAATGGCTCTTGGTAGCCTTCCTCAGTCCAGCCCTACCCACCCCACTGAGTGTAATAGGCTGAAAGGCTCTAACCTGCTTCTTGAGGTCGGCCACCTCGGCAGAGGTCTCGTTCCACAGTTCGTAGGGGATGTCCATCACCACCTTGACACCCTTGTGGACTAGGTTGTGCAGTGTCTCAAAGGTCTCCGACATACCCTGGAAGAGGCAACCAGACATGGGATGCAGCACCATCTCTACCTCCCACCTTCCTCTCGCTGGTGTCTAAGAAGCTGCCTCAAAGACGTGCGTCTGTCCAGGGCTTTGCACCCTTGGCCCTGACCTCTCGCCCTCTTTCAGGCTAGCCTTCCACCACCCCTGATTACGTACACCCTGACCTGACCCTCGCCGATGTTATGTTCAAAGCTATCTGCTGTTGCTCTCTGGTCTGTGAATTTAGATTTCTCTCCCAGGAAATAAGATGCCCTTGGCTCCATCCCTTCAATGTGGCTGGACACTCTTATGCAAACAAAATGGTTTAATTCTGGGGAAAAAGAACTTCAAACATTTCCTTATCATCATTCTCTACCCTGCGAGTATCTAATAAGTATTTTTTGGTTGTATTATGTTACAATGTTACAATGTTTGATTCTTTATTGCAGTCTGAGGCAGGGAGTGGCAGCTCATACTTTTAATCCCAGAGTTAGAGACAGACAGAGGCAGGTGGATCTCTGTGGGTTCAAAGCCAGCCCGGTCTACACAGTAAGTTCTAGGCCAGACAGGGCTATATAGTGAGACCCTGTCTCAAAATTAAAAAGCAAAAATAAAAATAAGCCAGGTGTGGTGGCATACACTTTAATCCCAGCACTTAGGAGACAGAAGTCAAGTGAATCTCTGAGAGATTGAGGCTAGCCTGGTCTACATAGTGAATTCCAGGTCAGCTGGAGCTACAAATAGAGAGACTCTTCCTTACACTACACAAACAAAGAGATAAGTGACTAAAAACTGAGTTTCACAGAAACCTGACCTGAGTTTCATAAAAAGCATTCAATAAAATCATGGACAGGATTCCAAAGTTCTTCAGTGGCTCTACACAAACTCCTGCCATGCTGGATACATATGTACATAGAGCAGAGGTTTAGCACTTACGACACAGAATCAAAGTATAAGTCAACTCTGAAACCCCCGAAGATGCCGTGTCCTACAGCATCAAACGTTCAGCCAGCTGAGTTCTGTTTCCAATCTTTGTGCATGTGTGTGTTTGGGGATGTGCACGTGGACAGAGGGCGGCCCTGGGTGCTGGTCTTCCCCTTCAACTCTGGGACAGGCTCTCTCATTTGCCCCCGCACACTCCAAATCGGCTGGACTATGAGCTGCTGGGGATTTTCCTGTGCCCACCTCCCTTTGTGCTGCAGAACACTGGGGTAACAGGCCCGTCCTACTGCATCTGGCTTTATGGGGTACTGGGGATGCAAACTCAGTCCTTACACCTCACTCAGCCATCTCCCTACCTAACAACTGTCTGATGTCTACACTTATTTGATGCACCTATATACCCAGGGTGACATAAAAATTTACTGATAAAAAGTGGTTGCAAGTGTTCCTTCTTACATTTTTGTTTTTGAGACAAGGGTTCTCTGTGTATCAGCCCTAGCTGTCCTGGAACTCGCTCTGTAGACCAGGCTGGCCTTGAACTCAGATCTGAACTCAGATCTGCCTTCTGGGTGCTGGGATTAAAGGCGTGCACCACCACGCCTGGCTTTTTAAAACTGTTTTTTTTTTTTTTTTTATCAGATTCATTAATTTTATTGTCTGTGTGTTTTGTCTTCATCATGTGCATGCTTGGTGCCCACAAAAATCATGAACCACCACAGCACAGATGGCTGTGAGCCACGCCTGGTGCCCACAAAAATCATGAACCACCACAGCACAGATGGCTGTGAGCCACGCCTGGTGCCCACAGAAGTCATGAACCACCACAGCACAGATGGCTGTGAGCCACGCCTGGTGCCCACAGAAGTCATGAATCACCACAGCACAGATGGCTGTGAGCCACGCCTGGTGTCCACAGAAGTCATGAACCACCACAGCACAGATGGATGTGAACCAACACACGGGTGCTGAGAATCAAACCTGGTTCCTGTACCAGAGCAGTAAGTGCTCTTAACTGCTGAGCAAGTGTTTTAGTGTAAGGAGCCCGCCCCGTGCCCAGGCCCATCACCACTCCATGTCCTTCCTCGCTTGTGTCTTTAGGTGTAGGAACAGCACAGCTGAGGCCCGAGGCGTCTGTGCTGGGAACAAACTGGACTGGCTTCCAGCGAGCGCCTGTCCCCAGAGAACTCACTTCCGTTTCCTGGAAATAATACACACACACACACACACACACACACACACACACACACACACACACACAGGGGCTGGGTATGGCTCAGGGATATGAGCACTGGCCTGGCTCGTGTAAAGCACTGGCTTAAAGCTCCGAACAATGAAAAACGAACCAAACATCCAATCCATCCTGCCTTGCTTCCTGTGTAAGCAACAGTGTACCACAGGATTTTTGCCTGTGACAGAATCTCATCATGTGGCCCTATCTGGTCTGGAACCTGCTGTGTAGACTGGGCTGGATTAGAACTCAGAGAGCCGCCTGCCTCTGCTTCTTGAGTGTGGGGGTCACCAGTGTACACCCCTCGTCCAGCCTACCTCTGCTGGCTAACGGAAGGTTTCTAATCTCGGCTTCCAGCTTTTTGGTTTTTGTTCTCTGTCACCTGTGTAGCCAAGGCTGGCTTCAAAGTTCCGGTCTTCTTGCCTCCTAAATTCTGGGACAAATAGTATGTGGCACAGCACTTGGGCAGGAGAAATAATTTGAAACACTTTTACGAAAGAAATTACGGATCAACAAACTAAATCCATGTAAGTTTTAAAGAAAAACCTAAGATTTCAGCTTGAATTCCTGAGGGGTCTCAGAGGCGATACCTGACATCCTCAGACAGAAGGAAACTTAGGAGGAAAATGTGGGTGGGTGGCAGGCACAGAAGACACAAGACCCACAGGAACCTACCAGCTCCTTCTCCAGGCCTGAGCAGGTGGATCTGGGTGGCTCACAGGACAAACAGGCAATCATTGTTTTTTTTTTTTTTTTTTTTAATTGTTTAAGACAGGATTTCAGGTAGCACAGGCCAGCCTCAAACTGATGATGTAACGAGGCTAGCCTGGGACTCCTGACTCCTGATCCTCCTGCCTCTGTTTGGGAGGTGAGTGCTGGGATTACAGTGCATCATGCCTGTCTTCTAACATCTCCCTGGCACAATGCTGTGAGAATCTTGCCAAGTCCTAGTGCTTTTGATACCCACGTGAGCTGCCAGCACGCGGCGTTTCTGCCTGTTCCTGACGTGGAGGTGGAACCTGGGGCATGCCCCGGCCATCATAAACACACCGCAGACCACTGCAGTCAGTGCTCAGCGAGCAGCTACTCAAGAATGGGGGGAGGGAAGGAAGGAGGGTCCACAGGCATGCCCTACCAGTCACACACACACACCAGCAGACACACTCATGAGAGCCCGAGGGAATGAGGCACACACACACACACCAGCAGACACACTCACGAGGGCCAGAGAGAATGAGGCGCGCGCACACACACACACACACACACACACACACACACACCAGCAGACACACTCACAAGGGCCCAGCCCCAGAGGGAATGAGACACACACACACACACACACACCAGCAGACACACTCACGAGGGCCGGAGAGAATGAGGCACACACACACACACACACACACACACACCAGCAGACATACTCACGAGGGCCCGAGGGAATGAGGCACACACACACACCAGCAGACACACTCATGAGGGCCCGAGGGAATGAGGCACACACACACAGCCAACCTTGGCAAACCGGTTGCTGCCGGTCCTCTCCTTGTGCAGACTGTAGTCCAGAAGCCTCTTGCAAATGGTCTCAGTGACTTCAATTAACCGTAAGTCCCTGCCGAGACAGCAGCACAGAGGAGCTGAGTTCTCCTCCCAGCCCCTCGGAGTAGCGGTCTGTCCCTCCAGCCCTGCTGCCTGACTGACGCCTGCACATCTCCCCAACGGGAAGGCAGGGCTGGAAGGAAGATGGGTCACCTGGCCTGGGGGCTCTGAAATGCTGGGACACAGACCAGAGAGACAAGGTTTTAAGAGATCTACGGGAAGGGCCTGTGTGTGTGTGTGTGGGGGGGGGGGGGATATCTATAGAGCCTGGATCAAAGCCAGCGCCCTGCACAGGTCAGGCAGATGCTCTACCACTGAGTCTCACCCCAAACCAATCTATTTGTTTTTATTTAAAAAGAATCTACGGGGGGCTGGAGAGATGGCTCAGAGGTTAAAAGCACTGGCTGCTCTTCGAGAGGTCCTGAGTTCAATTCCCAGCACCCACATGGTGGCTCACAACCATCTGTAATGGGATCTGGTGCCCTCTTCTGGTATACAAGCATACATGCAGACAGAACACTGTTTATATAATAAATAAATAAATCTTTGGGGCTGGGGATTTAGCTCAGTGGTAGAGCGCTTGCAGGCCCTGGGTTCAGTCCTCAGCTCTGGAAAGAAAAAATAAAAAAGAATCTGTGTGTGTGTGTGTGTGTGTGTGTGTGTGTGTGTGTGTGTACACACATATGCCACGTCTGTGCAGGTGCTGACGGAGGCCAGGAGAAGGCACTGGATCTCTGGTGAGCTGCCTGACATGTGTATTGAGAACTGAGCCCGAGTCCTCTAGAAGAGCAGCAAGTATTCTTAACTCTGCTGCGTCGTCCTTCCACCTCCCACTTTTTAAAAAACCCTTGGTCCTGGGAGTCAAATCCAGGACATCACACATGGGAGGCAGGTGCTCTGCACCTTAAACCTTCTTCCTGCAAACAAAACGTGTCGGTCTTTTTTAAAAAATAGTACTTTTAATTTGTGAAGTACTTTTATTAGTGAAGATATCATTTATTTACTTTTTTGGGGTTTTTTTTGTTTGGTTTTTCTAGACAGGGTTTCTCTGTGTAGCCCTGGCTGTCCTGGAACTTACTCTGTAGCCCAGGCTGGCCTCGAACTCACAGAGATCCACCTGGCTCTGCCTCCCGAGTGCTGGGATTAAAGGCGTGCGCCACCACCGCCCTGCCTTCGTGACGATATCATGAACAGGTCTTTCTTAGTGCTCCCTGGAAACAAGTCATTAGCCATCTTTTTAAATATATGTGTGTGCCAGGCAGTGGTGGCGCACGCCTTTAATCCCAGCACTCGGGAGGCAGAGGCAGGCGGATCTCTGTGAGTTCGAGGCCAGCCTGGGCTACCAAGTGAGTTCCAGGAAAGGCACAAAGCTACACAGAGAAACCCTGTCTCTAAAAACAAAAACAAACAAATAAATGTGTGTGGTATATGTGTGTACATGTTCATGTGTGTGCATGTATGTATAAGTACACATGAATGCATACACACATGTGGAGGCCAGAGGTCAACATCAGGTATCTTCCTTGATCACTTTCCATTTTTTGAGACAGGGTCTCTCTGAATCTGCAGCTCGCCCTCTGGACTAGACTTAGGTATGGAGCAAGCCGCAGGATCCCTCCTGGCCAGCCCTCCGGTCACTGGGATCAGAAGTGAGCACTGCTCCGCCTGCCTGTAGGTACTGGGGACCAAAGTCAAGCGCTCACACAACAAGCACTTTCCCAACAGCCGTCCCCAACTCCTATTAATCACTGCTTGCTTTCTTCTGTGTAGCCCTGGCTGGCCTGGAACTCGTCACGCAGACCAGGCAGGTGCTGAACTCAGAAATTCGCCTGTCTCTGCTGGATGCTGGGATTAAAGGGATGCACCACTGCACCCAGAAAACCATTTCTTTCAAGTCATCTGTCTGCACCTCTTGGATCCCGACCTCATCATCTCCTTTGGGATCTGGCAGACCTGTCTATGCTGAGCATGGCAGTCTGGATGGAAGACTCACCTACCCATCTGGTTGGAAGGCTCACCTACCTGGTTGTTGCATTTTTTTTAGTAAAACCAACATGAAACAGACAAAGCAAACAATGACCAGTATCTAGACACCAATATGAGCCCCAATCACAGTGAAATGACCATTATATTCATAAATCACCGTGTGTTGTTTGAGCTCACTAAGAAGCTAACTCTGGAAGCAGGTTTGTCCCACCTACTGCACCCCCCTAGGCCCCGCCCCCCGCCCCCTTCAACATGTTTTTCTCAAAGTGTGCTCAAGGCATCTTGTTTGGGGATGGGCTGGTCCCCCAACTCTGTGGCAGAGAGGAGAAAATAAATGGGCAATGCTCAGAGTCTCATTTCCCGAGTGATTCTGGATTCTGTGCCCTTGAACACTGAGGACAAACTATGTCCAACAGATGCTATCATATCACTGCTTATCCCCTGGCCAAAAAAAAAAAAAAAAAAATACCCACAGTGGGAAAGAGAAGCAGGGAGGTCAGCCATGACTGGCTTATGCGTGGCAGAAAGCCGCTCAACTGGGAACCCCAGCTGACCGTCTCTACTCCCCTGGCTTCTGGTGGATGTTGGTGAGAGGCTGATCTGACTTTATCTCTGTCATTTGCTGGGAAGCCTTGTTTGAGGGACACAAGTCTGTAGGGACTTCTGATGGAGAACACCAACTGGCTGCTTTACTGGGCTTCCCCAGTCCGTTTCTTCTAGAAGCTTTGACACCTGATTTAATGCTGTTGGTCCATCCTTCCTCTCTCCCTCCCTCCCCTCCTATCTATACATCAATCTGCTACTTATTCTTTTTTTTTTTTTTTTGGTTTTTCGAGACAGGGTTTCTCTGTGTAGCTTTGCGCCTTTCCTGGATCTCGCTCTGTAGACCAGGCTGGCCTTGAACTCACAGAGATCCGCCTGGCTCTGCCTCCCGAGTGCTGGGATTAAAGGCATGCGCCACCACCGCCCGGCTTACTTATTCTTTTATTTTGGCTTACTGTATACTTAATAAGTCACTCATTCAAAACTGAAAATACACGCTTTTGGTCCTAACACTTGGGAGGCAGAGGCAGGAGGATCCCTATGAGTTCTCAGCCAGCTTGGTCTACAGAGGGAGTTCCAGGAAAATTGGGGCTGTTACACAGAAAAACTCTGTCTCATTTAAAAAAAGAAAGTCTTGCCACATAATTAATGGTTTGTAATCAGGGTAAGTCTCCACAGGTATTCTCAGAGGCTAACCTTCATCTAGATGATCCCTCAGACATGCCCAGAAGCCCATCCCAGGGGAGTCCAGATTCTGTCAAGCTGGTAATTAACACTAACCATCATGCCCAAGTAGGGCATAAACCTAAATTTGTCACCGTCCTGCCTCGGCCTCCCAGCTGCTGGAATGACCGGTCTGAGATACCATGCCCAGCACGTATCTTGTTTGTCTGGGCTTCTGTTCTGTCCCTATGTAGCTCTGGGCAGCCTTGAACTCTCAGGGCAAATCAAGGAGGCCTCAAATCTGCAGTAGTCTTCCACTTCTCAAGAGCAAGGTCTACGGGTGTGACCACTGTGCCTAGACATGTATCATGCTGATGGCAAAGCATGTCTTTTTTTTTTAAGTTAAAAAATTTGTTTTATAATTAAGGTGTTGTCGACAGGCAGTGGTGGCACACGCCTTTAATCCAGCACTCGGGAGGCAGAGCCAGGAGGATCTCTGTGAGTTTGAGGCCAGCCTGGTCTACAAAGCAAGCTCCAGAACAGCCAGGGCTGTTACACAGAGAAACCCTGTCTCAAAAAACCAAAACCAAACCAAAACCAAACCCAAAAACAATAATTTAAGTGGTGTGTGTGTGTGTGTGTGTGTGTGTGTGTGTGTGTGATATATGGGCATGCCTACGGTGTCCAGAAGAGGGCATCAACATCCCCCGGAGTGGGAGTTACAGGTGATGGGTGAGTCACTTGACATGGGAGCTGGGAACTGAACTTGGGTCCTCTGAAAGAGCAGCAAGTGCTCTTAATTAAGACCATGGTTTTCAACCTGTGAGTCGGGTCCCTGGGGAGCTGAACATCCCTTCCATAGGGGTCACGTATCTGATACCCTGCATATCAGATATTTACATTATATAATGTATTTTTATATTATATTACTGTTATTATAACAGTAGCAAAATTACAGTTATGAATAGCAACAAAGATAATTTTATGGTTGGGGTCACACAACATGAGGAATTGTATTAAAGGGTCGCAGTGTCAGGAAGGTTGAGAACCACTTTTAAGGGCTAAGCCATCTCTTCAGCACCCTCACTGTGTTTTTTTAAAAATTACATTTTATTTGTGTGTGTGTGTGTGTGTGTTTGTGTGCAAATATAAGGTTTGGTGGCAAGTGTCTTTACCTGCTGAACCACCTTGTTGGCCCTTATATCACTTTAATTTTTTTTTTTTCTTGTTTTCATTTTTTTGTTTTTTGAGACAAGGTTTCTCTGTATAGCCCTGGCTGTCCTGGAACTCACTCTGTAGACCAGGCTGGCCTCGAACTCTCAGAGATCCAACTGCCTCTGCCTCCAGAGTGCTGGGATTAAAGGTGTGCATCCACCATCACCACGGGGCTTCTTTAGTTTCTTTTAACTTTCATTGTATGTGAATGGGTTATGTGTTTTGCCTATATGTCTGTCTGTGTACCATGTGCATGCAGTGCCCAAATAGGCCAGAGGAGGCGCTGGATCCCCTGGAACTGGAGTTCCAGATGGCTGTGCGCTGCTATGTGGCACTAGGAATTGAACCCTGGACCTCTGAAAGAGCAATGTGTGCTTTTAACTGCTGAGCCATCTCTCCAGCCACCTCATGTCATTTTGAAAACATGATCTTAACTGACATAAGCTGTTTTTGTTTTTTATATTTTTATCTGGCAAAATAAAAGTCTGACACAAAAGTAATCCAGCTGACACAACCTTTAATCTCAGCACTCAGGAGGCAGAGGCAGGTGGATCTCTGTGGGTTTGAGGCCAGCCTGGTCTACAGAGGGAGTTCCAGGATAGCCAGGGCTACAAAGAGAAACCCTGCCCCCAAAAATAATTAATTAAAAAAAAAAAAAAAACCCTCTGGTAATCCCATGTTAGCAATTTTTTGATTATTTTGTTTTCTTTTGAGACTGAGTTTCCCTTTGTAGCCCTGGCTATCCTGGTTCTGGATCTGCTGACCAGGCTGGTCTGAACTCAGAGGGTGCCCTGCCTCTGCTCCCAAGCGCCAGGATTAATGCCACACACCATCACTGCCCAGCAATGTTTTTTATAAATTACACTGGTTGTGAGATCTATGGCTTCAGGGATTCACCAGGAACTTGCCAGGTCTCCCATGAGCAGTCTCACTTCTCTAGATGAGGCGTTTGAGGCACAGAGAAAGGATTTACGAGGGTCACCTAACCTTTAGTGGCAGAAGCAGTGGGCAAATTTGAGTCTATTATTGTGACCAAAGTCTCTGTTGTGGGTTTGCCTGCATGGAAGGAAAACAGCAGCCACAACTCATCCCTCACTCGGCCCTCCCCCCCAACCCCACCACACAAAACCCAAAACAAACAAACGCAGGCCAGCCACCAAGTCCCCGTTCACTTACGACTTGGTGTACTTGACTCCGGAGGCCTTCCGGTCCAGAATGCCGTAGCCTGTGTCGATCACTTCCTTGGTCTTCCCGGTTTCTTCAAATGCTGATTTCAGCTCCACTGCGACATACTTGCACACTGGAGAAGGTAAACACGGAGCAGCCTGCTGAGTGCACAGAACTTCTCCTGGGAGGCCGGCATGCAACCAAACAAACCCAGAGGGGCGCCCTTCCTAGCCTGGGCCAAACCAATATTCAGTTTGGAAATTAGTTCCAGCCCACAAATAGAGCTCATTAATGCACATCCACTCCCGGCCTTTATCTATGTAACTCAACTCCCATCACTTTACCCCGCCCCCTCAAAAAAGCACAATGGCTAATATCTCTAATCTGAACTATTTGGGAAGCTGAGGCAGGAGGATTGTAAATTTGAGACCAGCCTGGGCAACACAAGAAATAAGGAAAAAAAAAAATCTCGCCGGGTGGTGGTGGTGGCGGCGGCGGCGGCGGCGGCGGCGGCGCACGCCTTTAATCCCAGCACTTGGGAGGCAGAGGCAGGCGGATCTCTGTGAGTTCGAGGCCAGCCTGGGCTACCAAGTGAGTTCCAAGAAAGGCGCAAAGCTACACAGAGAAACCCTGTCTCGAAAAACCAAAAACAAAAAAAAAAAAAAACAAAAAAAAAATCTCAAAACATAGCCAGGCATGGTGGCACACATCTTTAATCCCAGCACTCAGGAAACAGAGGCAGGAGGATCTCTGTGAGTTCAAGACCAGCCTTCTGTATCTAACAAATTCCAGGACCACCAGAGCTCCACGGTGAGACCTATGTCTCATTAAGTAAACAATCGGTGAGGCTGCAGAGATGGCTCCATGGTGAAGAGCATTGACTGCTCCTGCAGAGGACCAGGGTTCCATTCCCAGCACCCACATGGCAGTTCACAACTGTGCTACTCTAGTTCCGGGGAACCAACGCCCTTTTCTGGCCTCTGCAGACATTACATGAGTGAGGTGCACATACATACATACATACATACATACATACATACATACATATACACATACATACTTGTAGATAAGTACATACACACAAAATAAATCTTCAAAAATAAAATAAAAGTAAATGTGCTGGAGAGGTAGCTCAGCAGGTAAAGGGGTCACTACCAAACCTAGTGAGCTAAGTTCCGTTCCCAGGACCCACAGACTCACATAAGCTGTCCTCTGAGCTCCATAGGCAACACTGTGGTATCTGCCCCTGGTCACCCCTCCAGCCGCCCAACAAATAAATAAATGTAAACAAAGTTTTAAAATAAAATATTCACGCACATTACACTGACAGAAGAGGATGAAAAATTTCATTCTTCTCCTCACATTCAACACTGTTAATGATTTACCCTGCAATATCTATATTTAATAATCCATCTCAACAATTATACATCATCATGTACTGCCTGTGAACAGGAACTCTATAACCAGAAAGAAATCATAGTACTCGGGAAATTAGTGGGAGTCTTCATGATTTCACGTATTCCCCCACCAGCTCTCTCTGGCTGTCAAGTTACTCTGCTCCAGAGAGGCCTGTTTGTGTGCATGTATTTCCTCTTCCCCCCCTGCTCAAGCAGGTATTAAGCAACTGCTGTGTGCTGAGCACTGGGGACAGGGACATGGAAAACATGGTCCCACCTTTCTCTGCTCACTGTCAAAGAGCAAAGGGTGTTAACAATTAACCAGGAGGCCACCAGCCTCAGTGTCAGCACCTACAGTGTGTGATGCACCCTCGGCCCTGGGAAAGGGGTTAGTGCTCTCTAGAGGCTTCTTTGACCCAGTCTCCTGACACGCCATTAAGTGTCCACCCCAAGAAAGTTCTGAGCTTGTCCCATGTGCGCCTGTCTTCACTGGGCCTCGGTGAGATGGCTATGATCCCTGGAAGACCCAGCTCAGACATACAGGTCTTCAAGGGTAAGCATCGTCGCTGGACTTCTGTGTTGTCCTGGTCTGGTGCCCTGTATGTGTTGAATGCTTGATAATTATTGCTGATGGAGGTCACATGGGATCGTCTGAATGGAATTTCATCTGCAGGCTACACACACACACACACACACACACACACACAGAAGATAATGACGACACTACCCTGAAGGCTTGTTTGATGTAATTTTATGTAACAAGTCCATTAATTGATGCTTGGAGAACTTGGAACACAAACGTCCCAATTATAAGCTGGTGATTTCGGAGTCTCCAGTGTACCAAGGTTCTCACCTCCCTGCTTCCCCATCCTGAACCATCTGGCTCCCTCCCCACCCCTGTTCTGTACTCCCTGCAAACTCATCATTCATTGTTCTGGCTCCTCTGCCCCATTCTCCCCATAGCCTCAGCATGGGGTATTCCAGAAGGGAGAAGAAAAAAAAAAAACAGTGAAGGTTCTGAATATCCCTTCTCTTATACCCATCAAGTCACACCTGCTTTCCCACTCTTCCAGAAGTCACTTCTTCAAGACCACCCCAGAGCCAGACTTGGGGGAGACTCATGGCACAGACCCCAGACCCTCATGGACAGCCGCCTACTTTTTCTGGGCAGGTTCTCCTTCCTCTGTGCTGAGGCCTGTTCCACTCAGACTACTAAGCCCGAAGGCAGGCTCTGTGAGCCAGGTAACAGTCAGCGATTAATAGCAAAGGTGCAATAATAATAAACATAAATAAATACAGTATTAAGAGGAGCCTAAGGGTCAACGTTTGCCAAACCACTCCATGACTGAAAAATCCTTTGTAAAATTAATATTCACTGATTACAAAATCAGTTTGGGCTTGATGGTCTCTAAGACCCTTGCCAACTCTATGCTTCTGGGTCTATGAAGGTCTCCTAAGGAAAAGATATGAGCTTGTGACTAAAAATAAAAAAATAAAAATAAAGGAAATAAAACCCCAGGACTAGAGGAAAAGAGATGGAAAGCATCCTGGTACAGGCAGGACTCTTCTTTGTTTTGATTTGATTTTGTTTTGTTCCAAGATGTGTTGCCCCATCTCTCCTGAAACTCACTCTGTAGACCAGGCTGGCCTTGAACTCACAGAGCTCTATCTGCCTCTGTTTCCTGAGTGCTAGGATTAAAGGTATGTGCCACCATGGCCTGGTCAGGTAAGACCCTTTACCAGGTACCCTTCCAGTGAGGTCTGAAGAGTCTAGAGAGTCTACTTAAGAAAGAAAATTCCACCAGGCAGTGGTGGTGCATGCCTTTAATCCCAGCACTTGGAAGGCAGAGGCAAGAGGATCTCTATGAGTCTGAGGCCAGCCTGGTCTACAGAGAGAACTTCGGGACAGCCAAGGCTACACAGAGAAACCATATTTCCAAAAACAAAAACAACAACAAAAATCTCCTGTGTATTCATTGACTCACTTAAAAAACAAAAAATCCTGTGTATTTATAGTGTATGTGTATGTATGCATGTGTGGGTAAGCACATGGAGGCCAGAGGTGCTTTATGATACTGCTCTTCACCTTATTTTTCTTCAGACAACATTTCTCACTTGAACCTGGAGCATGACAATTTGGCTACACTGGCTGGTTAGCAAATCTCTAGGGTCCTCCTGGGTATGTCTCCCAGCTCTGGGATTACAGGCACACGAACAGTGCAGCATCTGGCTTTTTATATTTGTCTGAATTCAGGTTCTCAGACATGTGCAGCAATCATGTTGCCCACTGAGCCATATCTCCTGCCCCCATTCTCACTTTTAACTGCTCAAATGGAAGGATTTGATCTGCACCAGGCCAGATGTTCCCAGTGCTTAGGGAATATCTGGCCTGGTGCAGATCTGGCTTGGTGCAGCTTGGAATGAACATAAAATAGATTTCCATTATACTTTGGGGAAAGCTTCGAGCTAGGATGAAGAAGGGGGGCGGGGGGAGGGGGATGACTGTAAAAACGAAGAGCAGGACAAAGGGAGGTCTGAGATCCTCAACAGCCGAGCTCCTGCCTCCACTCCTGGTCCTCTCAATTTAAAATCTTCCTCCTTCACCTAAATCTCGCCTGGGCTCTATGCTTCCCCGAAGTGACCTCTTGATCCTCTGAGCCTCCTCTCCCCACACCCATGTAATCGTATGTATTCCAAGAGCTTTGTTCGTTTGCCAATAAATATCTGCAACCAAGTCCTTGCCCTCAAGAAGCAAAAAACCATACACACATTAGGTTGGAGTGAAGGCACAACGGGGAATGTTTCGCGTTCCTTTTCTGAGTCATATGGACCTTTTCAGTTCCTCAAACTCGCCCTTTGGCTTCTTGGCCTGCAGGGCCCCCTCATTTGCCTCTGCTTCTGTGGTTTTCGCGGAGTGGGTTTTCTGCACTTTCCTTTTCCTGGCCAACTCTTAATCTCGCAGCAGGCTTAAGCCTTCCCTCCACCCCCACCTCCAGGCTAGATAAGCAGCTGCGCCTCGGCCGGCCTGAAAGCCCAGACATCTAGTTTATCCGAGAGGCCTGGCACCTAGCAGTGCCGAGCACACGGCAGGGTCAGGGAGACCCCGAGCCCAGGACCCTTGCCCACAGGCCCCGCCCCATCCCGCCCCTCGGCCGGGGTACGCCCCGCGGCCCCGCCCCCTCACCTTCGCATTTGCTGGGCAATCGCACCCAGTCGGTCTCCTCCGCCCGGGCGCGGCTCGGGCCCAGCAGGAGCAGCAACGACAGCAGCAGCAGGGGAAGCAGGAGGCAGCGGGGCGCGAGCTCGGACATCGACTCCATGGCCCAGCCGGACCCCGAGCGGAGCGGACCCGGCGGCGCTTCCTCCAGCAGCGCGCGCGGAGCAGCTTCCCCCGGCCGCTTCCGGGACTGCACACGTGCCTCCGTGTAACCACGGCAACAGCGAGCCCCGGCCCGCCCCCTCGCGCGCGGCCTCGGGCGGCCTTCGAAACGGACCGAGGCCCCGCGGGCGACGCAGCCAATGGGTTCGCTGGGCGTTTGCTTTTTTAGCGAATGGGAAAGAAACGATCTTTTTTTCCACCTGGGCCAATCAGAGAGCGGATGGTGGCCGCGGCGACCAATAGCGACCTCTCCGCCTTGTAACGGAGGTTTGGAGAGGCTGGAGCATCTTGGTCCTCGGGAGTACATGGACCGGGTTTGGCCACTCTAAGCCTGGATAACGTCGAGCGGTCTATCTTTCGTAGTTTTTGTTTGGGGTTGTTTGTTTTTCGAGACAGGGTTTCTCAATGTAGCCTTGGCTGTCCTGGAACTCACTCTGTAGTCCAGGCTGGCCCCAAATTCAGAGACCCACCTGCCTCTGGCCTGTGCTTCCTTCCACACCGGGCATCATGCCTTTCTCTTTTAAAGTGTAAGAAAGTTTTTATTTTATGTTGGGGAACGACTGAAATCTGTTGCTTCTTTCCACCATGTAGGTCCTGGGCATCAAACTCTGGCCCTCAGGCTTGACGGCCACCTCCTACCCGCTAAGGCGATTCGTCAACCCTCTTCATGGTTTTCTTTGCAACCCTTCACTAGACACCTGCTTTTAAACTTTATTATTGCAGCCACCCACTCTAATACATGCTTAGGGACTCACACCAGCCCTGATGCCCATTAACCTTGCATTAGTGACTTCTTTGACCAGAAAGCTATTTAATGACAGTTACCTGCCTCCTACATCTCTGTGTATCTTGCCTATTGGGAAGCTCAAATCAATTCATGAATTAATGGTTTGGTTTGGTGTTTTGAGACAGAGTTTCTTCTCTAGTCCTGGAACTCATTCTGTAGACCACGCTGGCCTTGAACTTAGAGATCCACCCTAACTTTGATCGGCCTTTTCTGACTGCTACCTTTTGTCTCTGTCTCCGGTACCTTCCCTTCCCCTTCCATTTGAAGCATGTAAATCTTGTGAGAGTTTCCTAAGGGTGGTGTGTGGGGGGGGGGGACGACTCCTAACTGAGAATTTGCATTTGGTATTGTCTCTTTGGGGAGCTTAGACTTATCTAAGGTGTTGGTTTACGGAGATTGACTTAAGTCCATCAAAGGCTGATTCCCCTGTAGCTGGAAGGGCTAAAGAATCATCCTTAAAGTGCCTCTCTGTCTTCTTTCCACCCCCGATACAATAGCCTCTGCCTCCCTGGAATTAAAGGCTTGCACCACTACCATATAGGATTAAAGAGCCAAGGAAAGAACACCCTGCTCCTGACTTGACCCCAAGCCTAGGGCCAAGAAAAAGAATCCCACCAATCCCTGAGCTTGCCCCAAGACCAGGCCACCCTGGAAAGCTTTGCCCCTCCCCCTCCCAGGAAACCCTGCCTCCTGCTCAGTTCCCTGCTGCTTCTCAATCAAGCAGAGGCAGCCACCCTCCTCCTTTTTGCCTCCCAATCTCTTGTGTGAGGTTTGTTGTGCAGTGTGACTCTGGTATTCCTTAGCTTCCCTAGCTCCCGATTGCTCAGAGCTGGAACACACCGGGGAAACCTTACCCCACAGGAGCAGAGCTGTAACATTTCCACTGGGGAAGCCTTTCCCCTCAGAGCTGTAACATTTACACACCCCCTGGCATAAGGAAGGATTAAAAATGAATGAACAAGCTAGGGTGTAGCTCAGTGGTAGAGCCCTTACCTAGCACACACAAATCCCTGGTGTTCCATCTCCAGGCTGGCATAAACGTGGAGCTGGGTGGTGATGCAAGCCTGTAATCTCAGCATTCAGGAGGCAGAAGGAGAGGATTAGAAGTTCAAGGCCATCCTTGGCTGCACAGTCGGGTGCAGCCTGAGCTACAGGAGACCCTGTCTCCAAAATAAAAAACCCCCTTGAAATGTGTGGAGCAGATGGAAAACATTCCAGCATTTTTAGCGTGCCGATCTCAGTCTCTTTATTTCTTTGTATTCTGAGCTCCTAGAAGGCAGGAACCTGGCATTGAACATTTACATTTCCTTTCTGCCTCTGACATCAGGGGTCCTGACACTAGCTCTTTGTTAAACAAAGAGAATCCCTGACTGAACATGGGTCTTAGCTGCAGAGTGGTTGCCTTGTGTGCATGAGGTTCTGGACTCAATCTGGCACCAAACTCAAAAGTGAGCAATGTCAGTTAGGTGTGATGTACCAGCATTTTGATTCCAAGTCTTGGAAGCTGAAGGCAAAAAGACCAGAGGGCGGCCTTGGTTCTGGAAGGACTCTCTGGGTTCTTGGCATTGCTTTAAACTGACTCTGAGCTCAGCTTCTGCGGGAAGCTGTCCGCAAACGCAGCTTCGCCCATAAAGCCCTGTTTTCTCCTCAAGTCTAGGTATGTTTGCTGTGCTTATGAAGCTCTCCAAACCCAACAGGCCTTCTGCTGGCGAAGTGTCCTGTTTAAAGCAGTTGTGTCTGTAAGCCCCTCCAGGAGAGAGTGGCTAGCCCCGCCTCCAGGCTTCTCTGGCTGTGTTACAGCTCTGAGAAGAAAGACTTCCCCAAAGCAAGGGTTAGAGCTCTGCGGGGCCAGGGACCAGGGCTGCCTGCTAGCAGCCTCAAGGAGTCAAGCCTGACCTCCAGGTCTCCAGGGGCAGGGCTTGCGACAGGTATCTTCGAGCAGCAGGAAAGCCAGACCTGCCACCCAAATTGGCATGAATAGCCAACACAGTCCCTGCTCTACAGGGGAAAAAAAAAAAAAAAAAGCCCAAGACGAGGGCACAAAATCCCACCAATCCCTGAGTTTGCCCCAAGATCAGGTCACGTAATCTCTCCAATCCAAGGCCACCCTGGGAAGCCCCCACACAAGAAACCCTATATAAAGCCTGCCTCCTGCTCAGTTCTTTGATGTTTCCCCCTCAAGTAGAGGCAGCCACCCTCTTGTGTCTCTGCCAATAAATCTCTTGTATGAGGTTTGTTGTGTTGTGTGACTTTGTGGTATTCCTTGGTGTAAATGGAAGTTTCTGTCCCACCAGCAACTCCCAAATACCCATCAGCCACATCTGAAATTACCACTTAGAGGCTTATATTAATTATAAATGTTTGGCCAATGGCTCAGGCTTGTTACCAGCTAGTTCTTACACTTAAATTAACCCATACTTCTTATCTATGCTTTGCCACATGTTTCGTGGCTTGTTACCTCATTTTTCTATATGTCTTGCTTCCTCGGTGGCTGGCTGGCATCTGCTCAGCTCCGCCTTTCTTCATCTCCATCTTCAGTTTGATTGTACAGCCTAACCTTGTTCTGCCTCACCATTGACCAAACAGCTTTATTATCAACCGATGAGAGCAACACATAGTCACAGCGTACAGAAGGACATCCCACAGCACCCTGGCTTCTGACTGTCAGGATGACCTTCCCTTCAGAGCTGTAACACTCACAGTGTTGGTATCAGGGCACTTTGGCTAGATGGCGCTATGGCACATGGAACTTCACAATACACAGCACTGGAACAGCCTCTAGGGTGTCTCTACTTTCTCAAGGCTCTGTTAGACTTGGGGAGGCTCAAAAGCTGGCCATTGTCCTTGACTCACAAGACTCGGAAGCCCTCCTGGAGACTCTTCAGCCACAGCGGTGACTTAAGGGATGGAGCAGGACAAGGTTGAGAGTGAAGGAACTCAGCTTCCGGACCAAGGGCTGCTGAGGGGACATTTACACAGGTAAACAATTAGCTCGGTTCAAAGTCCCACGGATAGCTGGGAAGGGACAATGTTTAAAGAAATTGAGGCTACAGCTGGACCCCTCCTGAACTTGGCCATGGAGGAAAAATCAATTCCTAAGGAGGCAGGGACAGCCTCATCTCTAGAGATGTGCCCCTGCTCCCCAAAGGATCCGTAGAAAGAGGCAGGAGATGGGCTGGGGAGATGGTTCAGTGGTTAACATGCTCACCACACAAGCATGAAGACCAGAATTGAGACCCTCAGAACCCATGTAAATGTTGCAGGGGAATGGTATCGTACCGGGAATTACAGTGTTCTGTGGAGACAGGATCCTCAGAGCCCAATGAAGCTAGACTAGTCTTCATCTGTGAGCTCTAGATTTAGTTGAGAATTCAGGGGCTGCTGAGTTGGCTCAGCAGTTAAGAGTACTTGTTACTCTTGCAAAGGCCCTGAGTTCAATTCCCCAGCACTACATGGCAGCCCATAATTATCTTTAGCATAGCAGTGGTGGCATACACCGTTAATCCCAGCACTCGGGAGGCAAAGCCAGGCAGATCTCTGAGTTCGAGGCCAGCCTGGTCTACAAAGCGAGTTCCAGGACAGGCTCCAAAGATACACAAAGAAACCCTGTCTCAAAGAAAAAAGAGCATTCAGAGTTCAACCGAGAGACTCTGCTTCAATATATACAGTGGATGTAGAGTCTCAGGGCTGGGTATGATTGTCAGAACACTCCTTTAATCCCAACACTCAGGAGGTACAGACAGGTGGATCTCTCTGAGTTTGAGGACAACCAGGGCTGTGTAGTGAAACTCAGTGTCTTTTTTTTTTTTTCTTTTTTTTTTAAATGTGAATTGGTGATTTGCCTGAATCTATGTCTGTGTGCAGGTCCCGGATCCCCTGGAGCTAGAGTTACAGTTGTGAGCTGCCATGTGGGTTCTGGGAATTGAACCTGGGTCCTCTAGAAGAGCAGCCAGTGCTCTTAACCTTTGAGGCATCTCTCCAGTCCCAAGACTCTGTCTTAAAGAAGCAGAAGTGGAAGAAGATGCAGAAGGAGGAGGAGGAGGGAGGGAGGAGAAAGGAAGGGGAGAGGAGAAAGGAAGGGAGGAGGACAAGGGGAAGAGGAGGGAGAAGAGAGGGGGAGGAGGGAGGAGGAGGGAGAGGAAGAAAGAAAGAAAGAAAGAAAGAAAGAAAGAAAGAAAGAAAGAAAGAAAGGAGGAAGGAAGGAAAGGAAAGAAAGACAGACAGACTCAAGGGATGGAGAGATGGGCTTCCAGAAGCCTGTGTTGAGTACCCACACCCATATTAAGTGGCTCACAACCATCTATAACTCCAGCTCCACCTCTAGTCTCCATGGGCTCCTACTCTCTCTCTCTCTCTCTCTCTCTCTCTCTCTCTCTCTCTCTCTCTCACACACACACACACACACACACACACACACACACGATTGAAAAGAAATCTTTCTCCAATGTGGGAACCTCATCCTCGGTCCATGTGAGGGCTCTCTTTGGGGAACAAGGGAAGATCAACAAAGCCAAACCTCTTTAGTACCTGGCTCCCGGCGGATGCTGAGTTACTACCTGTCAAATGAATAATGACCTTTAATTAGTAGCGCGGAGGTTTGCAATTACTGTCTTATGCTGCTAGCATTGGATGTGATCCTGATGCTCGGGAATCCTGGCTCTGCACCCTTCCTTCAAGTCTGCACAAGACCAGCAGATGGGCACTAGCTCCTTGGCTCCCTGACTCTGCCTTGCCCTCTCAGAGAAGCTGTGCCAGGGTAAGGGAGCGGAGAGGACCCTTGTCCAGTGAGTGACTGACAGCACAGTAGATTGTGTCCCTACACCCCCTCCCCAGTCCCCAGGCCCACCAGACAGTTTCCAGGTTCCCACTCTTCCTCCAGAGAGCCCTCCCAGATCTCTGCTTCCTCTTCATCTGGCACACCATCTCCCCCAGGCACACAGATGAAAAGCTTTGCAATGTGTTTGTCATCTAAGCTCTTCTGTATTGTGCCTGATTACACACACCGGGGCACATGGTCACCCTCCTACCCTGCTGATGGGAGAGACACAGTCCTTTTCCTCCCAGAACCTCAGGCTGTGAGGGAGGCAGAGCCCAGTCCCAGAAAGCCCCATTTACAGGAAGAGGCCGACCACATACAGGAAAAAAAAAGTTCCACAGCTCGAGTAAGGAAACAAAGTGGGCAGTCCTGAGCTGCAGGCCCAGCCGGTCTCCTCGAAGCCAGGGTTTGTGTCCCCGCTGCAGGCGGCAGGAGTGTCCAGTGTCGCCATCTTGATGTGGCTCAGCAAAGAACCTCAGAGGGTTGGATAAGACCAAAGCTTGTGTCTCTCATTACGATGTCCAAATTCGGTGGGTGGGACGCAGGGACCGGCGTGGGGGTGGCGGCAGTGGGTGCTGGCCAGCCAGCACACAGAGGCGGCTGCAGGTCAGAAGCACGTCGGACAGAAGCAGCTTGAAGAGAAGCAGTCGCAGTGCACTCAGCCACAGGAACTGACCCGGTGTCCCTGCAGAAGAAAGAGTGGAGGAGTCCCCAGGAGCCCAGACCGCCCAGGGACAAGGAAGGAGGGCCGTTCTCCATCTGTCTCCTCCTCCGGGAAATTCCTTCCCGGTGTCTGACCTTAGTCTCTACTGGTGATAACATGTGCCTCCTACTAATCCCTCATTTTACTTTGTTTGGCGAGGGAGGCAAGCCTTCAGGAAGGAGCGTCTAATGCAAAGAGTAAATCCCTCAGGATAGCTGGGCAAGAAACAGGTGTTGTGATTACTAGCCCAGTGCCCTCACCACCACCTCAGGGAGTTCAGTAATGCACAAGCTCTCAACCCAAGCCCACCAGCCACCCCCTACCCAAGGAGCCATCAGGCCCCACGTGTTGGCGCTCCTCTGTGCTGCTCCACGGGGTCCAGGAGTTAGGATGGTATCTGAAAACCCCACCGTATCCCAGGGAAGCCCAGGCTAGACCTTAGCAAAGCAATCCCTTAACTAGAAACTCCTCAGTTTCCCAACTGCAACCTCAGGAGACTCATGGTCAAATTAGAGCTGAATGCCACCGGCCAGGTACCAGGACTCAGACCCTTGTTCCCAACCGCCCTCCTACCCCACCACCTGACTCACCCCTAAGAGGTTCCTGAGAGCAGGTCCTGGCTGTGGAAGCTTCCCCTGTGAACCAAGAAGAAGGAAGTGAGTACCATGGGACGGGTGGGCACCTCACAGTCCAGGCCTATGCCTGGCCCTAGCCAACTTGCAGGGCATAGGGACATATGCGGAAACTCTGAGCCCACTTGTTGGCAAGTCCTGAGAAGCCATCACTGCTCCCCTCCCTGCCTGACAGTTCTGTCCCCTAAGAGGCACCTCAGTCCCTTCCCACAGGGAGCCCATTCTCTTACAGCTCTTGCTGGAAGGCAGGGCATTTTTTCAGAAAGCTATCCTCTTTGGGAGGTAATAAAACTGAGGTGACCCAAATGGCCCCATCATGACAGTGCTGGTAACACAAACACAGGACCTGAGCTCCATCCCCATGTTAAAAAAGAAAGAAAAACAGAAACAGGGCACGGTGGCCCATATTTATAATCCAGCGCTGGGGAGGTGGGGACAGGCAGACTCTTGGTTAGCCTAGTCTGCTTGGCTTAGGAGGTGGCTTAGTTGGTAAATGCTTTCTTGAGTTGGAACCCAGCACCCTCATTAACAAGCCCGGCAGTGGTGGTGCACACCTTTAATCCCAGCACTAGGGAGGTAGAGGCAGGGGGATCTCTGTGAGTTTGAGGCCAGCCTGGTCTATAAAGTGAGTTCCAGGACAGCCAGAGCTGTTACACAGAGAAAACCCTGTTTTAAAAATCAAACAAACCAAAACTAAACAAGAAAGTGAGTACTGCTTTCTCAGAAGACCAGGGTTCGGTTCCCAACCTCCTTGTTTGTCAGGAGGCTGGTAAGTGCCTGTAACTCCAGCTCCTGGGGCGGGGGGGGGGGGGGGGGGGGGGTGGGGGTGGGGGGTGGGGGGGGTGGGGGGTGGATGGTGATGATGATCCAATGCGTCTAGTCGAGTCAAGCACCTAGACTCACACACCTCACACACACACACACACACACACACACACACACACACACACACACACTTCAAAATAATAATCTTTACAAAATTTAAAATGAAGCAGCACTTAGGACAGTGCTTGGCATAGAATAAACTTGGTAAAAAGCGATGAGTTTATTTTTATTTATTTATTTATTTTGAAGACACGGTTTCTCTGTGTAGCCCTGGCTTTCCTGGAACTCACTCTATAGACCAGGCTGGCCTCGATCTCACAAAGATCTGCCAGCCTCTACTACCCAAGTGCTGGGATTAAAGGCGTGCACCATCATTGCCCAGTGATAGGGGATTATTCTTTAATTATTGTTTGGTCTTACAGGATTTGTTTGTGTGTATATGAACTATTTATATAGATTATATATAAAACATATGATACATGCACTTATGAATAATCCATTAAAAGTTATTAATATCTCTTAGCAATCACACATCAGAGCCTGGATTTGCTTTTGTTTTGTTTTGTTTTTTTGGGGGGGAGTTGTTTTTTGTTTGTTTTGTTTTTGTTTTTTCGTTTCTTGTTTTTTCGAGACAGGGTTTCTCCGTGTAGTTTTGGTGCCTGTCCTGGAACTTGCTCTGTAGACCAGGCTGGCCTCAAACTCACAAAGATCCGCCTGCCTCTGCCTCCCGAGTAAAAGTGTGCGCCACCACTGCCCGGCTTATTTTGGTTTTGAAACAGAGCTCCATGTAACCCAAACAGGCCTTGAACTCACTTGTCAAGGATAGCCTTGATCCTCCTGTCTGTTTCTCAAATGCTGGATCACAGGCTCAAGAGCAAACCTGAACCTGATATCACAGCTGTCAATCCCAGGAATCATGGCCTCTAAACCACTCTCCCGGAACCAGGGTCTCCCCTTACACGTCCTTCATGCCTGGTGCCTGGAGCCCCCTCCCTCCCCACCATATTCTGACTCCAGGGTATGGAAAGGGACAGGACCCCAGGCTGCTCCCCACCTGACAGCTGGAGGGGGAGTGTGCTCCGGCTCTGGCCCCCAGCCCCAGGCCTGGCGTGGCAGACCAAGGACTCCCAGGCTTCCAGTTCTTCAGAGGGCAAGGAAAGCTGGGCCAGGCTAGTCCAGGTGCCGTCCGGTGCTGGGGAGGGCCCGTAGGTGAAGGCATCGAGTGCACTGCCATTGCCGGCTGAGAACCAGATGGGGCTGTCCAGGCCAGGGGGTGCCGCATCAAGGACCAGGCAGACCACCAGCATCTGCTGCCTCCCATCCACCAGCAGTGTGACCGGTGGAGCCAGAGAAGGGAAGGGGATGGCGGCCATGCCTGCAAGAGAGGAGGGTGTCTGTGCTGGCTCCATTGGCTGGTGCCTCCAGATGGGAACTTTCCTGAAGGTTGGAGTTCCAGGTCCTGTCGTCTCACGCTGCCCCATACCATTACCATTCATCATCGTATTCTTCAGTCTACCCCTTCCCTTCCTGAGTCTACTCATTTCGTGTCCCTTCTTCCTCTGTGTGTGTGTGGTGTATGTGTGTGGTGTATGTGTGTGTGTGTGTGTGTGTGTGTGTGTGTGTGTGGTGTGTGTGTGTGTGTGTATGTGTGTGTATGTGTGTGTGTGTGGTGTGTGTGTGGTGTGTGTGTATGTGTGGTGTGTGTGTGTGTGTGATGTGTGTGTGTGTGTATGTGTGTATGTGTGTGTGTGTGGTGTGTGTGTGGTGTGTGTGTGTGTGTGTGATGTGTGTGTGTGTGTGTGTATGTGTGTGTATGTGTGTGTTATGTGTGTTTTACGCATGGAGGCCAGAGGAGGACATTAGCTGACCTGTTCCATCTCGTCACCTTATTCCCTTAGGATAGGGTCTCTCACTGCTCCTGGAGCTAGGCCCGCATCCAGGGAGCCCCGAGACCCTCCTGTCTCTGCTGTCCACAGTGCTGGGACATGCAGCCTAAGAGCCATGCACAGTTAGTCACATGGGGGCTGAGAATTTGAACTCAGGTCCTCCTGTTGGTATAGCAAGCATGACTCACTGGGCCGTCTCCACAGCCCTTGGAGCCACGCATCCATCCATGCATCCATCCATGCATCCATCCATCCATGCATCCATCCATGCATCCATCCATCCATCCATCCATCCATCCATCCATCCCACCGTTCTTCCTACTGTCCACCCACCTATCCTTCCTGAGCCCCTTCCTAGGCCAGGTGCCGGGTATTTAACATTGAGGAAACCATTGCCAGGCCTTTCGAGGAACTCCGTCCTGTGGGAAAGATATTAGCATCACAAACAAGTGCTTCAACACCAAGCCGTGCCGCCTGAGGAGAACTGGCGTCTCTGGGGAGGAAGGGCCTGGAGTGAGAGCAGAGGGAGCCTCAAGTATACCTGGGCCTTCCCTTCTTGGAAAGACTACTTAAGTGTGGTGTGGTTGTCCGTGTCTGTAACCCCAGGACGTGGGAGGCTGAGGCAGGGGTACGGGTGCGTGAGCTGGGTGATAGGACGCAGAGAGCTAAGCTAAATTGTCTCAGAGGGAGGTGGAGGCTGACACGATGCCTCACTGAGTAAAGATGTTGCCAAATCTGAGTTCAGTCCCGAGATCCCTCATGGTGGAAGGAAAAAAAGACCTGACTCCGGAAAGTTGTCCTCTGGTGGCCACACTCCTGCCCCACACATGCACGCACATGTGAAACTTACAAATAATGTAAACTAAAATAAAAGGAGGAAGAGAGGAAGCTCAGAGGTAGGGTGCTTGTCTTTAACACATGAAGCCCTGAGTTTGGTCCCCAGCACCATGGTGGGGTGAGAGGGTGGACTATCAATTGACATACAGGAATGAGCTGGAATAACAGAGGTTAGTAAATGGTTGACATTTTGCCATAGTCAAATCGGATCTTTTTTACTTCATTTTGGTTTGTTTTTGAGACGTCTTACTATGTAGCCTAGGCTGGCCTCAAACTCCCAATGGAGTCAAGGACCACTTTGAAATCTGGATCCTCCTGCCTCTGCCTCCAGAGTCCTGGGATTGCAGGCATGTGCACACCAGGAGGTGTGCAGGGAATTAATGAGGTGCAGGGAAATAAACTCTATCAACAGAGTCACACTCCCAGCATGTAGTCTTATTCTATTTTTTAAAGATTTTATTTTTATTTTATTATATGTGGGTGTTTTGACTGTAAGTATATCTGTATACCACATGCATGCAGTGTTTGCACAGGTCAGAAGGGGGCATCAGATCCCTTGGGATGATAGGAGTCTGATCACAGATGGTTGTGAGCCACCATGTGGGTGCTGGGAATGAAACTCAGGTCCTCTGGAAGAGCAGTCAGGCTCTTAACCACTGAGAACTCTTCTTCTTCTTCTTCTTCTTCTTCTTCTTCTTCTTATTATTATTATTATTATTATTATTAGGCAGGGTTTTTCTGTGTAACAGTCCTGGCTGTCCTGGAACTTGCTCTGTAAACTAGGCTGGCCTTGAACTCACAGACATCTGCCTGCCTCTGCCTCCAAGTTCTGGGATTAAAGGAGTGTGCCACTGCTGCCCAACATCCTTTTTCCTCTTTTTAAAAAACACTTACTGAGCTGGAGAGATGGCTCAGCGTTTAGGAGCACTGGCTGTTCTTTCTGAGGCCCCAGGTTCAATTCCCAGCAACCACATGGCAGCTCACAACCATCTGTAATGAGATCTGGTGCCCTTTCTGGCCTGCAAGCATACATGCAGGCAGAACACTGTATACATAATAAATAAATAAAACTTTAAAAAATAATTTACTCTGTGTGTGTCAGGGGCATGTGTCTGTGGAGACCAGACTACAACTTGGGGAGTCAGTTCTGTACTATGCTTCTGCTGTGGGATGTATGGCAAATGTGTTGCTAATTAATCAATAAAACACTGATTGGCCGTTGGCTAGGCAGGAAGTATAGGCGGGGCAAGGAGGAGAATAAAGCTGGGAAGTGGAAGGCTGAGTCAGAGAGACACTGCCAGCCGCCACGATGACAAACAGCATGGGAAGATACCGGTAAGCCACGAGCCATGTGGCAAGGTATAGATTAATGGAAATGGATTAATTTGAGCTGTAGTTAGCAAGAAGCCTGCCACAGCCATACAGTTTGAAAGCAACATAAGTCTCTGTGTTTACTTGGTCGGGTCTGAGAGGCTGTGGGACTGGCAGGTGAAAGAGATTTGCCCTGACTGTGGGCCAGGCAGGAAAACTCTAGCTACATGCTTCCACAATGGAAGTCCCAGGGCTTGAACTTGGGCTGTCGGGCTGGCGGGGAGTGCCTTTGCACATGGAGCCATCTCAGTCATCCTTCAGTAAAGATGACCCATTCAGGACACAATTAAAGGTTATTTTTTAAATAGGATTTTTAAAATTATAAATAGAATCTCAAATATTAACAACTGGAAATAAATTCACACTATGAACTCTGTGTGGCCAAGGTAAGGAAACACCCCAGAGTGCCAGAGAGCCTTGTGAAAGGTGAGTTGAAGGTATCAGGAGGCCAAATAACAGGTTGAGGGCACTGAGCAGATATGCAGTCAGCGTTTGAGCCTCTGTGACCACAGGTCACATAGTCTGCTTTGCCTTGAAAAATGCCTGAAGTTTGGTCATATGACACAAGGAATCAAGCCTTAGACAGGGCTGAGGTTGGTCCCTGACTCAATCCCCTTAATTGACTGAGATTAAAATGCCCCGACAACGCCGGGCGGTGGTGGCGCACGCCTTTAATCCCAGCACTCGGGAGGCAGAGCCAGGCGGATCGCTGTGAGTTCGAGGCCAGCCTGGGCTACCAAGTGAGTCCCAGGAAAGGCACAAAACTACACAGAGTAACCCTGTCTCGAAAAACAAAAAAAAACAAAAAAACAAAACAAAACAAAAAAAAAAAAAAAAAAAAAAACAAAAAACAAAACAAAACAAAACAAAATGCCCCGACAACATAATGGCCCAAGAGAATCTTTGTGACGAGTATAGCTAATATAAGGCTTTGCTAGGTAAGCTTTGGAAATACTATTTATATTAATATTCCTAAAGCCCTGTAAACAACGGGACAACAGAAGGCCAGGAGTGAGCCCCAGAACCCTCAGCCCCTCAACCGAATCAGCTTCCACCTCCACTATGAAGCCTTCCAGGTTTTCCCTCCATACCCCACGCATTTCCTTCCCAGAGCTCAGGCCTCCTGCTGTATCTTCTACCAATGAAGGAAGTCCCCACGACACACTAGGGGTGAATTTAGATCAAGTAGACTCCCTGACTCAAAAGTCCAAGGCCTCCCCACCGTATATGTCCATGCTTCAGATGGACTGGAACTCTGGTCTTGACCTTGGCTAACCTCTTGGGAAGCTGCTGACACCTCGGGACCTCCTGAGTTGGAAGTGAACTTGAGACACCCTGGTCCCTGTTGGAAGAGGGTACTCTGAGGGCAGGAAGGACAGGCCAGGAGCTTACGATGTTGCCCATAGTGCATCACCCTACATCACACAACACAGCCCTGGCTCCATGACTCCAACTTCTATGGGATACCATCCAGCTTGCTCTTTTTCTCTTATATGATTCAGTTCTGGGACTGAACCTAGGCCTCACGCATGACAGCGAGGCAAATGCTCTACCCCTGAGCTATACCCATAGTTCTCTTCTTACCCTTGACTTGGATTCCCCTGTCTCAGCCTCCTGACTAGCTGGAGCTACAGGCCTACACCACCAGATCAAGGATGCTTTTACTTCTCTACGCTTCCTAGAAGGACAGCAAGCCCTGCTGTCACTCCACTTGGAGGACACGAGGACTCAGAACCAGGTGGCCGTGGATCCCAGCGTCATTGTAGAGGCTCAGCTGGTACCAGGGGATGGCTCAGTGGCAGCCAAAGAGGGAGGCAAGAGGGACTTACCTGTGGGCAGAGTCTGACCCCTGAGAGCCAGGAAAAGCAGCAACCATGTCCTAGCCATGGCCAACTCAAGAAGAGGCATGATCCAGCTGCAGCCCTGAGGTGTGGGCTGGGGGAGGAGGCTCCCCAGACTCCCTCCCGGGCCACAGGCCCAGCTGCAGCCCTGAGGTGTGGGCTGGGGGAGGAGGCTCCCCAGACTCCCTCCCAGGCCTCAGGCCCAGCTGTACCTCAGCTGCTCTGCCAGGAGCTGAGCCGTTTCTCTCCCACCTAGTTCTCAGACCTCTCCGGGGAGGAGGGGTGTCAGGCACTTCAGGTGCCACTCCCATCCCAGGAGCTGGGTGCCCACCCAAGGTGCATGGCGGGACCTCCACATATAGCTCTTCATGTCATCCTCCAGCTGCTTCAACTCACAGACAAGGCAACTGAGCCTCAGGGAGACTGAGTGGCCTGCCCAAGGTCACAGCTGGCAGAGCCAAGGTTGAACTTTTTTATTATTTTTTTTTACTTTATGTGTGTGGGTATTTTGCCTGTATAGATGTCTATGTGCCAGTATGTGCCTGATGCCCAAGGGGGACAGAGACTGGCAGATCTCTGTGAGTTTGAGTACAAGGTGAGTTCCAGGACAAGGTGAGTTCCAGGACAGCCAGGGCTACATAGAGCGATCCTGACTCTCTCTCTCTCTCTCTCTCTCTCTCTCTCTCTCTCTCTCTCTCTCTCTCTCACACACACACACACACACACACACACACACACACACACACACACACTGTTTTTAATTATGTCTATGTGTGTGTCTAAGGCATTGGATCTTTGGAGCTGCAGTTACAGAGGATTGGGAGTCACCTGACGTAGGCACTGGGAACCAAACTCAGGACCTCTGCAAGAGCAGTATGTGCTCTTAACCGCTAAGCCATCTCTCCCGCCACCATTCTTGTTCTGTTGAGGTAGGGTCTCATGTAGTCTAGATGGCCTTGAGTTTGCTATGTAGCCAAGGATGGTCCTCCTCCCTCCACCTCCCCAATGCTGGGTTATTTCTTTAATATATGTATTCATTCTTTGGCAGTTCCACACCTGGATCCACCCCTAATTCTCCCTTCCCTCTCCCCTGCACATGCCTCAGCTTTCCTCCTATAATCAATATGACTTCTCCCTTTTTTTTCTAACCCGGAGTCCGGTTAGTCGCTGGACCGCTGACTGATCTTGTCAGAACTGTGTGCAAGTTGGCACAGCTGCAGTGAGTTCATGAGCACCAAAGCCACCTTCGTCTAGAAGAGAGGGTTTCACAGCGCTCCTCCCCATGCTTTGGTTCTTACTCTTCCCAGCTCCTTCTCCACATGATGTTTCTTGAACCTGGTGAGGGGTGGGGTGGTGATGATGGAGATGTCCCATTTGGAGCTGAGCACTCAACAGTTGCTCATCTGGACCAGCCCTGAGTCCTCTGCATTAGCTTCTGCCCCTGCAGAAGAAACGTCTCTGGCCAAGGTTGCGGGCAGCACTGTATTGTTTTGTTTTTGAGACAGGGTTGCACTGTGTAGCCTTGGCTGGCCTGGAGCTCCGTAGACCAGGCCAGCCTTGAACTCACAGAGATCTACCTGCCTCTGCCTGCTGGGATTAAATGCATGCAGCCCCCATGCCTGGCTGTATTACTTTTTGACATGGGGTCTTGCTGTGTTGCCCCCGATGGCCTCATAGAGCAGGAGGCTGGTAAAGTGCTTGCCTGCCATGCGTGAAGCCCTAGTCGGCCCCGTGGTCGGGATGAATCTCTCCCACCCACACCCCACAGCCACTTGGTCCCAAGTAAACACACAGAGGCTTATGTTACTTAAAAACTGTATGGCTTATGGGTCAGGATTCTTGCTAGCTAGCTCTTATAACTTAACTCAACCCATTTCTATGAATCTATATGTTGCCACGTGGCAGTGGCGTTATGGGTCTGCTGACATCTTGTTGCTCATTGGGTGGCGGGCTGGCGTCTCCTCTCACTCTCCTTTTTCTCTTCAGTTTGAATGTCCTGCCTAACCTTATTCTGCCTCGCCATTGGCCAAACAGCTTTATTAATCAACCAATCAGGGCAACACATATTCACAGAGTACAGAAAGACATCCCACAGCACCCTAGGTTTAATTCCCAGCTGCATAAACCAGGTAAGGTGGTGTGCTGGTAGTTACAGCTCTGAGGTGGAGGCAGAGGCATCAGAAGTTCAAGGTACAAAGAGAATTTGAGACCAGCCTGAGATACATGAGACCCTGTCTCAAAAAACCAACAATCAAAAAACAAATTCTGGTCCTCCAGAAGAGTAGCAAATGCTCTTAGCAACTGAACCATCTCTCCAGCCTTTCTTTTTCTCTTTTATGTTTTGGAGACAGGGTTTCAAGGTATTGCCCAAGATGGCCCCAACTCTCCACCCTCTTGCTTCAAACCGCCCAAGTGCTGGGATACAGGCCCTTGCAGCCACGAGCAGCTGATTTCCTAGGTCTAGATGGCTATCCTAAGTGGGTGGGCATGAGGGATATCTAATTACAGTGTGGTGGGGTATTCACCAAAGAAGACTGCTCGGACATGGGTTTAAGCCAATAGAAAGTCTTTATTAGCCGGCCAGCACTTATACTGAGTGTTGGGGATCCCAGTGTAATGGTGAGTCTTTCTCGAGGCGAGCTTTTAAGCACAAAAAAACATGTTCTGGGTTGACATACTTCAGTTAACAAGCACAACTAGCCAGAAAAGGAACTACAGAAGCCAAAAGCAAGGTTAGTCCATTGGAGACTTTCCCAGAACTGTGGACTTGGATGGAGTAGGCCTTTTGTTTTCATTTTGCAGGTGCTGCTGTCTACATGCTGAATTTACCATGGCTCTTCCATCATGGAGACCTCAGCTGTCTAAGGTCTGGGGACCTAAGGTCTGGGGACCTCAGGGCTGGGGACCTCAGGGCTGGGGACCTCAGGGCTGGGGACCTCAGGGCTGGCGCCATTAGAATGATTTTGCTGCATTTTCCTAATAGTTGGTAACACGGAGCCTTATCTATTTAGAAAAGGTCTTTTGTCGGAATGTGGTGGCGCATGCCTTTAATCCCAGCAATCAGGAGGCAGAGGCAGGTAGATCTCTGTGAGTTCAAGGCCAGCCTGGTCTACAGAGCGAGTTCCAGGACAGCCAGGGCTGTTACACAGCGAGAGAAACCCTGTATTGAAAAAAAAAAGAAAGAAAGAAAAAAGAAAACAAAGGTAGAGAAAGAGAAAAGAAGAAAAAAGGGTCCCACACCAGCCTTGAACTCTGATCCACAGGCTACCACCTCCAGAATGCTGGCATGCCTGCCCACTTCTTTCAAATCTGTAGGTTTTTTTTTTTTTTTTTGATCAGTAAACAGATTTTAAACCCAGAAAGCCCTCCCCTGCTAGAGAATTGATATCTTCTCAATTCTGCTTTCCACTGGAGCTGAGCACAGGGTGGGAGTTTGTGCTACCGCAGTGTGCCAGAGGGTTCCAGGCCAGTCATGACTGCAGCCTGAGACCCTGCCTCAAAAAACGAAAGGAAAACAAAAACAAAAACAAAAACTGTCTTTATTGGAGAGCGCTTAGTTCAGTCTCACCCACTCCACCTTCTCTCCCTGATAGGAGATAATTTTGGCTTGGGTAAAGCACACAGGTTTTGCAAAAAAACTAATTAATTACCCCTAATTACTCGCAGAACAGCACTTCCCGACCCTTGAAGGCTCCTTATTACACGCTGGTGTCTGTTCTGTGCAGAGCTGTATTTCTTCCTCCTCTTTACCCTTGTGCCAGCCTCACCCGACCTGTGCCATTGTGCCGCAAGGGCAGTTGTAATGGCCGCTTGCCTGCCCTCTCCTGGGCCTGCGCAGGTGCTGGCCTTGGGTGCGGCGGGTTCCACCGCGTTCCACCGGGTTCCCAGGCCCTGCGGTGCCCAGGTGCAGCCGTGGTGGCTTCCCCCCTGGGAGGATGGGTGGCAGGTGTCCCTAACGACTCTGCCTCTGCGTTCTCCAGCCTGGGGGGAGTGCTGCCCTGGCCCTGCGACCACAGTGCACACGGGAGAGGCCCCTGCGGATGCCTTCAGGGGACAGAAAGGTGGGCTGGTTTGGCGACCCCCTGCCCGGCCCAGCTGCTTCCTCCCTCTTGGACTGGCTTCCCCTGCCTGTCGTGCTCACATCTGTTTTCTCTCTCCTGAGGCCCCAGCTCTCCCTGGCCTCAAAGTCTCGCTGCTCTCAAGATCTTCGCCCAGGGCACACCAGCATAAGCCTGTCACTTGCAGGTTGGCAATGAGACCCAGACAGCTGACAACCCCTGCCCAGGGCCTTAACTGCCTGTTTCCAGCTGAGGAACCCAGGCTGAGGAAAACCAAGCTACATCCCCGAGGGTATTTATTCTAGCAAGCCACGAAGGTGCTCAGGTGTGCTAGGCAGACCCTCTACCTGTCTTTGGCTTCCACATGGCCAGGATGACGTTAACTTTGTTCCAACCAGGGAGTCCAGTGCTGCTGACCTGACTGGAGACTCGTCTTCAGAGCGAGGCCAGGATGCCGATTGCCCTCCCCTTCCCTCTTCTTTTGTGTGATGTATATTGCCTATGTACACATATGATGAATGTGTGTACATGTGTGCACATACGTGTGTGAGTGAGGGTTCCTGCTTGCACAGAACATATATGGAGTCAGGAGACAACTCTAGGTGTCCACCCTCGCCTTCCACCTTGTTTGAGACAGGGTCTCTCTTTTGTTGCTCCAAGCTGGCTCCACAAGCTTCCGTGATTCGCCTGTTTCCACCTCCCATCTTGCCTAGGGTCACCAGGAATCTGGACACATGCTGCCACACCCAACTTTTAGGAGGATCCTAGGGATTCAAACTCAGTCCTCATGCTTGCTGGGCAGATGCTTTACCTCTGAGCCATCTCTTCAGGCTCCTTCCTCCCCCTCCTCCCTCCCTCCCTCCCTCCATCGACCCCCCTTGAGACATCTTGCTATGTAGCCCAGGCTGGCCTTAGACTACTATTCTCCTGCCTCAACCTAGGATCACAAGCATGAGCCCCCACATGTGGCTCACCCCTACATTTCTTGATGACTTAGTCAGGGGAATGTTTTCTGGACTCTTCCGATGTGTGGCTAGGACTAAAGTCCTCCCAGTCCACCATTCTCATCGCCAAAAAATTCTGATTCCTTCTCCAGGGTGCCAGGGCAGTTCTAGCATTTCAAGCTTCTTAACTGTGGGCTGCTATTAAATCTTTACGGCTTTAATTAACCAAACAACAGATTACTAGTGCCCTTCCCAGGTGCTGAGCCAACATATTAAATCCCAAATCTTGGCTGGGCATCCATGAAATGAACTTGGATAACCTAGCATTCCAAGGGTCTTGTGTTCTCCCCCCCACCTCCTCCCTTGGAGACAGGGTCTCATGGAGCCCAGGCTGCCCTGTAACTTGAACTTCTGACCCTCCTGCCTCCATCTCCCAAGTGCTAGAATTACAGGAAGACACTGCTGTGCCTGGTTTAGATGGTGTTGGGAGTGGAACTCGGCTTTATGCACACTAACGCTCTATCAAGTCAACTACAGCTCCATCTGAGTTTGTGTGTGTGTGTGTGTGTGTGTGTGTGTGTGTGTGTGTGTGCATTTATGTTTGTATGTGCATGTATGTGTGTGTGCATGTATGTGTGTATATGTGTGTGTGCATACACATATGACAACACATGTGTGGAAGCCAGAGGACAACTTATACCCAGAGTTAGTTCTTTCCACATTGTTGGAGTAGGGTCTCGTTTTTTGCCACTGTGCAACATGTCTATCTAGATCTAGGACGCAGATGTAGCTATGTGGATACAGACATGTGAAGTCTCTGACCCATCTCAGGGCCCCTCCCTCACTGACTTACCTTTCTGACTTTTGCAAATGAGATCTGGGAGGCCAGGTGTGGGAGTTCATGCCAGAATCCCAGGACTGGAGACTTAGGTGGGAGGTTGGCAAGTTTAAGGCATCCTGGGCTATAAAATGAGCTCCTCTAAAAAGAAGGGGGGTGGGCGGCTCCTGGAAGGGCTGAGCATTTAATCAGAACTGGAACTTGGTGAACTTGGTGATCTTATAGTGACATCTCAAGGCCAGCCTTCAGCCAGGGTGCCATTCCCAGCTGCCATCAAGATGCTCTGGGTGCATCCTTACATGCCGGCAGATGTTGGGGACCCCTTGTGCGTCCCCCGTGAACACCAGAACAAGCAGCGTGGCCATGCAGAACCAGTCCCATCACCTGACCCCTCTTTCCTTACAAAGAATGAGATCATCAGTCACATGCTTGTCCCCTTCTGAAACGTGGGAGGTCCAACCCTAACCCCCCACCCCCCATGCCCTGTCTCAGGTCTGCCCTGGAGGAACCACGTCTAGTGTTGGTGAGGAAAGACACGAAAGTGACACAAGACACTGGAAAACCTAAGGAGGTTTTAGCAGAGTCCACTGACAGATGTGGACAAAGACAAGGCAATTCCCAGAGGCAGTGTACACATGAGGGAGTCATGTGTACATTGGGAACAGTGTCAGGGCCCTCAAATCAGAGCGGTGTGGAGGGGCTGCCGCCAATGTGATCCTCCTGAAAAGGGGAAACAAAGAAACGTGTTGCTGGCCTTCTCCTCCTCCTGCTGTCTCTCTCCCACCTCCTTGTCAGACCCCAAGCCAGAAGGCAAGGGAGCCTACTGAACCAAGTGAGGGTGTTAGGTCCAAGAAGTTGGGTGAAGTAGGATTTAAAGAGGGCCTGTAGGGGCCACAGGAGAGATCACTGAGGATCCTTAATAATGGCTCTCAGGGCTGGAAAGATGGCTCAGTGGATAAGAACATTGGCTGTTCTTCCAGAAGACCAGAGTTCAAGTCCCAGCACCCACATGATGGCTAACAACCAAGGACTCTGTCGCCCTCTTTTGGCTGTTGCGGGCACTGCATGCATGTGGTGCACAGACAGATGCACATAAAACGAAAATAAAGGGAAAAATTAAAAAGATAATGGCCTCATCAAGCAGCCCTTGGATCCTAGCTAACCAGCAGAGGTATCTTGGGAACAGGGCAATTGGGTGGCAGAAAGCCTGCAGCAGAGATAAATAAAAGAATTGGCCCCAAAGTTTCACAGTGCCAAGGTGGGAACTGGACCCAGGCTTGGACCAAATACACTTGAAAGTCTCTATCATTCACAGACTCCTTATTTCACCTGGCAGGTAACATGGACATCACATCATCATGTGCCACACCATGTTATTTGTGTGAAAACTACACGTAGAGGATGTTGTCATAAGCCCTTAGTCCCATGACTTTTGTTCCTGGCAGGCTGTGGTATCTCCAGGCCAGAGACCTGTAGGCCAGCCCTTGGCATTGAGCACAGGCTATCCATCAAGGTTTTGTGTCAACTTGACACAAGCTAGAGTCGTCAGAGGAAGGAGCCTCAGCTGAGGAAATGCCTCCATGAGATCCAGCTATAAGGCATTTTCTCAGTTATTGATCAATAGGGGAGGGCCAGCCCATGGTGGGTGGTGCCATCTCTGGACAGGTGGCCCTGGGTTCTATAAGAAAGCAGGCTGAGCAAGCCAGTAAGCAGCTCTTCCCACGGCCTCTGCACCAGCTCCTGCCTCCAGGATCCTGCCCTGTTTGAGTTCCTGTCCTGACTTCCTTCAGTGATGAATAGCAATGTGGAAGTGTAAGCTGAACAAACCTGTGTTTTGGTCGTGTTGTTTGGTCAGAGTGATAGAAACCCTAACTAAGACACATGGGCTCCCCAGAGCAAACAGGCTAAAGAGACTAGCCGTACCAGCAGACTCTAGGTTTGATTGAGAGGTTCTACTTCATTAAATAGGTGGAAGAATGATCTAGAATGATTCCTGATATCTACCTCCATATGCATGTACACTGTGTGTCCTCACGCCCCCCCATACACATACATTAAAAAAAAAAAATCAAGACTATATCGTGAGTTCGAGGCCAGCCTTGGCTATATAGACCTTGAAAAAACCATGGGCCAGGGATAAAGTTGCAGTCCTACCTGCTGAACCATCTCACTCCTTTTTGTTTTTCACTTAGTGAGTTTCATGGGGTTGCTTACAGTGAGGGTAAACACGCTGCGTCCTTTTTAAATTACGCCCATTACGCATTACTTACTGATTTCTGGGGTGTGCCAGGTTAAGCTGTTTACTATTATTTATTTACCTCTTTCAGTATGTAGCCCAGGCTGGCTCCACAGCCCTAGCATACGGTATTACAGGCATGGGTCACTGCATTCTGTTCAGGCTAGCTTTGACAACTTCAGAAACCTGAACATCGGAGCCAGGAGGTATAGCTCAGCAGACACTGTGGAAGATGGCGAGAGCCCTTGACTCAAAACCAAAACAGGCCACAAAACACCCAACAGCGCCAAGAACAAACAAAACCCTGCGATGTGATGCTTAGTACACAGTTAACAAAAGAGGTATGGAGAGAGTGCTCCAGCTCGGGAGAAGCAGACAGAATCACAGCCTGGACCACAGAGCGAGGCCGGGTCTCAAAAACAACGACGACGACTCAGCGGGTCCTGCCGCAGCCTGTGCGCGCGGCTGCACGTGAAGACGGGAAGCGTTTTTGCAGCTCTGCTTCCGCACACTTGTCCCAGAGGGCATAAAACTTTACTTTTTGACTCGTCACTTTTTTTTTTCTTTTATAATTTCTTCTAAGCACATCCCACATAGTGGGATGAGCGCTGGGGGTTAACCGAGCCTGCAGCTTCAGCAGGAACAGCTCGTGTTCTGGAGGTCAACCCGGGCTAGACCGTTTGGTACGCTCTGAGGTTTCCCCTCCCCTTCCCGCGAAGGTGGTTGCTCCCACACCGCCCGGAAGTGCTCGCGGACGGGTCCCGGGGGTGGACTGGTGGCGGGACATGGAGGTGCGGGGCCGTGTGGACAGTCCGAGCGGAGCACTGGCGTCTGCCGAGCCGGTTCCGGCTTCGGTGACCCTGGCGCAGCTCCTGCAGCTGGTCCAGAAGGGCCAGGAGCTCCCGGGTCTGGAGAAACGCCACATCACTGCGATCCACGGCGAACCCACGGCGTCGCTGCTCCCGCGGAGGCCCAAGCCCTGGGAGGACGCGGGCTCGGCCGCATCGGCCCGCACCGCCGCCCTAGACGTGCGCACGCAGTCCCCGACCGTCGGGGAGCCGGCCTGGCTCAGCCCAGCGGCCCAGCTCGGCCGAGGCCCGGCAGATGCCTGAGCTCGAGGGCTTTTACAGCCGAGATCCGGAGGGCGGGACCGGGTCCTGCAAGAACCTGAGAGTCTGGACAGCTGCCACCCTTACTCATCTTTCTGCATCTGCGCTGACCTGTCTCAACCGGACCCAGTCTTCCCGGGAGACTCAACGTTGCCCAGGAATTTTGGGTTTGGACGCTGAATTTCAACTGCATACTGTGTTCTAGTCCGTCCGTGTAATTGAAAAAGCCTGTTTTACCACCTTCCGTCTGTTTCACTTGTCCCAGTAACCTCCTGGGCCACCTTCTGATGATACTGATAAAGTAAACCTGAGAGCCAAGTAATTTCTAATTTTGCAGTTGTTTGGGTTTGATGATAGAACTCGGTTCTGGAATGATGCAGCAAGTGAAATCCTTATTTTTTGAGACAGGTTTTCTCTGTAGCTCTGGCTGTCCAGGCTGGCCGCCTCTGAGTGCCGGGATTAACAGTGTGCGCCACTACCGCCTGGCCCGTTTCATTAAAAGCTGAGCGGCAGTAAAACCCGAGAAATCCTGGTTCTTGGAACCAACTCCTCCCACGATGCAGGTCCCAGAACCAAGCTGTGGCTTGGCAGCAGGTGCCTTAGCTACGGAGCCGTCTCCACAGCTGGAACAGGAGTGCTGGGAATTACAGCACCAATGCTAAGACGTGTGTAACAGTGCTCGGCGCCAGATGGGGGCTGGGGCGGGCTGAACAGGTCTTAAGTCACTGAGCTATGCTTGGACTCCCTGAAATCTTGTTTTAAGACCCAGTCTCTCTACATACCCCTGCCTGGCCTTGAACTCAAGAGATCTGCCGGCCTCTGCCTGCTGAGTGCTGGGATTACAGGCGTGCAGTCTTTCCAACAGGTCCAGTGGCTCACTGCACTCTCTAAAAAACAGACCTGAATGGCGGTATTAAGTCTACCCATGTAGTTTAGTGACTAAAATAGACTGGACAATTTAGAATCCTACAACTTGCTTGGGAGGTGTTAAGTCATGGTAAGTTAGAGGGGATCATCACGTGGGTTTTTTTTTTTTTTTTTTTTTTTTTTTGTGAGACAGAGTTTCTCTGTGTAGTTTTGGAGCCTTTCCTGGAACTCACTGTGTAGCCCAGGCTGGCCTCCAGCTCACAACGATCTGCCTGCCTCTCTCTGCTTGGATTAAAGGTGTGTTCCACCACCGCCCAGTCACTTGAGGCAGACTCACTTCCTAACCCTGGCTGGCCTGAAACTTGTGTGTAATCAAGGTAGCCTTGAACCCATGAAGATCCATCCACTTGGCAAGCACAATCACCCAAGGCCCTAAATACACTTTAACTCTGGGGTTGGAGACACCTGTTAAAGGCCCTCGCTGCTTTTGCAGAGGACCTGGAGTCCTCCCAGCACCTTCGAGCTTTCATTTGGCCCTTAACTCCAGCTCTAGGACACCACACATTTTCTGGCTGCTCTGGGCCGCACGCATGGTACATACTCACACACAATACATCTAAAAATAAACTTTTACTTACAATTATTTTAAAACTTGTTTTAAATTCTAAGCAAGCAGACACCCAGGAAGATATTAGCTCCACTTTTCAGGCCAGAAAAGGAAACCATGCCCCTTATCTTAGATCAAGGGCCTCCCACATATTAGGGAAGCACTCTGACAACCCCTAGGGGTCCCTCATTTAGCATGGTACCCACGAGCGTTCTCCGTGACTGCAAGGCATTTTTGGTTACCTCATCTCCCAATGCTCTACAACAGCAGTTACTGACCTCTGAAAGATTCTGGAATCCACTAACCTTGTAACTGGCATGTTCTGAGGCACTGTTAAATTTTTCTTTCCTTTTCCCCCTTGAGAAAGGGTCTCACTATATATCCTTAGCTGTCCTGTAACTTGCTCTGTACACCAGGCTGGGAATGAATTCAGAAATCTGCCTATCTCTGCCTCCCAAGTGCTGGAATTAATGGCATGTGCTACCAGCACCCAGCTTTGGCTCTTGTCATTATTTCTAACTCTGCTTCACAGTGAGCCAAGGTTACAGGAAATCTCATGGGAATAGTTAAGAAAGTGGACCCCTGGTATGTGGTTTTTTTTTTTTTTTTTGGAGACAGGTTTTTCTGTGTAGTTTTGTTGCCTGTCCTGGATCTCACTCTGTAGAGCAGGCTGGCCTCGAACTCAGAGATCTGCCTGTTTCTGCCTCCCGAGTGCTGGGATTAAAGGCGTGCGCCACCACCTGGTGTGGGTTTTAAGGAAAGGCTGACAGGGGAATTTCCAAGGCCATCCTGAAAGCCAGGGGGAAATTTAATGGGCAATTCCTGGATACATTTTTGTTTGAGCTGTTTGTGTGTGTGGCCCTGGGTGTCCTGGAACTCTAGAGCAGGACTCAGGATCTCTGCTGCCTCTGTCTCCCAAGCACTGGGATTAACACAAGGCCCAGTTTATCACTAGGAAACAACCAAGACTAAACTTCTAGTCTCTTTTAGCACAGAATGCTAGATCAATGCTCATAAAAGCAGGCTGTCCTCACGAGAGGCACAGGGGCCAAGAGGGCGTGTCAGCACCATGGAGTCCCGAGCACAGTGGGAGTGTGTGTATGGTTATGAGGCATGTGTCTTCCTAGCGTAGACAACCCCCATCTTAAACAGCGGGTCAGGGTTCAAACGGCACCACACCAACTCAGGACAGGCAAGCCTGACCAAAGCTGACACTGACATCACACCATGACCTCACAGCACAAGACCGCATGCCGCTTTCGTCACTTCCTAACCACATTTCATGTCCGAGGAGTAAGCTCCCAGGCTGGGGGTGCACACACCTGTAATCTCAGCACCTAGGAGGATGAGGCAGGAGAATTACTAAGGAGTTTAAAGCCAGCCAGGATTGTACACAGTGAGACCCTGTCCTAAACAATAAATTAAAAGTAAAAACCAAGACTCTTCCTTGCAAACTCAGGTATCCCCTGGTCTGGTCCATCGCTTTAGTCTGAGGCGGTGGGAAGGACGTTTGGACTATGTGCCCACCAAGACAGCAGGCAGGCCGAAGCAGGGCAGCCCCCTTCCATGGAACTGGGCTGTGCTAAGGTTCACAATGCTCCGACCCCGCTGTCTTTCTCCCGGCTTCTTCCTCCAGTGTGTGAAGGCAGAAATCATCTTCTCTGAAGATACTTGGTCATCTGAGATACAAAAGCACTCTTCCAGTGCACGGTGCTTCTGGGAATCCTAAGGAGGAAAACAGCTGCATCAACACCACAACCTGGACTGAGAGCAAGGACAGCAGTGACACAAGTACCCCAGGGTGAGGTCCTCTCATCACCACAGCCAACTAGTCCTCAAATTCTTCCTCACAGTAGTTTTTGATGGGATTCCTCCTCCACTGCAGGCTAAATGTCCACAGCAACACAGGTGTTTTCTAGCCTGTAACCTAACAGGGACAGCCTCATCAGGTGTTGACGCTTCTCCACAGGTCAGCATGCTTGTTCCCATCTTAACAGGACTCTCAAGTACCAGCACACACAGGAAGAACTCTTCTAGCAATGCTAGGGACTAAGAACTTGCATCTGTAGTTAGTTCTCGACCACTAACCATACCTCCAGCTCACAGAGGGACTTTCAATGGACAAGCATGACCCATGAAAAGTCAGACCAGGGGCTGACAAGATGGCTTAGTAAGAAAGACGATTTGCTACCAAGACCGAACTACTCAACTTTGATCCTTGGAACCAATATGGGAGGAGAGAACCAACCCCCACCCCAAGCTGTCCCTGACCTCCACATGAGCATTGAACTGCACGCACGCACATGCACGCACACGGGGGTGGGGTGGGGTGGAGGGGTGGGGGGGGTGGGTCTGCAGCACAGCCTCACCTGGTCCCAGTCTAGTTCAGCTGGCGGATGAGCTGATTGATGCGTTCACCCCGATAGCCAGGAGAACCCATCTCCTTGAGGAACCCCACTCTGTTCTTGGTAGCATGCCGGGCCACGGAGAGGTGGAAAGGGCACAAGAATGAGGAGATCTCCTGGAAATGCTTCCCCGGGAAGGCGATTTCATGGATGAGGTCTTCCAGGCAAATGACACCATATCTCCCTGAGAAGAGAAGGGCATCGATTCCTCTGTCCATCATCTAGCCAGAATACAGGAAGTGCCCACATGGCAACTGGGACTGCAGGGCCAATGATATGTATGCCCTGGACCCCAAACCACAGCTGCCAACACCTGGCTGTCTACCCAGCTGACCCCACAGCTGCACTCACCCAGGTGCTCCTCAATCACTGTGTTGTCTGTCAGAGCGACAGTCTTATTGTTAATCCTTGCTTGTCCACGTTTCAAGATGAGTTCCCGGACAGACTTCAGATTTGGAAATCTATGTAAGGCACAACAGAGCATCCTGCATTACACTGGCCTCAGTTCTGCAGCTGGCTGAGAGGATTTAAAGGGCCCTCCCACCCCAACTTCCCACAACCAGGGAGTGAACCACAGTCACATTTTAGCTGGATTTTCGGGAGAAATAATTGACAGGAAGGATGAAAAACTGGGGTGGATACCAGGCACAGTGGCTCGTGCCTGCCACGCTAGCACCCGAGAGGCTGAGGCTGGAGGATCCTGGGCTGCACACTGAGTCTGAAGTGAGCTTGGGCTGTCCAGCAATACTCTGACTCAAGTAAGCTAAAAGCAAACCAACCCAGCAGCCAACAGAAAACCCCAGAGCGGGCCCGAGCATACAATTAGACATTTAGATATTTCCTTGAGACTAGGTCTTATTCTTGTAGCCTATGCTGGCCTCAAACTTGCGGCAATCCTCCTGTCTCCATCTTTGGTGCATAGGATTCTGGGCGGGAGGCACCATGCTCAGTTCTAAATTTGGTTTGAGAAAGAGTCTTACAGCACAGCCCAGGCTGACCTGGAATCTGCAGCAACCTCCCTGTCTCAGCCTTCCAAGTTCTGGGACTACAGGTGCAAGCCACCACTCAGTGAAGTCCACACTTCACACAAGCAATGCAGTACCCTGGCTTCAGGTGTTGACCTGTCACTCATTTCACTTAGTTTGAATCTACAACTGAATACGCCCTGAAATGATTCTGTTGGGACCATCAGCAGCATCCCTGGGCCTTCCTTCCTCATACCCCAAGGTTCTCTATTTCTGGTGACTGGCCAAAGCAAAATGCCCAACACAACACCAATCTTGGAGAACAATACCCCATGTGTCTTAAACACTCAAAGTCAAGGGAATTAATTCACATGGAGAACGATACTCACCCCCAGGTCACGTAAGGCTCCACTGTGCGCAGCATTTTCACACTTTGAGGGGTGACATGGACAAAGACACCACTGAACAACTTCTTCAGGCGAAGCTTTGCTATGGTCTTCTGTACCAATAGACTCACCCCTTCTGTCCTGAGGAGAACAGCCGTCAGTGTCTGACACCAGTCTATGCTAGTCTGTCTGGCAATTCTGAGACACACGACTATTTACTAGATACACAGAATCCACCTTAGAGCTCAGTGTACTGGAAGGCAGACTGGAAACATCATTTTCCCATTATGTGGAGCAATTCCTGTATCACTTCAATGGGTGGGTAGTAAGAGCAAGGAACACATTCAGATTTCTTTCTTTTTTTTTTTTTTTTTTTTTTTTTTTTTTTTTTTTTTTGGTTTTTTGAGACAGGGTTTCTCTGTGTAGCTTTGCACCTCTCCTGGGACTCACTTGGTAGCCCAGGCTGGCCTCGAACTCACATAGATCCACTTGGCTCTGCCTCCCAAGTGCTGGGATTAAAGGCGTGCGCCACCACCGCCCAGCCAGATTTCTTTTTGACTGTCGCCTCTAGGGCAGACCTGAGGTTGACCTCAGAAGAAGGAAAATCCAAATCCAGGAAAGAGATTATGGGCAGGGACAGGAAGGTTAAAAGAGGGCAGAGCTGTAAATACTTAAATCTCAGAGGTTTTATATCAAGAAGCACACAGCTGTATTTGATGGGAACAAATACAAAATCCTGCTAAGTATGGACACTGCTTCCTAGCACTGTATATCCTGTAATGTCAAACCCTTCACCAGGATATATGCCCCCGAGCAACACTGAACCCTTCCTGTCTTTTGTTTCTCTGATTCAGTGCTGGGATTAAAGGCACGTGCCACCACACCTGGACTCTCTGTCTACTTTTGTGTCTGTGTCAAGTTGCTGTTCCTGTTTTAGAAAGAGTATCACCGAACAATCCCGACTTCACCCGAGTGTCTGCATCACAGACAGACCTTATTCCACCTGTTGTCCTAACAGCACCCCAGCACCATCTGCTGTAGCAGGTTAGGCTTACCTCCTACCTCCCTACACAGACATCTAAAGAGAACCCAACAGTTCACCCACCTCAGGGACTCTGAGAAGACACTGGTACCCTACCTTTCCATGCGTATTACGAAGGCCAAGGAATGTTTATCAGGTACTTCCAATGCACGAGGTTTCACTTCTAGTCGCCGGACACGCACCTTGTCACGCTGCTGCCGCCAGGAATCATGTACGAATGATTCCAGTCGCTTAAACCTGAATTCTTTTGATTTCCTCTAAGGCAGAAGACAGGCATCACCATCTCTTCCACAATTAACCCAGGAGCCACAAAAAAGAAACACTTTTAGCTGCGTGTGGTGGCACACACTTTTGATCCCAGCACTGGGAGTCTAGTAAAGGCAGGTGGATCTCTGTGAGGCCAGCCTGGTCTACAAAGTTCCAGGACAGAGAAACCCTGCTCCCCTGCCTCCACCAAAAAAAAAAAAAAAAAAAAAAAAAAAGAAAAGAAAAGGAAAGAAATACTTTCACCATTACATAAGGAAACACGACGAACCCAAGTAAAGGTAGAGCTAAGAAAATTTAGATATTATGAAGAAAAGCTTGTGGTAAATTAGTTTATATGTTGGTAACAATTACTTTGTTTACGATACCCAACAACGTATTAGGCATCATTAAATACAATAGGTCTTTCTTCTGTTCTCAAAAAGTTTGTATATACTCTGTGCACAGTCCACATATACACATCATTCTAAATAGAATAAACATTAAAAATTGTTGGATACTTTTGGTTTGAGACAGGTTCTCATTATACAGCCCAAGCTGACCTTAAAACTCTCCACCCTCCTGCCCCAAGCCCTCAGAATGCTGGAATTCTACTAGTATGCCACAGTTAGCAATTTAATCCCAGCACTCTGGAGGCCGAGGCAGGCTGATCAGCTAGTCTGAGGCCAGACTGGTCACATGGATTTCCAAACCAGCCAGAGATGCACAGAGAGGCCCTGCCTAAGAAAAAAAAATTTTTTTCCTGCCAAATTTGGTCTTTCACCACTTAATTTGAATTCAGAAAGTCTTCACTTTTCCCTTAAATGCTATTCCAGCATTTTGCTCACAGAAAGATGTTAGGTCAATCTTTGCTAAATGGAGACCTGGACTACACTATTTAGGGGAACAACTGGGGGTCGGAGAAAGTCTGCTAACAAATCTAGTTCAACATATGCTCAATAAAATGCATCCACTCCAAACCCCATTATCCCGCACCCGCTGCTCCCCAGAATTACCTCCCTCTTTGCCAAAAGGGCCTGCTTTGCCTGGGTTGCTTTCAGAGCCTGATAAGCCTTCCGCTTTTTCAGGAGATTTTCCGGAACCAAAGGGATCTTTTTTCTCTCCCTGATAAGGAAAAATCGACATCAAGGAACATTACGAAATGAACATTCAATGGCTTTCCAAACCAATTCAGGATCCTGTTCTTTTAGGAACACGTCAGTCTTTTTCAGATCGTCCGGAAACCTGTGGTTTCTGATCGATCTTCACCGTAGACCTGTAAAGCTCATTCGTCCCGAAAGCCTTAAAAACAAGGACACCTTTAGTCCCTGGGTTCGTGCAGGTCCGGAGAGCTGCCACACCTGTAGCCTGTCACAGACACTGACAGCGAGGAAATCCTGGTAAAATCCGGAAAAGTTTGGGGCGAAGAGAATCAAAGCCGGGGTGGCGTGGGGGAGAGACTTTAAAGGAAGAGGTCGGGGATACGGGCATGTAATGGGGAGGCTGTCTGATCAAAGCACACGACACACGTGTATGGAAGTGTGAAATGCACACTTACGGCAGCCAGCGAACCCACCTCGGGCACTCCCCAGCCACTGTGTCCTCCGAACCTGAGTCTCCTCACTCGCTGGCTCTAAAGTCGCTCCAGATACCCGAACCTCCGTGGCGGCCGCTCCGCAACCCCCAGCCCTACAGCATCTCAGTCCCCCCTTTTTCTCCTCTCCGCACCCCACAAGCACCCTGTGGTATCACCGGAGCATAGACAGACAGGATGGCATCGGATACTCAAAGCCCGTTCGAGAGTTTCAACGACCCAAACACTCACCCCTCCTCCGCCATCTTTCCGGTGCTACAGCTACTGCTCATGCGCAGTCTGACTGGGCGGGGTAGAGAGGCCTGCTCTATGGCTCCTTGATCATAGAGACGCCGCTCTCGCCCACTCTGGAGGACCCTGGCCGCCTGCGATCCCTTAGCAGCTGTGAACTTCCGAGAAATAGTCTTGCTAGCCCTGAATCCAGCCAGAAAGTTCCATTTCCCTTCGCATCCCTTCCAAGCTTCCTAGAGTCTATGACATTCATCAAGGTGTGGCGCTTTTCGGTTATGCTGTAGTGTCTGGAACGCGGCCGTTTGGCGGCGAACAGGAAACGCTTCCCACAATGCCCCTCACTTCCGGTACGGACTCTCCAGGACTCGGCAGGACGGCGGGCGTGCAGAGGGATGCTGTTTTGTCTCCACGGAGACTCGAGAGACCGACTTGGTGCTCACATTCGGGTGGGATTATTTGTAGAGGCTTTGGGGGAATAAAAAGGTGGTGTCTCGGCCTCTGAGCTTTTGAGCCCCCTACCTTTCCGCTCCTCGGCTCCCTCATCCATGCCCGGAGTGTGAGGATTTCCCCGGTAGCCGCTAGAGGGCGCTATGAGATTTCTAGTGTAGCACACTGAGAGCCTTCCCGTGTGTAAGCCTCGCGGAATGTGCTCACATTGCCACGTGTCTAGCACAGTGCGTTCATTGATGCTATGGTCTAGGACAATGCATTATTTGACCGCACTGGAAGCCGTCACCACAGACTTTATCCTACACCTTTGACTAGGTTGAGTGCTCTTTGAGGACACAAGACTTTTCTTATTTCCTCCGTGTCTCTTCTACACCACCTCACTACAGTGAGGATCTGCAAGGAATTGTAAGTTCCTGCGGCTTGGGGCATCATTTTGGCCTACACTAAGGAACTAGCCCACTCAGAAAGCTAATGCCATCGCCAGGGGCTCATTACCAGAAGAATATCAAAGGGGAGTAACTGGCTAGAGGACCCAGGTTTAGTTTCCAGCACCCACACGGTGGCTCCCAACCACCTATAACTATTTCCAAAGGCTCCGATGACCTCTTCTGGCATCAGGCACCAGGCACACAGCGGCACAGACATACATGCAGGCAGAACACGCATACACATGAAATACAAATAAAAGATGCTGGGCATGTTGGCACTTGTCTAATCCCAGCACTCAGCAGGCTGGGGCAGGTGGGTCCCTGTGAGTCCAAGGCCAACCAGTTCTACGTAGTAAGACCTGTCTCAAAAACAAATGTGAAAATCAAAAGGGGCAGTAAAACAGTGTTGTCACGGATGGTGGCCTGAGGCTAGTCCTCTTAGTACCGTAACCATGTGTCTTTGTAAAGAGAAGACTTACCAAATTGCAAGTCATTCAGTGGGCAAAGGTAAAACGACAGGATTTTGTAACTTTCTGTAGATAAAAGTTAGATCCTATCATATTGACATTGTCAAGGGAAGAGGAATTCAGTGTCACCAACAACTCCCCACTAATTGAATGGGACATTTATGTTCTCAAAGCAAAGCCGCCTCTCCACCGTTCTGATCCAGATACTGGTTCCTTCCAGGTTCCCTGCCCTCCCTCATCCCCACCACACTGAGCACTGACCATGTGGCTAGTACTGGGGAAGACACAGCACGTTAGTGAGAATGTGGCATTGATACTTAACAGTCTTAGGAATTTTACTCTTTTTAACCTTCTCAAAAGTTCTGCTCTTGATGTTTCAGCTGTCCTCTATTAGAGAATGACAAAATTGTGGGAGATTGTGCAACTGTAAGCAACCATATGGGTTTTCAGGTCCTGAAATCTCCCGTGGCTGTTTTTATTTTCCACTCCCAGTGGTCATTCCCGTGTCCTAACACTATTCCGCTCCATTGTGAACTGCTGTCTCCCTCATCAGAGTTACTTCTGCAGTCCCATCTCTACACCCATCGTCTTCCTTAGAGTGTGATCCTCCTTGTGGTCCACCTCACTGGGTTTCAAGTTTTCCTGGTTGTTTGCTGTGCTGGCTAGTTTTATGTCAATGTGACACAAGCTAGAGTCATCAGAGAGGAGGGAGCCTCAGTTGAGAAAGGCTTCTAAAAGATCCAGCTGTAAGGCATTTTTAAAATTAGTGATCAGTGGGGGAGGGTCGACCCAGCCCATTGTTGGTGGTGCCACCCCTGGACTGGTGGGCCTGGGTTGTAAAGAAAGCAGGCTGAGCAAGCCATGAGGAGCAAGCCAGTAAGCAGCACCCCTTCATGGCCTCTGCATCAGCTCCTGCCTCCCAGTTCCTGTCCTGCGTGAGTTCCTGCTCACACTACTTTTGATGATGCACTGTTAATATGGAACCGTGAGGGAAATAAACCTTTTTCTTCCTGTGATGGCTGTTGTTGGTTGTCAACTATATCTGGAATGAACTATAATCCAGAAACGGAGGGCACACCTGTGAGAGATTTTCTGCTTGGTTTGAAGTGGATGAATCCACTTCCAGTCTGGACCTTTGAGGTAGGAAGACACACCTTTAATCTGGGCCACATCTTCTGCTGGAAGTCTATATAAGGACATAGAAGAAGGAAGCTTTTGCTCTTTGCCTGCTTGTCCTCACCTTGCTAGCCCATCCCTTCCTTCACTGGCATTGGAGCCTACTTCTTTGGGATTCTAGTGTATACTGAAGAACAACTGAGACATCCAGCCTTGTGGGACTGAGCAACTGCTGAATTCTTGGACTTTCCATTCACAGCTAGTCATTGCTGGATTAGTTGGACTGCAGCCTATAAGTAATTCCAATACATTCCCTTTACACACACACACACACACACACACACACACACACACGCACACACACACTTCAGCTGACTGGACATCTGAAGCCTTCCTCTGGCCTCTACTGGAAGAAAGCACGTGGGGGGAGCAGGTTTTGGGGGGTGGAGGACAGACACAGAAAACTAGATTTATTTATTTATTGTGTATACAGTGTTCTGTCTGCATGTACACCTGCAGGCCAGAAGAGGGCGCTAGATTTCATTACAGATGGTTGTGAGCCACCATGTGGTTGCTGGGAATTGAACTCAGGACCTCTGGAAGAGCAGTCAGTGTTCTTAACCTCTGAGCCATCTCTCTAGCCCCAAATTTACTGTTTTTTGCTTCAAGAAAAATGCTGTAATGATGTTGACAACTGCTTTCACCCCAGAATCATCAAATCTGCCTTCAATAGTGCTTGTGGTTAAACTGTGATGCAATTATAGAGTATATAAGGTGTAGCCTAATTTCAATAAACAGGCAGCCATCCTGATTCACCCTCAGATTGTCAGTCTCCTTCCCTTGCTGACTCCACACTTCCTCTTTGGGACCTGAACCCCGTAGGAGATGGAGTCCGGCAGATACTTATCCCTGTCACTGTGTGTCGTGGCAGGGGTGTGTGGGTTCACGCGGCTCCATGGAAAGAAGACTCAGAGGCATCTTAAGAATGAATATAGCCTTTCATGGACGTAGGGGGTTCCAGCCTCGAAGGAATGAAGCCTTTTCCCCTTGCTTAGGGCACTTTTATTTCTCTCTAATTACAGTTTAGCCAGGTCATTTCCGTATCTTCAAAGCAACCCAAAAGGAGCTCCCAGAGACCAAACGCCAAGTTCAAATTACTTGATTTCTCAGGTACTGTGGTTTTCCGGGTTTCCTGAGCCAAGTTGTGCATAGGCCTTTGATCCCTGGGAGACTCTCTGATCCTTGACTCTCAAACAAGACTCACATAGGGCGATAAGAGAAACAAAAGGTGTGGCTAA